>NC_142501.1:109076287-109715037 GCF_057876585.1 Rhinolophus sinicus | reverse complement strand
ACTGTATAATAGATTTGCCAATGTAAAACAAAGTGATAATGATACACTATAATATAAAATGTCGGTTGATATTATTTCAGAGAATCTTAAATTGAGACACAGAAGATTTAAAGTTCTCTCAAATAAAGTCGACCAAACCTTTATTTTATAGTGCATTGCTTTCATTTTGTTTTCTAAGAGCTGATCCCACCCTAGAATCAGAAATTTATTGTGATATTTTGTGAGTAAAGCTGCTATAAACATTCCTATGAAATTAGTTTATGAAAATATGCCTTCATTCTTCTTTAGTAAATGTATCAAAAATAGCCCCATGGTCTTTGGGTATACATATATTTAACTTTATTAAAACTGCCAAAATCCATATGAGAATGGATATACAAATTGTGGTATATCCATACAATAGAATATCATTTAGCAAAGAAAAAAGAAATGAATGACTGCATAGGTAACTTGCAAAAACATTTTGCTGAGCAAAAGAAGCCAGGCATATTAGTAGAAGAGTATTTAATGTACAGTTGTACTTACTTGGTGTTCTAAAATGGGCAAAACTAAGCTATGTGACAGAAATCAGATCAGTGATTGCCTTGGGTGGAAGGAGATTGACTAGGAAGGGCCATGAAGTATCTTTTTGTATTGATGGATAATTTTCACTTCTTAAATAAGATTGTGCTTACACAGGTGTATACATCGGTCAGAACTTCTTGAACTGTATGATTTAGCAGAAAGAAGAAGGAAAAATGCATAATGCCAGACCTATTTGACTTACTCATCCTGAAGTCCTGGGGATCAGTATTAAAAGCATAGCTCATCATATGTGTGTGTGTGTGTATATATATATATATATATATATATATATATATATATATACATATATACATATATATGTGTGTGTGTGTGTGTATATACACACACATATATGTATATATATACATATGTATATATATATACACATATATGTGCATATATATACATATATGTGTATATATGTGTATATATATATATATATATGATTTCCTCACATTGTTAAGTTAATCTAAAATTAAAATAATAGTGTTGTGTAAATATATTTAGATGGCATTTATTTTTGTAATATGATACATCAAGAGAAAACCATATAAGTTAAGTTACATCTAGACAAAAGATGATATTGCTAGTATTATTGCTAGGTTGTGGTATCTTGGGTGATTTTTGTTTCTTGAAAATTTTCTGTATTGTATAAATTGACTGGAAAAAATATCAATTTTGAAATTGTGGGAGGTTGGTGAACTCATAATAAATATCTGATTAAGTTAAACGGAGTGAGTTGCCAACATTATTAAATTCAACATAGAACGCTTATAGCATAAAAACTAAGAAGCAATGAGTATGCACTTATTCTCTTCTGTGATATTTCATTAAAAGTTTGGGTAAAGTACTCTAGAGTGTCAACTGATCTCTTTGCTGCCCTACCACAGAGTCTAAAATACCAGTCATTAGAGAATCATTATTTTAGTATACAAATAGACATGGAGAACATCTCAAATAATTTGATTACTAGTCCTAGAAATGTGAGATAGTTGAATACCCATGACACAAAGACACTGGAGGAAATCAGTTTGTACCATCATTTTGCATGATACCTATGCGTCTTGACCTCCTCTAACCATTTTAGGGTTTATTTATCAATATTTTAGATGGAGAAAAATCTCCACTTGCTGTTTTCTTCCCTAGGTACACAGGTAAAAAGCAGAACAGTTTTCAGCTTCTATCTCAAATTTCTAATTGCAGTGCCTGTCTTTCCCTCCCAAGAAAGCTGGGGGAGAGAATTAGGGAAGAATGCCTCAGGTCACTGTAACTGAAGAACTACACAGCAACTGGGTAAATAGCATAGATTCAGTGATGCTGTGGGATCGACCTAAGACATAGTTTTGATTGTTGAACAAAACTGTGATTCTGATTCATAAAGCCATATTTAATTATGAAGTCTTCTAGGCTTTGGAAAATAAAAGAGAATAGCACTGATTCCTTTTTACCTCGTCTAACAGTTACAGGAGTTGTTTCCAATCTGTCTCAGAGAGAAGTTCTGGAAATAATCAAAATGAACTGGAATAGAATAAAAGTAGTATGTACCGTGTTTCCCCGAAAATAAGACCTAGTTGGACCATCAGCTCTAATGCGTCTTTTGGAACAAAAATTAATATAAGACCTGGTCTTATTTTAATATAAGACCGGGTCTTTAATATAACAAATATAATATAATATAATATAATATAATATAATATAATATAATATAATATAATACTGGGTCTTATATTAATTTTCTCCAAAAGATGCATTAGAGCTGATGGTCCGGCTAGGTTTTATTTTTGGGGAAACACGGTAGTATGTATCTAATTAAACAGGAGTTGTGAGTCTATAATATTTGATGCTTATTGGTGATAAGGGAAATGTATTGTGTATATTGTAGTCTATTTTGCAGCTTACTTACATAATTGGAATGAGTCAGATGGCATTGTAGCTACAAAACCAAAACGAGTTGCAGCAGACTTTCACAGGAAGGCACTATACTGAGGGGACAGGCTACATAGCCTACAAGTTCAGTAAATGCTTATAGTCCATTATGGTGCTATCAAGTGAGGTAGTCTCCAAGTGTTAATGCAGTATCTAAAAGTGCCTAGCTCTCTCCTTAGACACTAGAAGTAACTGGCTCAATAAAATTTAAGAGCAGCAATATCAGAAGCAGAGCTCGATACCTCAGAATTTATAAAAGTAGTGCCATCATCATCATTGAGGTTTAAATTGAGAACTCAACAATATAGATCTGTTGCTTTCTTTGGAAGACCTTATAACCTTGCAAAAGATTATTTGAAAATTCCAGGAGTCAGTGTTGGAAAGCATGATCTTGTGATGATGTCTGAGAAGAATGTGAATATTAAAGAAATACAATTGGGTAGAATCACAGAGTTTTAGAAATAAATGGAATAATGTGTTTCATAAAGAGATTTCTCATTTGACAAAAAGATTTAGGTTGACCTCCTAGCCAGTGCTCCACTTGCTCTTTTTTTTTAAACTTTTTTTTATTAGTTTCAGGTGTACAAAACAATGTAATAGACATTTACACCCCTCACCCCCGCCCCCAATCTACTACCCCTCTGACATCATATATAGTTGTTACAATACCATTAACTCGGTTCCATATACTGTACTCCACATCCCGTGACTGTAAATATATACATATATACCTATATATTTAGTTATAGTTGACATTCAATGTTATTGTACTTCAGCTCTTCAGGTGTATAGCACACTGGTCAGGAACCTACACGGTCTATGACGTGATCCCTCTGATAAGTCCACTGTCCCTCTGGCACCTTACATGATCTTTACAGCATTGTTGAGTATATTACCCATACTGTATTTCATAGCCCTGTGACAATATTGCGACTACTAATTTGTACTTTCTAATCCTTTTACCTTCTCCCCCATCCCCATCTACTTCCTGTCTAGCAACTTTGTGAGTGTATTTGTTTTTTGTTGTGGAGGTGGTAGTTGTTGGTTTGTTTTGTTCTGGAATTTCCCAGCACCAGAGCCCCACCCAAGAGGTACCATAATCAACACAGCCCGAAACCAGCTACAGACTGAACCGGAGCACTACCTGGTTAGCCCTACAGGCAGCACACCTTAAGGGAATTCTCTATGGGCACAAGAGCCCGCAGGGGCGAAGGCTTCGCTGAGGGGTCAGCCCTCACACAGCAATGCACACATTATAAGCATTTCCAATCCTCACAGTTAGTCAGCCTGGGAGTCAGTCCCACCCACTGATAAGCCAAAAGCAATCAAGGCTCAACTACAACAGGAGAACACACACAACACACAAAGGACACTGCTGGAACAGATGCACAGGAAATTAGGGAGACTGAGCAATTCCACTACAAAGGAAACACACTACATATGGTCACCAGCAAAGACCAAGAGTCATAGGAATCCACTTGCTCTTTTAAAAATCATTATTCTCTCTCATCCCCTTTTTTCTATTAGGAAATACAAGGTAGTTTTTCTAATCCTTTCATCATTTCCAAGAACAACTATCAGGGCAACATCTAAATGCAAATCACTGAAATATATTAATAATTTGAAACCCAAGAGAATAAGGCTTCAAAAATAATTGAAGAATATATTCTAAGTCATAAACCATTGATCGTGAGAATTCCAAAAGTAAGAGATCATCTTTGTCTATTTCATACTTGAAACATCTTGGCATGCTGGGGGAACTGTACCCATGAGTGAGTGGCTAGAAACTATGATTTGAGATAGGAATTACAGGTCTAGGAAAAGAGTTTGGAATAAGAACTGGTCTCTAACTGCAAAATGGCTGAAATATCAGTCACACTTTCTCTGCAAATAGACCTATTTAGCAATATGTTGCAATAATCCAGGAATTAAATATAAAGTGTCACAGGTAGGAGTAGGAAAAAGAGAAATAGGTTATTTGGCTATGAAAGCCATTACAGAGACAAACACACTAGAGATTGCTATTCTGTCGATGGAGAGGTGAAAGAGAAAAAATGATAAAAGTTGATCCTGAGAGTTTTGCTTTGGTTAATATATAGATGTTGGCGGCATTACACTATATACAGAATAACAAAGGAGGATGGGTTTTGAGAGACTTTAGACTTGTTCCTTGAAGTCATTTATAGTATATAATATTTGCATTAAATATTATAGAATATTTAATATTTAGAAAGAGCTAGCCAATGTGCATTTCATTTGGTTCCAGAAGTTGTGTGGATTGAAGATACAGATTTTGGCATCATTTGCATAGTGATCTAAAGTAAGAGTACGGACCATTATGAGATAACGTGGGTTGAGTGCTGAGCCCTGGAGAACAGCCACATTGAAGGGGTGGGTATAGGAAAGAGACAAGCAATGAAAAAGTGATCAAATGGGAGGTAATACTAAATAGTGTTCTGAACGTGAAGCCAATTTTTAAGAAGGAAGCACAGGAGAACATAGAGTTTTCTGAGAGGTCATGTAGGAGAGGGCTTGAGACTAAATCTTTGGAATGGAAGTTTAGGAAACTACTCCTAACACTGCTGTGCAAGTTTCAGTATAGTAGTGTAGCAGAAGTCAATTTGTTTTAGATGAAGCTGAAAAAGTGAGAGCCAGGAATAGAGGTTAGTATTATTCTACTGAATTTGATGGTAAAGAGAAAGTAAGATAACTGCAGTAACCTTCAGAGAGACAGCATCTAAAGATTTATTTGAAAGCCCAGGGAAGGTAATCATGAAAAGATAAAGATCAAAGGTACAAGTGAGGGAGAAAGTCAGTGATAAAATACCAGACAATCTGGTTGAAGAAACAGAGATCTGTGTACTGTTGGAAATAAACTATTAATATCAAGGACATCAGGAGTTGGAGTCAGTTTCCCATACGATAGTTGGGAGTTGTAGAACTGGGATTAAAAATAGTGTAGTCTCATCTATGCACTTACATTTCATTCAGACGATATGAGATGGAACGCCACTGTTTTCTTTAATTCATGTAACAAACACAGCTGAATATTATAAAACCTGCAATCAAGATGAGAAATATCTACCCTTCAGTTCAGGGATTTGGTAATTCTATTAAAGACTGAACAATTTGAATGCCCAGACATCTGCATACAGACGTTCCATTGGTCCCTCCTGTAGATTAGCTTGCAGAGTGGTCTCCAGCTTTTGATATATAGGGATCAATGTAAAGGTTTATGAGTAGAGCAACCAAGTATACTGTACTCTGTGAGAGATTTAAGAGGTTTTCAACGGTAATTATTAGTATACACGAGTCTAAAATTTGCTGACTGTAGAAGCTAGTACAGGTAACATGCAATTCGACTGTAAATGTACCAAAGTAGGTCAGGTGGTGTGCGCCCACAGAAGGAAGGGAAGCAGTACACATCATCCTCACAGACCAGGGACAAAAATAAATCATCTGCAGGACAAAGTTACACCATTTGTTCTTTCGCTAAGATTACATTCAACTCAAAGGTCAAGCATCACCAGGCTTGAGGTCTTCCCAGTGTGGTTCCAACTGCAAGGCTCATCTACTCCCATGTTCTCATTTCTTGCTGTTCTCCCCCTTAGTGACTCACTCCAGCCACTCTGGTCCTCTGGTATCTAGAACATGCCAAAATCACTCTTCCTTCCAGAGCTTTCACACTAGCCATCCTCTTCAAGTTGTACACAACTTGCCTTTTTAAATATTAGCTTTAAGTATTAGTTTAAACACTGACTTCTCAAAACCAAGGAAATTCCAAAGGCCTCATCATCATATTTCCCTGTTTTATATTCTTAATCAAACTTTTATTATGTTATTTTTTTCAATAAAATTTCACTGACTATTTTTTGTCTCACTCTCAGAAAGGCAAAGCCTTATATGTCCTGTGTATTACTATTATGTATCCTCAGTTATACATCTTAAACCATTGTCTGCATAATAGGTGGGTATGTAGTAAACTTTATCATAGTATGTGTCAGACTATGCATAAATATGAAATAAGTAATGCATGAAATATACCACCATAAGAAGAAAAGAAGGCCTAAATATAAAATGTAATGTGCAGTTTTTTTTATGATTTAGGAATTAAGAATCTAAGTAGAAATCAGATGGATCAATTCATTCTCAGCAAATACACTGACTGGGGATGAAATCGGAAATCTAGATAAAATAAGAAGGAAATCTTTAGTCAATTAAAGAATATCATCCCTAAATTGTGAGTGTTTAAAAGAGCAAAACATGAAAGCGTTTAAGGATTTATCTGAGAAGTATTGTGATGTTTTAGTCATAGTTAACTGTCTCCCATCTTACAAGTGGGTCCACTTATCTCTACATAATATTAATAGAATTCTGGGCTTACAACACAGTCTTCTTGCAGTTCATTCTTCCAGTGAGGAAAATTAAACGCATATCTGAAAACAATCTGAGACTGAGCAAATGTGAGTTTGTTATGCCAGGAACTTCATGGTTTACCACATTATGGCTTTTGTTTATTGTTCATAAGAAATAGGCATTTTGCTAAAAGAGGAGATGACATAGGGCCCATAGAGATGTTTCTTCCTTTTAAGTGTCACACACCTCATTTTACTCTGTTATATTTAATCACAGGCTTCATGTCTGTGCTATGGAAAAAGGGATGAAATGAAAGTTAGGTCAGCTATTGTACAATTTTATTATTATCGCTTCTGCATTTACATTTGATAGTGCGCTTTCAGAATGGCACTTTGTAAACCATAATATAAAGGCACCTCAGTTCTAAAATATGATGTATCAGTGTGCTATCAGCTACTTTGTGCTGAGGTTTTCTTTTTCATTGTAATATAGCACATATGCAGACACATGTGCAGTTCAAAGAAGATTTATAAAGCAAACAGCCATATAACCAACAATCAGAGCAAGAAAAAAAATAGTCCAAGGACCTAGTAATCTCCCCTGTGCCCTTCTCTTTTACATTTCTTGTTTCTCTACTACAGATAAATGCTATATTGATTTTTTTTGTTATCCTTTCCATGATTTTATGGAGAATTTTAAATCTCCGTATATATCCTTAAATAATATAATTCAATATGGCCACTTTTGGAAATTCATATAAATGGAAAAGAGTATTTTTATTGTTTTTAAAATTTATTTTTAGAGCAGTTTTTTCATTTTTAGCAAAATAAAGAGGAAGGTGCCAAACTTCTCCGTATACCCCCTACCCCATTGTCACTATCCCCACCAGATGGGACACTTGTTACAATTGATGAACTCACACTGACATGTCATCATCACTCAAAGTCCATCATCTACATCAGGCTTCACTCTTGGTGTTGTACATTCTATGGTTTGGACAAATGTGCAATGACATCTATCAATTATACTACCCTGCAGATTGTTTTCATTGCCCTAAAACCTCTGTGCATGACCTGTTCATCCCTTCCATCCACCCGCTTCCCCCAACCAATGGAAACCACTGATCTTTTTTTTACTGTTTCCATAGTTTTACCTTTTTCACAATGCCATATAGTAGAATCATACAGTATGTAGACTTTTCAGATTGGCTTCTTTCCGTTAGTAACATGCATTTGAGTTTCCTCTTGTCTTTTCATTGCTTGATATTTTATTTCTTTTTGGTACTGAATAATATTGCATTGTCAGGATGGACCACAGTTTATTTATTCTTCTACCTATTGAAGGGCATCTTGATTGTTTCCGAGTTTTGGTAATTCTGAATAAAGCTTCTATAAATACTCACGGGCAAGTTTTTGTGTAGATACAGATTTTGAACACTTTTGGATACACACCAAGGAACACAATTGCTAGATCCTGTACCATCTTGCAGTCCCACTAGCAGTGAATGAGAGTTCCCGTTGCTCCACATCCTTGGCCACATTTGTTGTCTGTATATTGGATCTGGGCCATTCTAATAGGTGTGTAGTGACATCTCGTTGTTTGAATCGGCATGTCCCTAATGGCTTATAATGTGGAACATCTTCCCTTGTGCTCATTTACCATCTGTACATCTTCTTTGATGATGCGTCTGTTAACATCTTTGGCCCGTATTTTTATTGGGATGCTTATTTTCTTATTGTTCAATTTGAAGAGTTTTTTGCCTATTTAGGATAAGTCCTTTATTAGCTATGTCTTTTGAAAATATTTTCTCCCAGTCTGTAGCTTAAATTTACACAATGTATAATGAAATTTTTATATAATAAGAAAAACTATCTGTTGCCTTTGCTCCTTTTCAAAGATCAATTAACTATATTTATGCAAGAATATAATGAAGAAAAACAAGCGAACAATAGAAGAATTAATTTAGCTACTGGTTCTGTAAAAGGGCTAATGAAATTGATAAATACCTAGCAAAACTGATAAAGACAATGAGTGGGAAAACACAAATCATCAAAATCACGAATTACAGAGGACTGTCAAAAAGAGATTATAAAGACACCACAAATATAATAAATTGGTAGTATGAACAACTCTATTCCAATAAATTTGAAAATACTGATGAAATGGACAAATTATTTGAACAAAATTTTCAAAAACTGACTCAAGAAGAAATAGAAAATAAAAACTCTATATCTTTTAAAGAGATTATTTTTTTAATAAAATGCCTCTTTCCAAAGAAAACTTTAGATCCAGCTAGTTTTATTGCTAAGTTACATCTAATATTTAAGAAAGAAATATAACCAATCTTACCCCACTCTTAAACTTTTTCAGAAAGTAAAAGAAGAGGAAACATTTCTTAGTACATTTCATGAGACCATCATAGATATTGCAACAAAATGGAATTAACTACCAACACCAATCAAGAAAATAACTGCAAAAATCCTTAATGAAATAATAGCTTTTAAATCCAGCAATATAAACAATAAATAATATTTCATGCTCAAGTGTGATGTATTTTAAAAATGTGAGGCTTCACATTCAAAAATAAAAGTTAACCACTGTGATTCACATTAATAGAATAAAGGATAAAGATGTATAATCATCCTAATGGATGCAGAAAATGCACTTGACAAAATTTAATATCTATGCAACATTTATTCATCATAAAATATGAAGCAAGATAAGAAGAGAGGGAAGTTTCTCCATTGATAAAATACATATATGAAAAAATGTACAGCTTCCATCATACATGGTGAAATGTTGAACATGTTTATACTGAGATTGAGACCAAAATTATGAAAAGTTAGTTCTAAACCTATCTGCTTAATATTACTCCTTGCTATTGTAATATTGTAATTGGCAAGGGAAAAAAAAAGAAAGGAGGAGGAAATAAAAATTTTAGAGGAAAAATAAAATTGTTTTATTTCATTTCTTGACACCAATAAAATGGATAGATAGTCCATTGGGGAATATTTATATAATGATATATTACTTAGCAAGAAAGGAGAAAAAAATATTGATACATTCAGCAACAGGGATGGCTCTCAAAAAACTATGTTGTGTAAAAGAAGCCAGCCAAAAAAGTATACAGACAGTAAAATAAATTTGTGTCAATTGTACAACAGGTAAAACAATCTATGATGATAGAAATCAGAACATTTTCCACCTAGGGTGGTAGCTGTGGACTTGGGACAGGAAAACTACATGAGGAAACTTTGTGTTATGATGGAAATATATCTTGAGTGGGGTGTTAGTTAATAGATGTGCACATTTGCTAGAACTCACTGAATTGGAAATTTAAGGTTTATCATTTTCATCTCAATGTAAATAAGTATGAAGATATCTGGGGTCTATCTTGAAAGTGAAGTAGAGAATATGCCCCACATGTTGTCACCATCATGCCCTACTTTCGAGATGATACTTGTTTTTATTTATCTTTTGACCTGTGGAATTATTAGGCTTCCTCCTTATTTATTAAACTATAGCTTCTCAAACTAATTTTTTCTGTAATGGAGCTGCTGCTCCCCATTCCAAGTAAATATACCTTCACGAAGTTAAAGGTGCTCAGCATTTCTTTAGTCTAGGGGACTACGGGCTAACTACATCCTGCTTTGTGCCTGTGGATAATTTATCTCTGATCATACTGCACTACAAAGAATTTTTAAAGACAGTCCATGATGGTGACATTTTATAAAGAATTGGGGATAATATTAGATTCACCAGGATGTGTTCCTTATTTGGTACACGCTTCACACTTACTATGATCTCTTAGGTGCTCATGTTGTTTTTGTAACTTTCCACATGTTCTGAACAAGAGGAAGAGCCTGAGGTAGTGATGATGGAGATGGTTTGTAGAGGTCAGTCTAGCACTAGGTCCACTTATTAGAGTAGAAATAGATGTACCATACTAGATTATTTTAATACAAAGTGGATGTTGGTAGCATGTGTTAAAACACATGAACACAGCATATTTTAGAATGGCTTCATCAACTATATCCACACTTTGAACTTATTTAGACTACGTGATGGAAGAGTCAAAAGTTATACCTCTGTTGGTTTCTTAGATCCTTGAATTCACACAGGAAATAGTAATAACAGCAATTTTATTTTCCCAAAATAGCAACATTCAGTCAGAGTTCTCTAGGATGTTGATTCTAAGAACCTATTTTAAAAAGTCTTCAGAGAATTAAATTATATTTAAATTGAACAAGTGTCATTTTCTCTGGCCTTGCCTTGCCCTTCTAGCCCTGGTTAAACTGAATGCAGTAACCTATGGGGGCTCTGGTCATGAGTTGAGTGTCATGCTAATGAACTTGGGTCAGAACTTCCATTTTCATCCTAGATGTACTTAAGCCTCTGGTGTTTCCAGACTTCAAAAGCTCTTAGCACAACAGGAGTTCTTGACCTTACATGATGTATGTTTATTTTTAATCCTTGTCTTTCCTTGTTTGACAGACAAAGGGCCTTATGCCTGAGTCATTTTTCTGTGACTTTCTTGTTCTTCTTTCCTAAATGCCCAGCAATTGGCAGGTAATATGTACCAGGTCACTCTGACCTCCTGGAGAAAGTAATTTTTCTTGAGTGTAGATGGGGGGCTGCAGTCAAGTATGCTCGCTAAATCATCGCCATGTTTTAAATCATGTAGGTAGGGAAAATGTTTTAAAGGTGCACTGAGGTTCAACTTCAAACTCCATGGTTTAGGTGAATCCACATTTGACATATTCTCTTGATATAATAGACTGTGTCCCATAGATTTTTAAAAAAATATGATTAGAAGCATCCTTCTATGCTTTGTGTTAAAATAAATTTCTATAATGTATTATATTGGTACCAACTCTTAAAAACAATGGGAAGAATAATAGTAATGTCTGGGGGGAAGACTAATTGGCATAGCAAGTATAATTAGTACGACGTGCAAAACTACCAGCATGGACCGGTAGCAGCTCCACAGCAAAGAGCTCTATATTACTCCACGTATCTCTTCACCCACTCACATTTTTAAAACAGTGTATTCATATTAAGGGGAAATTTAATCTGTTATTTCAATTGCTCTTTTTGAACTTTTGAAGAAATTACATGTGGTGAGGTCAGAGTTTTGCCAAGGAAGAGATTGCTGGCTCACCTCAAAATGGCCCCCTAAAATAGGAAATGATCTGGACCTGGGATTGGTCTTCAATACTTGAGAACCAGAATTCTGATGTGGACAGGCCACAGAGAAGAGGTTCATGTCTTAGAACTGGCTCCTATCAGCCAGAATCACTGTATTAATGAATTGTATTCAGGTGACATTTTCTCAGTTTATATTAGCAACATGAACAATGGCATGCTTACTTGCAGGACCAGTTATTCTCTTGCCATAGACAGCCACACATGGGAAAATCAAGAAAAAACATAACTGATTGCTAATGAACCAGAACAATGAGAGTTATTTCTATAACTGAAATGGTTAAGATTTCCACCTATATAATAAGATAGTCATGATACGTGAAATATACCACTTGCAGTTGATTGGCTGATTCCCTATCTGTTGTAGTGTTTACATAGATGTCAGCAATGTTTACCTCCACATCTCTCATTAGTTTCTAAGTGACCTTCATGTATTATTTTTCTGTTTGATACATTATTTTCCTAAATATTTTGTCACCCCTAAGTCATGAAGCTACTGCTGCCCCTGGAGCCATGAATGTGGTAGGGCACTGCCACCACCCAAGTTATAGTCCTGCTGTTGGAACCGCAGTCGTGACCTTGTGCTGCGGGAGCACTCGGCCTCTTACAAGCACTGCCAGGTGCCAATCGTGGTTCCTTCCAGAAGCTACCTTCAGAAGGACAACCGCCTTCTTCTTTCTGTCTCTCAGTCTCACACTATTGCACCCCATTGAAAGTCTGAGAAAAGTAGTTTGCACGATATAATCCTAATGGTACCCAGAGGAACATCCACATAAATGGGTATGTTTGGGGCTGAGCGACACTTGATACTCTGATCCAGGGGGAGTAAATATGAGAATCAGTTGTATCTTGACATGACTTGACTTTGTACATCCTTGTTCAGGCTTCGAAAAGTCACTGTTCTTTCAGGAAGAGAGAAGGCAGATGATACAGTTTGAATATATAATGGGTTTAATATAGAATTAGGGGCTGAAATGATTTTGGGAGAGTGGAGAGGCAGAAGTCAAGGAAACTGCCTCCTAAGTTTATGGAAACTACTGCTGATGGACAGTGAATCCAGCAACCAAGATTTCAGCCAAAAACGCTAAAGCAGATAGTTCACAAAAGCATGTCACAATTTTTTTACAGTTCTCAAAAAACAAAAAGAAAAAAAAAATTAAGATAACAGAAAACAAAACTGAGAGGTTCTCACTAGCTGCCTCCATCTGCAAGACTGAGGTGGCTTCCAGACTGTCATGATCAAGCTGTTGGGAATCTCACTCCACCCACATCTGGCTGCAACAGCTTCCTGAGAGTTTTGGTTTCCGCTTCTTTTCTGTCTTCTAAATGTCACACAGTTTCTTCTCACTGGCAAACTCCTATACCAGAAAAAGGATTCTAGAAAATGTAGCTCCTGGCTTTTCCTCAGCAATGCAGAGGAATTCTGATAAGTAAGTGGTGGTGATGCTGCATTGACAACAGACCACCCAGAACAGGGCCGGAGGAGGGTCACAACTGTTGTCTTTTATGTTGGTTTGTACCCATAGCTATGTCTGTGTTTAAAGCTGGGTGTATAATGGGGTCGTCTGCTTTATGCATTCTCACCCTGGCTTCAAATAAGAATTTTAAACTAAGTCCAGTTTTCTTCCGTTAAAGCATACTCAAGGTTGTTACAATCCCTAAAAATCATATGATCATATTAATAGATGCAGAAAAAACATTTGACAAAATCCAGCATCCATTTATGAACAACATTCTCAGCAAAGTGGGAATAAAGAGAACATATCTCCACATAGTTAAGGCCACAGATGACAAACCCACAGCTAACATCATACTCAATGGGGAAAAGCTAAAAGTGTTTTCCTTAAGATCAGGAACAAGACAAGGATGCCCACTTTCACCATTTTTATTCAACATAGCATCAGAAGTCCTAGCCACAGCAATCAGACACAAAAAGAAATAAAAGGCATCCAAATTGGAAAGGAATAAGTAAAATTGTCATTATTAGCAGATGACACAATGCTTTATATAGAGACCCCCAAAGATTCCACCGAAAAGAACTGTTAGAACTGATAAATGAATTCAGTAAAGTAGCAGGACTCAAAATTAATATTCAGAAATTAGTTACATTTTTTACACCAATAATGATCTATCAGAAAGAGAAATTTAAAAACAACCCCATTATAATTGTATCAGAAAATAAAATACCAAGGAATAAATTTATTCAAGGAGGTAAATTATAACATATTGAAAGAAATTGAAGAAGATACAAATGAATGGAAGCATACATATATCATGGTCATGGAGAGGAAGAATTAGCATCATTAAAATGTCCAAAATGCCCAAAGCAATCTACAGATTCAGTGCAATCCCTATCACAATACCTATGGCATATTTCACAGAGCAAATAATCCTAAAATTTATATGGAACCACAAAAGACCCTGAATAGCCACAGGACTCCTGAGAAAGAACAATAAAGTTGGAGGTATCACGCTACCTGATATCAAACTATACTACAAGGCTACAACATGATACTGGCTAAAAACAGACGCAAAGATCAATGGAACAGAATAGAGAGCCCAGAAATAAACCTGCGCCTATATGGTCAATTAATATATGACAAAGGAGGCAAGAATATACAATGGGTTAAATATAGTCCATTAATAATATTAGGAAAACTGGACAGATACATGCAAAAAAGAATGATACTAGACCACCTTTTTACTCCATATACAAGGATAAACTCAAAATAATCTAAAGACATGAATGTAAGACCCCAAACCATAAAACTCCTAGGAAGAAAACATAGGCAGTAAACTCTCTGATGTTGATTATATATATATATATATATATATATATATATATATATATATATATATATAATTTCCTGATATAGCTCCTTGGGCAAGGAAAACAAACAAACAAAAATAAATGAACAAACAGAACGACATCAAACTAAAAAGTTTTGCACATCAAAGGGAACCATCAAAAAAGGAAAAACAAAAACAAAAACAAAAAACAACCTACTGAATGGGAGAAGATATTTGCCAATCTAATAAAGCTTAATATCCAAAATTTATAAAGAACTCAACAAATTAACACCAAGATAACAAACAATCCAATTAAAATATGGGCAGAGGACCTGAAGAGACATTTCTCCAAAGAGGACATGCATATGACCAAGAGACATGTGAAAAGATGCTCAATGTCACTAATCGTCAGAGAAGTGCAAATAAAAACCACAATGAGATACCACCTCACACCTGTCAGAATGGCTATCATCAATAAATCAAGAAACAAGTGTTGGCGATGATGTGGAGAAAAGGGAACCCTCGTGCATTGTTGGTGGGAATGCAAATTTATGCATCCACTATGGAAAACAGTATAGAGGTTCCTCAAAGAATGAAAAATAGAACTACCTTCTAATCCAGCAATTCTACTCCTGTGTACTTATCCAAAGAAATCCAAAACATTAATTAAAAAGTATATATATCTATGTCCATATACATAGATATATATAGAGATAGATAGATAGAGATAGATAGATATATAGATATAGATAGATATAGATATTTATTTATTTATATATACGTATAAATAAATATCTATATCTATCTATATCTATCTATATATCTATATATCTATATCTATCTATAGCTATCTATCTATCTATCTATCTATCTATCTATCTATCTGACCCTATGTTTACTGCAGTGCCATTCACATTGGCCAAGATGTGGAAACAACCAAAATGCCCATCAGTAGATGATTGGATAAAGAAATCAGGGTACATTTATATGATAGAGTATTACTCTGCCATAAAAAAGAATGAAATCTTACCACTTGCAACAACAATGGGAAGACCTAGAAGATACTATGCTAAGTGAAATAAGTCAGACCGTAAAAGAAAAATACCATATGATTTTACTTATTTATTGAATGTAAAAAACTAAACGAACAAAAAAAAAGCAGAAAAAAACTCATAGATACAGAGAACATGTTGATGGTTGCCTGATGGAGGAGGGATCGGGGTGGTAGGTGAAAAAAGGGGATGGGATCAAATTGCCAGTTATGAAAACAGTCAAAGGGATGGTAAAGTACAGCATAGGGAGTACAGTAAGTAATACAGATAGGTACTAGACTTACTGGGGTGATAACTGCATAATTTACATAAATGTCTAAGCACTATGTTGTACACATGAAACTAATATAATATTGAATGTCAACTGTAATTGAAAAAAAATTAAAGAAGAAAATAGTCACATTTGCTTCTTCACATTTGCTTTCATACGCATGAAATAACTATCAGACACGCAGAAATTGATAATATTACTTCCTTTGGAGGAGGTGAACTGTACTAGAATAATGGAGGGTTCACTTCATAGATTCCATAAATGTCTAACCACTGTGCTGTACACCTGAAATTATTATAAAATAATATTGAATGTCACCTGTAATTGAAAATATTGTTTTTTTATTTTAATTAAAGCATAAGAATTTACAAAAAAAAAAAAACCTTCTTAAAAATTAATAAGGATATATAATAGCTTTTTACACATTAAGATTCCTTAAAGTTCTTTATAAGACTTAAATAACTGCTAACACATAGTAAGAAACATAACTGCCTTGGAATGGAAAAAAATGTCTTTTGTTTTACCTTGATACTAATAAAGAGTTTGGAAAAGAAAGATAAACTCTTACATGAAAATTTTAGGTTATTCTTCATATAAACTTGTCTTATGAATAATCAGCTAATTTTTGAATACTTTTTTGAATTAAACACACTGGAACCTATTAATCAAATATATTTGTTAATTTAACATAGAAGTCATCTTGGGATTCGAGAGGTGTGGCTGGACTCGTTAGGATATGTTTTTACTTTGTTTTTACTATCTTTCTTTACTTTGTTTTACATTTATTGAATCCCTAGTAACATCTAGCTTTGCATATCTTTCTAGAAGCCCAGCCAAAGTACACTTCAGTTGCATTTCCATTTTAAGTGTCAGAGTTTACAACCTTGTAATGGAGGTCCAGAATAGTCAACACTTTCTCTCTGTACTAAAAATGCTGCAGACAATAGTATGTAATAGTGATGGAGAAGAATGAACCCCCACTCCCACTAAAAAAAAAAAAAAAAAGGAAAATATTGTTGCATTCTTCATCTAAATGATTTTTTCTCAAGGATCATGCATTAATATTATTATTCAAACTTAAAAGGAGAGTTTAATTTTGTCTCAAAATAAATCAATGTAGAAAGGATTTCCAGCCAATATTTCCTTAGAAATACCTTCATAAATGGGAATAGTTATGTATATCATGTGTATATATATATATATATATATATATATATATATATATATGTACATATATATGCATATATATATACATACACACATATACACATATATGTATCTATATGAATATATGTATACATTATATATACTTTTATACATGTAATCTTTTCTGAAGATGTAAAAATTGTGAAACTAAAGTCTAATTGGTTTAATCATAGTTAGCAACACTCCACAACTTTTGACAGAAATAGTCGGTCTTGCAATGAAAGTATTTTA
Source organism: Rhinolophus sinicus (assembly GCF_057876585.1). Taxonomy (NCBI): domain Eukaryota; kingdom Metazoa; phylum Chordata; class Mammalia; order Chiroptera; family Rhinolophidae; genus Rhinolophus; species Rhinolophus sinicus. Next base: position 109,697,436 of record NC_142501.1, on the reverse strand, counting down.
GTTATGTATAAATAACTAATGCTTACTTAACTAACGAACATGTAATTGTTTTTATGTGGGAGTGAAAGAACTTGAGCTTCATCAAGTTTTTTTTCGAGTCAAACTTCAGTTTGACTCCAAGATTTCACTCCAAGATACATTTCTAAAGACAAAAATTATTACTGTGAGACTATCTCTATCCATATGTCTTCCTTTATGGTGTGTTGTATTGCTCACCTGTGGCTATGGAATTTTTCTTTTTGTCAGGCTAAAAGAAATGAAAAAGAAATTAAAAAGAAATAAAAAAGAAAAAGAGGGCTTGGGAATCCCTTCTTTTGAGTTACCTTACTTGTTTATCCCAGTTTCCATATCTTTGAGAAAGGAAACTGTCCCAGTTTACATGTAAACAGCACAACTCTCTGTCTTTTCTATGTAGGATGGGTTCTATTTTTAAGTATAACTCCTTTTGAAACCAATTTATACTAGATATCTGACCTACATAATAAAATCTGAACTCCGTATTTGATTTTTCTCTTTTTTGTTTTTAAAGCAACACTATGTTTCATACATATTTGCATCGATTTCATGGGTAATTTTCTTGATCTGTACATATTGCTTGAACCAGATTTCCAAAAAACTCTTTAATCAATAATTTTGAGAAATGCTATCTTCCATACCGCTGGAGTTAATTTTTATATATTTGAACTGTCAATGTTAAGTGTGTGTAACCTCCTATGTTGATCCTGCAGTGAAGTCGCCAAGCATATTCTCTCTTTAGAAAAGTTGTAAAAAAATTTACTAACCAAAACTGTGTTATTTATCAGTTCCTCTGTTCTAAACCTGTGCTCTTTCTTTTTCTTCTGACCTCTGCATTTTCAGTGGAAAATGCAAGTCCACTGAGGACCATTCCTCTGTGATCTTACTCTTGGGTATCTTCCACTGTGACCTCTGTGTGGATAAACAATCACCAGATTTAGGTTTGTTCCACCTATGGGTCTCTGCAATTTAAAAGAAAGTCTTGTTTTAAAAGAAAATTTCAGTGGCTCCACCAAAAAGAAATTATCTCTGGAGGTGAAATTTTCAGCATCATGCTTAATGCTAGGAAGGATTTTGTAAAGGGGAAAAGTATTCAGGGACCTTGAAATTGAGACATGTGTGTATAAAACACTGGCCATGTTGTAAATAAAACACTTTTAAAGGAAAGCCCAACCTTTTATATTTCCTTGAATGCTCAGAAGAGCCGAAATTTTGCTGAATCACCTTGATGATCACATGATATTATTGGACCACATTCCTTCATAAGTGCGTACTTCTCCCTGCAATATCCCCAAGGATAACATCTTTCTTGAATTTCTTGTTTATCATTTCCACTATATTTCTTGTATTTTAAATATATAGATGAATTGTTAAATATATACATATATATATTACATTGAAACATATTACATTTATTACATATATTACATCTAACATGTATTACATATAACATTTATTAAATTGAAACATTCTACATAAATCGAGTTCTCTTGTATTATAACATGTTTTTCCACTCAAAAAAATGCATCTTTGCTGATGGGGATATTCAGCAAACTTTATTTTCCTAAATGACCGTGACAGTCTTTTCCATCCATTATTTTCTTCTTACCATGTGACTTTGACAGTCCTCTGGAGAGGTGTCTGAGGGTTCCCGCCCCTTGAATCTGGATGGGAGCTTTTATTACTCTGACCAATAGAATATAGCAGAAGTGAGGCTGTGTGACTTCTGAAGTAGATCATAAGAAGGATTCAGCTTTCATTCTACTCTAAATTTTAAGATGCTTGCTCAAGGGAAACCAGTCACTATGACATGAGGAAACCAAAACTAGTCCATGTGGAGAGACTCATGGAGAGAGGCCTCATGAAGTTAGTGAGCTGATCAGAGGACAGCCAACCTCAATGGACTTCGGAGTGGGCTTGTCTTAAATAATAATCCCCAGATGTCTAGTCTTCCACTGAGGCCACAGAGAAGATATGGAAGGGATACACTGTTTCCTCTATGCTTTGTCTAAATTCTGAGCCATGGAAACCAAGAGCATAATAAATGGTTGTTTAACATCGCGGAGTATTACAGGACTATATTCTGAAACCACTGTAGGTGGAACAATATGTATCTCTCTAGTTCATTTATTATGATTACTGTATATTAAATTAATTGTAGAGATCAAATTTTATTTCTTAAAAATGTTATAATGTCTTGATTGACAGTTTGTTTTACTTTTTTGCTATTATATGTAAAGCTGCTATAACCTTCATAAACCCATCTCACGTACATATGCAGGAGTTTCTCTGGTAGCATATAATTAGGAGTGGAATTGCTTCAATCCCAAAATATGCATACCTTTAATTTTATCAGATTTTGTCAAATGTACAGTGGTATTTTACTAATTTATACTTCCACCTGAAATGTATGAGTTCTTACTATCCCATACCATGATTTTTCAATACAAGTTTGATATTTCAATCTACCTGTCTCTTGATTACAAAATGTCACCTTTGGCATAAAATTTCCTACTTTTACTCTTGAGGTGAGCATCGTTTTATATGTTTATATTATAGTGGATATAATTTATATATATAGTCTAACATAAAAGAAATAATGAATCGCTTGGATAGACCACAGTTAATCATAAATTTTTCTATATATTAACTCTTTTAGCTTGGCAATTTATTTTTGTTTTGCTACTATTAAATATTGATATTTATATCTTAACTCCATAATTGAGATTTGACACCAGTTTTTTCTTTCCTAAACCATAGTTATTTGCTTATAATATCAAGTCTATATTAATATAATATGAATTACACAGCGATCTTGGTTTCATTTTTTTCTGAAATTGGCCTTTTCCTTTAATGTTTGTTTAACCAGTTTTACTTTTAAACATTTCTAGGCCATATTTCATTAAAATATGTTCAATGATAGATTTAAATACTTTAACAATTATAGATAGATTTTCTTGAGTCAATTCAGTATATTATACATTTAAAGTAATTCTCCATTTAATTTCTGTTCAGATATATCTAGATGTCATTAATTTCTTTCAGTAATATTTTATAATATTTAGAATAGAAGTTTGCATCTATTTTGTTATATTTTTCCTAAATATTTTATTCTTTTTTGGTGTTACTTGAAATGATTTGTTTTCTTAATTTTATTTTCATATTGTTCATTACTAGTGTATAGAAATACAATTGATTACTTTATATGTTGATCTTGTACACTGCAACATTGCTGAACTTATTTTTTTACTTATAATAGCATCTAGTATTAGTATAGTAATGATAAATAGTATATTAGTTTACAGCAGTGGATTCCTTAGGATTGTCTGTATACAAGATGATGTCCTCTGAAAGTAGAACTACTTTTGCTTCTTACTTTTCAATCTGGATTATTTTTATTTTTATTGTTGCCTAATGGTTCTGGCTAAAAGCTTCAGTAAAATGTTGAAATGATAAGAATACATATCCTTATCTTGTGCTTGATGTTAAGGGAAAGAATTCAGTTTTCATTACCAAATGTAGTGTTACTATTGGGTGTTTTGGTAGATAAAGTTTATCAATTTGAGAAAATCCCCTTCTATATTTAATTTGTTGAGTTTTTAAAATCATAAAGGATGTTGAATTTTGTAAATTGCTTTTCTGCCTCTGTTAAGATGATCATGTTTTTTGTTTGTTTTTTTTCCCTTGATTCTATTGATATGGTATAGTACATTAATTGATTCTGGTTTTTAAAATAACCTTGTGATTATAGAATAAATGGTATATAATCCATTTGATATACTTCTAGATTCAGTTTGTTAGTATTTTGTGGAGGATTTTTTTCAATCTGCATTCAAATGACATATTGTTCTGTAATTTCCTTTTCTTATGACGTTTTAGTCTGGTTTTGTTCTCAGGATATAATGTCCTCACAGAATGAATTGAGAAGTTTTCCGTTTTCTAGTTTTTGGGAGAGTTTGTGAAGAATTGGTATTAATTCATCATCAGATGTTTCATAGAATTCACCAATCATCTGGACCTTGGATTTTCATTGTGGAAATTAAAAAAAAAAAAAAAAGAATACTATTCAATCTTTTTATTTGCTATAGTCTATTTAGATTTTCTGTTTATACTGGAGTCAGTTTAGTAGTTGTCTTGTTTCTATAAATGCAGTTTTTAATTTCCTGTCCATTGCATTATCTTGCGATCACTTTTATTTCTGTGTGGTTATTAGTTACATTTCCTTCTTTCATTTCTGATTTTAGTAATTTGGTCTTTTATCTGTTTTTATTTGTCAGTTTAGATAGGGTTTGTGAATTTTGTTTGTATTTTCAAAGAATCAACTTTTGGTTTAGTTGATTTTCTCTAGTTTGTACATTCTGTATTTCATTAATGTCTACTCTAATCTATATTATTCCTTTCATTCTGTTTGCTTTAGGGTTAATCTGCTCCTTTTAAAGTGGAAGTCACGTGCTGATCTGGGATCATTTCCTTTATGCTATAGGTATTTAAAGATATAAATTCTCCTCTAAGCACTGCTTTAGCTACATCCCATAAATTTTGGTATGTTGTGTTTTCATTTTAGTTCATATTGAAGTGTTTTCCACTTTGCTTTGATTTCTTTGTTTACCCTTTGGTTACTTAGACGTGCATTATTTAATTTCACATAATGGTGACTTTCCCAATTTTCTTTTTGGTAGTAATTTCTAATTTCATTTTATATTGGTCAGAGAATGTACTTTATGTGATTTTAATCATTTTAAATATATTTTGCCCTATTTACTGGCCTAGCATATAGACTATACTGGAAAATGTTTTATGTGAACTTCAGAAGTATGTGAATTCTGCTTTATTTGGTGGCATGCTCTATAGATGTCTGTTTGGTTTGATTGATTTATAGTGTTGGTCAAGTCTTCAGTTTCCTTGTTGATCTTCTCTCTCTTTATTATACCGATTATTGAAAGTGAAGCATTAAGTCCCCAACTATTACTGTTGAACTGTTGGTTTTTCCCTTTATGTCTGTAGGATTTTGCTTCATGCATTTTGAGAATCTGTTATTAGTTGCAAAATGTTAAAAACCATTATACTTTCCTGATGTATAGATCTTTTACCATTATAAAATGTTCCTCTTTATCCTAGTGATATAGATTTTGGTTTAAATTAAAGTCTATTTTGTCGCATATTAGCATAGACACTCTAGCTTTTTTATGTTTGATGTTTGCATGATATATCTTTCTCCATCCTTTTACTTTCCCTATTTTTTAATCTAAAGTATGTTTCCTGTAGTTATCATATTATTGGATCTTGTCTTTTGATGAAACCTTTTAAATAGCTGCCTTTTGGTTGAATTGTTTTAAATAATATAATCTTTTATTGATAAAGTTAGATGTATGTCTGCTGTTTTATTCTTTGTTTTTTCTATGTCTCATCTTTTTTATTTCTCTGTTCTTCCTTTACTACTTTCTTTTTCATTAAGTGAATACCATGTTTCCCCAAAAATAAGACCTACCCTGAAAAGAAGCCCCAGTTAAGATTGTCAGCCAGATGGATGCATTTAGTACGTTATGACGGTGTTCCAGAAGAACATGACATGACTGTATTTGAATAAATGTAGATTGTTGTACATGGAAAAATAACACATCCCCTGAAAATACATCCTAATGAATCTTTTGGAGCAAAAATTAATATAAGACCTGATTATATTTTCGGGGAAATACGGTATAAGACCCAGTCTTATTTTCGTGGAAACATGGTCTTTTCTAATTAATTAAATTCATAATTTATTACTGTAATTTATATATAATTAATTATGTGACAGTTAATATTAATACTATTAGCAGTAACGCCTTTAATGATTTTTTTCACTGCATATTTTGAGTATTTTTATTTTTTTAATTCTTGCTTTAGGGTTCTTTCCCTTAACACTTATTCTACACTCTTATCAAAATCTACTTAAGATCTACATTAACTCAGTTCCAGTAAGATAAATAAGTATTATTCCTAAATAGCTCTATTTTCTTTCCCCCTTTTTTGTGGTGTTTTGTCATACACATTGCTATGTTGTGAGCACAACAGTATATTGTTATAATTTTGTTTACATAATTATAAGTGTTTTAAAGAGATTGAAAGAAGAGTACATATTCATAAATTTTATGTTGCCTTCTGGTGTATCATTTGTTGTTCTCTTCATCAGTTCCTATGTATTCCAATATTGATGTCATGTCACTTTCTTATGCAAATATAACGTTACTTCCACCCACCTCCTCTGTGCTATTATTGGCAAGTAGATTAAATATCTATGTTTTAGTCCCAATAATAAAATTATATAAGTATCATATAGTTTTTAAATCGAATAAGAAGAGAAAAACGGAGAAATATACTATTATACTTTAAATTACCTGCATTATTGCCTTTACTGGCATTCTGTGTGTGTGTGTGTGTGTGTGTGTGTGTGTGTGTGTGTGTGTGTGCACGCGTGTGTGTATTCAAATTACTTTCTCGAGTCACCTACTTTCAGCATGGCTGAAACTTCCTTTAGTAGTTTTGTAAGGTGGGTCTGTTAGCAATAGGTCTGTTGGGTTTATTTTTTCTTATTAACCTGGGAATGCCTTTATTTTGTCTTCACTTTTTAAAGATAATTTTTTGGATATGATTGTGGTTGACAGTTCCCTCACCCCAGACTCTTTGAATATATTATCTCCCACTGTGTTCTGGCCTTCATTGTTTCTGATGATAAGTCAGCTGTTAATCTTATTTGGGTTCCCTTTCTCATGATTGATTATTTTTCCCTTGCTTCTTTCAAGATTTTCTCTTTGCTTTCAATATTTTTACCAGGATATGTCTGTGTGCTGATACCTTTGCATTTATAACTCTGCTGAAAATTCACTGAGTTGCTTGTACTTGTATATTAATGTCTCTGAACCATTACATCTTTGAATATTTTTTTCTTCTTGTTTGTCTTACTCCTCCCCCCTGGCACTGTCATTGCATTTATGTTGGTGCACTTAAATGTGTCCCACATTTCTCTGAGATTTTCTTTGTCTTTATTTGTTTTATCTGTTCTTCAGGGGACATGATCTTGATTATACCATCTTCAAGTTTGATGACTCTTCTGCTAGCTCAAATCAATGCTGATCCTCTTTTCAGATCCAGATTTCCATTTTTCATTATTTCTTTATTGATATTCTATATTCATGTGAGATTGTCATTGTATCTTCTTTACTTCTTTAAGCATGGTTCCTTTAGTTCTTTTAACAAATGTATAATGGCTGCTTTGAAGATTTTGTCTGCTAAATGCAACATCTCAGCCCTATCAAAGGCAATTTCAATTTTTGCTTTTTTTGTTGTTCCCTGTGTATGTGTCACACTTTTTCAGTTTCCTATATGTGTCATACTTTTTAGTTTCTTTGCATATTTCATATTTGGCTGCAAATTACATGTTTCAGATAATATACTATTTTTGGATAGTAATACCCTGGGGCTTGTTGTTGCTGGTATAGTTTTTTTGTTTGTTTGTTTAATGTTCTACCTGGCATATTTCAGTGAATTCTGTTTCTCCTGCAGTTTAGAGCCTCTGATGTCATCCCTTAGATGACACAGCCTGGGGTGTTCTCTCACGGTCACCCTGGGATGACCACAGTTTTAGCAAGGTTGTCTGTTACTGTTTCTTTCCTTGATCTCTCTGTTAAGCTGTCTGCTCTTGTTGGTATCACACCCAGTTGTTTTTCTACAATAAATGCCAGCTTACTGTTCTGTTGCTTCCAACAATATTATAAGCATAAATTGGTGCACAGTATGGTCCAGTTAAATTCAAAATCCTTTGCAAGGATAGTCACTGAGACCTGCTTTTGAGGCTTGTTGCAACTGCAGGAGAGCTCTTTTCAGCTGTTTCTTTCCCTGATTCTCTCTGTTACATTTATTTCTGATCTATGGTTGAGCCTGCTTGTCTTATGGAGCTACCAGCCTTCTTTTCATCGCTTACTACCAAATTTCCACTGTTTTCAACAGCATCCTTACACTTGAAGTTCTTCACATGCTGTCTGTTCCAAATAAAGTTATTTCTCTTGGAGAGAGCTTCAGAGCTCTCTGTTCTTACAGCCTGCCTCTCCCTCTGGATAGGATATCTACACCACTTCTCCAGAGCTGGGATGGGAAGTGTTTCAGTTCTCTCAATATGACATTGCGACTTTACACATGGGGTGATAGGCAGTGTGGTAGCCTCTGACCTTCATGTCTCATGTATTATGGACTTCCATCCTTTGAGTAAGCTCAGGCAAGAGTGATTGGGACCCAGTGTTCTCCACCTTCCATGCTTGGGGTAAAGCTTCCACGTTCTGAGTGGAAAGGCTGAGTGGAGGAAGGGAGCCTATGTTCTCTCAGCCATTCTTGCCTGGAATAGAGCTTCTGCAGCTGGGAGCTGGGGTTGATGCTGGGAGTGAGAAATACTACTTCATAACAGCTGCCTAGCCTCTCCTAACGTACTGCTTAAGAATCAGCAAATTCTTTGAGAGGAAATGCAGGTAGGAACGGTGGTCCCACTTCAATGAGTCTCTCATCTCTTCAGAATCTTGGATACTCAAATAATGCTGCTTTGGTAAATTTGTAAGATTTTCAAATATGTGTGTATGCATATGCACAAGTACCAGACTATGCAGACACACCACACAAACATATATATGCTTGTGTTCAGCTCAAACATTTGATTTTAGTGAGAAGTTTATTATAGCTGAAAGGCAAAACCAAGTTCAGAACATTTTGATATAGAACATTTCATTAATTTCTACTTAATCTTATATTTCTTCATTGAACCATAAGCTATTACAATTAATTTTATTTTCAAGCTTATCAATTGTTGTATATCTTTTGTTATTTAGGATGTTATTAATAATTTGTTGTATTCAGGAAATAAGTCCTGATTACTACTAATTCATTGAACATTTTTGAGAATCAATTTACTGCTTACTGCATGGTCCATTTAATCAAATATTCTATGTATTGAGAAAAAGATGTATTTTCTCTAATTGTTGATTTAAAAATTTAAACATATTCTTAGATTATTCATTTTTCTTGGATTCTTCAAATAAATTGTTTTGAGGGTAATTATTTGTGTGTATCATCTGTCAGTAACTCCATATATCATACAAGATTTATCGGTTTTGGGGGGAGATTCTGTCATATTGTGGTTATATATTTTGAAGCTTTAGTATGAGGATGAATACAAGTTACATCTCATGATTCTTTTCTTTAAAAAAATAATCCAAATTATTATATTTGTATACCAACTCTTTTTTGGATAACATTTGCCTCATGCTTTTTTTCTCTTTTAAATTTTGAATATTTAATATTTTAATAATTCATGGATATTTCTTGAATAATAGCTACATTTAACTTTTCAATGTTGCTCTAAATGATAGTATGTTTTGTATCTTGATCATACATTAAATGTAGTTTTCTGTTTCTTGAAAAACTGAATATCAGTATTTACGTGGTGTGTGTGTGTGTGTGTGTGTGTGTGTCTATTGCTAACGACACTTTGGAAACGCAATTCTGCCTTTTTCCCCCCTGCTCATTTATAATTGAGATGGTTATTTTCTGTAGTTTCTCATTTAAAAAAAAATTTGGATTTTGTACTTAATGCTTAGGAGAACACTGTTTTTTTGTTTGTTTGTTGTTTTGTTTGCTTTGTTTTGAAAATAATTTGAAGACTGTGACAATGTAGAAATTTATAGGAAGACTTTAGAAGTGTTTCTCCCATTTATATAGACTGCTATAAATAAGTGATCGATTTAAGGTCACGCCCGTGTTTAAACTGTACTGGTCCATTTAGCTAATATGAAACTGAATATTAAGCTTCCAGAAGGTCTGGACTACAGTTGTAAATTCTGACAGCAGGAATATTTGTGTTCTCCCAGGGCCTCCTGTAGACAGAAAAATGATCTAGTCTTGTCCTTTAAAACTAGACTGATTTTTTTTTTCTTAACTAGAACATCCTTTCAACACGATGTTGTCTTTCTAATGACCCTTCTTTATATGAGGTATCATTGTCAAATCCACCCCTTGGAAAGACATGAGGCTTTATCATCTCTCTTTCTCTTTCCCAAAAGGTCATTAAAATTGAGTATGTAAGTTACAGAGAGAAGCAGATATCTCCAGGGAGCTAGATCATCAATGTAAGTTTGCTACACTGATTTTTAATTCCCTTGTCATTATTTTTTAAGCTAGCATTTCTATTTATTTCTATAAGTTCAGCTTTGTTTTACTTTCAAACTTACTTTGGAGGATATTTACAATATCTAGTCCACCATGTTAGATACATGGGTGTCTTAATTCATTCTACAGAGAGCAGCAAACATAATCTTTTCAAAAGGAAAATCACGTGCTTAAAACCCTTGTAATGCCTTAAATGTTCCTTCTAAACAGAGCAGACCAGGCCCTGCATGCACATTTCTATGTATGCTGTATCTTTATTTTGAACTATACTTTATTTGACACTTTGTTATCCAGAAATTACAGCCTTCAATCACAATTTTCAGTGCTGTCAGATGGCTTTTCTACATGTTGTCTGTCTCTTGAATGTTCTTAAGCCTTCCCTTCCTCTAGTTAATTTCCACTTTCCTTTCAGATCTTTGTTTAAGCTTCACTCTCTCTGGAACGTCTTCCCTAATTTCCTGACTTGGTCCTTTTCTCTCTTCCTGCAGAGCACTGTTGACCTCTCTCACTGTTTATCTGTAGTCAGATTACATTTTAAAATTCCACATGTGGAAACAAAATTATTTGATTTGTACCTGTTTTTCTGCTTGGATGGTACATTCTCAGAAGGCGTATATAGTGTATCTGTTTGTTTGGAATTTTTTTCATCTTTTTTTATCCTCAGCACCGAAAACAAGGTTCACACTAAATATATATGTGTATATTGAAATAAACAAAATATGACTGGGCTACATTTGAATAGCGAATGTTCAATTTTTAGTTTTGCCACTCAGGAAATATTCCTATTGTAAAAGGGGCCAGAGATACCTCTAGAATTAACCTGCCATCTGAAGTTAGGCATTTAAGCTTCTTTGGTCAGAGCAATATACAAAGCTTTTCTTCCTTCCACCTCTTTCACTCTTTAATCTGTGGGGACATATTTCTACATGGTCATGCAATTTGGCATAACTTCCATCCTCAGGAGTCCTGGGTACTGAGAACTCCCGAGTAGGTAGGGACAGTTGGTGTCCTCTAACCTTATTGTGATGCTTATCATATATGGTGACGATTCAGAAACAATGGCAACTCATTCACAAGAGTGCAGATGGGGTGCAAGGGTGTTTTTACATACTCTGGACTCACTCATAGGCACAGAATATGTCTTCAGGAGCCATAGCCTAGCAAATACCTTTAGTTCCATTACATGGCCCTGGCAAAGTCTCCGAAGAAGAAATCAGAACTTTGTTCAAGCAAACATCATCTCCAGAAATACAGGAAGTTTAATCAAGAAAGTATTCATCATAGAAGAGTGATGGAGACTCAATGCTTGCATGGCTGAAATACATGGGTAATTAGGTATATAATCGTACGTGCAGTTCTGTAGGCAGAGAGCAGAACCATCCATGGGAATGTACCTTGGACATAGGGAGAACGGCAAAGCCAAACAAGAGTTCCATTTCAGATGACTGGAGACCTCTTACTGGAACAAGAATTCAGGATAGAAATACTACACAAGTGTAGTGGATTGGCACTTGAGCACAAAAGCACGGTTATTAGAAGAGAGATGCAGTAAGAATGAGTTGAGAGTTGGAGATCACCAGGTATATCCACAGGTTAGCACTAACGCTCCACAACCCACTGCATCCTATTCTGAAGAATGACTGTATCATAAACAAAACAAGACTGTCAATAGAATATTTTGGTCTCAATTTCATGGAAAGAAATTCTTTATTTTCTCTCCCCTCTTTGCTTCACTTAGTTAATTCCGCTTTCTTTCAAATGTCAAGTTGAGCTTCTCTTTCTCAAGGAAACTTTTTGTGACTTCCTCACTAGGTCCCATTCTCTTCTCCCCCATGTTTCCATTAATTAATTTAACATATGCTTAGTTTTCTTATTTCTTGGCATACCTCCTACAACACAGATAATAACGTGGAAATTAATGATAAAGAAGTAAATGACGTAGTGTCTTTGTCTTGGGGATTTATCAATCTAGAACACCTGACTATGGCTCTTTGTACCCATAGAAGAGAATTGTGAGCTTTGATGTATGTATGGTGTTGGAGGAACAGCTGGGGAAGACCAAAGACAGCAAAAATGAATTTAGGAAATGTGACAAGTAGCATTTGCACAGTTTGGAAGCTGATTGACATAACCTTCATTCGATCTCTGAGGTTTGTGTCACACAGGAAAAGCAAAAGGTGATAGGAAACCCACGGAGGTCTGCAGATCTGTCGACTTACACTGACTATGAGTTATTTCTAGCAATTCGTAGTGCCCTAAAAAACAGACCTATTTAGGAGAAGCAAATTTTCTACATTTCCGAACAGCTTGAGTTGGGAGATTTTTGACTCATAATATCTGAACAAAAGAAAGAAAGAAATTAGTTGCAACAAGAATCTGTGGGAGCAGTGATTTAAAAAAAAAAGAAAAAGAAAATTATATGGGCATGGGTTGAGGTTAGCCAACAAAAATTTGATATTCTTGTTCATTTTTGAGCTGCACTGGTAAATGTGCAATTAGGCAAAACACTCTCCATCCATAGCAGGCAAGAGAAGAAAGCACTGATTCTAAATACAAAAGCCCTCCCTCTCCTGGCATGGGTCTTTCATCAGGACGGACCAGGTTGGATCGTGACAGAGGCCTTTTTGCCAGAGCCTGGTTTTTCATAACGTGAGAGACGCTTTCTCCTTGTAATTACCAATAATGTTGCCGGGTAAGCCCAAGACACATGGAACCGTGAATTAGATAGTACAGCTCTCTGTTGCATGTCATGTAAGGCAGCAGCCTTGCTATTTGCATCCCATAGACTTCCAGACAATTTTTGGATCAGCACACCCTGTTCTCATTCTCACTGCTATCCTTTCTCTCCTCATTTACCCTATGAAATATCATTTGCCCATTGGCATGTCATCTGCATTGTTCAAAATCAATACCACAACTTCATCTACACTCTCCTTTCAGAGCATTTGTCATTTGCCAGCTGTGAATAATGAAATAACTATCTTATGTTTTTAGGTTTTGCTTATCTTACCTCAGGAATGACTTAATCCATCAAAATGCAGAGCTGCTTGACATTTAACCTAGAAGAGTATGTAGCCATGTTTAAGTTCATTCAGGCAACCTTAACAGAATAGCTCGGCAGGCTGACTTCAACTACAAATGTCTGTTTCTCACAGTTTTGGAGGCTGGGACGTCCAAGATCAAGGTGCTCACTGATTTGGTTCCTGGTGAGAGCTCTTTCCCTGGTTTGCAGATGGCTGCCTCCCTGCTGCATGTCTTCACATGGCGGGGGGCGGGGGGAGAGAGAGAGAGAGAGAGAGGGAGGGAGGGAGGGAGGGAGGGAGGGAGGGAGGGGGAGAGAGAGAGAGAGAGAGAGAGAGAGAGAGAGAGAGAGAGAGAGAGAGAGAGAACAAGCTCTCTGGTCTCTCTAAAGTTGGACAAAATGCCATTATGGGAGCCCCACCCTCATGATCTCAATTAAACTTAATTACTCTCCAAAGGCCCTTCTCCCTAAGGCCATCACATGGAGGGTAAGTTTTAGAATACCAGTTTTGGGGAACACACACATTCAGTCCATAGCACACTAGGAGAGCAAAACATCGCCACTCTGCTATAGATCTATCCCTCCGTTCGGAGTCACGTGGCCATTTAAGTGACCGATTCTCTGATAAATAAACTCGGGGAGACTGTTTCCCGTGGAGGGCATTTTCAGTGTGTGGGCTTTCAATATTTCTTCAGAATTTTTCCTTGGAATCAGAAATAAATGCAACATTTACCAGTCAAATTACTTCAAATATTTTTTTTTTTAATTGTTAACTCTGCAAAGCTATAAGTATGACTTATGTGGGGAGCCCTTTCACATATTCTTTAGTGAAACTTTTTTCTCACTTTACAATCAGTTGTCTATTCCTTGGACCACTTTTTCTGAATGTCTCATGGTCTTTTATTTCTATATTTAACAACCTGTCCCAGTTTTTCCAGTGTAGCTATACTGAAGAGTTCAAGGGTTACTACCAGGTTGAAAAGCTTACCTGACCCTGCTTTTAAAGTTTTTTGAGACTCTTCGAATAGGAAAAGCATATGACTATTCTTTCGTAAACCAGACCTTCCCACTGAACAGAGCTGTGCTTAATTCTAACCTTGCATCACTGAAGTTTGAATAGGTACAAATATATATATAAATTCCCTTTCAATCCAAATTGCTGCTGAGAACACTGACACCTCCAGATGCTGTTAGCTTTTCTAAAATTATCACTGATCCCTTTAGCATTTGCAACTACAGAAAGAAAAGTAATAGGACATCCTACTGAGCTAAAATGCAGTAAGGGAGGGAGAGAGAGAGCAGTTAGAGCCTCTTGTCCATTTCCTTAAATTAATGTAGGACTGTGTGTTATATTAAAATTTCAAGGGTTGTATTCAAAACGTTTTTAATGAATGTAAGCAGCAAAACAAAGGAAAAATAATGTGCACTGGTGCCACTTTTTAACACTCTCTTGAAAAATAAGGAAAATTATATTTCACTTTATCTGATTGGTTTGTGTGGAAGAAATCTAGAAGTCCTCTTATCTCTGCATGAATTTTAATCCCTGTTTCTCTTATTTGAATGAAAATAATATCAAACCAAAAATACATTGCAAAAAATCCTGAAAACCACTCTCATGAAGAGATTACTGAATTACATAATATTTTTCTTCAAATAAAAGCCCCATAGCTAGAGCAACTATAATGCAATGAAATGAGACATCACAATTTTTATGTTTATTCTTTATTCATTATATATATGTATGTATGTATATATATGTGTGTATATATATATGAGACTTAACTGTAATCCTAGTTGAAACATTTCATAGACAAGATTCGTTTGCCTTGAAGAGTAAGCAGAGATGCTTAATTGGATTTATTCAACATAAGATTTTCTTCTTAAAGCTGTACTTTAAATGCAGGTAAATGTAGACATCAAGGTTAAGATGGCTGATTGAAGCCATATCATAGAATTTCTCTTCCACAATAACCAATGAAAACCAGAGCGTATACCAACAACCTCAACAAGAAAAAAGAAAACAAAACAGACCAATGAACCAAATTAAGAAACAAATCAAGAAATGGAATGTTCTGGAAACAAGTGACTTTTAATCACTTCCTGAGAGTAATGTTCATGGATTACCAAATTCCCCAAATGTGAAAAGAGTTAAAGTATCTGGACACCCTTGCTTATCGTTTCAACTGGGGAGTAAGAAAATGGATATTGGAAATGAGGATAAATGAAGAAAAGGAAAATAAAGTAGATATTTTATCATACAAATAATGATTTTAGAGCTGCCCAATTAATTGTTAAATAAATCTGAAGCTTGAAGGTATCCCTCCATGGAATGAAAGATGCCCTCCAACTGTATAAAGTGAATCTACATTTAACTATTTTACAAGTGAGAGTGGAAGCCAGATAGTCTAACAATAACAAAATCAACAGAAATCATACCATAACAAAAAAATCATATATAGAAACATTTCAAAAACTAATGAATAAAAATAAAATAATATAAAAAGAGAAATAGATCTAATTTAATAGATAAAAGGCCAACGTAATTTCCCTGGAGAACAACATTAAATTGGAATTATCAGAAACCATTATTAAATTTTAATAATTACAGGAAAAATCTTGAGAAGATGCAGATGAAAAAGACAACTATATTAAAACAATCTTTAAAAAATTACTAGATTTGAAAAAATATTAAGTAGGTATCATCAGTGTCTTTAAGGTAGAGAAACCAATAAATGAAAATAAATACTGCAGAAAGTAGAATGTAAGACAATTTTCCTGAAATAAATATCTAAATTTACTGCTTAAAAGATTGTGACGTAAAAGAAGTGTTCCCAGACATTTAAGCCCTCTTCAAAAGGACAAATGTCACATTGAGCACAGACCTTTCCATCACAGCTTTTAAAGCTAGATGACAATAGAGCTGTTTTTGTAGAGATTCAAAAATATTTTTAAAAATATATTCAACATATAGCAGTGTACAATGAGGTTCACTTATAAAGGAGCCAGTTTTTATTTTCTCCTGAGTTACTCTTTTCTGATTTCACAACATGGTTTCCTCATTTACCTGACAATATTTTTTTCCCCCAGATCAGTTCTCCATTATTTAACAATGACTTATAGTTTAACACAAAGATGTGGTCAAAGTCCAAAGATATTTGAGAATAACAATGTTGTTTTTATTCAGGAAACCAACAAGCAAACGGACAAAGGCACAAGACAAATAAGATTAACAGTGAGTAACATCTATCTGTGATAAAAAGTATCAACAAAGATAGTATAGAAAAAATGTACCTCAAATAACAAAGGTCATATATAACAAGCTATAGCTAACATCATATTCAATGGTGAAAGCTTAAAGTTTTTCTAAGATCAGGAAAAAGTCAAAGATGCCCATTTTTACCACTTTCATTTGACATAGTATTGGAAGTTATAGGCAGCAAAAAGAAATAAAAGATATCCAAATTGGAAAGGAAGAAGTAAAACTCACTATTTACAGATAATATGATATTGTATATAGAAAATCCTTAAGACTCCATCAAAAACGGTTAGACTAATAAATGAATTCGGTAAAGTTGCAAAATAGGAAATCAATATACAGAAATCTGTAGCATTTCTATACACTAATAACTATCAGAAAGAGAAATTGAAAAAAAAATCAAATTGACAATTGCACCAAGAATAAAATACCTAGGAATAAATTTAACCAAAGACATGAAACTAAAATCTGTAAGACATTGATGAAAGAAATTAAAAAGACACAAATAAATGCAAAGATATTCAATGTTCCATGTTTTAGAATAATTAATATTGTAAAAATGTCCATACTACCCAAAGTAATCTGCAGATTCAATGCAATCCCTATTAAAATTCCAATAGCATTTTTCACAGAATTGGAATAAACCATCCTGAAATTTGTATAAACCACAAAAGATGCCAAAGTTTCAAAGAAATATTGTGAAAGAAAAACAAAGCTGGAAATATCACACTCCCTGATTTCAAACTATATTACAAAGCTGTAGTAGTCAAAACAGTATGGTATTGGCATAAAAACAGGCATGGTAGATCAACGGAACAACATGGAGAGCCCAGAAAGAATCCCTCACATATATTGTCAGTTAATTTATGACAAAGGAACCAAGAATACACAATGGGGAAAGGATAATCTCGTCAATAAATGGTGTAGGGAAAACGGGAGAGCAACATGCACAAAAAAGTGAAATTGAACCACTGTCTTACATCATACACTAAAATCTATTCAAATGGATTAATGTAAGACCTGAAACTATTCAGACCCGATTGTAAGAACTAAATGTAATATCTAAGACCATAAAACTCTTACAGGAAAACAGTAGAGATAATCTCCTTGACATTGGTCTTGGGAATGAGTTTTGTGCATTTTACATGAAAAGCAAAGGCAACAAACTAAAGCAAAACTAAACACGTGAGAATACATCAAGCTAAATGGAAACCACCAATTAAATGAAAAGGCAACCTATCAAATGAGAGTTAATACTTGTAAAGTATATATCTGATAAGGGGTTAATATCCAAAGTATATAAAGAACTCAGATAACTCAATAGCAAAATAAAAACAATCTGATTGAAAAACAGGCAAAGGATCTAAATAGACATTTTCCAAAGAAGACATACAGGTAGCTAATAGTTATATGAAAAGATGCTCAACATCATGATTAGGGATAATCATCAAGATTATGCAAATCAAAACCACAGTGAGATATCACTTAATACCTGATAGAATGGCTGTCATCAAAAAAAGCAAGAAATAAGAAATGTTAATTGAAATGTGGTGAAAAACACTCGTAAATCCTTGTGCACTGTTGGTGAGAATGTGAATTCCTGTAGTCACTATGGAAAACAGTGTGGAGGTTTCTCAAATTATTAAAACTAGAACTACCATATGATCCAGCAATTCCACTTCTGAGTATTTATCCAACGATAATAAAAACACTAACTGAATCAGACATGCACTCCCATGTTTATTGCAACATTAATTACAATAACCAAGATATGGAAACAACCTAAATGACCATCAGAGGATGGATAGACAGTGAAAATGCCGTGTGTGTGTGTGTGTGTGTGTGTGTGTGTGTGTGTGTGTGTGTGTGACATTATTCAACTATAAAAAAGGATGAAATGTGAAATGTTACCATCTGCGACAACATGAATGGACCTTGGAGGCATTATGCTAAATGAAATAAATCAGGCAGAGAAAGACAAATACTGTTAAATATCTATATGTGGAAGCTTAAAAACCAAATGAAAACAAAAACCAAGCTCACAGATAGAAGATATTGGTGGTTTCCAGAGGAAGTTCTTATTACGAGAAAAATAAAATTCTGTAACTACATGTGTGATGGATATTAACTAGGTATTGTGGTGATCATTTTGCCGTATTTATAAATATCTAATCATTGCATGTTCAACCTGAAACTGATATAATGTAGTATGTCAATTATATTTCAACTTAAAAAAAAAAAAAAAATGACTGGGAGTAGACACAGCTTCAGGGTGCGTGCCTAGGTCCTTAAATATCAGAACTGATTTGGTGATTAGTGCCGCCTGCATCGAGCAAGGGTCTCAGTAAGTCAGAGGAGCTGAAACCTTGATCGCATTGCCTGTTATTCCATGAGACTGGAGGTGGGGTTGGGGTGGGAAAGCTGCATCAACTCCTGATATCTATCCTTGTAAAGACTTTCTTGTTTTAATCTCACAATTAAACACAATTTTTCCCTAGCATTTATGCATCTTCAGGCCTACATTTGAACTAGTCGTGTCCTGTTCCAACATGTATTATGCAGGTTTTAAATTCATGGCCTGTGCCTCAGATGGGTCCTTAATGCTACACAGGAATTAGTTGACCTAATTCATTCACTTTCTGCTCTATTCCAAACCTCAAACATCTCCTCCCAACATCCTCACTTTTAGATGGGAACTTCATTTCTTACAACAAATGGAGAATGACCTCCACATTCCACCACAACATGCACTCACTTCCAGCATTCATTTTCTCTGCTTTTCAGCCTCTTATCACATAGGAATTTTTCATCATATCTCTGAAATCAGTCTTTCATTTCTAGTAGTTAGATTCCATCCCTTCTATTACTCCTTATACAATGCACACATGCTGTTTTCTCCTATCTTCAATAAAAGCCCTCTCCTGAATCCACCAGCTCTGCTTCGTTATTTGTATTCTCTTTGCAGAAAAGCTTGGAAATGTTGTCTGTACAAACTCTCCAATTGTTGTCTTTCCAATCGCTCTTAATCTACTTCTGTCTGCATTTTCCCCTCACCACTGCACTGTCTGCATTTTCCCCTCACCACTGCACTGTAGCTACTGACTGCTCTGCTCCTCATGTCAGTGAACGACACTCAGTCCTTTTTAGCAGCATTAGATACAGGTGACCACGCTTTCCTTTTCCATAGACATTCTTCACTCGGATTTCAAGACTTCATAATTGTTTTCATTTTGCTCCCATCTCACTGGTTGTCCCTGCTCCCTCTCCTTTAGGTTCTCACACTTATCTTTTTTACCTTCTTAATAGGGAAGGACCCAAGTCCCTGATCCTCTTCTCTTTACTAACCATTCCTTCCAATACCATAGCCTTTTCAGTAATTGCCATAATTAAAAAAAAAAAAAAAAAAAAAAAAAAAAATATATATATATATATATATATATATATATATATATATATATATATAAATTCTCAAAGCAATTAAACTTACTGTAAGAGTTATATAAATGATTTGGGAGAGTCATCCATAATTTTGAGTTATCACTATTCTTCTCTTAAGTCAAAGAATTGAAAGTTGACTATAAATGAGACACTTGGGTGATAATAAGATGCCCAGTGGTGGTAACATGGAGGCATTTGGAAAGAAAATACGTACATACATATATATTCAAGGCTGAATTAAATGTCATGGAATTTGAAGACTTTCAAGTAAATCAGCTAGTCATTTCTTGAAGGACATGGGCCAGAGTTTGAGTACTTTATTAAGAAGCAGTTATCCATCCACTCCTCCTTGATATAAGTGTAAATATCACCTAAGAAATCATCATGTTTCATGAGAGGCTACACAATGGTGGCTCTTGACACTTAGAAGATATATACATAATAAATCAAAATCTTGAACTTTTTATTTGACTCCTCATAATTTCAAATGTATGGACCTGTTAAAAGTAGTGGTATTTTTTCCTTTTTTTTTTTTTTTGTCCTTGGGGAAGCAGTTTAAAAGTTCAGTAAGTTTATCAGAGAGCATTTTCTTTCTTTTTTTTTTTTTTTTGGTGTGACAGTTGCTTTCAAAATGGGCTTTCTTCTTCTCAGGAGGGAAAATATCAATGTCATGTGGTTTGTCAGTTGCTATGGTAACTATACCTTGTTCTTTTTTTAATAACAGTTTGAACTGCCTCCTAAACCTTAGCAACAGTCTGACCTACTGAAGAGTAAATCACTGCTTCACCAGAGTGCAGCCCTTAAACCCCCACCTCTACCCCCCCCACTTCTTTTTGTCCCCCACTTCCAGGTGCTTATTTAAAATGTATGTACAAATACTCTTAGTGCTGTTGGTTAGCCGTGCAGTGCAACAAGAAGTAGATTAGTTAAATATGAAGAAATGGGTAAGTTTTAAATGTACATCTTTTTGTAGAATTAATGGAAAACTTTACTTCTGATAAACCTGTTAACTCTCTTGACTTAATGTATCAGCTCCAACTCCACTTTCCCCCCAGAACTCTGGTTTGAAATATTTGACCACTTGTCTCTACTTCAGCCTCTATAATGGCTATTTCAATACAAGTGAGGGTCAAAACTGACTTCAGTTCATTTTAATTCCTGTGTTATTAAAATGAAGCTGAGACCACCAAACCTCTAGGGTGGAAAAGGTAAAGTACCCTTTGACCAAAATCATAAGATAGCAATAGAGAAATATGATGACTCCTGTCTCTTGTTCTTTTTATAGCTCCTTGTGAAATAAATCATGAAGTATTTAATAATACTTTATCTTAAGATCATGGTCTTTAAAAAATGAACTTTGATTTCTTTCATTGAGATGCATAGACCTGTCAGTATCATAATGGGTTTTATTTGAAAATTGCTATCAAAGGAAGTCACAGTAGAATATAAATGCAACATAGCTCATTAATATACAAACTTGGCTTTGAGTACTATGTCTTTCAAAACAAACTGCATAAAATAAATCTGAAATTAAATTGTAAAATAGAAGGGTTATGTACTATTTTTATAATAGGTTATACCATATAAAATATTGATATTCTCACATATATGATATTGCTATAGTTGAGTCACATTATATAAAACATTATTAATATATATTCACATAGGTCTTGAAAATGATAGCATAACCATGGATTCATATATATATACACACACACACACATATACATATATATATCTATATACACATATATATGTGTGCCAAAAAAAGTATGCACATTTTTAAGAAAGGAAAAACCTGTATTAAAATTACACTGATGGTAACCACTGTGAGCACCTCTTGTAATTGTAGAAATCACGCTGTCTTGTATTCATCTTTTGTTATCGGTATATAGTTTTAAAATTTTAATACAGATTTTTCCTTTCTTAAAATGTGTATACATTTCTCTGGCACCGTGTGTGCGTGTGTTTCCGTAATATATGACCTATCCAAACCTTTATGATGTATATATGCATATAAATTTACACATTATAAAACATACTCATAATTTTGGGATCTAAATTTGGCAACTAATAGTAATTGTGATCAATATTTATAAGGGTAAATCAACAATGTATATCTTCTTGAGAATAATTCCTCATGGCGTTTCTGTATGCTCAAAACTTATGAGACAATACAAACTAACACAAAATGATTATCAGACAGCCTGAAGATTTAGAATGCAATTGAAGGCTTCTTTAGCAAAAGAAAGACCCTGCATATGTTTCTAAGGCCAGTCATAGAGGTGCAATAAATATTACACCTCTTCCCACTCCTGCTAAAGGCCCCTTGGGATACATGGCCTTCCAAGGCTGTAAAGGGCTTACTGACTCTAGAGTCTGTCGTGTGGTACTTCTCCTTCAGCCAATATTAATTTCAGAGAGCAACATAGAGTGGAATAGCCCTTACTATAGTGTAATGCAACACCCAGTGTATTAGTCAGGATTCTCTATAGAGAAACAGAACCAATATTATTACACACACACACACACACACACACACACACACACACGACACGGGGTGCCAAAAATATATATATATATATACACATTTTAAGAGATGTTATCTTTGTATTGCTTTTAAAGTTGAATTGAATTACGTTTGTAATGTGTAATGTGACGTTCAATCAAAAGATGTTTTGGAGAATGATCTATTTTACTTCCAACAAGTATTACAATTTTAATATAGTTTTCTGTTTCTTTCTTAAAATTTGTATACATTTTTTAGCACCCTCTATATATAATGTATATATAAAATATATATTTAATATATATATATAATACTATATATAGTTTATATATAAAACATAAGGAATGAAAGAGAGAGAAAGAGCAAGCAAGAAAAAGAAAAGCATTGATTTATTGTCTCATGTAATAATGAGGGTGACAAGTTCCAAGATGCAGGGTGAATCAACAGTCTGGAACCAATGATATTGGTGAAATCTGAACGCAATCAAGAGCTGATATTCCAGTTTGAACGCCATCAGGCAGGAATAATTCTCTCTTGCTCAGAGGAGGTCAGATTTTTGTTCTATTCAGACCTTCAACTGATTGGATGAGGCCCACCCACATTAGCTAGGGCGATCTGTTTGACTTAGCCTTCCAATTCAAATGTTAATCTCATCCAAAATACCATCACAAAAACACCCACAATACTGTTCACCAAGTATCCTGGCACCCATGGCCCAGTGCAGTTGACACATAAAATTAACCATCATGCCTATGTTCTCTTCTGGTTCTGTTTCTACCTAGAAATTAATATGTGTCATTATTTTAACCTCTATGGTGCTCATTTCATTACCTGGAAATAAAGAAATTTAGTACGATTGATTTTAGGATACAAATTTTAAAATATTATATTTTCATGTACGTATACCTATTTTGACAGTATTCCTTTACTAGCTCATGGAATCAAATAAATGAGAGGATCAGTACCATTTGTTCTACTACAAATGTTTATCATCATTAGGTAAGAAATACAGATGCCTGTTCATTCATTGGTCTTTATCTTTATTTTAATTTGTGCAATCCAAAGAAGCATTTAAATAAATTATCACAGATAGGACCAGGGACACCTTTGGGATGTTGGAGGTGATATAAAACATAAGTTCAGTAAGAATGAGAGCGTGTCTTTGTATTAAAATGAACCAGTACAGTATTCGAACTTCTATTCATCTTCCTTATCCATCTTGAATAGAGTCTTATTATCAGTGGAAGTCCTAGGAATTGACACACTTATAAATATGTAGATGCAGATAAACTTGCAGTATAAATGTGATGATAATAACAACAGCAAAGAAAGTCCTAGAGGTAGTGTAAGAGATAATGGAAACCAGGCACTCAGCTCAACTCTCAACCAGTAATGTGTGTCTATAGATGTGTGTATTAACATGACAAAATAATTACACAAGTCCCTCAGGATATTTACATACTCAAACAATATTTGCTCTTAGCACAAACTTAGGAATCATTCCCAGCAGTTTCCAAATTCTTTGTTTTGCATTTCTCATCAGTAAATTTTTCTGAGTGTGTCCCCAACAAATATTTTACTTACAAATAGTATATAATAGAATAATCAGAATGTATTAAAAGAGAATGAGATCAAAATAAATCATATTTGTGATGTTAGCATTTTCTTCTTACCTCCAATACAGCATCTTTCACAAACACATGAGTGGTACAACTATATTTATATAACTTCATGCTATTTTTGAGTGAGATTTGTTTGTAAAAATTGACTGGGAAAAGAAGGGGAAGGATGGGACTGCAGCTGTGATGAAGATACTTGTTTCCACAAAGAATTAATCATACTAATTTATGATGAGAAGTATTTAGTAAAGAAGAGGACGTTCAAGGGAAATGGTCAACAGGCGTGGAAGGTCCTTGAAAAGGCTTAACATGGTGGAGTAAAGGACAGGCCCAAAGCTACCAGAAGGAGGAATGAGTTAGAGAGTCAACCCGACAATTTGTTCAAGTTGTGACTTTAGGCAGCCTCACTCCATACTTCTGGGTAAGTATGGCCGCCTGAGAGAAGGTGTGAGGGCTGCAAAGCCAAAGAACCTCAGAATGACCCCTGGAAAGCTTTTAGAAAAAGAGTTTATTAGACCACGTCCCATGAATTCCCAAGGGAGAAAGCAACGAGAATCTACATTGACTATTTCTACAAACACTGTTCTTGAATTAAAAAGTAACTTGAAAAAAAAATCTTTAAATCTGTCCATTAGATTTAGGAGAGAACACTTGATAAGCTGCCAACCTTTTAATGCATGTATATATGTTGAATGTATAATGCTTTTAAAAAATGCTAGCTCTGATAGGGCAGGAGGAAGAAGCAGGTTGCTACTTGGCCTTCATTTGCTTTTGTCATTGGGAAAAAGTGTTTGTGAGAGCATCTGTTTATGATTCACAGGGGTTTGTGAGTGTGTGACTGTACATATGTCTTTTGTTGTCACAAAACTTCTGTTCGTTAGTTACTAGGCAGGCCGATTTGGGACTGCGGGGGACAGAATTTCATAGGTTCAGAATCACAAGCCCTTCAGTAGGAACCCTCTCCACTGTTCTCCCACAATCTTACCTACTGGAATTGAGTCCTTCTTAAAACTGATTTATTGGAGATCTGTAGAATGAGGGACCGAAAGGGATAGCTTAACTCTTTCACATACTATTGAAGAATTAAGTCAAGATACATCAAGTGCATTGCAAAAAAGTCACACTAAGTGAATTGCATTAAGTGAATGATGGAACCAAGAATGAAATGTGAATCCCCAGTTCCTGTTTGAGTTTGCTCAATAAATCTCCTTAAGGTTTATCATGGAATATTCTTTTCTACTGATGAGATGCACCGGACCAGGAAGCAGACTTTGGATCTCCAGGAGTGATTCTCGAATTTTAATTGCATATAAATCATCTGGTAGGCTCTGAGATTCTGCACCACTTCCAGGTTATTCCAGCATTTCTCGTTGTGAACCAAGTTTTTAGTAGCAAGACTTAGGGCAAAGTTGCCAATCTTTGTACATAATTATTTGCTCGTAATAAAACCCTTTGTGTGGATATGAAAATGTGCATGTCAAAAAGGAAATATAAGTAATAGCTCTAGATAAGTAAGCTTAAAGAGAGACTCCTTACCCTCCATTTCAAAGATTTCTAATTTTTTTTTTAATTTTTTACATTTCAATTTGAAGTACTGTCATTTAATTATGGAATAGGGACAATCATTGTAAAACATATCATGGATACCTTAAAAAGATCACACTAAGTGCTAATATATAGTTGAAGAAATTCAGAAGTTCTTTTTTATTTGTTTTACTTTAGCACCTTAAATATACTAAATGGAGAAAAATAACAACAGAATAATAATTCTTGAGCACTTATGTGTTACCTTACACTTCACATCTTCAAGTTTCCGTGATGTTAGAAAGAATCCAAACCATATAAAGGAAGTGTGATGGGTAGAAAACGATTTCTGTGTTATGTGACCCGATTCCAAAGGCAAGAGACATAGCTTACAAAGAAAACAGTTTGACTTTAAAAGAAGAAAGCTGACTCTTAAAGTTCCTTGTGATCGGGAAAAACTCAAAAACAGCAGCAACTCTGAGCAGCTCTGAATTAATACCCTCTAACTCGTTACATCCTCTTTTTCTACCCTATACTGTTCTTTCCACGTGCCCCTACCTCAACCCTTCTCATGAAGCTGATCAAAGACTTTAATAAGCTCCTTGTCACCGTGTCCTCTTAGGGTCTGTGTATACACTCCATCCCTAGGATAGGATTTCCTGGGGAGCTCTTATAAACAGCTGACACTTAGACTTCCCCCCAGATCAATTAAAGCAGACTTTCTAGGGTCAGTCTTAGGCACTGGCATTTTCAAAAACTCCCTAGATGGTGCTGAAGCATACAATCACTATTAAAAGGAGACAAATAGACAGGACACTGGTTAGCACTTTAATGCAAATTAGGTTTCCACAGTGTGTGCTGTGGACCAACCAGTGGCCATGGCCTCTGTGGGTCTGACTCAGAAGCCCTCTCAGGAGAAGCACTATTGGCTGTGTGTCAGTAGATGGAGTAGAAGCAGCTATACTGTGCATTTATCACCCTTGGCTCATCATGGAACGTCAAAGCCCAAGAGACATTTTGGAGAAGGAAGCCTTCCGGATACACTTCCACTATATGGGCTAACTACAAAGCGGAGGGAAGAGGTGAGCTCTAGATGTCTAGTGTATCACGTGCTGTCGCACCTCCTGCTAGCACTTCATCTGCCCCAGCCCACAACACAGAAGATTTCCAGCCTGGTTTGCCCGTCGCCGTCCTTTCTCCTCCCCAGCATCTCCATCACCAAACTGAGTCTGACCAGATGGAAAGCAGCGCCACCAAGATCATCACCTTGGAACTTCCCCTGACCTAGAACAGCACCCCCAAAGTGATACACTGCACTTCCATTCGGTTACCAGATCTTCTGGTCTAGTTCTTAGAGCTTGAATTCACCCTTGGTTCTCACACTGGAGAACGAACTCCTGTCATCTGCGTGGATTGTCAATCACCTCAATGCCTAGTGCCCCGCGGTGTGCCTTCCCACCTGTAATTGCAGTGAAAGCAGACCCCTCTGACTTCTGCCCACCAACACGGAGTAAACTTTCAGGACTCAGACTCTCTCTGTCTGCCTGTTTTACTTCAAGCAGTTGCCCTTTCCCAGGTGATAACCAAGACACAATATTCTGAGTACAAATTTATGCAATCTCGTTCCTAACTTTCACACAGGACTGCTGTGGAATTTCTCACCTCCTGTTTCTCACCCTGGGTAACTACCTTTGAACAATGGCATATACGGCACTCTGTGTCCATGCACAGGAGCTTCATTCTCTATGAAACTATGCAGAAGAGATGGGCCAGCTGATCTCTAAGAAGCACACCCTGGCTCTTTAAGGTGGCAAAAGGCCACTTTAATGATTCTTCACTTATCTCCCTGACGCCCACATGATGAAAATCAAATATTAAAGTATGCACATGCATACACAAACACCGAAGCAACGCAACACAAATAATTCAATATTTACTTCTACACAAAGTTGGATTAGATAATCCTTAAAAAGCCAAGACTTTATCATGAATATGATTTCTTCTTCCAAAATCACAACCTGCAAAAGTTTTACTTCTTTGCCAGTTATGTGAATATGCTTTTCCTTAGTTGTATGATTGGGTCCTCACCTGTCTAGAGTTATACTGGTAGTGCTCTAAAAATCGTTACACTTCTAACTTTACCTTTACTTTTTCTCCAATGGGTGGGTATTATTTTGCTTTGTTTTGTTTTTTGTTTTTTTTGCATTGTTGCAATAAATTATATTTCTGCAATGTTTTATTTTAATATGCAGTTAGCTTTTTTTGCTTTAAGAACATTAAATATTAAGACCAATCTATGATTTCCGTAATTTAAATGCAAACCCATCTATTTTTACTACATTAATGACTAATAACAAATTTGGAAATAATGACTTTTGTTTCTTTAAAAGGATACGCATTTCTATGTAGATAAGAAAGCATGTTCCCAGCATATACGTGTATAAACCATTTGCTGAAATCAAAACTAACTTTTCTAAATTTTCTTAATGTCCCTCGGTTAGGTTGGTTTTGGTTTTCTGCTAGAGATACTCACAAGTGATTTCCTGCTCTCTGTCAGTGTCTCATATGTATGTGTAGTTAAGAGGTAATTCCTGTATGGAGTAAGCACTCTTGGCAGCTGACAATGAGGCATCTCTTCAAAAGCACACACTTTACCAATAGCACAAATTATTGACAGTTCAAACAGTCAATGCGAGAGTATAATTTGGTAATCAAACATTAGCTCTTGGTGATGTAACTTAAAATATACTACTATTCAGATGCGTTAATAGTGCAATACTAAATGGCCAAATCTTACTTCATTTATTTTTTTCGTATAAATACTTGTCAATGATAAGTGGTAAAACATATGCACAATGATTTGAAAAAACAAAACAAAAACAAAAACATGATTAGTTTCTTCTGTCTAACAGCCACTTGTTAATTATAAATAGAAAGCAGAAGATAGTCCTGAATCATTCATATAGGGCTTATGTAATATACCACACAATTACAGCCCATGTTTCTTCTTAATTAGTCTTGGTTTAGATAAAAATAAATAAATAAGCTTAGTAAAAACATCTCCAGAGAATTGGAAGTGTTATAGATAGTAGAGAAGTGACTGTTAGAGACGCTTGAATATTCTTCCCTAGAGTATTCAGGCAATTAGAGTGGCATGAAGCACTTAGGAGATTAGAAAAGATGCAAAACAGTACTGCCGGACTTTGAATGATGGTTTATGATAGCTGTATTCTCTAAAGCTGTACTCAGTGATTTTAAGACCTCCAGATGAAACATCTGTACCATAGTGCAATGAAAATGAGAGAAATCCAAAGAGCATCTTGTGCAAAAAACTCTGAAAGACACTTTCACAGAGACAACATCACAAATTCGTTCATGTCTGGGATTGTGGCTTTAATGATTTCTACATACCTGGTCCCTATCCTTGAACTACTGTAAAGTTATCTACATATTTATGTATTTATTTAGTCTCAGCTGGAACAAACTCATAGATTTCCTTCTGTCACTGCATTTACTTAATCTATCTTGATTTGCTTTTATTATTTGTTCCCAGTCACAAAATTCACCTTACCTTAGTTTATATTCGTTCTATGTTCAAAATATATTGGATTCTACACTTTTCTAGTATCCTGTCTCAGTTCCTTGAAAAGTCTCTGTGCAATATTAATGGTAGATTTGGTTCATCAAACCAATATTATAATGGTTTTAACTTTTTAATGCAATAGAGGAAAAGGGTAGCTTGAAAAATTAGCTGGTATAAATAATAAATATAATGATAATTTATAATATTTATCATTCTTACTTTTAATTGCATTATAATTTTTGTTACCAGATGATGCTGCTTGAATTACTTTGTATAAATTATCCTATTTTTAACCATAAAAATAAAGATATGATATAAGTACTAATTTTTTATACATTTTATCAATAAGGAAAATAGTTTTATCTCTCTGCATACAATGTAAATATATATGTATAACATATATATGTATATATTACACTGTAATGTATGTATATATTGTATTATATTGTATAGTAACACACTATAGTGTATTATATATATGTATATATATGTATATATCATATTAACAGCATTTCAACCTATGTAAAGCTAAGACTAATAGAACAAAAAAGATAAACAAATTCTTATTTATAATTGGAAATTTTAATATTAATCTCTTTAAGTGATAGCAAAGTATACAAAAATCAATAAGGAGACAGCTGAATTGAAAACTAACATGTAACAAACCTACGTAATTGACATTTATATAGAATTCCACCAAACAAAAACTTAATATAAACTAGTTTAAGGGAACATGAAACATTCACAAAGCTAGAGTTTAAGTTCAACCATAAAAGAAATCTCAATACATTTGGTATTAAGGAAACTATACACATATGCTCTGCGATCACAATAAAAATCAATTAGAAACTATTAGGAAATAGTAGGAAAATTTCTATCATACTTCTAAATAACTCTTGGGTCAAAGAAGGAGTTAAAAGGGAA
The DNA here is from genome assembly GCF_057876585.1 of Rhinolophus sinicus. Classification (NCBI taxonomy): domain Eukaryota; kingdom Metazoa; phylum Chordata; class Mammalia; order Chiroptera; family Rhinolophidae; genus Rhinolophus; species Rhinolophus sinicus. The sequence continues at coordinate 109,667,358 of NC_142501.1, read as the reverse complement.
ATTTGAAAGTATTTTTAAAAGAATGGAAATAAAAGCAAAACGTCAAATTTATGGGAGTCAGTTAAAACACTGAATTTTAACTTTAAAAGCTGCTTTTAGAAAAATCAGAAAGGGTTAAAAATCAGTAAATTAATCTTCCATATTTAGAAAACAGGAAAAGAACAATTAAATCAAGGAAAATAAAAAAATGAAAGAAATTAAAGTAAGTAGAAGTCAAAGAAATAGAAATGGATAGTGAAGAAAAGACAAAGAAATCAACAGCTTGTCTTTATAAATATCAATAAATTTAATGAATCTCTAGAGGAATAGCTAAGACACAAATTACTAATATAAGGAATGAAAGTGGGGATATCATTATAGAACCTACAGGTGTTGGTATAATATTAAGGAAATATTATGTACACATTTATGCCAATTAATTTAAAACAGATGTAATGGCCAGATTCTTTGCAATATATGAACATATTCAAGAACAAACAGATAATCTGAATAATCATATATGTATGAGACAAATTGGATTTGAAAACCTTCCTACAAAGAAAATTCCAGGACCACATGTTCTACTTGCAAGTTCTATCAAATATTTAAGAAAAAAATATCAATCCTATTTATGCTCTTTCAAAAAATAGAGGCAGAGGGAAAACTTATTTAATGAGAACAACAATGCCCTCATCGTACGAGTTCAGACATTACAAAAGATATGACAACTACAGATCACTTCCCTTCATGAACAAAGATATACATTTCCTTGAATAAATATGAGGAAATCAAATTCAGTCATATACAAAAAACAGATACATTATGACTAAGTGGAGATTATGTTGGGAGTGCATAGTTTGGTTTAACATTTTAAAATCAATTAATATAATTATTCATATTAACAAAATAATGAAAAAAAGTTAAATGATCATCTCAATAGTGCAAAAAATTGACAAAATGCAGCATTCATTTTTTGATAAAAACTACATAAAACTAAAATGGATGGGAACTTTCTAAACGTGACTGAAGGCATCTACAATAAAACAAAAACTAATATATTGTAAGTCAGGCATTTGGCTAGCATACCCACCTCATGCTTCTTACAGTAAGTGCTAAATGCCCTAGCCAGAACGATAAGGAAGGGGGGAGGAGAAGAAAATGTATGCATATTGGGAAAAAAGAAGTAAAACATGTCTTTATTCACAGACAAAATAATAGTGTACATGGAAAATTCTGTTTTCTGTAGGAGATACTAGAACTAATATTTAACAAGGGTACAAGATTAATGTACAAAAGTGAATTATATTTCTGTACATTAGCAATAAACAACGAAATAAATTTTAAAATGTAGCATTATTTACAGTGGCAGTGGATGTCGTGAAATAATTAGGTGTACATAAAACAAAATACGGTGTAGGAATTGAACAAAGAACATGGCAGAGAGTTGTTGCAAGAAATTATAAAGGATCTAAATACATGAGGAGATATACCACAATCACTGATTTTAAGATATTAATTCTTTCCAAGTGGATATATATACCAATGTATTCCCAATAAATATCCCAGTAGCTTTTATTTTGTAGAAATTGCAATGCTGAATCTAAAATATGTATGGAAATGCAGATGATAGGTAGTAGCCAAAATAATTTTGGAACAGCAAAACACAAGTTGGATTTCAAGGCCTGCTATAAAACGACACTATTCAAGACAGTCCGTGGTTTTGGCATAGGAACAAACATATGGACAGTAATGCCAAATTTTTCAGCAGGAATAGGGTTATCTTTCTAACAATTGGTTCAGGAAGCAATACGATATTTGTATCCATATTTATGTCAATATCTCTATCTACTTTCATAATTTCCTCATATACAAAGTATAAAAAAATCTATATAATAGATCTTCTCATATTCCAGAACATTTCTGAAAGAATGATGTTCTGTTAACTTGGTTATAGTAAATTCAACACATTATATATTTCTACAAAAATGTCTTCTGTGATCTTTTCTGTTTAATATATCTAGCCATGCATTTTTTTGGAAATTGAAAATAATCAAATTACCCTCAGGTGACTGTGGTAGTGGGTTAGAAGGAAAATACCAAGGAGTATTTGGTTTGGTAGTTCTTGAAAATTTTGGATAATCTGTTGAAATGTATATCACATAATTTTCAGCACAATTCCAGGGATTATGGAATCTCTGAAACCCATTCATGGATCTAATTTCAGTCAGTACATTTGCTGTAATTTAATTCTATGCTTTGCGTTTTGTCATGCTATCCAGTAGTAGCAATAATTATGCTTCACCGCTCTCACTGGTATTAGAATATTAATGTTTTCAAAATATAGTTAAAACCCATGCTGAATTAATATTTACTCAAACTGTCATTAGGCTAAAACTCATCCAAACCAATAAGCCACTTAATAAGCATGGCATTGTACAATATATCCAAGAATCATGGGTAAAATTGAGCAACCTGAATCGTGAAGTGGGGTCAGGGGGATACTTGATTTGAGTCTTCATAAGTTGTTACACAAAAGTAAGAAGGTTGAGATGATATAAAATCGTGTTTTATTAGGTAATGTATTTATTTCAGAAGTGTCTCATTGGAACCATATTATTCGAACTCCCTGGGGATATTCTTGATATATGGGTTTTACTATTGCTATCAAGATGGACTTTAAATTCATTCATTTTCCTGAGAATCTGCCATGCAATAGATGCTGTGTTTAGGCTGCGAATATGAAGATGAATGAAAGACAAAATTAGAGATCCTGCTCTCAAAAAACTTGCAATAATAGGAGCAAAATGTACCCAGCACAATAGAGGAAATGATTCAGTAGTGGTGAAAGTTAACTGTGGAACACTGGGGAAAGACGTTCTGGAGGAAGTAATCGCAAAAGTGGGCTTTGAGGAGAGTTTAGGTTGTTTTTCCCTTGAAGAAAATTAGGGAAAGCATCTGACACTAAAGTAACTGATTTGCTGAAAACAACTGGTGACTGAGTTACCGCCCATCCTTTTAACTGGAAGCTGTGGCACGTAGAAGTCACTGTAATGTCATTATAAAGCTTATTACCATGAATTAATTAACTCATTTGCATTACACAGCCTCCTATGCAAGAGAAAGCTTGTTGTTCTTAAACTACATGACAATTAAATGTAGAAGCTCTGCTGTGGAAGAGAAGTGTTATAAAAAGCCTTAAAGGTGTAAATTGTTTTATTGTTCCAATGGGAACATTATATAAAGAAAAGACTGAATCCTTAATGAAAGGCAGGCAGGAGTTAGTGTTCTTTTCTTTCTTTCTTTTTTTTTTTTTCCTGTTCTACCTCTTACCCCCGGTAAGGAGAGACCAAATTGGAGTTGTGTGTGAGTATATGCAGATATTCTTAAAGCAAGTAGGTAATTGACAATAGATCCGTGTGACAGTCTCACAGTCTGCTGATCTGTTAAGAACCATCATTCAAGATGCCAACCTCTATGTAAACTAAACATACTGTTGTGAATAAGCTAAAGGCAGCAAACAGTAGATTGCAACAAATAAAATCTTGATGTTTCTAAGCCATGAATCAAGGGCTTTGTATCCTACAGAGACAACAATGACCTTCACCTTCGAAATGCTTGGCACAATAAAATAAATCCTAGTAGCATGACTGATGTGAATCACACAGGACAGTTATAAAATTAAACTATATTCTCTGCCACAACACAAACAAAGAAGCACTATTTAGTAAATTATCAGATCGAAGAAAATCAATGCTTCTGCATCTGAGTTAAGCATTTAAAAGATCTGCAGGCATCCAGAGTTATACTTCGGACAATCTCTTCCTTTTATTAAAGAAAGAGAGGAAAATTAAATTGGGGTCAGCTAACCATTGGAAACCTTATATTTTCATTCAGCAAAATAGTTGAAGTTGTGTTTTAAGTGGTTGTTCTAAGTAAAAATGAAAGCTGTGACAATGTGGAAATGTCTAAAATTAAAATGAGTAACTATCAAGCAGCCTTCCCTTTCTTATTACAGCTTGTGTCATGTTGTTTTAATGAGGAGTGATGAGACAAAATCGAGCAAAGGGAAATCTAGGCAGAATCTTTGGAACAATTATGTAGTAGTGAGCTGTGTTAAAAAGTGGACCTGTCTCCATGGGGAGCCTCTTCACCTGAGTTATTTAAATCCAAATTGGACTGAGCGTGCCAAAGTACGTGCCACAAATACAATCTTGTACTGCAGCTACACATACTAGATAACCTAGTAGTTCTTGGTTTTTATTCATTTTTAAAGAACATGAGTTTTTGATCACCAAAACTTCTTTAGGTAGAATATCTATAATTCCCAGCATGAGTTATAGAAAGATGTAAGAGACTTCTGCTTAGGGTATGATAGAGCTTGAGTTAATTTGTTGGCCAATTATAGGCCAGATGTTAGGCTAGATGTTTTCTTAATAAATGAATACAGTGATAGAATTGTTATCTCAATATTTCAGATGAGGATGCTTATTGTCAGAGTAATGTAACTTGCACTGCCTAGTAACCAGATGAAGAAATAAATAAATGTACAATTCTGTATTACATCTTCTATAAATCCCATTGTGTGTTCACCACCCAGAGTCAGTTCTCCTTCCATCACCACATATTTGATCCTCCTTTACCCTCATCTCCACCCCCTCCCTCCTTACCCTCTGGTAACCACTAAACTATTGTCTGTGTCTATGAGTTTTCATTTCTCATTTGTTTTTCATGTTCTTTTGTTGTTTTTGGTTCATATACCACATATCAGTGAAATCATATGGTTCTCTGTTTTTTCTGTCTGAATTATTTCGCTTAGCGTTATAATCTCAAGATCCAGCCATGTTGTCACAAATGGTCCTATTTCATCTTTTCTTACTGCCAAATAGTATTCCATTGTGTATATATATACCACAAGTTCTTTATCCATTCATCTATCGGAGGACATTTTGGTTGATTCCATGTCTTGGCCACCGTAAATTAAGCTGTAATGAACATCGGAGCACACGTGTCTTTATGTATAAATGTTTTCAGATATTTTGAGTAGATACCCAGGAGAGGGATTGGTGGGTCACATGGTAATTCTATTTGTAATTTTTTGAGGAACCTCCACACTGCCTTCCATAGCGGCTGCACCAGTCTGCTTTCCCACCAACAGTGTATGAAGGTTCCTTTTTCTCCACAGCCTTTCCAACACTTGTTACTATTTGTCTTGTTGATGATAGCCATTCTAACTGGGGTGAGGTGATATCTCATTGTTGTTTTTATTTGCCTTTTTCTGATAATTAGTGATGTTGAGCATTTTTTCGTATGTCTGTTTGCCATTTGTATGTCCTCTTTGGAGAAATGTCTCTTCAGGTCCTCTGCCCATTTTTCAATTGGGTTGTTTGTTTTTTTGTTGTTGAGTTGCATGAGTTCCTTGTATATTTTGTATATTAGCCCCTTATTGGAGGCACTGTTTGCAAAAATCTTCTCCCATTCAGTTGGTTGCCTCTTTATTTTGTCGATGGTTTCTTTTGCTGTGCAGAAGCTTTTAAGTTTGATATAGTCCCATTCATTTATTTTAGCTTTTACTTCCCTCTATGTAACTTTACTAACAATTGTCACCCCAATAAACTTTAATTAAAATAAAAAGTGAATATAATAAACAAGATTTATAACCAAGAAAAAAAAAGCAGTACTACATTATCAATCTTAGGATGATTATAATTTATTTAAACCATCTATTTTATTTCATAGGTGATCATACAGTTGAATAAAATATTTAACAATGTTTGGCAAGAAAAGAAAAAAGAAATAAATAAATGAGTGCAACCTGGTATTGAACCAGTCTCTCTGACATTAATATTACGCTCTTCCCGTGGTAGGATTTTTTGTCATCAGAAATCAATCTGACTGCATTGTTGGAGTCTTTAAATACTGTGGAACATAAATTGACCAGAACCCACCCTGTAGATGACTACCAAATGTCCCAAGCTGGTCACTGTAACTGTGTTCCATAAATCTCGAAATCACATTTAATTGTCATTTATTTCTCGGTGATGACAACTCTGATTATAGGATGAGTAACTGAGACTAATGTCCCCCACATGAGATAAGGTGGTGAGAACAGGGATGTAAGAAAAGATTAAAGCATTCACAGATCAATGAAAAGTCAATGATGCTGTCACATTCTCTCTCATTCAAATACTTGAGAATAATAAACCACCCATTTGTTACATGTGTAGAAAAACCATGGTTGCCCAACTGTGAGAGCAGAAAAAGGCAATTGTGATCTAAGAGTTCCTTATACGTACTTGTAACCAAGCCACCTGTTTTCAACTGTACTACTCACATACACAGTTAGGAACTGAATGAGATATAAATAGAAAACTGTGATAATGTTTTTAAATTTTAAATTGAATTGAAATTTATGATAATTTTGATACTGTAGTTAAAAGTGTAAGAATAAGAGGACAGCTCCTTCTGCCATGAATAAATAAATCATGAGGAAATGTTATAGCCATATACAGAAAACAAAAATGAGAGAGAGAGAGAGAGAGAGAGAGAGAGAGAGAGAGAGAGAGAGAGAATTACACTCTTGCTATAAATAAGTAGAAACACAGAAAAATGGAAAACAACTGTTTTCAGACATAGGGTAACAGGCTGCACAGGATTGTTATCCTTTAAAAAGGGAAAACAAGTGAAGTAAGCCCAGTATCATAGGGCTTCTTCTGCCTGGGTGCAACTCTGGAGCTGCAGTGCAAGGGGAACCCAAACAGCCTCACAGTCTTGCTGAGTTGAAGAGACCTGTCAGAGAACTAGGACACTGAAGAGGCTACAATAAACCGAGTGGAATATCTGAAAGGAAGAACTTCTGCACTGACAATGTTCCTAAAAAATTTACAGAGCTTTTTAATATTCTTTCACTGAATATCAATCTGCTCATATTGATTTCTGGGTGGTTTTTTTTGTTGTTGTTGTTTTTCTTTCAGTGCTTCGACGATGTTACTCCATTGTCTTCTAACTCGCATAGTTTCGTATGCTAAGTGTGCTTTACTCTTCTCTTTGTTCCTGTATATGTACTGTGTATTTTTTTGTCTGGCTACCTTCAGGATTCATTGTTTATATTTAATGTTCAGCAGTCTAAATACGATGTTTTGATGCATTTTTGTGTCTTTTGTGTTTGTTTATCCTGCCTAATTTACTTATTTATCCTGTTCTCTGAGTTATAGATATGTGGTTTACGGTCTTTCATTAATTTGGGGAAATTATTGGACAATATCTCTTCAAATATTTTCTGTGCCCTTTTCTGTCTTCTCTGTCTGAGATTTCAAATATGCATGTTCAACATTTTGATGTTGAGCACATCTCTTGAAAGTAGAAAATCTTTAATGGTCTGAGCTAGTGATGTTGTCTCTTTCCTCCTCCAGTGTTAGGGTCGTTGCTGTTGTTTGGCTGGTTTTAGTTTGTTTTCCCCAGCTGCCAAGGATTGCTGCTCTTTGCCCGGTGACTTCATTCTTTTTCCTGTCAGGGAGATAGAGACATGGGTACGAGTGGATCCGCACTCTCCTTGCACGTGCTGCTGTGTGCAGCCAGGGGCCTCCCTGCGCTGTCCTAGTCTGGAATGGTGAGGTTTGTGGAGAAGAATCTGGGAGTTCACAGCCCCTCAATATCTGTGGCTTCAAAGGTTTCCACACTCAAGTTGGCCTACTCCCAGCCTGTAGCAATTCATCAGTAGGTTTCAAATTTTAGCTGATTTCTTCTTATGTGCTCGTATTGGGTCCAGTATCTGCCCAAGTAAGCAAGTGCTCACATCCAGTGTCTTCGTGAAGGTGCCTTTTCTTTTTGTCTTGGTTGGGGGTTATTTTGTTATTTTGTTTCCTTGGGACTTCAGCTCTATGATAAAAATTATTGATTCTGAAGGAAACAAGCAAACAAAACACATTGATTTAGGAAAAACATTAATTATGTAAGTAATCTGCCATCTTCTGTTGAAGGTGTAGGTGCGATACTCTCTCCAGCTAACCTAAGATGAAGCTGAAATACTTTTAAGCCACTAAATTTCAGGTACTTGGGAACTTAGCAATTGATAAATGAAACATGTATCTGAAACAACACATTTCTTTTGTTGACAAAAGAAATGTGTTTAAAGTTACACGTTATCCTCTACCTAAACTTTATTTGTATCACATGATTTAAACACTTGGTATTCTCACGATTCTTTAGTTATAAATAATTCATAATTTATTTTGTTATTTATTTTTTAATGTATGTGTATTTAGGAGCATATTTTTCGCAAATTCCTTTTTTTTCCTCAGAAAATTTGGATTACACCAGTTGAACTCCAAATTTGTACGTTTTTCACTTAATCAGTGTAACTTGATTGTATTTCTGTACCATTGTTTCTCAAAATAATGTTAGTCTCATACTATTTTATTCCAAATGCCATTTTAAGTAAAAATAACAGGAAAAGTATATTTTTAAAAAATCTAAAAAATAGTTAACTTTTTGGATAGTTTTATTAACTTCAAGTTTCTTTATAAATGATCACCATTTAAGTGCCTATTAAAAATATGTTCACTGGTTCTGAATCAAAGATTGTAAATATGTTTTATTTAAAAATAACACCTCAGACGTGAGTAGACATTTCTCCAAAGTAAATCTACACATGGCCAGTAAACACATGAAAAGATGCTCAACATCACTAATCATTAGGGAAGTGTTAGGGAAATACAAGGATATGACAGCAACTCAGATATTTGCCCCACCAATGTGCAGAGCAGCATTATTCAAAAGAGCCAAAAGGTAGGAATGACCCAAATGTCCATTGATGGATGAATGGATAAACAAAACTGGTTTAGAAATACAATGGAATATTATTCAGCCTTAAACAGGAATGCAACCCTGTCACATGGATGCATCCTGATGACATTAGGAAAAGTGAAATAAGCCAGAAACAAAAGGATTAAATATGGCATGATTCCACTTACATAAGATGATAGAGTAGTCAAATTTCGTGGAAATAGAAAGTGCGTTGGTGGTTGCCAGGCGCTGGGAGAAGCCTAGAATGGGTGGTTACTGTTTAGTGAATATGGAGTTTCAGTCTGGGAAGATGAGGAAGTTCTGGACTTGGACGGTGGTGAGGGCAGCACAGCAGTGTGACAAACTATATATTTAAAAATTATTAAAATGGTAAATTTATGTTATTCGTATTTACCGCAGTACAAAAAAGCACTTCACTCAAGTATAATTATGAACAAACCTTTATTTGTTATTACTAATAAATTATCACCAAAATTTCAAATAAAAACAACTATTAGCCATTATGTAAGATATCTGACCCGTAATACTCAACTGTAGTAACACTAACTATAATTTTATTCTGTATAAGAACTAGTAATTCTTTTCTACCATCACAGAAAGAGGACATTTTATTTTATTTATACTTGCCTTAAAAATAGATTTTGATTAGATATGTCAGAAGAAATGGTCTACTAGTACAAAAGCAAATAATTCTTCCTTAAATTTGATATTTAAAATTACGAAGAGGAGAGAACATTCATTAAATGGCCAGTTAGGAAGGACTTTACAGTTCTGAAAACTTAAGCAAGTTCTTAAATATAATTGGAACATATTTGTGTAATTATGTAAATCATCATATATCTTAAATGACTAGGTTGCATATTAAATCTAATATAGGAATTATAGGAGTACATTACTGTCTAAAGGCTACTAAGTACTTTAAACTGAAAATAATATTACCTTAATTGTATATTATGCACTGCTGGATTTTTATTTTTTCATCTTGATGAAACCTCTGCTTTTTAAATTTTATTTATTTATTTATTTTAAGAACTCAGTTTAAGAAGACAGGCTTTTTGTTTCCTTCAGAGGCTATTCTAGGTCTGATACCCAAGTTCCCCACTTCCATCACCATTTCTCAATATAGATGTTATCCTTGAAGAACTGGTTAATTTTATAATTATATAATTAAAGCTTATAACTTCATCATTATAATTGTAATATTTTATAAAATCTATTAGGTTTGACGAGTGGAGAGCACAACCAAATGAAAATAAAAAGAATGATAGTGGCTCATCAGTAAGATTAATGTTTCAGAAATCACATCACTGTTAAAGATCTTCATTCTTTCTCACAAGCTTTCCTTGCCCATTCTTGTCTGATCAGCATCTTGGTCCATTTAACAATAGCATTCATTTCTGACCATATTCTAATACACAGATTATAGTACCCACTGAGCAATTTTATACTTGAAATGGTCCCAGATCCCTGTTTGGTGAACTTGTGGAGTGGGGACTAGTGGTGGTGTGGAGAGACTGGCACAAGAAGAATGAAATATACCCATATTTATAACTATACTTATATATCTGCTCTGTTCCTATGTTGTTGTTTTTTCTTTTTAAATATCATATATCTTTATGTTGAGAGGAACAGAGAAACATTAAGTTGATCATAAATAGTTGAGAATTCCCATATAGATGGGAAGGAAGGAAGGAAAAATCAGAAATTATCTCATCAATCATGCAGCCAGACCTCACTGATAATTGGAGTTATTATCATTCAACAATAAGTGGCAAGATTAGTTATGCAAGAGAAGTTCTGAAAACCTGTTCCTCTTGCCACTTTTCTCACCATGAATAGTGAATGCTTTTATTCCATCAGCTCAGCCATTCATCTCTTTTTCTCCATTACCCTTTCTCTCTACTTTTATTAGTTATCCTACTGAACCATATGCTTCCAAATTTTTCTCTTTGCTTTACATTGAGGACTCTTGGACAGAAAGAAGGACTGCTAACAACATCCAACATGGATCATCCCTATTGAACATAATTATTTAATGGCATAGTATATGCATGCTGTGGCTGACTTATTTCTGTAGCATTCAGCTCATCCTGAAAGTTAATGATAATTATGATAATAAAAGATTTTTTGGTGAATTTTATATGCCAGAGACTCTTTTAAATATATCACTTAATTTAATGGGTGCCATAATACTATGAAGTAGTTGCTATTACTACCTCCAGTTTGCAGAGACAGTAAAGTCTAAATAAATTATCCATGGTTGCTTGCCTGATAAGTGTCAAACCTGGGATTTTTTTACTCAACATTTTGCCTCCAGAATTGTAAGTGTGAAACTTCTTGGTACACTGCTACCTCAGGGATCTATTTGTTCCTCTGTAAAATAAGAATTTATCCTAAGACTTAAGTCTCTATCGTGTTTCCCCGAAAATAAAACCTAACTGGAAAATAAGCCCTAGCATGGTTTTTAGGATGACATCCCCGGAACATAAGCCCGCATCTTTTGGAGCAAAAGCTTAATATAAGACCCCATCTTATTTTTGGGGAAACATGGTATGTACATGTCACTCTTCATATTACACTGAGTACTGTCACTTAGGCTTCATGGACCACCTGTGCTGACTTTGCTCAGAGGGCTACTGGGCACATAGCAGGTGCAACTTCTTTAGGGGGAAAAATATATTTCTGCATTTTAATTTCCTTGATGATACTAACTATATTTTATGTAGTTTTCATACCCAACATGCTTAGTACAGAGGATCCTGCTTGTAGACAATTAAAAAAAAAAAAATAGTTCCTGGACGGATGAAGGGAAGCGACTAGCTTGTTAAGTGCCTGTTACACCCAGGCATAGACCTGGGTACCAATTAAACCTAAAAAGATGAGCATGCCATGATCCCTTTGTCAAAAAATGACAATTTCCCATTATCTGCATTCTGCAATGAGAGAAAGAGAGGGGAGAAAATACAAAGATGTATAGTAACTTAACTGGATCACCTCACTTGTAAAATAATTGTTGTGTGTCTCTTTGAGCCAGTCATTCTGCATACTTCATGTACATTTATTTAATCTTTTCAGCTTTATGAGGTGGGTATTATAAACCATGGATTGTTATTTACCAATATAGCCTTCTACATATAAAGGACTGTTGCATTACAGAAGAGAAATCAAAGAAAAGAAAATGCGAGATTTGGAAAGCAGAGAGGAGAGTCCATTATTCTTAGGAGACAGTGGTGGGCAGACACAGCCTCTCTTCCGACATCTCTGTAAGCTCCGGCTTCTCAGATGTCTTAGTGAACGTCTATTTTGCAATTGTGGCAGCCAGGTCTTCTATTGTTTCAGTCTTCTGTGAGTTTCCTCTTCACACTCATGGGGACCAGATGCTATGGAATCCCAGATTTGTTTGTGAGTTTTCACTGTTCCATCTGGTCAGCACATCAGGTGGAAGACCTGTGAGGCTATTTCTCTGGTTCTGCCACTGCAGCCTTCTTATCTAGACCTCCACTCCTCTACAATCTCCCTTTTTTATACCCCCACCCCATCTCTCTCTTAAACTACTTTATTCCCATAACATTGTATTGAATTTTTTTGTTTGTTTGTTTGTTTTTCCTTACTGAACTCATTTATATATATATATATATATATATATATATATATATATATATATATATATATATATATTCATTTTAAAGATAGGGCAACTGTGTCAGCGCAACTAACAAGCTTGCTAATGGTCATCAGTTAGGAAATGGTTAAAGTGAGATTTAAACCCAACAGTTCTATCCCTGGTGCCCACCCTATTACACAAGAAGATGTACTGCCTCTCTAGTAATGTAAGAATCCCAGGTCCTCAACCAGCTTCAGCTGACAAAAGATTTTGATCTTTTCATCACACTACTTTTTTCTCTAGGCAAGTAACTATTTCGTGGAGTTAAATGTGAGCTTAATTGTAGAAAAGGATTTGAAAAGCATTTGTTTAATCAGAAATTTTCTGGAATTTGGGTGCATGCATTGGTAATAATCTTAATATTTTGATCATGATGTTCCTTGGTCTACTTATAGCTTTCTTTTTATTTTTTTTTCTTAATTTAGTTGAGCGTTCATCTACATAATAACCGCTTAATTGTGCCCCCTCTGTATACCCAAGAAAAATACAGGCACATATGTAAAGAAAAAATATATAAATAACTCAAGACCTATAAAATAGATATTGGATTTATTAACTGTAGTATATTCACATATACTATAATGAAACACAAATGGATGGATCTTTGCAATGTAATATTAAAATAAAAATGTAGGGCCTAAATTATTTTATAAAAACAAATGCAACTTATATAATGTTAAAAATTATAGATAAGTAAAACAATCTTTAAGAATGCTTATAGATGAAACCACATGAAAAGGAAAGCAAGGAAATGATGAGCTGTGGATTTCAGTATGATGGTCATGATCAATAGAGGGGGCCAAGGAGATATGACAGGGAAGCCACAGGTCACAAGCAGGTTATTTTTTGGTTCAGTCACCATATTATAATAGTAAAAATAATCAACTTTTGAAAATTCACATTTTGCAAATATGCTTACAATTTTTTTAAAGTATTTTACTTGGTTAACATATTCACTCACTTATACTTTGTCTCCTTTTCTAGCCTGTATATTTCCTAACAATGAGGATTCGTGGAAAGACTCAGGCCTATCAGAATTCCATAGAATCACTGAGTTGAAGAGTTTATATAAAAACCATAGGTGTAAGAGATTGCACCTAACCTATTCTTTGGGTGACAGCCCACCTTTGCAGTGGGTACTCTGAATTTCCCACTTTAATCAGGTAGCTCAATTGGAGGCTGCCAATAATGATACTGAATTATCCAGGAAATAGTTATTGGTCCAATGGTAGGTGTGGGACCCAAGCCAGGCATATAAGAATATATCCTGCGTCTTTTTCTAACTGGAAGTTGAAGAGTTTCTTTTATTCTATAAGTAGAGGGCAGTTTTGATATTAGTTTGGGCATGCCTTATGAGGCTCCAGTTTTATGAAGACAGCTGGCCTGGACAAATGAGAAAACAGAACACAAGCAATATGTGAGTTTTGATGGTATAAGTCCCTGATTCCACCCATCCCTAAGATGCCTCTACTCCTGCATTTTTGGACTTTTAATCACATGAGCTAATCATTTTTTGTTGAAGCAAAGATTTTTTTGATCTTGTAACCAAAAACCCTGTCTAGTATAAAGCATCCACCCAATTCCTCATTGAAAACAAAATAGTGTAGGTTTTCTTGTTCCTCACAAATATGTCCCTATAAAATCTCACACTTTCTCATAACCTATTATTTTCAGGCCTTCAGAAAGTGCGATAAAAGGACTTACTATGAAGCCAGTGATCTCTGTTTAAATAACATTAAAGAAATTCACAAGTTTTGGAGAAGGGAAGCAGAAGAGAAACTGAAAATGCTCTTTGTGGCTTCTGTACTTTAAAGAACACCAAAGTGTTGTAATATCACTGAAGATATGAACAAGATAGAAAGTTTATCTTATTTTTAAGTAGTCTGAGATTTGTTGTTCAGGTTTAAAGCATATATGTGTTATTTACCTGATGGATCAGAGTATTTCCTTCATCAGAGATGAGTTTGGAATGGAAATGCTGGTATATTCTCAGTCACAAGAGCAAGAAGATGCCAATTTATTAGCATCTCTTTTGCTCTAAACCCCTATAAAATTATACCTAAGGATTTACGGTCTCAAAATATTGTAGACAATATTGTCCTCTTCCCTATTCTTTACAGAAAGAATCCACAGGTCTGGGGAATTCTCATCGATTGGTCCATTTATTCTCTTTTCCTCTAAAATTTCTTTCCAACTTGAAAGGTTGATATTAACATTATTTCAGCTACATTTACCCAGTGATAAGATTAGAGCAACCATATGTATCTTCCTAATTATATTTCACTTCACTGCTACATTTTACCTAAATTCATACTTTCTCATCAACTAAGAAGCAGTTGGGAACATCCAGAACAGGCCTTCTGATGGCATTGTTGTTTTTTCTTTCTAAGACTGTTGGAGAATTTATGCCAATACAATGGAAACACTACTTTTAGACTCCAGTAATAAAGTACTATTTATTAGATATGGGAAGAATAGATTCAAAACAAACTACAGTAGCCACCAATTTTTGAATATGTCAAATTCTAAAAATTCACGTATGAATGAACATTAGTAAACTGAAAGATAGATTGATCTATCAAGTTGAGTCATTAGTTTCAAGGTATCTGTTTTGTACATTACTGATCTGATTCTTTTACCATTATTGTGACAAGTTGACCTCTCCCCATCTTTAACAAATATTTATGTATTTATAATTTTAAGATGAGTTATATATTTATTTGCATAGATTTAAAGGAAAGATTTGAACATCCAACGTAATATCCCATAATATTTTAAAGGATATTTCCTTAAGTATAAAACTTTAAGAAAAAAACCTCCAAACCCTTCCATCTACATAAAAAATATACTTTTAAACTCTACTAATGAAAAATCGACAGAACTAAAGGGAATAATAATGACCAAACATACAGTTACAATGGGAGACTTCAACTTACCTCTCACAATATCTGGAAGAAGAAGCTGACCAGTAATGTAGAAAATAGATCCTTCAAAAATAATAAGTCGACTTGATAATTAACATGCGTAGAATGATGTGCAAAAACAGTGACAGAATACACATTTTTTTCAGGTGCATATAAACATTTGGCAAAATTGACCAGGGAGCAGTAATGCAAAAAATTAATAAAGTTGATTTAAAAAGCATAGGATATGATTTAAATTCTAGCTTTCCCACCTAGTAGGCATAGGACCTTGGGCAACTTACCAGGCCTCTCTAAACCCTGAAAATGTACTTAACAATAACAGCATCACTCATTGGGTTGCTGTGGGTTAACAACTCAAAGCGCACACACCAGGTATGTGTTAAGAAAATAATTATTAGATATGTAGGGACATCAATATTTCTTGAAAGTTATTGAGAAGAAAAACCTTACATGAGATATAATAATACAGCTGTCGGATGTTTAAAAAGCTCTTGCTGGGAAGAGTCTATGGAACTGGTATAAGTAGCAATGGAGGGCAAAGCAAGTGGGAAATTGAAAGAGAGGCCTATTTTGACACAAGGTAAGTAGCACAATGACTATGAGTGAGTTACTCCTAATCAGAGTGGTGGCCGCCAGTAGGTGAGTTTACTGTCACTGTAGGTGTTGAACAAACCTGCATGGTACCCCTCCAGGGTGTGAGGAAACAGTGGCGTTCAAACTGTGCCTGTAGGGCCTGGGGGATGGATGCAGGGTTCGCCCTTCTGTACAGAAAGTTGTGGGAAAGAGGAAGATGACAGTCGCTTCCCCTGCTCCCAGATAGAGTAATTCAACTTATATGTATATACATATATACATACATATATATATGTATGTATGTATATATGTACGTATATATATACACATATATACTATATATATATACACATATACATGTATATATACATGTATGTGTGTGTGTATATATATATATATATATATATATATATATTTAGCTTACAGAGTTTATAAGTAGAATTATTTTTGAAGGAAATGTTCTGCTATTAAAATAAACATTTAAGCATTACTGCTACTGATGGCTTTACTGCATTCAAAGGAAGGTTAAACTAAATAACCTCTAGATTGCCTCCCAGTTTAAGGTGCTACATAAATTGTGTAGGTTTTTCCCATAAGCCAGAAAGCAACTCAGTCACCGTAAAAATACAGAGCTGCGAGAAGTCACAGATAATGCAGTACCCCTAAATGTGTCTCCCCTCAAGTTCATACAGCATTGTCAAGTCGAGGCAGTTTCTCCCTTTTGCAACTTTGAGTTTCACCTTTACGGTCGATCCATATTCCTACATTTAGTCTTTCCTTTTAGCTCTTGGAGACTACTCAGGCAGAGAAGCTTATTGATGGCACAATCCTGTCATCTAAAGCAAAAGGGAAGAACTTCAGGCTATTTTTCAAAGTGCTGCTCCATGTTAATGGAAGGATTTTCAAATGCCGCAAGGGAAATCATTAGAAAGAAAATGAAGGTGCTGATTAAGCAAACCTGGACATTTTTTTAAAGAGAATAATTTAAAAGTCTTTCCAGATTCTTAGAAAACAAACAAAATTATTTAATGATTCACTATCTTTAGCACATTAATTTTTCATAGCTGAAGTATGACTGCAGAGATTTATGCACATACGCAAATTTTTATAGCTTTGGGAAATAATGTTGCAATCGTGAATATTATGGAACTGATGCATGTATTTTCTTCTTTGATGACTCGCTAGTCTATAAAGCTGGGTCCTTAATGAAGAAAACAACACCCCACCAACCCATGATAAGCTTGGTCCTATGTGCAAATAATACTTGCTTTGTATTAATTCACTTTAAGCCTTTGTTTCTGGGACTAACTAGTAGTGCTAATAAAAACTGAAAGCTTTTCTTCTGAACTACTTGTCAACGTGACACTGCATTCATTTTTAGATTTAAGGATTGTAAACATAAAGATCACGTACTTATTCAAGCTTAGAGTGCTCCAATATCTTTAAAATCATTTTTCTAACAGCTGTCATTTTCTAACTCTAAATTTAGATTTAAATGATTTGTTTGACAGTTTCACCATATTAGGCGACAGTTTTCCAGGTACCGCAGGGCAGTAAGAACCGATCAAAGGAGAGGATCCAGCATGGTAAATCTTACTTTGCCTTAATTTTGATGAGATTTAATGGCAATGTGGTCCCAGTATGTGCGTGTCCAATGATCACTGATGAAAGTAAATATCATGTAACTCAGCAAAATATTTCTCAAGATTCTTGAACACTTTTTCCATTACCTCCTAATCAAGTCAAATATTTCACTAAAATCTTTGAGTTAATTTAAACTAGTTTCTAGTTAATAGTAGCTATAAAACAAACAAGCAAGAAAACAGGCGAAGCTATGGTCAGCCTTAAACCATGAGCAAAGAGAAAAGTTTCTCTCTGCCATTAAGATTCTTTCCTTTTGATGATGCAATAAGATAATGAACTGCATGACAAAGCACTGAAAACCCTTGGCCTTTAAATGCTGAGAGTTAAAATACGAAAAACATATTTTAACCCTCTTCTATATATTATGCATAGCATATTCTGAATAGAGGATAATATAGGTCATAATACAGAGGATGCCGAAAAATGTATACATATTTTAAGAAACAAAAAACTATTAAAATTGTAATACAGTGAATGACGTTAGCATTAATTTAATGTCATCTTGTGAGTTAATGTCATACTACACATTGCTACCGTAATTCAATTCAACTTTGAAAAGTAATACATAGATAACGTCTCTTAAAATGTGATCTTTTTTTTGGCACACCCTGTACATCTGGTAAGTGAATCTCAGCTTTATTGGTTCTTTCAGTAGAATGAAGCAGAACTGTGTTTTGAGTGTCATTATACATGTCAAGTTTAGGCAAGTGGCCTGGCTGCTTTGGTTTGGACCCTTGAATTGTCAGATCATCAACTGGGGACCAGTATGGCTGCTTTGTTATTCATTGGAAAGAAACAAATGAAACCTCCAAGTATTTTGCACTTTGACACTAGAAAATGTGCTGTAGGACCTGCAGAATAAATGCACAATGAAGGAGATAGACACAGTGAGAGAAAGAGCCCTGTGGGGTTAGATCAACATCGGGCTTCCAGTTATTTTACTCCATTAGCATGTTTACAGATTACTAATATATTGATTCAAAATCATCTCAGTGTTTACCTGGTCTTAAGCTCTGTGATAGATCCACTAGGGGGGAAAACACACTAGTAAGTTCTGTCTTCGCTTTTTAAGTATTTTAAAGTCAAAAGCACGTTAATGGTACAGGATTCCTTGTTCTTGACTCCTGGCATGCAGACTTGTGACACATGTTCCGTTGGGTTGAAGAAATTGTAAGTCTGGGAAGTACATTTTTGAATCAGTCCACTTCTCTGGACACTGTGCATGTCCTACAATCCTTCTTAAAACAGCCAAGATTTACCAGTCTCTGATCTAGAACGAAGTAGGCTTTATAAATTACCCAGTGAAGGAATTAGCCAGGAATCCAATTTTCTTCTAGTGTTTCTTCATAAATCATTCCAGGATTCATTAGGGACTCCACCAGAGGATGACCTGGAAGGGGAGAAAAAACAAAAACAAAAACAAAATCACACTTTTATCTTTAGAAGTAATGTAAATTGTAATGATTGAAGTAGTTGAAACTAAAAGCCAAAATACAGATTGAGTTGTCCACAAAACTGGCTATTTGAATGCGTTGTTTATACCTGTCTAACAAATATGACCATTTTATCACTTTATGAGCATAATTATTTTTTTATTCTACCCCTGTGCTGGTTCCAGTGACTTGAAAACTAAAGAAACACTAAGTGCCTCAAAACTGATGTTTTTGTAGAAGGGTATGCTTATGAGCAATTCTCTAACCAGATTGACAAAAAGTACTCTCAAACTGAAATGGCACCTGGACATTAGAAAAGTAATTACAATGAAAGAAACAATTTGATCATCTACGGTTCTTTTCAGATCAAACCCTAGTGAACCATTGGCCCATCTGAATCCCTTCCTTATTTATCACCCACATCTTGGGTGATATTATGGAGCTTTCTTTCCTATTGCAATATAAGCCCCATTATCCTTCACACTAAAAGCAAAGAAAAGCAGCTACTTTACATTTATTTTGGATGCCATTAGCTTTATGGGAAGCTGGGTGGTGGTTGCAGTGTTTTTTAGCTGAGCTCATTTCTTTCTGTTCCCATCAAATATGACTTTATTAACCCCTGTATAGTATGAGTCATAGAAAATAAAAACCATTAGGTACCTTTTACAGTCTTTTTTGCAGGTTGTTTAAAAAATGCACTGGATTATATGAAATAATTTTTCCAGTGTCAAACAAAAAATGATTTTTAAAAATCCACCAAAGGGTTTTATTTCAGTGATTTTAAGGGGGAAAAAAGAACAAAAAAAATATACATATTTTCTTTTGTATCCTTAAAATCACTGAAATAAAACCTTTTGGTGGATTTTAAAAGATATATTTTATATTGGCATTAGATACTATATATATATATATATATATATATATAATATCTAATATATATAATATATTAGATATATATAATATATAATATATAATATATAATATCTAATATATATATAATATATTAGATATATATTATATATAATATATAATATATTGTATAAAATATGTATTATATATTATATATTGTACTATATATATGTGTGTGTATATATATATATATATATATATATATATATATATATATATATGGTCTAATGCCAATATAAGATTTTAGAGACGATAGGCAAAGAAATCTTTGGTGGGGTGGGAGAGTGGGAGTAGTACAAAGAAACATGGTAATGTGATACCTTATTCCTACAAACCTAACAGCTGACCTGAGTACTGTGATAACTTATGTCACATGACTGGTGAAACCGTTATGTATGTCCTATGCTTAAACAACAACAAAGAAGACCTTTTGATCTTTGTTTTCTAGGGAATGCAGCTTTAAAAAGAAGGTTCATGTAGATTTTATTCCCTAGTCTTTCAGAGAGAACTCAGTACAAAGATGTTTTCATGTTGCCATGACTATTATTGGTACCAATAGCGATGCGTTTCTTCACGGAAGGGCTGGTCTCCACCAGCAGACCTATGAATTAGTCTAGATTGGTTTTGCTTACCCTTGCCACAGATTTTCTTTATCCTTTAAAATCCAATTTTCTATGAAACAATGTGTTTGAATCATATGCCTTCTATGTATTTCCATATTTAATGACCTATGATTCTAAGTTTTTTTATTTAACTTATATAATTATGACAGTGCGATAACTGCTTTACTTACTGTCTTCAAAGTATAATGTGTAATTAGGATCTTTCCTAAAATGTCCCAACTTTCACAATTAAAATAACTTACTTTAATGAATATCTACCATGTCCATAGTACAACTCTTTAATCTACAAAGGATCTCATCTATCACCTAACTAAATCTCTATTTTTTTTTTTTTTTTTAGAAAAGAATCAACTGGAAATCTTTTATTCTCTAAGATTTCCATAAAATTTGTCCAGAAGAGAGTTATCCTACCTCCATACTCCTATTGACAAATTTAAAGTTTATGGGGAGAGGAGGAAAAAACTCACCCGCGATGAGTCCATGCTTATGGCACACACTGAGTGCAATATTTTCCTGCAAACACCATGCAAGCTGTGCACGCACATCCGCATCAAGGAAGAGTCTGAGATGCAGCATGGGATGACTTTTTCCAAAGTCACAGAGTGAGGACCCAAATCCAGTCCTTTTCACAATGCTGCATCGTTATAACAATTATTGCAGATACAAATAATATCTATTATGGGAATCTTCTTAGGCTATACATTTTTTAAGTGGGAAATTATCTAGTTGGACTTTAAAAACCATGCATGTTGGAATCAGAATAACCAAGCTTGACTTCAATGCATGTCGCTTAGTAGTCCTATGATATTTGACAGTTCATGTCATATTTATGTCTCGATTTCTCCCATTTAGAAAAAGGTTAATGATACTATTTGTCTCAGAGTATTATTATTAGGAGAATTAAATAAGATAATTTATATTAGGCATTACAATTATTAATAATACAATGAATACATACTAACATAATTATATGTATATTATTATATATTTAGCATATATAATATATAGCATATATTAAATGTTAATATATATGATCTATTTCTTATATATTTTGTAAATTTCAAAGTCAAGTAGTTTTCAGAGTTAAAATAAAAAGTCACTTTTTCTTGCTAACTCAACTTCAAGATTCATATTTTTATCAACAGAGGATCAGAACAAATGTTTTGAGCAGGTTATAAAGTTGGCTTTTGCAGAAAAACACTAACACTTAAGAATTTTCTACTACAGAATGTCTACGTATAGGTCTCAAGTATCACCCATAAATCATAAAAAATGCAAAAACTCCTTTTTAGATGATAAGTAAATCTGGCATTTGCTTGAAAATCTTGCCTTCACTGACTACTCAGACAAATAATACATTTAGTCTCTCAGTCATAAGAAGTTCAATGTCTCCTAACTTGCCACTTGACAATTCTGAAGAGACTCTCAGTCTATGGTAAAATACATTATGTTTGAAGATTTTAAAAATATATAAAATTAGTCATCTTTCCCCTCAGCAATTATAGCCATGAGACGTGTTTATTGCCACAGCCTGTCTTTAAATCAGAGCTTATTTCCTCATACACTGGCATTTGCTCCTCGATTTATCCTGCTTTGAATCATAATGCCATACCTGCATATTCCCAGGGCTATTGAGAGCTCACTTCAGAATTATACCTTAGAGTAAGATAGATAAGGGGGAACGAATCCTTACGTGAGGCAGTCCATATCTTCAGACAGTAAATCAACCAAGGCCTTTTGTCTCCATAATGGATGGAAGCTTTATGTAATTTCCCCAATAAATACTTGCTCTATTAGATGTCACTATAAAAGGATATACTGCAATAAATGAGTGGCCTTACATAAGTCACTTTTAGTTTAGTTTACTTTTGTATAAAACGAATATATTAGTTTGTTAGGACCGCTGTAACAAAGTACCACAGACTCAGCAGCTTATACAACAGAAATTTATTGCTCACTGTTGTGAACCACAGGGTCCAAAATTCAGGTGCTTGTAGGATTGGTTCTCTCTGAGACTTTGCTCCCTGGCATGTAGATGGCTGTCTTCACTCTGTGTCTTCACACAGTCTTCTCTTTGTGCATGTCTGTGTTCAAATTTACGTTTTGTAGAAGGACACCAGTCATACTGGATTAGGGCCCACACTAACAATGTCATTTTACCTTAATCACTTTTGTAAAGATCCTATATCCAAATAAGTCATATTTTATGTATTAGCTATTAGGACTTTATGTAAATTTTGTGAAAGACACAATTCAGCACATAACAATGGGCATACCTCTTATTCCAGTATCTATAAGAATTTTCAGTGATTAAATGAAATAATAGCTAGTAAAGAACTTTCTATAATACAACCAAATAAATACCAAAACTCATTAGTGATAATTGCTACTTTTGACATTTTCATATCAGAAATTAATATATCTTGATAATTTTATAACTGTATTGAGATATATTTCATACCAGAAAAATTACGCTTTAAATTGTACAACTCATTATTTTTTGTACATTCATGGAGTTGTTAAATCATCTCCCTATCTAATTTTAATATATTTCTATCACCCCAAACAGAACCCTACACCTATTAGCAGGCACCCCTCATTTTCCCCTCCCCCTAGATCCTGGCAACCACTGATCTAGTTCCTGTCTCTATGAACTTGTCTGGTCTCCACATTTCCTCTAAATGGAATCTTACACATGTGTTCTTTTGTGACTTAGCTTCTTTCATTTAGCATAATGTTTTCAAGGTCAATCTATGTTGAAATATGTTCAAAAGATAGCTTTGTCCTCATTGAATTTTTTGGCACCTTTATAAAAAATTAATTGACCATAAATTTAAAATCTATTCCTAGAATCCTATTTCTCTTCCGTCGCTCTATATGTTTATCCTTATGTCAGTACCAAACCTTCTTTGTTACTGTAAATTTGTATTAAATTTTGAAATTGGGAAGTGTGAGTCATCCAGCTTCAATTTAAAAAAGCTCAAAAGAAAGTCAATATTATGTCTTCCAATCCATGAACATGAGATGTCTTTTTAGTTATTTTAGTCTTTAATTGCATTCTACAAGTTTTTGCAATTTTGGATATATGTCTTGTACTTATTTTGTTAAATTTGTCCTATATCTTTTATTATTTATACAATTGTAAATGGAATTGCTGTCTTAAGTTCATTTTGGGGTTATGCATTGCTAGTGCATGGATATGAAAATATTTTTTTTTATATTGAACTTTAACCAGAGACCTTGTTGAACTCACTATATTTGTAATAGTTTGATAGTGGGTCTTTAGGATTTTCTAGATGCAAGATCACATCATCTGCGAGTCAAGATAGGTTTGCTTATTTCTTTCCAATCTGGATGTCTTTATATTGTATTCTTCTCTCATTTCCCTGGCTAGAATTCTAGTAGAAGGTTGAATGGAAGTGGAGAGAACAGACATCCTCGTCCTGTTTCTCAGAGGAAACCACTGAGTATGATAGCTGTGGGTTTTTCTTGTGTGCCATACTTCAGGTTGAGGATGTTTCTTCTATTGTTTGCTTTCTTACGCTTTTATCATGAAATGGCGTTCGATTTTGTCAAATGCTTTTTTCGTATCTATTGACATGATCAAGTGTTTTTGTTTGTTTTCTATTAATATGGTGCATTACAATGATTGATTTGCAGAGGTTAAGCTCACTATACATTCTGGGAAAAATCCTAATGGATCATGGTGTATAATCTTTTTTATGTGATGCTGGAATTGTTTTATTCTTACATTATTGAGGACGTTTGCATTTGTAATAGTTTGTAGTGGGTCCTTAGGATTTTCTAGTTGCAGGATCACATCATCTGCTATGTGCGCTGTAATTTCTCTTGTCAATTTATAATTCAAATTTATATACATCCATTTTTGCCTCTGATCACTGATAAATCAAAAAAGATTTTAATATCATTAATGCACAACTTATAAGCAATCATTAATCTTATCCTTGTTTTTAATATGTCACACTTCTTTATTTAATCTTTTCTTCTCTAATAAATGTCATTGCATTTTAACAAATCAACAACAACCATAGTACATGCCATTACTTCCTCTTTTCTCTCATTCCCAATAGAGATAAAGTTTGCAGTTTGTAGTACTTGTTTCTGTTTATCAGAAACTATTTTCCCCTATATCTTACTAAAGCAGTATAAATTAGATAATACTAGACATCTTGGTTTTCTCTTCTTAATGAGTAGCTTTCTCCAAATAGGAGAGCAATCAAAAAGGTCTGTTTCTCATCGCCATTTCTCTTGCCCCCGGTATTGAAGTCCTCTCCACTGTCACTGAAGTGTAATGAGTTACATCAAGCTGCAATACAACAGAAGTACTGATGTCTCTTCTTTTCTGGAGACTAGAATAATATGGGTCAGATCAAATCCCTCTGCTTCGTCAGCCCTCTTGATCCATTAGTTTTAACTAGAACTGTACTCAATGGGCATCGTCTCTATTGTGATATAAGGGTTTATGATATAGGAAGAACACAGTCTAAAGTTCCAATCTATGTGAACTTTCTTTTACACGTCACAGGGGAAGACCCCTGCAGAGCTGCATCTTCCCATTGAGCTATCTCTCTCTGTATTACTGAGCCGGCTCTTCTGTGCTCAGGTTGTATCACACGCCCAAACACGTAACTCTCTTTAAGTTGGCCATGGAATATACCTTACCCTGACCTTAGGAAATCCCCACCATTCCTTGAGAAAAAGTTGTCTCTTCTTGATTCCCTTCCGATTCCCCAGTCTCGAACAATGCCAGGTCATTAAGCCCAATTGATATTTCTAATGTCTTAGACTATTGGTGGAATATGGATTGTGGTCCAAATACCTGTTCTTTCACTGAAAAAAACAACAACACATTAATTCCTTGTTTCCCTTATTTGGTGACATATGGAGTAAAAGCGATCCTTTAAAAAAAGAAAATTCTCTCTGGAATAACATGCCATACTTGAGTAAGTCTCAAAAATCTACCTCCTCAGGAATAATGAAACACCAAAATGGTGGTGAGGGGCGCTGCCTGAGATGATCCAGACGTTGAAACTGTTTCATTTGGAATTTCAACCCCACTTATGTCTGTCAGTAGAGCTCGCTCATGTTCCGATTGTCCTTGGAGTGGGTGGTATCCCACGTGAATAGGTCAAGTCAAAGTTAGGTCAAAACTAACACCTGTATGTTTTCCAGTGTATTAAGTGCTTTCCTGAGCCGTTAGAATAGTCACATAAAGGACGACCAAAGGAAAATTATTTCCCCATTAACTAACACAGAAACTAATGCTTGGGAAGATCACAAATATCTGTAGCATAAAACTAGAACTTAAATCTAATTCTGTTGATTCCAAAACAAGGTTTTTCCCAGTATACCTCAGATGCTTATGATGATGATATCGGTATTTGTGTGGGGTCAACTTTCTAAAATACATGTGTTAAGGAAAAGTTTATGGTACATAAATTTAGGAAAGCTGAGTTAAATGCAAATAGCCATTTTTCCTATGATTTCCTCAGAGTCCTTAACATAATAATATTCACCATGAAGCTGAAGGAAGGAGATGTAGGATGAGGGTTTCTCAAACATACAAGTTTTTCCTAGATGATCTCATGAGCAAATTTTCTGAGTAATGCCTTTTTGCAAACACTGCCTTAAGGTAGTTGTTTGAAACTGTTAAAGGGGGCTTAATTCCTTTACTTTCAATCCTCTTTCCACTTGATATCTTGTCTTGCAGAGTAGATTAAGGACGTCTTTGAGGTCCTCCCATCCCCCCTTCAGCTTCCCTCTCCATTCTCCTGTACCTTAGCATCCCATTTGTTAGTTTAGACCATGTTCTTTATTCTATCTTCATCAGATCTCACTCTCCCTCTCGTAAAATATTTGTTGATTTTCAGAAATTAACCTTAGGTGTTAAATCTCCTAGTCCTATCTTCATTTTAGTGCAGAATTCTTTGGAGAGTGAAAATAAGTCAGCCGACAAAGAATGAATTCTAATATGGCATTTCAGGCACAGTATCGGATGGTGGGAAAACTGGTTTTGAATAGGGAACCCTGTTTATGCCTATGAAACCACAATACCTGGGGCAATGCTAAGGCTAGCAAGTGATGAGGTAAAGTCTGTGATTCACTTTCATGCCCATCAGAACTCAGGGATGTTGGAGACTGCAGCACTCACTTACAGTCAAGGAAAATTGGATGAAGAATGTAATAAGTTAGGGATAAAATCTCAGAGGCCATGAACTATATTCACTTCTAGACTAGATGATTGACAGAAAACCAGCAGCATTCTCTTGTTATTGAATCCTGTATGAAAATCATGCCTTCTACTATTCAATTTTATCATAGAATGGATGAAGGTAGTAAGTTTTAGTTGTTATTTTTATTTGGCTATTGTCTTGTTTCTTGTACTGCATTCTCTGTCCTGAGGAGTAAAATTAATAGTAGCCTCCACCCACAATCTAAATTCAATAATTGTTGAAATTTTCTATAGCATATTTTTCTTCCTGAAGATTTTGTGCTGTGGAAATGATGTGAGGAATCCAAGTGAGGCATTGTGCAGAACTCACACTTTACAACTGTGGAAACAACATTCAATTAGAAAAAGGTACAAACCAGAGAATTAAGAATATTTTACACATACCTTTCATCCAAGAATCTCAAGAAAGCTACCAAAACAATCACAGCAATCACAATAAACTCACAGTATACCCTGCCAGTAGGCGTATTGTTATCTCTTTTTTCAGAAAGACAAATTAGTAGATTAGAAAGGTTTACTGTGTTATACAGGTAAAGGAAAAACTCAGAACTTTCTCTGATCAGTTGGGAATTTGAATAATAAAACAGATTAGAAAAAATTCAAATGTAGTCCATTGTTCTCTGTATCTGATGTAAGAGTGATGAGGGCTTCACAATGTAATGTCTAGCTATACCACAAGTCTGATGTTGAATTGACTCTAAATCATACCATTTGTCTTAGATGCTAAATCTTTTCAAATCTTATTTCCTGAAGGACCTTCAGCTTTAGTCCATAATGGTGTTTATGATTCCATACCAGTCATTTTAAAGCGTGATGACCTTTATTTCCTTACCTGTTTCTACCAAAATAGAATCTGATGTCCCAGTAAGTCTCTATGTGCTATCCCTAATCCACTTCCAGTTTTCAGCTCAGGCTATTTCATCATGTTTTCCCTCATTCCTCTGGCTTTCTCTTGGTTTTTTTCAAAAAGTTTATATTTGTAGTAAACTCATAGGGCCATACATCCCTCCTTGATCTAGTCATGCAGTTCCCATAAGCTTCAGTGAAATTCCACAAGAGGATTGAGGACAGTGTTAACCCCAAGAAGAACACATAACTGAACTAGCCGGTCCATCTGGCTGGGAGAGCTCCGTTAGAAACTGTGACGAAGAAATTAGTAAAGACAGACAGGAGGGAGGGAGTGTCAGAGGGATGTTCTTCCCTCATATGCTACTAAAACAAGAGCTGAACTGAACTGCCTATTTCTTGCTGCAAGGAACGTTAGCAGCAGAACGGGAAATATTTGAAAGAATTTCTCAGCTGCAAAATTTCACTCGAGGGACTAGGTCTTTGAGTAGGCTCTGGCTACTTAAATCAAAAATGAAATTAAGCATTTTCAGAGATTTTTCAATTCCTCCCCTGCCAGCGTTTCTCAGATTGCCTGCAGTAGCATATGAGGTGCTTGGTATAATGTGGCCTTGAAAAGACATGCCAACCCTTCTCCCTTCAAACAGTAGTACCTATTTATTATGTTTCGTTCAAGGCTGTCATATACACTTTCTCTACTGTGACATAATTTAGAACTTGTTTTTTCCTTTGTTTGTTTTTTAAAAAATCTATCGGGGTGACATTGATTAGTAAAATTACCATGTTTCCCTGAAAACAAGACCTAGCCAGACAATCAGCTCTAATGCGTCTTTTGGAGCAAAAATTAATATAAGACCTGGTCTTATTTTACCATAAGACCCAGTCTTATATAGTATAATATAATATAATATAATATAATATAATATAATATAATATAATATTATATAATACATTATTATATAATATAATGTAATATAATACTGGGTCTCATACTAATTTTTGCTCCAAAAGATGCATTAGAGCTGATTGTCCAGCGAGATCTTATTTTTGGGGAAACACAGTATATAGATTTCAAGTGTATATTTCTATAATAAATACATTATCTATATATCACGTTGTGTGTTCACCACCCAGAATCAGTTCTCCTTCCATCATCATATATTTGACTCCTTTTACCCTCATCTACCACCCCCTGCCCCCTTTACCCTCTGGTAACCACTAAACTGTTGTCTGTGTCTATGAGTTGTTGTTTCTTTGTTACTTTCAGTTTTATATCCCACATATGAGTGAAGTTGTATGGTTCTTGACTTTTTCTGTCTGACCTTTTTTGCTAAGCATAATGGCAGTAATTCATCTTTGCTTATGGTCTAGTAGTATTCCATATGTCTATGTGCCACATTTTCTTTATCCAATCATCTATCGAAGGACACTGGTTGTTTCCATGTCTTGGCCACCGTAAATAACGCTGCAGTGAACATAAAGGTACATATGTCTTTATGGATAAATGTTTTCAGATTTTTGGGGTAGATACCCAGGAGAGAGATTTTGGGGTCATATGGTAAATCTATTCTTAATTTTTTGAGGAACCTACATACTGTTTTCCATAAGGGCTGCACCAATGTACAATCCCACATTGTGTGCAGGTTCCTTTTTCTCCACAGCCTTTCCAACACTTGTAATTACTTGTCTTATTTATGATAGCCATTCTAACTGGTGTGAGGTGGTATCTCATTGTGGTTTTGATTTGCGTTTCCCTAATAGCTAGTGAAGTTGAACATCTTTTCATATATCTGTTGGCTGTTTGTACATCTTTTTGGGAAAAGTGTCTGTTCAGGTCTTCTGCACATTTTTTTTAATTGGATTGTTTGTGTTTTTGTTGTTGAGTTGTAGGAGTTCTTTACATATTTTGGATATCAGCCCCTCATCTGAGGTGTTGTTTGCAAATATCTTCTTCTATTCAATTGGTTGCCTCTTTGTTTTGTTGATAGTTTCTTTTGCTGTGCAGCTTTTTAGTTTAATATAGTCCCATTCGTTTACTTTGGGTTTTACTAGAAGTTGTTTTTTTTATTTTTAGTAGCTTAAAATTGGACTGATAGAATAATGACTCAGCTGAAATTTCTAATAATTTCAGATACTGTGATTATAAGAGAAGATATATCAACAAAAGACTTCCTGAGATGTTTGGGATTAGTTGCAAACAGTATGTTATTTAAAAAATTCACATATTGATGTGCCTTTGCTTCCATCTAATTGTGTTCCAAGACAATGGTCCCACTTAAGAATTCTTTCAGACTCTTAGTTCTATAATAATTTCCAATTGCATTAGAACTAGAGTTGACTCCTGGAGTCTTTAGCTTGAATCTCTGTAAACTAAATGTTTTAAGAGATGCAAATGGTATCTTATTTTCTCTTCTTAATAACTAAGTTAAAAATTAACAAGCAAATAATCTTTATCTACAAGACATGAATTTCTTATGGGCATGCGTGTTTCTTCCCAGTACTTTTCCATTATCCTTAGAATAAAATCCAAATTCTTAACCATATTTTAAATGAATTCTCTCATACATACAATGGTTCCTGGTGACCTCATTCTCTACCACTCTCCTCTTTTCTCTGTCTGCTGCAGGTATGCTTACCAAATTGTTATTCCTCAGATATGCTAAACATGCTCCTGACTTAGGTCATATGGCTCCATTCACTATACTTTGGTTCCTACTCAAGTATTATTTCTCCAGAGGGTTCTTCTGTGACCGTATGATCTAAAGATTATGCTTATCAAACTATTACCCTGACAAATATTTTGAAGTAAAGTGATAAATGCTAAGAAGATAGATTTCATTCCTGTAAGCTCTCTGTCTAGATCAGATTGGCACATAGTGGGTTACTTAATAAATAATTATAGAATAAATACATTAATGAGTCAGTGTAGTCATCCCTCCACTATTTCACAATCTAGATTTGTTGATGGTTTTCTTATGTTAAACATTTTGAGACAATTACTATATCAGTGACACTGTATATTTTCTGTTACTTCACATCACAAGAAATATCAGTTTGTGCCAGTAATTATTAAGATGATGACTGCCAGAACTCCCGTATGAGAACTTCTCTTTTGTCTTTGTTATTAACAAGTAGTTAATGAGCAGTAGATTGAGATGATGTAAATATTTCATCCCTCAATAATCGTTCACCAAAAGAGCTCAATATCCTTTGATGGTCCTTGCCTTAATCAGTTGTATTCACGGTTGCAAAAGAGTGTTTTACTTAATTATAATTCTACATGTCTCCCTTCTAAGTACATTAGCTAACATTTTTCTGTAAAGAAGAGCTTTCTCTCTCCATTTTGCCTTTTTTCTTTTTTTACTTTTCCTTTTATTTTCCTATACATTTTGAGTATTCTTAAGTTTGGATTTTTAAAATATTTTTTCTATTGTACTCAATTATAAGAATTTTTAAAATGCTTTTATTGTCTAAATTTGGCAAGTGAGAGTTTCTCCTTTTGACAGTTCCAACTAACTTATTCTTTCCTTTTTTGATTTGTTTTTCTTATTTCCTTTCTAACACAACAAGATGTTGAAGGCTCAACTTGTGTTTTCTTTGGCCCTGTCCTAGGTCCATCGGGCTCTGGTTTCTTTAAGTAGTGAATGGTATTTAGAAACCAAGATCTGAAAACTTATTGTGCCTATTGAACTGAAGTCTTATGCATCTAGGCAATTTAGCCAAGTAAAACTAGGGAATACACAAAATCATAAGATTATACAGAAATCTCCACTACAAATACTACAGTATACAGAGTTCTCTGCTCATCTACCCGATTCCTTCCACACCCTCGTCTTTATTCACAGTGAATCCTGACTCTGAACAGTTAATAAATATAGTTTCTCACTTGCTCAATTCTAAACTTTATAGAAGAATGCATAATTATTAGATTACTTCAATACTTACTACTACTACTACCAATCAGCCTAGTAATGGAGATTCAGATTTTTATTTCAACATTTTTTCATTGAATATGTCCTACTAAATTTGTACAATTAGAGCACTATGCTCATAAATTACATAAATTTTTCCTGTGGAATTATATTTTACATAAAGTAATGTTCTTTCATTTTTGTTTGTATTAATATTCAAGGTTTGCATTTTCATTCTTTTTTACTTAATTTTATTTTTTATGTGCTAAACCCGGTTCACAAGCCAACATTATATAGTATAGACAGATTTACTTGTTTACTCAGAGAAATCTTACTCTCATCTCCCTTTCCCTCTACCATTATCAACTTCTCACACCCCAGTGTAAAAACAATTGTAAATAAGACATTTAGGTGATACAAACAAACTTTAACACTTCATGTAGCTATTCTCCACTTGGAGAACTGCAAATGGAGTAGAAGACAAGAAGCTTTTATAGGTTAAAGAGTAAAGAACAACAAAGAGAAGAATAGAACCTCTCTGACTGGCTGGGGCCACACAGTCGACCTTGTTTGGGGTGAGAAGGCCCAGAGTTGCCTTGACCTTAGGGGACTGGCTGAATGGATATATGCATTTCTGGTCACATGGAGCACCTACAGGGACAGGAAAGTCATCTAAGTTTTGGTTTGCTGATTTGCCCTCCCCCACCCAGCAGGATCGGTGCCATCTTCGGTCTAGAAAGTCATTTCAACAGAATAACACTAGCAAAATGAATGTAATGAATTTGAAAATAGTTACTAAACCAGTGTTATATTAAAAGACCTATCCAGTCCTCTCTGAGAAATGTTTATTCAGTGTGTGTCTATGACCATGGCAGCAAGTTCATAGTTTTATACGTATTGGTTAAATCATGGCAGGCTGTGATATCATTATTAATGATCTTGTCTTTCCTGGTGCAATTCAGTAGAACAACTAAGAAATATAGCTTAAACTGCTCAAGGAGATGGATGTCAATAATGTGTTCAGCCCTAGTTTCTGAGACGTTAAGGAAGATTGAAAGCACCGCTACTTAACAGGACACTGCGTCATAACCTGCTCTGTTAGCATCTCAATGCACAGGCTTCTTGATGTGGGCCTTACCTCTTTCCTCTTCATCATTTAGTATGCAGTGGATGATGAATTTCTTAAGCAGAGATATTTTGTGCCATACCTCTCCTTGGTCATTCCTGATCAAGCCTTAGCTGGGCTGTTGCGTGCTTCTGCTGGATATTTTCCCCTCTTATTTTCAAGTTTATTTTCAAACCCTGGTTCTACAAACAGCTCATGATGATTACCATGTCTTTGTATGTATAATCAAAACTACAATGATTTAGGTACCATACATAACCAAGGTTTTTGATTGAATTCCTGTGCTGTGGTAGAAAATACTAATTGGCAGATGACTTCAAAACAATCGCCTAATAAGTAAAGGAATGTTCTGAAATGTGCTTCTGAGTTCATTTATTCTCTCCCTACCATAGCTCTAAAAATACTTTAAATAAAACATAACATACAATTTGCTACCCATGTTGTTGATAAAGATTTAGAAATACATGTTAAAGGCTTTTAGAATGAAAACCACCTTTTTGATTGCTACTAAATTCCAGACATTCTGCTATGATAAGAAATGGTTAAAAGAAAGGGAAAGAAATCTGTTAAGAAAAGACAACTCATATATTGATGAGGTAAGAAATGTTGTAACATTAAGGAATTGTGTAGCAAACAGCAAATCTACATATACATTTACCCCTTCAGTCAACAATACAATTTCTAGCCATTTACATTGAAGATAAACATTCAATAATACAAAACTATAAATGCACAAGGTTGTTTATTGCAGTAATTTTGTAATAGAAATATACAGGAAATAACCTCGATGCTCAACTACAAGAGATGAATTGAATAAAATATAAATGCATATAATAGAGTTATAAGTAACTTAAAGAATGAAAACTCTCTGAACTTAACTGATATGTATATATTTTTTAAAAGCAAAGCAGGACGCAAAACTTAAGCTTAATAATGAAAGGAAACAACACTATGTTTAAGAACCTCACTGTTTTTCTTTTTCTTTTTTTCAATAATAAACTCAGGAAGTAAACCAGAAACTATTGAAAGAGGTTACACGGTTTTGACATAACTCCTAGGACCAAGATGGAGCCTCTCTTATAAACCAGGGTGCCATGTCAGCAAACTGCAATGTAGAACTTTTGTGTCCCTGCAAATGTTCTACTTGACCAAAAATGCAGTATATCCAGTCAGCCAATTCCCAAATGCCAAGCCAACGCTAGGCCCTCTCACTTCAAACAAAGTTGGCTATGTGGCCATAGCCATCATCTATATTTCATTTTTCTCCTTCCTGTTCTTTATTCTTTAGCCTAGAAAAGCTTCTTGCTTTCCTCCTCTTTGTGCAGTTATCCAAATGGAGACTGTCTGCTTTATGAAGTAATAAATAAATTTTGTTTCCGTTGCCTAAATTGTCTTTTTAAATCATTCTTTAACCAAAGGAATGTTTATTCATTTAAATATGTTTAACAGTTTTTGGAGATGACAGTGGCATCCAAAGCTGATTGCCAGTGGCCCACAGGACAACGGAGACACACGGGTAAGGCACCTGCTGAAAACTTTGAGCTCACTGTTCCTCTGATTGCTCCTCTCGTCAGCATCCGGCGTCAGTCACTCTTGGATTTGAGCTCTGCTCAAATAATTGCAAAAACCACAATTACCTTTGCACCAACTTATATATATATGTTTCATCTCCCCAAAATGTGCCTTTTGGGGTATTGATTTTAAGCTGGTTATTAAGTAACAAAAGACTCAGAATCGTTGACCGTCCCCCTTTCAAACTAAGAGATTCACATGGAAAGGCCTGCTCCAGGAACGGAATCTTAGCATATTCACCTTAACATCTGATAGGACTGATACAAGCAGGGGCCTATTAACAAGATTCCCTCTCTGTGTCTCCTTGTTTCTGGTTTGCCTAGCAGGAATTTGTTTACCATGTGCTTAGCTCTGTCTAACCGATAACAAAAGATGAATACAAGTCACGTTTGACTTCTGCAATTACAGGAGGTGCTCAGAGTGGTTACCATCAGCGTCCAGACACTTCTGATAGTGGCGAACTACTGCTTGAGCATAGATAACATTTCTTAAAATGTGTATACATTTTTTTGGTACCCCTGGGGTGTGTGTGGGTGTGTGTGTGTGTGTGTGTGTGTGTGTGTGCGTGTGTGTATATATATATACACACTTTATATTTCAAATAAAGTTTGTTTGAATGGACAGCTGCACAAAGGGAGCAGAGCTCAAATCCAAGAGTGACTGACGCCGGATGCTGACGAGAGGAGCAATCAGAGGAACAGTGAGCTCAAAGTTTTCAGCAGGTGCCTTACCCGTGTGTCTCCGTTGTCCTGTGGGCCACTGGCAATCAGCTTTGGATGCCACTGTCATCTCCAAAAACTGTTAAACATATTTAAATGAATAAACATTCCTTTGGTTAAAGAATGATTTAAAAAGACAATTTAGGCAACGGAAACAAAATTTATTTATTACTTCATAAAGCAGACAGTCTCCATTTGGATAACTGCACAAAGAGGAGGAAAGCAAGAAGCTTTTCTAGGCTAAAGAATAAAGAACAGGAAGGAGAAAAATGAAATATATATATATATATATATATATATATACACACACACACACACACACACACACACACATATGTATATATATATGTTGGTGCAAAGGTAATTGTGGTTTTTGCAATTATTTTTAGCCTCTTAAATAGCAATTACTTTTGTACCTAGAAAGGTTCTGGCACTGCAAAATGGCAAAATGGTTCTAGGGTTTGTTAAAGTCCCCACAAAGTTTCTGGAGTGCCAGGAAGGTTCCAGAATAGATATATTGGGAGTGTGCAGTGGGTAGCAGCCGTTAGGAGATTCACAAAGCTCTGAGGTTAAGTACACAGCATAAACCTTTGGGTGACTTGGGGAAATAAATTAAAAGACAAAAAAATTTGTATGGTTTTGACCATCAAATCAAAATCTTTAGTAGGTACAAGTCAGACTATCAGAAGCCATTAGGGTGTCCACCACTATAAAGAAATCTTTCACAAGCAATGATAGATCTGTTGCAAATGGGAATCTCAAAAGCCAAAGTAACAAAATTGGTGGGCAGGTGTCCAGCACTTAA
The DNA here is from genome assembly GCF_057876585.1 of Rhinolophus sinicus. Classification (NCBI taxonomy): domain Eukaryota; kingdom Metazoa; phylum Chordata; class Mammalia; order Chiroptera; family Rhinolophidae; genus Rhinolophus; species Rhinolophus sinicus. Next base: position 109,631,575 of record NC_142501.1, on the reverse strand, counting down.
AAGCTGTTAGAGCGCTTACCACCTCACTCTAAGACTCCCACTCTAAGATTACTTGGTCACAGAATGGGTTACATTGACAGTCGGTCTACCGCTAACATCAAGAAAATCTCTCTGCCACTGTGGCCACTTCATTAAAAAAAAAAAAAAAAAGGAAAGAAAAAGAAAAGAAAAGAGAAGAAAAAAAGGAAATATCTATGCAATACCACAAAATCCTCACCCAGTGGCACATCCCTCTTATTTATCTTCAAGAGACCCAAGGCTGAGCTAAAGAAATGAGATCCTCAAGTTTCAACGCATTGCGTATTCAATCTTCTGACCTACCTGCTTACTTCATGTCTTAAAACCTGTGATCCCAGAAGGTGTAGATAACTATAAAAATGGTAAAATCTTGCTAAGACAACCTAGAATTACTGTGCCCCTTATGGGGAATATTCCAGTTAGACAAGATTGTTTATTTGAGAAGCACACTTGAAAGCAAGGGCACCTAAATCAAACAGACGGAATGGGATACCTATTTTAATTGGCATGCAGAAACCTCCAAAAGGTTTCTTAATTCCAAAACAGCTTCAATGCAGAAGGCTAGTGGAAAAGTAAAGATACAATAGGTACTTAAAACAAGACTGTAGGACTGACATGACTCCTAATACCCCCCTTCATCCTGCTTTGCCTCGGTACTCACCCCTACTTACTAATCCTCGCTGACTCGCTTTACCGCTCTGAAGAAACTACAAGACCGTAAACAAAAGTCTGCCAAGATAGGAGTCTTACAGTTGCCTTCATGTGGACCCCTCCCAGGGCTGACAGGACTCTGAGAGATTCTCCTGTACCTGCTACCAGTTAGTGCCTCACACAGCCAAGGGAAACTAGAATTAAATCAGTGGAAAACCCTGCCACATTCTGGTAGGTACCAGAGCTAGGCTCTCTACTTTAAACCCACTTGCTTCAGCCTGCAGATGGGATCCTGACAAAACTGGCAGAAGTTGGTAAAGGGTGAGAATCCTTACCAGAGTCAGCTTTCCCAGATCTATGTAGTGCCCATCTAAGAAAGGAAGGTAAAATTTTATGTTGTACCTTCTTTTCCAAATTCAGACTCTTGTGAATGTGGTTTGGAGTACCCATTAATTATTGAACTTTTTTCTCTCAGGGACAACTATTTCTTGTTTGTCTCATTTTGAATCCTGAGAACTTGGCTTGACTTTCTGCCTGTCTGGGGCACACAGGTTGTTGGTTCTTACGTACATAGGGAGCTCAACTATCAAGTTGAAGATGCAAAACCATGGCCAGACAGAAATATGGGTGGCACTCCATTTTGTGTAGGGTGCCAGGGACTGTTGTCAGCTGTCAGGGGAATTGTCTAAGTCTTTCTTTTGTTATCTTTGGGAGTGTCTGTGGATTTGGGGAGGGTAGTATTTTGCGTATTCTCTTTGGGAATACCTCTTGCATCCATAGGGTCATTTAGTACTACTTGTATAGGATGATACTTGACAAGATATTTGAAAGGACTTTTTTTTTTTTTCTATCTCTGTGATCAGAAGTTGGCCAAATTGGAAGCTGATATACAGAACCTGATAGAAACTTCATTTTTAGGCCGTATCCTCTAAACTACAATAAAACTATGTACCTATAGAGAAAGAAAACCAGTTCAAAGACAAAGAGCTCTAAATCTGAACATAGGAATATTTTGATTTATCTCAGTTTAAGATCTTCTCCCTGATAAAAACAAGCAAATTGAGTATAATTTAGTTGGATAAGTCGCTCAGCTCCTTGGTATCATTCAGGACACAACCCAATTCTTTGTGGAATAAATAAATGTTCTACAAATCTAGGATAACTTGTACAACTTGTCTCACAAATTGAGTCTTTACAAGAACAGAAAAAGCCTCCCAGTCCTTTTTACCAGTCCCCAAACCTCCTCTATTCATCTTAAAAGACTGTAGGTATAGTAAAAAATTTAGATTTAGGAAACAAAAGTCTTTCTTGGGGGAACCTGTGTTTTTTCTCCGTGATGTAAATGTTCTACCTGGTCTCCTCTAGAAACTGAGGGCCATCTCTTTGAAATGCAAACTTCAGGGAGGTAGTTCTTTTCAGAAGGAAAAACAAGAGTTGTTTTAAAAACTAAGCCTATGAAAAATCTTAGAAATATTGGCCACAAATTTTAGTGAAAAGTTTAATCCATCTGAGCAGATAACTTAGTTCATCTGCTAGGAACACAATTTGGATCCAAGTGCTCTTTTTTTTTTATAAACTAGTAAGTTTTGCATTATCATACCTGGCCCATGCCTAAAAGTTTAAAACAAAAGCTGTAAGATCTCTGCGTCTGTCTGTGTGTTTATATATGTCTCTGTTTATTATAAATGAGTAATATTTTTTTTTCTACGTTGGGTGGTATGGCCAAAATACATTTGTAAAGAGTTTTACTTAATTGCCTTAAAGAAAAATTAAGCATTTATATAAGTGAAGTATATTCTCAGAAAAATAGAAACTAACTTAATTGTTTGTTTGTTTGTTTTGTTTTTTTAAGTTTAAATGATCAGGGATAATCTTTGATTAAAAAAATTAGTTTATATTTTTTGGTTCAATTAAAACAGGCATGTCTTTAGAGCTATTAATATTAAATATAATACAAACAACTTTTATTTTACCTATGTTTATTAAAAGTCAAAGAAGCTCATGATGTCGTTGTTACAGAATTTGTCAGCAAAAAAAGATAACTTTAGATGACAGTTAGCTGTTTAATGTCTGCTAAAACATCTGTGAGTGATCAAAATGTAATTGTTAAAAAACAAGTAAATTAAATAGATTTAAGTACAAGGTAACAATTTACAAATAACCTTTTCAACAATAAGTATGCTCCATGGTATGTTTACTTAAAAATAGTTTCCAAAATCATTTTGGCAACTTGAAACCTTAATGTTATGCTGAGATAAGTTATGTGATGGATATTCATTGAATATCTAGATCATTTCCAAAAAAGATAAAAAGCTGAAACACAATTACTTAACATAGGTTTATGTACTTTGGCTTTCTTTTATACAGAGGACTAAAGGTATTTGAATTTATTAGTAAACAGGTTTGTGCCAAATTGAAAATAATTTATTATGAGAAAGAATATACTTTCAGAAATTATGAAATATAGTTATAAATTTGCCAGTCCACAATTGTCTTTTTAGTTTTTACTAGGAATTAAGTGTTCTAAGGGTTGAGCATTTTAATTAATAGATGTAATTAAAACTACCACAAGTGATAAGGGAAACATCTCTATGGAAGGTAGGATGTATTTTTGGTAAGAAAACATGTGTTTTTATTAATGGAAAAAGAGAGTAATTTTGTCCTAGAGTAAAACAAATGATTGTTGCAGATTGAGAAAGAAGAAAGAAAAAAATAGGAAGAAATCTGAATGAATATAAAACAGTTGTAGAAAGAAGTTGTGGAAAAGCTTGATAAAAGAATTTTATATCTCATCCAGTTGGCTAGATTGCAATGGATTTTTTAAATTAATTAATTAATTAATTTATTTATTTATTTATTTATTTATTTAAATGAGTTTCAATATTAAATGTATACTGGTGCAAAATTCAAATTTGCTTTTCTCTTTGTAAAAGCACAGTTTTCCTAGCTCATTGGTCTACTATTAATAAGAAATTGTAAACAAAGGTTTTTCTTTACTTTTGAAACAATCTGCCTGGAAAGCACACATGTTTTTTTGTCTCACCAAAATAATTAACTGTGCTTCACATGGTCTTTATAAGGTCCTTGATAACTTAAGAAAACCCAGTCTTCTAAACATTAAAAAAGCTGTAGATTATTTTACAACCATGTAACTTTCTATATTTGTCTTCTGAGTCTTTAACTGTCACCTTGGTTAAATGGGTATTTTTGACAAATTTCTCAAAAATCAAATTCTAAATGAAGTATTTTTACCTCAAAATAATCTTAGGATTTTTAAGAGGATCCCTAGAACATCACAAAAGGTTAGCTCTCTCTCCTTATAAAAAAAAAACAACAACATGAAACTAACATATCTGCTCTGCTTGGTCAGAAATGCAATATATTCAGTCAGCCAGTTTCTAAACACCAAGCCGACTCTGGCCTTCTCAGCTCAAAAAAGGTTGACTGTGTAGCTACAGCCAATCAGATATTTCCTATTTTTTCTCGTTTTGGTTCTTTGTTCTTTATCCTAGAAAAGCTTCTTCCCCATCGTCAGTTCTCCAAATGGAGACTGTGCACTTAATGAAGTGTTAGAGTTTCTTTGTGTCACTTAAATTGTCTTCTTTATCATGTTTACCAATGTTATTTCATTTTACAAGTTACATTCAAATACTGACAGTGCATATTCTTAGGAAACTCTGTTATTCACTTAGGTTTAATTCACAACTACCCAGATGGTGCAAATTCAGATTTTAGGTTCAGATACTTTAGTTTGTTGTATGTCTTCAGTACCTGTCATCAACCAAAAGTTTCTTTGTTTCATTTATATGTGTAATGAATTTTTGTGGCAATTAAGTTATCACGAATTGCTATGTTATTGACCTTAGCAAATATGTTTTGCCTGTATTATATCACTTAAACTATTAAATTGTATCTTTCAACAAAAATGAAATTATTATAAAAATAAATACTTTAAGACCAATTTAGATTTTTCTTTCAGTAAGTATACAATTTAAATTCGAGGAGTGGGGCAGTTTGCCATCATAAATAAATCTGAGTCATTTTAGTGGACATAAGGTAAAGTGAAAGCAACAAAGTATAAGTTACGTTTTTCTCCATCCTCTTAAAGGTACTCTTACTTTGGATAGTAAAGACCCCCACCCCCTTTTTTAAATGAAAATCTTTATTAAAAGAAACAAAAGACAATTTCTTTCATAATTTCCTTCCAAAAGTATCAACTTCAATCATGTTTTATCAAAGATTTTAGCTATCAACATGTCTTCGAAGTAAGTTCCAAAACTTTCACTGTATATTGTCATTAGTTTACTATTCCTTTGCTAACAGCTCCCTCTATGTTCCACAACACACATGCTTATTGTTCAAGATCTGGAAAACTAGCTGTATTGTTTTTGTAATGAATACCCTCTTAGAAAAGAACTTAAGTTATTTGGTATTACGTGATAGAACACTAGAAACAGAGGTTATTTCTTGCCTCTGTTGCCAAAAAATGTGTCATTGTTTAAACTACACTTTTAGTACTTTTCTTAGGGTTGATTCATTACACTTCTATTTTAATTACATTTTATACAAACAACTATCTTAACTTACAAAAAACTGGGATCATACAGGCTAATATAATGCAGTAACAGATGTGTTTCCTGTTACTTTAATTCTTGTGTATTCTCTGTTCGTATCTGTGTCTCACTACTAGGAAACATTAAGCTGGCTTAGGCTTGTGAAATGAAATATGATGAGAAGGGCAAAATTTTTGTTACTGGAAAAAAAGCATATATGTCAGCAAGTGGAAAAAGCTGACAATTCAATCTCAGTGGCCACTGTAAGAAATTGTAATAGGCTTGCCTCTTTGTGAATTTAAACATTTTGATGGAGATATATGAAATAAAATTTCACAATTATTTTTGCTTATATTCATGGGTGGCAAATTCATAGCAATAGAACTGCCCAACCTTTTTCCTGCAATGTCATTAAGTAATCACTGCTCTATTCTGTTGAGCTAAGATGTGACTTCAGAATCCTTCTCAAAATAATATCGTTACAGTCACAATGTTTAATATTAGATAAAAGCTACTTTTCATTTCTGTTAATATTTCCCATTGGATAATAAATATTAAAATTTGGATATACCAGTTTGGAAGTTAAAAGTACAATAAATACGCTAGTTTTATAAAAGATAATTGTATTAGAGTTTTTTTTGTTGTTCTAAAATTTAGTTTAAAGTAAATTTGAAACATTTTCTTTCCCTTATATCAAGATTCCAATGTGATCTCTAATAAGAAACTTGTTCTAAAATTGACTTCCTTATACAGAACTGTAAATATAGAAAGGCATTGCACCTTAGTGGGGTAAAACTTACAGAAAATTAACCATTTTAATGCAAATACAGAGGGTGCTAAGAAAATGTACATACATTTAAGAAAGGAGAAATTGTATTAAAATTGTAATACTCAATATACTCGTATACCAATAACAGAAGATGAATACAAGTCACATGGCACCCCTGGTATTTTTTGGCACCCCCGGTATTTGTATACACATAGAAAGCAAATTTTGTTACACCTCCTGTTGTTATTTCAAGTATTTTTTTTATAACAACCTAAATAAAAAGGTATTATTCTTCCTATTTTTACAGTTGGTAAACTGAGGCTCAGAAAATACAAGTAATTTATTTAAGTTACACACCTACTTTATAGCAAAGTTGAAATGCAGCCTAGATTTCCAACATGATAATTTTAACCGCCCCATGGTATTTTCTCCTTTTCTTTTAAGTACGCCTATAATGTATATCAATGTTAATGGAAAAACACACCATATATATTATATTTAAATATATATGACATATAAAATTACTTTAAAAATAACTTTATACACTACTTTATTTAAGCAAAACTTTACTAGAAGAAAAGATTCACATCATGCATGTCAGTCAAAGGCTTGTCGCTAATGTAAAAATGAGCCTTACAAGTGAAAAATCCATATTCAGATATCTCAGCAGTAAACCAGGAAATATGAACACAGAATACACAGAAGAAGAAATACAAAGAGCTTGTCACCAGAGCAATATCAACAGTAGTCCAAAAACAATAAATACATCTAAAAATAAGATGCTATATATTGCCTTCCTATTGGAGAAACATTTTTATAGATTTATAAAAACTTTTGTGTGTGAGGATGTAGTATGAAGAGGAGTCTCATACGGTGATATCAGAATTATATTTTTATAAACTTTTTCAGGAAACTATGTATATATTTTCATTAAATTACTTTACTAATCTATCCATTAATATGCAAAATAATGTGTACCAAGGCACAGGTTGCAACTTTATTTTTAAGAACAAGCAAAAATTGTTCAAATATGAAAAATGTTTAAAGAAGGTATTGATTATGCGTGTGGTAGAATAAAATAATGGGGTGTATATGTAAACTTTGATGAATGTCCATAATGTATTGTTGAAGGGGAAACAAAAATCATAAAGTATGCAGAATATTATCTTGTGTTTAACTATTAATTACAATGATCATTCATAGGCAGTAGAATTAAAAAAAGGATAAAGAGAATGGTAGGACATTTATTTACATTGAACTCTGCTTCTGTATTTTGAAATGTTCAAATATACATATTTTTATTAATTAAAATCAGTAACCATTTAACTAAATATTTTTTCATTGGCGAATGGATCTCTTTACATGAACTAACACTAACATGGAAAAAGTTAAAAAGTTCCAAAAGAAGTACCAAAGTTAGGTACACTTTTTACTGAGAATCTAAGTATATTTGCTTATATGCAAGATTACAACAGAACAGAAAGAAAAAAAATAATAATAATTTTAGAAGAAAAGCATGACTGTGAATTTGAGAGCATTGCTTCTCAAAAATACAGAAAAAATGACAGCATTATATAATCAAGGAAAATAAATTTAATATAGAACAAATTTAGCACCATTCTAGAGAGGAAATGTGTCATTTTTACCAGAATATATATTTCTTTTTTTTTCTTCTTTTTTTTTTAGTTCCAGTTGTAGAAAACAAGAAACAGACATTTATGCCCCTCACAAAGTGATAACTCCCCTCCCCTAATTTACTACCCCTTTGATATCGTACATAGCTGTTACAATTCCACTGACTATATTCCTTATGCTGCACCATAGAATATACTTGTAGATTTTGAATGTTGTAGGGAAACCTAGAAAATTAGGTGATATTTGAGCTGTCACCAAAAAAAATAAAATAAAACAACAACTTAGCCACCCAATAAAACAATTAAGACATACCTAAATGCTAAATTTCTAATCTTCTTTTCTTATTCCCATCTCTTATTCATTTTTTTTCACATATTACATTCCACTAGAACAAATCTCCACTTCCTTAAATCCTAAGACTTGTTCAAAAGGTGCTTTTGTCTGTAAGACACCCTTACCCATTCTCAATAATTATATTACTAACCAACTTTCTCAAGGTTAAGCTACTTAACACACTCAAATGCTCAAGGCCTTACAATAACAAATGCTTGTTTTTCAAAAGACTTATTTATTTATTTATTTATTTAGAGCAGTTTTAGGTTCGCAGCAAAATCTAGAGCAAGGTAGAGCGATTTCCATATACTTGCCTGCTCACACACAGCCTCCCTCATTGTCAGCACCCCCACCAATCCCCACCATGATGGCACATTTGTTATAACTCATAAACCTGCCTGTACATGTCATCATCACCCAAAGTTCATGCTTCACATTTGGGTTTATTCTTGGTGGTATACATTATATGGGTTTGGACCAATGTATGATGACATATATCAATTGTTAGAGTATCATGCAGAGTGTTGCACTCCCCTAAAAATCCTCTGTGCTCAGCCTATTCATCTGTCCCCTTCAATCCCTGGTGAGTACTGGTCTTTTACAGTCTTCATTGTTTTATCTTTTCCAGAATGTCATATAGTCGGACTCATACCGTATGTGGTCTTTTCAGATTGAATTCTTACACTTACTAATGTGCATTTATAGTTCCTCTATGTCTTTCTGCGGCTGGATAATTCATTTCTTTGTAGTACTGAACAATAGCTCATTAGCAGGATGTACCCCAGTTTATCTATTTATCTGCTGGAGGATATCTTGGTTGCTTACAAATGTGTATTTTTTGCTCAAGTTCCATGAGGATAGAGGGTGAGCAACAGTTGTCCTGGGCTCTGTGGGCTTTGCAATCTGGAATCCACGTGATTGAGCATTTTAGAGTCCAGACTGGAGGACCTATGTCTGGCACATGATGATCTCGTGGATGAGGGGGGGAGCAAAAAGGCTCCCTCTATTTCAGACAATGGCATTTAGAACTTTTGCTGTGATGCAGCAAATGTCATGTCCAGTCACAGCCCATTGGCCAAAGTCTTTCTCATTCCCCGGTGAGGCCGTTGGGTGGAAAAGCATGAAAGAAAGGGAAGACCGGCAATATTATGACTATATATTACAATCCATCACTGTGGTTGAATTTTAATAAAACAGGTTGATCCTTTTTTTTGTTGTCCTATATATCTTTTTATTCTCTAAAAAAATAATTCTAGTTTTCAAAGAGGCTGTTAGATAAAACACATGCACATGCACACACACACACACACACACACACACACACACACACACAGAGTCAATCACCAAAAGCTCATCTCCATATTTACCATAACTAAAATGTCAAATAATAAACTTTGGGCTCCCTAAATGATGGTCTTTTATTTGAAGTGTTGATAGTATTAACTAATTATTGCAAGAATTAAATGAATCTCTAGTTTGTGTTCAGTGAATATAAGATTTGGAAGGAGAGTCTGTTCCATGAACATTATCTCTCCTGAATCTAGAGTTGTTTTTAATACATGCCCGGCAATTCTCAGTTTCAGTCACTGTCAAATATGTATTTCTTGGTAAGCTTATGACCATTCCCCAGTCTTCAGTGTGAGACACCATACATATCCCATTGATAACTCAAACACACTTGTGTAAAACTGAAGTTTCAAACCCAAATAATTAATATAGAAATTTCTATGTTAGAAATATAAGGCAGTATTCTATAATTAGCATTTTAAATGGCATCATTTGTTACATTTTACTGTCAAACATTTGTCTCACTGCCTTCTTAACCTATGAATTAAAAACTCAATTATGGTTATAAAATACATGTGAAGACTTTAAACATGGTTCAAAATATAGATTTGTACTAATTAAACATCATGCACTCAGAATTTAATTAAGCAGAGAAATACAAATGAAAAGAAATATTGATACCAATATTGATACTTCACAAATAGAGTAAAACTTCTGAAAGTATTGTTTTAAAGAGAACTGTGATAGGAAATAGAAAGCTTTGGGGATATCAGTAAAGCAGGGACGACATCTCATCTTTTCTATTTTCCATTAAGTGGCTTCTAGTGTGTTATGAATTATAATCCATTTTAGTAAATATTTGTAAGCTTACTAATATGAATGTGAAAGAGAAAAGATTGAGTTACATGGATTAAGATTAAAGATTAAAGATTAACAGTTATATGGGTTGCCCTAAAGGTATTAGAATTTAATTTGACACTTATTGGTCACTAAACACCAGCCAGGAAATAATCTTAAAAATTGGAAAGTTCTTAGAAATTGAATATAATTGTTACCTAACCCCAATTCACTATATCCATGTGACATGGACTGTAGCAGATACAGCGGACCTGTGTTTCTGGCTAGAAGCAACAATGCAGATCATAGTAAGAGCATCTGAAGCTCATTTGAAGTAGATAGATCTTCAACTGTGATTTACTTAAAAGAGAAGTAGGGTTTGCTTGAATTATCAGGAGAAACAAAGTGAGCCTCAGGTATCTCTTCAGTGAACTTGTTTTTGTGGTCTCCTACACGGGCCGTTGGAGAACACAATGAGTTACGGTCCTCCTCAGAACTCACCCCATACAAGTCACATGACACAGCAAAGGTGAAACCAAATTCAAGGTTATACATGGAGACATAGTAGGTTTCTTCAGATGAAATTCAACATACAAGTGCAATCAAGGTGTTAAACATAGGTGGTAGAAGTACCAAATTCCAAGTTCTGAAAATAAGCTCTAATTAACCAAAGGAACAAAATGTTGAAGTCTTAGAGGGGGAAGTTTCGTGAAGCTTAACATAATTGTTGAGGATGTGGTTTCCTTCGCTTGAGCTATTTTTTCTAAAACATTCTTAAACCTTTCTTAAAGCCTTTTAAAATTTATTGGGACTTCCTTAAAGCAATTTTTCAGGAGTGATTCAGGAATGATAGAGGTGGGATTTATGCATAAATAGCTTAAAAAGTTGATGAAATTGAAAAACAAACATGAAACAAATGGGTCTAGAATATTCAAGTAGTTTAAAGAAGGGAAAAGTGAGAGTTTTGTGTATGTGTGAGACAGAGCAGTGCAAACATTATAACAGGCATGGTGTTATAAGAGTTATGTTTGAGAATATAAGGGACTGAAAGCCTGCAAATCTGCTTAGAAGGAACAGATATTAGAGAAGGAGACTTTGAAGATACAGGAGAAAAACTGTTGGAACAATTTCTTGTCTTCTCTTTGCTGCTTGGGTTGAAGTTATGGAGACATATTTGGTGGCTCTTTTTTTATCACAACCCACATCCAGTACATCAGTTAACACTATCAGTGTCTCCTCAAAATAAATCCTGAATCTTACCAGTTCTCTGCTGCTAACACTTCTCATTCTGAGTACTGTTGTAACCTTCCAATTGACCTCCCATTTCCACACTTTACTCTTAAAGATCTTTATTCTACATATTGGTCTTAGCCTAAAGCAGATCGTGTTGTGCTCTATTCAAAAGGCACAATGGCTTCCCATCATACTTAAAAAAAACAAATCCACTGTATGATAGGATTCCTGCCTGTTTCTCCATGTTTTTCATTTGTTTATTTATTTTGTGGGGTTTTTTTTGTTTTGTTTTTGGCATATTCACTCTCACTCACTTCACTCAAGCCCCATGGCTTTTGAATGTTCCTTGAGTCTGTCAACTACGTCTTCACTCAGATCTTTTGTATTTGCTCTCCCACCAGCCTGTTTTGCCACATAACTCACTCCTCCATTTTTTCAGGACTTTATACAAATACTAGCTTTACAAATAAGCTTTCTCTGATCAAAGAATCATTATCATCTTACATTACAGTATTTTTCTTTATAGTACTTATCGCTACCTGACATTATAATATCTGTTTATACAATTATATAGTTGGTATTTACTATACTATCTTGTCCCAATAAGGGCAGAAAACTGTTCTGCTTGGTATTGGACTAAATGAGCAGCACCATTAAGTTTATATATAAGCAGGACATCTTTAAGAAACAAAATACAAAACTATGCATGAAAATAAGTTACAAAAATGAATATTTATTAAAAATGGAAAAGCAATCACAGACTTTTGTTTTTAATTATTTTAGTCAGCTTTATTAAAGTATAATTTATGGACTGTAAAATTCTCTAATTTTAATTGTGAGTTTTAATGGCTGTGTAGTCTAACAATCTCCACCACAATCACAGTATCACCCCTAAACTGCCCTTATGCCCTTTACACTCAGTCACCCCACCCACCCACTACCACTCCCAGACCCAGGTGGCCTCTGGTCAGGTATCAATCACTGTAGTTGTGCATTTCAAGCTTTGCATATGAATGGAATCATGCAGGATGTAGTCTATTGTGTCTGGCTTCTTTACTCAATGTTTTTGAGATGAATCAATGTATTAGTTGTTCCTTTTTATTCAGATAACTTCTAGAAGAAGCTCATTAGCTGATCCCTAAAGAATAGAAGGGAGTTAGACGCTAAAAGTTGATAGAAAGGTTACAGAATAGGAAGTCTGAATGTGGGAGAAGGTGTGGTACGCTGAGAAAGGGGGAAGTAACACAAAATCTGGAAGCACTGTGTGAGCAGTACATGGGTTTTTGAGGAGACAAGTAGGGTCCATGTAAGAAGGTATGGTATATGTATGTTATCCTATAGCATCAGATATTGTCCTGCAAACTAGGTGGAGACATGGGAAGGTTTTCCGTAGTAGACATGACAATTTTGCATTTTAAAAAGCTCACTTTAGTAGCCATGTATAAAATAGATAACTGAGACTCAGTTGACACCGGATGCCCATTAGAAATCTGTTGCTATAATTGAGGTGAGAAATGATATAACCTTGAACTGAGGTGGTGACAATGAACATGAAAACACAAAACTGAGCAATTACTATTAAATAGATACTCTGCTAGGTTTTTTGGAATAGCAGTTAGAAATCATAATCCTTGAGTAATAAAGAGCTCATATTATTGCTAGAAACTAACAGGTAAATAGACAATGTAGAGTGAGAAGTATTGCATTAACTAGATGTGTTTAAGGAATACTATAGTTTCTCACACAGGCAGAAATCGTAACAGACCAGAGGGTCTGTTCAGACACTGGAATGAGAGAAAGAAGATTTATTTTACAGTTTTGTACTTATCAAACATATTTACCCATTCTCTTCATTCTATATCAGATTTGTAACATGTTTCCAAAATGTGCCTTTCCTCTCATCCATTTTCACTAGTAGAAAATCAGCTCAGTGTATATACATCCTCCACGAGGATTTGTCTGCTGGTTTTCCTCTTTGGAATTCCTCCTTGGAGTACTTTGGAGTTTAATATGTGCTTATCACTAGCTAGTCTCCATGCGAGTTTTGTCTTCCCCATTAAACTCTAAAGGTTTTTAGTCTCTTCACAGGATTTAGCACCTCACTAGTTATTTTGTCTGCGATAAATGTACTTGTTGATGGGTGAATGGAGAAATAGATGGAGATAAAGGACCACTGGTTTAGTCCTACAACTAGTCCCTAGTATCACTGATTTAGGAAGAAAACATGTTATATAATATGATTGTCATCAGAATGATGAAATCAGTTGGATTCTCAAAGGTGTATGAGCATTTTTCAGTACCAACATTCTCTTCCTATAAAACAATCACTTGATTAAAAGGTTGCTATACTCAGAGGAAATACGTAAGACATCACTGGAGGGCCAGTTCATACACAAAATCAAACATATTTACAAAAGAAGCTTTATTGTCATTCTGGGCCTCAAAAGTATCTATTTATCATTCTCTCTCCTAATCTTTACATCACAATATCCTTTATTCTTTCATTGTGAGACTGTCTCTAACATCCCTAATTTGGTGTCATGTCCTTTAATCTTTTGTTTTCAGTATTTTCACATTATAATCTTCTACTCCCCTTTCTCCTCATTATGTTAGTTGACCTTCTTACATTCATGGATTAGAATCATTATGCATGTGAGAGTCATAGCAATTACTGCTTTGAGTGTTAATAAGTATTTATTCTGATTTTATTAGGAATAATGTCATGATGATGTTGAATTATAGAAATGTGTGAATTGGTGGTGGGCCTCACAAGACAAAGCCTCTGAAACTGTTGCCAAAAGCAAAAGTAAACATGGCTAGCTTCTTTAACAATCCTTGCTAAAAATAATCATATACAGGTTGTTAAATAAAAGTACTAAGGAAAGTAAGTTTGCACCTACAGTGAGAAGAGTTATTAGGTTGGTGCAAAAATAATTGTGGCTTAAAAGGTTAAAAATAATTGGAAGAACTGCAATTACTTTTGCGCCAACCTAATAGAAGGATAAAGAAATATGACATTCACTCTACCATTTCTGGGTGAAAATTGTTCTAACAACCCCTAAACACTTTTTTAATGTGTTTATTTTCTTTAAAAGAATGTTCCACAACCATAGCTTAGAATAACTATGATTTTTTTTTTCTTTCCCCTAGAGATACTAGATAAATGGCTCTAATGGACAGAAGTGGTTTGTTCCATAACCTAAGACCATGTACAGACACACAGATTACTAAAAAATTTATACTCATGCCCAGGTATGGGATTCTAAGTCATGAATGTGAATAACAGTTGGTCTCAAATATCAATAAAATGAAAGGCTAGCGACACAGGTGATATAGCTCGAATGTAACATGATGACTGGCCTTAGAGCAAGCGAGTTGTGTGAGAATTTTCTTTCAAATGAAGTGTTTGGTTAGGTAGTCAGCCCACTTAGATCCCAGTGGCAAACAGTGTGCCAAGGTACAAGTCAGTAAGCTTGTACATTGCCAATTTCCATGAGTTCTGTGATGAAAGAAACTTTTAATGCTTTTCCAATCACTGAAATAGGTATTAGTTTTAAAAATGTGAACTAAGAAATGAAAATTTGGGGGATTCCCATTTTACCCTCTGCTACCAACTACTGTGAGGCCTCTTTTAGAGAATTTTAACCTCATTGCATGTTTTTAATATGTATGATGAAAATGATAATGGCGGATAATTCCTGAGGTCATGGCAATTGACTAGCATTTATAACATGCTTTAAAGAGAGGTGCCACGTGAGAACAAATCGTTTAATGTAAACCAAGAGACAGCTTAAGCATACCATCTGAAGGAGAACACTGTATCCACCGAAATAGCTGGATGTGCTAAAAGAGACAGCTGGAATTTAAAAATAAAAGTTTAAAAATCTGGCACTTAATCCAGAATTCACAGGATATGCAGATCGCTAATTATCATGACTTTGCTCTTCAGAGCATATTGTAACAAGCTATAAGTTTTATTTTGATCATTCTTTTCAGTGACTTGGCTTCCACCCACAGAAGAAAGAACAAAATAAAAGATCTTCTGATCAATCCATTGCAATAACACCATATTCCCCCAAATTATATATATATATATATATATATATATATATATATATATATATATATATATATATATATATATATATATATATATATAGAGAGAGAGAGAGAGAGAGAGAGAGAGAGAGAGAGAGAGCCAAAAAATGTATACAAGTGGACACTTTGGTCAGCGTTGCTCAAGCAGTAGTTCACCATAATCAGAAGTGTCTGGACACTGATGGTAACCACTTTGAGCACCTCTTGTAATTGCAGAAGTCAAACGTGACTTGTATTCATCTTTTGTTATCGGTAAATATTGAGTATTACAATTTTAATACAGTTTTCCTTTCTTAAAATGTGTATACATTTATTTAGCACCCTCTTTAATTTCAAGAGATGGTTAGGCAGGTAGAAGAAAAATGGAAACCACCATCTGAATGATAAATAAGAAGTGAATATGAAAGAAGAGATAAATGACTTCTTGTTTAAAGTGAACGACAAAGGTGATGTATAGAGGATGATAGAGCTGCCAGCCATGCTTAGTAATAACAGAAAAATAGGACTCTCAGTGAGTCAGCAGATTGGTTCAAGTAGGATAAGAGGAGCATTCTGTATGTACCCTGTTTCTGCCACCTTGTCTTGAGCGCATACCTGACAGTTGCTTCCCCATCAGGAGCAAGGAGAGCAGCAGCGCCATCTAAACATTAAAGAGCAGCCCCAGCGCAGTACCACCTGGTGCCCTCGAGGCTGGGGAGCTTGTGCCAATGAGCACAGATGGGTCCACGGGCCCCAAGAGTCTCTTCCTGCCTTTGTCCCCTGTTCTGACTTGCAGGCTCGTTACCATAAATGGTGCCATCAGCCAGATAGAAACAGTTGTGTACCATTGTCACTCCAATAAATTTTATTTAAAAAAGAAAAAGAAAAAGAAAAAAGCATGCAATTCAGAAAACTTGAAAAAAAAAAATGTTGTGTATTGGGAAGAGGTACAAGAGCCATTCCTTAGTTGATGGCAGAGATTGAGCGTGGTAAGTGGGTGAACAGAAATTGATTGACTTATGACAGCACTAAAATCTTTTGGCATTGAGACATCCCCACCTCCACCCCTTCCATTCTCTAAAATCAAGGGTAGAAATTGATTGCCACGGAAACTCTGTTCCTAAGGGAACAAAAGTTCATAAAGATTATTCATAAGTGTAGGGCCTACATACTATGAAACAATGATCTCAGGTAGAATTGCCTATGCTGATGTAACAAATAAATGAGGGAGAAAAGAATCTAAAACAGCATAATAAATATTCTCAGGAAAATAAAAGCCACATTGAAACATAAAGCAAAACCAAATAAGGTAGAGTAAAATAGATATAAATGGTATATTAATAAATATAAATATACATGAAATAAATAACACAATGGATGGGTTGAAGAGCAGAGTGGATAGATATACTCAAAGAATAAGATAGTAAACTATATAATCAAAATATATAGCAAACCATATAATCAGACTCTTGCAAAACACATGAGGAAGATAGAAGAAGATGGAAAGAAGGGAAGACAAGTTAAAGGACACAGTAAAGTAAAAATAACATGTCATCAAGGGTATCAAAGTAGCAAAGAGAATAAATCGAAGACAGGAAATAGTTAAAAAATATTAAACTAAAGAGATAAGTAACTTCAGATTGAAAAGGTTGGAAGAGCCAAAGAGAACTGCTAACAAAAGACATGTTCTAGTGAAAAGAGAAAAACTCTAAAATAGTCTAGAAAGAAAGAAAGAGGAACAAAAATGATGACAAAACTTTTCTCATATAATGCCAATTGAATAGGAAATCTGTGTATCTACTGAAGTAAATCAAAAGACAGTGGAGTTATAGCTTCAACATACTGAAAGAAACATAAAATTTTAATCTATAATTTTATATTCAATTAAAGTATATTTTCTTATAGAAAACATAGTTGGCTCTGTTTTTTACTACACTCTACAATCTCTGTCTTTACTTGGTATATTTGCACATTCATATTTAAAGTGATTGTTGATATCTTTGTTTTAATGTCTCACGTTTGTGGCTGTTTTCTACATACCACATTTATTCTATTTCCTGTTTTCCTTTTTTCCTGCTTTCTCTGGTTTCAATTGAGCAATTTATATGATTCCATTGTATCTATTTTTTTGTGTATCAAATATCCTTTTTTTAATTTGTTAGTGTTTGCCCTAAAGTTTCCAATGGTATACATTTTTTACCTAAGCCTGCTTTAAGATAACACTGTACTATTTCACATGTAGAACTTTTTAATGAAGTATTCCCAATTATTTCCATCCATTACTACGCTGCCGTCATTCATTTCACCTGTCAATATGCTATAACTACCCAGTATAATGTTACAATTATTACTCGAAACAGTTAAATTTACATCAACTAAGAATTAGAAAAATAAGATTTCACTTTCTCTTCACTTATTCCTTCTACTTCTCCAACGGTGTTATTTTCTTTATGTAAATCTGAGTTTCTGACATTTTCATTATCATTTTCTTGCAAGGATGGTTTGGTGGTAATAAATTCCCTCATTTTTTGTTTGCTGTGGAATGTCTTTATTTCTCCACTTTTGAATGATAATTTTGGTGGATGCACAAGACTATGAGTTGTTATTGTCATTTCTTTTTTAGTTACAACACTTCAAATATTTCACTTCACTCTCTTCTTGTCTGTGTGGTTTCTGGTGAGAAGTCCTATATAATTCTTATCTTCCATGCTCTATAGATAAAAATTTTACCCACTGTGCCTTCTTTAAAGATATACTCTTTGTCTTTAGCTTTCTGTAGTTTGAATAAAATATGCATAGGTGGAGATTGTTTTTCTTTTTTTTCTTAAATTCTGTTTGGTGCATGATGGTATGTGAGCTTCCTGTATCTGTAATTTTGGAAAATCGTCAACCATTAACATTTCAGAAAGTTCTTCTCTGTTCTCTATTTCTTCTCCTTCTGCTATTTCTATTGTGTATGTGTCTCACCTTTTGAAATTGTCCCACAATTCTTGAGTGGGGTTGTTTTCGTTTGTTTGTTTTGTTTCGTTTTTTTGGTTTTTATTCTTTTTCCACTTTTCATTTCAGTTTGGGAAGTTTCTCGTGACATATGTTCAAATTCACTGCTTCTTTCTTCAGCCATTTACTGATGGATGCATCCAGCAAAGACATTCTTCATTTCTGCTACAGCATTTTTTATTTATAGATATTTTAGTATGTCCGGGATAGTATAACAGAGGTCACAGACTGGGTGGCTTAAACAACAAACATTTACTTCTCACAGTTCTTGAGGCTGGGCATCTGAGATCAGGGTGCCAGCATGGGGGATTCTTGGTGAAGTTTCCCTTGCAGGCAGCCATCTTGTGGAGTCCTTAAATGGCTGAGAGAGCAGAGAAAGAGAGGGCTAGCTCTCTTCTTCTTCTTATAAGGACACTAAATCCCATCACATGGGCTCCACTCTGACCTAACTACCTCCTTGAGACACCACCTCCAAATATCATCACATTAGGGCGTCAACATATGAATTTTGTGGAGACACAAACATTCACTCCATAGCATTAGTGTTTCCTTTTGATTCTATGGTTTCTGAATTTCTACTGGCATCAGCTACCTGATTTTACATGTTGTCCACTCTTTCCATTGGGCTTTGATGTAATTTTTTTTTTTATAATTCCAATATCTGTGTCATATTAGAGTCTGATTCTCATGCGTATTTTATCATTTCAGATTGTGACGGATATGCTTCTTACCTTCAGCATGTCTTATAATTTTTTGTTGAAAACCAGGCATGATATGACATGTATTAGGAATTGAGGTAAATAGGCCTTCCATGTGAGGTTTTATGTTCATTTCTGGGAGTTAGGCTGGTTTAATGTTTGCTGTATCTATAGTTACTGTGTTCTCTAGTATCCTTATTTTTTTGTCTCTCCTCTTAACTTTGATAACAACATTAAGAATAAAATAATCACTAGATTATTTCAATAGATACAAGAAAATGATGTCTTAAAACTCAATAAGTTTTTATATTAAAACTCTCAGCAGACTGTAAATAGAAGAAAATTTGATAAAGAACTTGATAATCTATATATAAGAAAACTCTAACACAGACCCATGTCCTACCCTACAGCTGCCAGGGACAGACGTGATTATTATGTTCAAGTCACTCTTCTTATTTTACTTTCTTCATGTGGAAACTTACATCATTAATTTAACTCATCACACATATTTAAGAGAAGAAATTTTGGAAGTATTTTGTTTATAGTAGTAACATTGAAAAGATATTAATAGTTGTTATCGTCTTTACTTTTTAAGCAGTACGGGTGGCACTACCGTAGAAAAATAAAGGTAACAACTTGTTAAGAAAAGACTAAACTGTCATTATAGGAGATAAATAAAAAACAAACAAAAAATCTCAGGAAATGGAATACTGCTGTGTTGCTCTTCAGCCATAAGTTTCTTAGTCAGTGCACCTTCTTTTTCCAGGGTATTTAGTTGTATTTAGAGGGAGAAGCTAGGAAAACTGATTCTATGCTAGCCAGTTTGCAGCCAGACTACCCTGGTGGTTATTTTCTTTCATCACATTGTAAGTATTATCCTGTTTTCTTCTCTTTCCCATTGTTGTTACCGTTGTTGAGAAAAGGGCTTTTAGCAAACTCTATTACTTTGAAGGTGATGTGTGTTTTTCTCGAGATGATTTTAAGATTTTTGATTTGTCTTTGGGTTTCTGCAGTTTTGCTAAGATTTTCTAGATTTTTTTTAAATTTAATTTTATTAAATTTATTGGGGTGACAATTGTTAGTAAAATTACATAGATTTCAGGTGTACAATTCTGTATTACATCATCTATAAATCCCATTGTGTGGTGGGAATGCAGACTGGTGCAGCCGTTATGGAAGGAAGTGTGGAGGTTCCTCAAAAAACTACGAATAGAATTGCCATATGACCCAGCAATCCCTCTCCTGGGTATCTATCCAAAAAATCTGAAAACATTTAGAGATAAAGACACGTGTGCTCCAATATTCATTGCAGCTTTGTTTACGGTGGCCAAGACATGGAAACAACCAAAATGTCCTTCGATAGATGAATGGATGAAGATGTTGTGGTATATATACACAATGGAATACTATTCGGCGGTAAGAATAGATTTGTTTTTTGATTGTTTGTTTGTTTTTTAATCCTATTTTGGATTTTCTGGAACCTGTGAGTCTATAAGTTAGGTTCTTCAATCAGTTCTGGAAAATTCCCAAGTGTTTTCTTCTCAAGTATTCTCTCTCTCTTTCAATTAAACGTATGTTAGAACTCCTCACTCTATTTGGAATGTCTCATAATCCTGTTTTAAATCCTTTTTTTTTTCTCTTTGTTCTCTGATATGTATGAAACCTTCTCTCTGTTTTCTACTTTACTAAGTGTGAAGCTCACATGTATGCTATTGACAGATTCTCTTGGATTAAAAGTTATTTCAAATTTTAATAATTATGCTATACAAACTGGACATTGTAAAAGAAATTGTACCTATATATTTTTATCATATTTATCAAATATGACATGCTATTGAGGGTAAGTTATAATAAAATGTAAAATACATGGGTGTCAAAAAATGTATACACATTTTTAAGAAAGGAAAAACTGTATTAAAATTGTAATGTGCAATATATACCGATAACAAAAGATGAATGCAAGTCATGTGGGTACATTTTTTGGCACCCCCAGTATATCTCAATTTCAGAAACTTAAAGTGAAACAAAACAAATATGGCTTAGAGTCAGAAAACAATGGTAGTGCTAAATCCCCTTTCATTCATAGTTTTTCCATCTTTGAGAATCGTTTATAAGAAAAAAATATCAATAAGACATTTATAGAAATTTTCTAAAATGGTGAAATAATATATGTAGGTCTTCTTGTTCCTTGTCCTCCTTCTATCCTCATTTCCAGGCAACTTATATTTGAAGCACCCTCCTGCTGTATCCTAATTTCTCCTCCTATCGGAGGAGATTTGACCAACCTCCATCAGTATAACACATCTATTCTATACATTCTATGGTATTTACATCTTAAGTCTCACAAAGAATCCAAACAAATGTCTTCATAAGGAAGAAATTTCTGGGAATAGGAATATATGAGAAAAACTAGTTAGGGAATGGGGAAGCCTGGGGAAAGTCATCTTTTAGTGGAGAGATATCATCAGTGCTTCTTCATAAGGGGCCAGTTTGTTACAATAGAGCTAAACATTCTTGTTTTATAAATACAGTTGGGGTTAATGATTACTTGCCTGATTTCAGAGTGAGGGCCTACTTTATTTATTTATTTATTTATTTATTTATTTATTTATTTATTAAAGTTTATTGGGGTGACAACTGTTAGCAAAGTTACATAGATTTCAGGTGTACACTTCTGTAATACATCATCTATATATCATATTGTGTGTTCACCACCAAGAGTCAGTTTTCTTTCCATCAGCATATATTCAATCCCCTTTACCCTCATCTACCGCCTCCCTCCCCTTTTACTGTATGATTTCACTAATATGTGGTATATAAAATTGAAAACAGCAGGAACAAGAATAACACATGAAGAAACAAAGTTCGTAGACATAGACAATAGTTTAGTGGTTACCAGAGGGTATTTATTTTTTTAAAGTACACAGATTGACTGCTCAAAATATTTTTCCAAAACTCATTTCCTCCCACTATTCTATTATACTATCAAAGAAAAGAAAACATAACTACCTAAGCTCTTTGGAAAACTATTTCATAATAACACAACAAAAATAAATGGCTTACATATTATTATATATGTATAATAATTTATAAAGTAAAATCACAATTTTAAAGAGCTTTCAAACTAGCAGTAGGGCATGATTACAATGAGAAAGCTTTTAATTATGTTGTAAAGGTCTGGTATTCCAGGAAAATGTCACTTCAAAATAAACTTCTAACAGTTAATTATCAGTGATATTTAACTTGTACAAAAATTAAATATCACCATATAATCCCGTGATCATTTTATTGCTTTTGTAGACATTTCAATATTTTAAGGGTTTCCAAGTAACAATGAAAATGGCTTGCAACTGAGCCCAATTCTTAGTTTGGTATGAAAAAATTATGGTGCTTTGTTTTACAAGACAAACTTAAAAAAAAAATGAGAAAAAAATAGTGCATTATCACCAAGAAATAAACATAAGATTATACAGTGTCCTTTAAGTTGTTAAATACCCAATAATTAGTTTTAAATATGAAATATAATACTAACTAAAAAATAGAATTTCCCAGTTCCTATGAGAGCCTAGCCAAGATCATATCACTAAGAACCGATAACAGCTGTTTCAGAAGTGAAATCCTGTGAATAATGTGAAGTTTATGAGCAGTTGCATGTTTTGTGGTTGAAGTAACAAATGCTCTATATTATTAATCTTATATATGTAAAATAAAAATTGTATAAAATACAGTATATAAATAAAAATATGAATATTTTTTGAGAGTAAGCATAAAAGACAATTATTTCTCATTGATTTGAATACTTAGAAGGGATTTGATTACTGGAAGTACAAAGAAGTTGTACATGTAACATGTACTGTGTACTATGGGGATCTACCTCATGTTTCTACATTTCCATGTAGCAGACTATATGGATATTCTATATGGACACTCTGGACTCGACCGAAATCAATGCCATGATAACAAGTAGCCACAAGAACAAGTTCAACCAAACAATCACTCGCCTCAGTAAACATGCTTCTGTAATTCATCCCATCAGTGACAGTCTGTTAATCCTGAATATCGGCCAATCAGGAGCAGGCTCATTCTAATAAACACACCTCTGACACACAGCAGTCTCACTTCCCTAACTGCGCTTGCACAGAAATGGCGACCTGTGTAACTCCTGGAAAACCACCAATCCCTATAGCTATGGAGTGCATTTTACTGTATGAATACTAAAAAGAAAATGTAAGATATGTGAAGACCCTTAATGTACTGATGGCCAGTTCTCCAGTTTGGCCAGCAGCATTCCCTTGAGTTTCTCCCTTTAACATTTTAACATTGCTCTCTTACTTTTTAAGAACTTCATTTTGGGATTAACACCATGTTTCCCCAAAAATAAGACCTAGCTGGACAATCATCTCTAATGCGTCTTTTGGAGCAAGAATTAATATAAGACTCAGTATTATTATATATTATATTATATTGTATTTTATTATTATATTATATTATATTATATTATATTATATTATATTATATTATATTATATTATATTATATTAGACCCGGTCTTATTTTAGTATACTAAAAGACCGGCTCTTATATTAATTTTTGCTGCAAAAGATGCTTTAGAGCTGATTGTCCAGCTAGGTCTTAGTTTCGGGGAAACACGGCAATTAACTTCTCAACAGTGTGTGTGAAAATTGTTCATAGAGGAAGCTCTTTTAATTTCGATGCTTCTAAATTCATACCCCCTCAGTTACAAAGATCAAAACATTTATGTGACGAACACTCACCCTGTACCCAGTAATGTCCCATAATTTAAGTTTTATGTATAATACACCATTAGGTGAGACTGGCCATGTCCTTTCAAAAGGCATTTTTAAAGGTAATGACCCCTTCAAGCTTTCTGCTGATGGATATTAACGCACGTTTTCAGGGTGGACTGGTTGAGATTAGTCATTGGGGAATACTGGAGTCTAAAGTGGCTGAATTACTGACCTGTGTTAATCCCTTCCTTCCCTCTAAAGTGTAAATGTCCAGAGCTGAAAAAGCCCTCAGGACATCAGCACATTCAGTGCTGTCATAATTCTGCATGTTTATGGTTACACCTTTTATGGAAAAAAATAATGGCGAGATTTCCAAACATTTTCATTGTTTTGAGCTGGAGGGCTAATCCAAATAAATTACCTGGCATACAACTAGAGGAAACCAGAATGAAGGAGCATGAAGAATTTATCTTTGCTCTGTCCACCCAGATTTTTGTTTAATGGGGGGAAGAATATTCAAAATAAAAATTATAATTGTCCCAATTGGCTATGGTTTCCTATGTTAGTTCTGTTTTTATCTCTTGTTTCTTTAACTTAATCCTTTTATGAGTTATATTAGTTTGTGATAAGATGAAATCAATATTGAGGATCAGGTATTTTGAGATGTTGCTACTGGGAACACATTGTTTATTAAAGCAAGGTGCATTTGCATAATGAATTAATATCTTATCATAAAACTGACATTTGATTAAAGAAAAATATGACTAGAACAGAAGACATCCATGAGACGAACATCGAAAATAAACTACTAGAATTTTCATCACCAGGCAAACATGTAAACAGGGTATTTAATAAATAGCCAAGAAAGTGTCAATGCCCAAGGAGAAAGATATACTTCTTTTCCCACTGATTTTCTGTATAACTCAGACCGGAGACTACAAACCCCTATGTTGAACTGCCAAACTGTTCTCTCTGGTATTCTCTGTGCTTGCTCCATCATTTTCTCAACAGCTTCCCTACTTCCTGGAACTCCACAGCTGTACGTGCTCCAGACGAACACTGGCCTCAGGAAGCCACGCCAGCTACATCAGCCTTCCAACTCCTGATAATGAAGTTTTCCGACAGGAATTAATTACAACTAGAAAATGCAGCTGCAACATACTCATATTGCTGAGGTGAAGTTTGAAAATAGTGTTGGTTTCTTCCATTCATTGGAATTCATTCTTCCCACAAGACAAAGATGGATTATTTCCAAGCTTCTTCAGGATGAAACAAGAAAATACTATCTTAATGATTAAAACCAAAATGAAATAAATGAACAGAAAAATCTATAGATCCTTAACTTTTATGTCCCTATAAACAACGTGAAGTTATTTTTTTAAGTTTCTTTGCTGTGTGTCTTTCTTCTCTTTTTACTTCCTTTTATATGGCTCATTTTTTCCACTTACTCAAACTTGTTTTTCATTTTAAGTAGACTTTCTTTTTCTTTCTCAAAAGCAGTACTGATATTCTTAATCTCAATATAAAACATATGACTCCTCTGATGTAGTTATATAAATTTATTATTAGCTAGTATATTAGTATGTTATACTTTAAATTAAATACAACATTCATCGCATTCCTTTTTAGTACTCTAAATGTAGGAGATTATATCATGATGAGTACCATCTATGAAAACTTTAGGACTAATCAAGGATAGAGTGACTTATAAAATGAGGAATGATTATGTGAAGAAATAATTTATTATAAGAGAATTTTCTGCAAGTGTTACTTCTTGAATTCAATAATTCCTGCCTTTTCTTTTCCTTTACTTGCTATCTATTGAGTTCCTTTCTCAAATTCTATTAATTACTGGTCTAATTACTAAATACTTGAGGTTTTCAAATGAAGTGAATCTAAATATGAATATTTAGAAAAAAAGGGAAAAAAATCTAAGATTTTATCATGTGCAGTTATTTGTAGATGATAACAAAATGCAGTCAGAGAATCACCAGCTCTTCTGTAGATGAATTTCACTCCCTGTGAGTAAATTTTCATGGCAGCTAATTGATATTCCCGAGTATTATATTCATAAAACTGTGCTACTCTAGAGTGCCTTCGATCTGAACTGTTACTTGCACTCAACAGGCTAACTCATTTATACTGTTATAACTTCACTTTTTGCCTCTGTAGAGTCCTAGATTAATAAAACAGGAGTTAAGAATTATTCGTCCAAACTATATACAACATAACATCTGCATACGATTTTATGGTTTTCAAAGTGATGAAACATATGTTCTTGAATCTCCTCAACAACTCTAGAGGTGGGAAGATCAGATATTATACTTCTTAATTTGCAAATAATGAGACTAAGAAAAATTACAGTGACTTTCATAGAGCACTATAGCATCTACATGAGAACTAAGAAAATCACTCAGTTTTTCCAAAGCGTAATATAATATTTTTAAAAATAAAATCAGATTGTTTTGTATTTACTTGATTTGGTCTTCACCTCTTCTGTATATATATTCAGACACTTTATAAAATTTATTCTTGACCTCTACGGTATGTAATTAAA
Source organism: Rhinolophus sinicus (assembly GCF_057876585.1). Classification (NCBI taxonomy): domain Eukaryota; kingdom Metazoa; phylum Chordata; class Mammalia; order Chiroptera; family Rhinolophidae; genus Rhinolophus; species Rhinolophus sinicus. Next base: position 109,605,183 of record NC_142501.1, on the reverse strand, counting down.
TAACTGTTCATGTTTATATATACCCTAATATATTGTTGAATTTCTGCCTATTCTATTGTTTAAATATTTGTATTTCTAGATACCAGGTTTTGCCTGAATTTGTCATTGTAGAAAGTGATATGTTTTATAACAGTGAGACTCGCTAACTCACAGAATCACAAAATAACACAATGTAGTTTTCTATTCAAATTGATGCCTTTTGGATGACACCACATTATTAGTCTCTACAGTTCATTTTGGCCCCCTACCCAGTTATAAAGGTTAATATACGATGTAGTGCGGGCCAGTTTGAGCCCCCTACTTGCCTGGCTCTAGCCCTTGTTTCAGGATGGACACGCGAGCTGCAATAGCTCACCATTAGTCTGAAAAACTTTTGCTAAAACTCTTGAGACGAAGACTGTATTGATCGTAATTCTCCAGAGAACAGAACCAACACAGAGTGGGGATATATAATCAGGAATAATCCTGACTCTTGGTATAGACTGTTCCCAGAAAATAGGAGTATGTTTGAATTTATATGTGAGTATTATGAAATTAGGGCCTGGAAAAAGCTGAATATGGATGCAGAGACAAGCAGCCGTAGGTTTTATAATAGCTTAGATAGGAAGCCCTTAGAGTGGGTAAGATATACAGATGTACCTTCTGACATAATATATTAAATTCACGGAGAACATTTTCTATTCATGCCAATGTATCAGGAATTAAATTTTATAGATACTTTTCTAGAAGATTAGACATGAAGAAGCAAATGGAAGTTTCTCATGCTTCTGACTTCTAAACCCATACCTGGTAAGATATCTCTTAGTGTGTTCATTCATGAGGCAGCTTTGTAAAATCATCAAGATTCCGGGTCCTTTGCTGGGACCCATGGTTTAAAATAATAAGTATTAAGACGATAACTCAGATTTACTGAGCACTCACCATGCAGCATTAAATAAATATATTTAGTCCTCAATATAATATTGGGATGTAAGAAACTCAAAAGGGATGGATGTGGGAAATCTGAAAGTTGAGATATTAATGATATGACTGGCCTTGGAGCATCTGCTTCCTGCTTGTATCTTCCATTTCTTCTAGTCCATTCCCCCACCTTTCTCTTTTCAGCTCAGATACAGTATGCTTTTCTAAAGTCCTGTTGAAAATGCCTTTGCTCTCTTCTGCCTTAAGACATTCTCTCGTGTTCTTCTGTGTGGGATACTCCTCCTGCCATTCGGACTGGCTATTTCCTACTCACAATTTACGTATAAGTATCTCAAATATAATTCCTTCTAAAGCAGTTCTGACTACTACAGAAATGTATTTTTATATGCTTACTTAATGATGTATATTCTTCCTTACCACCATTTTCCACACTTCTGAATATGTTTTAATTTATTTTCTGTCATTCCTGCATGCATGTCTATAAGGCACATAAGATTAGGGACCATGTCTGCTTTTTTTTTTTTTTTTTTTTAATCTCTTTATCTCAAATTCTTGACACAGTACCTAGAACAGATCCAGCATTCAGAAATAATAGTTGACTTATAAACTCTGGCTAACAAAGCCCTCTAGAAGTTTTACAGTCATAAAGGCTATTATTTCCAAAGTTGATATAACTTACATAGGTTTATATAATGTAAAACATGTGACTTCTACCTCTAGTTATGGCAAAGTAACTGGTGGCAGACTAAACTATCCACTGTGAACAAACATAAAATTGGACAAAATATACAAAACAACTCTCTTCATTACTAGACAGTTGTCCGTGTGAGAATGTAACTCCTGACAGAAGGGAAATGTGTGCAGTCCCACAGTTGTCCTGGCCATTGGCCTGGGACAGTGTCCTGGCCGTGGGGCATCAAGCTGGAGTCCAGTCTGCGTATACTATTCTAAATGTGTTGAGAACAGATCAAGATTGGGGCGGCTTATGTGTTTGAACTCTGCAGAGGAGGGTACCAAAACAGAGGGAACTGCAAAGAGGGGATGCCCTGTGCATCCTGTGAAGCTACTGTGGGCGTCCCATGAGTACTCGGCTGAAGGATGGGCTACGCATATGCACGTGAAACTGTCCAAGGCTGACCATCTGTTATTGGGCTAAGGCACCAGAAAACTAGAAAACTGTTTGAGATCTTGGCGTTCCAACCCAAGTCAAGTGAAGAAACCACCATAACACCTCCTTAGCACCCTGAGCATCAGAAAGACTGAATTTAGGAGTAAGAACTATGTATACAATAAGACTGACTCTAGATCTTCACTGCAAAGTTGAAAGCCATGCCTTCACTAGCTCCATGGGAAGAGAGAGTTTAGAAATTGAGCCCAGCTAAAAGCTTGGGAAACAGCTTGAGATTTTCACAGATCACCTAACAAAGCACAAAATCAAGCATATAAAGTGGAAGCTTTATAAACATGTATAAAACCACATCTAGACACATGAGTGGTGAGAAGGGGTGTCATGCGGTGCTTATTGCCAGCCCCAGTGGAAGACTTTTGGTGCATGACACCACTGAAAGCAAAGAGAAAAAGGATACCTGGAAAGCAAGAAGAGAATAAAGACACATTACATACTGGAGAACAAAATAAAAAATTATGTCTGCCCTCTCATCATAAACTGAGAAGTCCAGAAGTAAATGTAATGAACTTTTAATGGCTGAACTAAAAACAATAAAAACTATAAACCCCACATTCTATATTCAGTCATAATATCTTTCAGAAGCAAGAGTGAAAAATATCTATCGTTAGATTTTTAGATGAACAAATACTGAGTGAATTAATTGCTAATGGAAATTCACAGTGAGAAATGCGAAAGGATATTATTCAAGCAGATAACAGAACACTGTTATAAGAATTGACAAAGAGCACAAGTAAATGTAAAAGAAAATGTATTATTATTTTTCTGACTTATAGGTTTTCTTAAAAGACAAGTGATTTGAAGCTAGAGTAATAAAACTGAAAGGTGGATTTTATGATATACATAGTGATAAATATATGATCAAGTAACAAAATGATGGAGTGACATAAGTAAACATACTGTACTTTATTGTATTTGTGATGGATTGTAAAGTCGGAAGTGGGAAATGTCAGATGTAACATAAAAAAGGTAGAGAGTGAAGTAAAACATCGATAGCGTTGTGTGTGGAATGTGACGTGAAACAACATTGACTACAAATAAACTCAAAGTTAAGGATGCATATTGTGAGCCTTGAAGCAAACACTAAAAAACTACTTCCAAAAAGCGCAGTTAGGGAGTCTATAGAGAACATAAAATAAAATACTGAAAATGTATTTCTGACTTCTGGATAGCAGAAGAAAACAGTCGCCACCTAAATCTATGCCTCCACACACAAGAAAACAAGACAAACAAAAAGAAAGAAAGATTATAGACAGAATGGGAAAGATTTAAAATAACTGTTAATAAAAAAAATGGAAAAAAGAAATTCATCAAACCCCCAAAAGCACTTTCTCACATACTTCTTGTAAGCTGTGTGGCAAGTGAGAGCTTTCCAAGGAAAGCCATGGGAAAGAGATGCAAGGGGCTAGCATCTGGCCTAAAATTCCTCTAATACCACCGGAAAGACAAAGTCCACTCTAACTGGTAGGAAATATAGCTTTGTAAGTAATAGGCCTGATTACAGGGATGGCATTTCAATTATGTGTGATTCGAGTGCCATTGTTTGAAAGGGGGAGCTTGAGGACAAAAAGGCAAGAAAGGACAAGCCCCCTTTATCAACTGTGTGATGAAGCTGAAAAACACAGCAAAAGGGGGAAATTTAGAGTCCTGCCACATGAAAACAAAATGTCGGTGGGGACGCTGAACAGTTCCTCTCACCACAAAATAATAAAAGCTCAAAGGAAACTGAAATTTGCTTGTAAAAGAAGAAAAAAATAAACAAGGATTTTTATGAGTCACCCAGAATCCAGATTACAAAATTGTAAGTTTACATTTAACCTACCCATTTAAAATAAAAAAAAGATTTTCTATTTTACTTGCAGAGTAAAAACTATATGTTGTAGATAAGAGAGACACCTAAATGAAGTAATTCTGTAAGACTAAAAATAAACAGTTGGAAAAAGTTATCTTGGACAAATGGGAACAATGAGAAATCAGGTGTTATAAACCTTAAAACAGACTAAGTACAAGTCAATTCCATAAACATTACATATGAAAATGGAAGACAATTTGTAATACTAAGAGCCACAATTTATTATGAATTGAATATCTGTGTGCCAAATATCAGTATCATATGAAGCCAAACTGTAGAAGATAAAAGAAAACACAGATTGAAATGCACAACAACATGTGACTTTACCTCATCCCTCTCAGTCTAAGACAGCTTAATTGGACGAAAAATAATTAGAATGAAGATGATTTAATCAATGTAATCAATAGGATGGATCATAATGAAATACATGAAACTTATACCCTCATCATATATTATGCCACAAAGAAATCCTATTACAGAAAAACCAAATAAAGTAAAAATATTACAAAGGATACTACCTAATTTAAATAAAATAAAACTAGAAATTTTAATGTAAAATAGTATCCCCTTTCTCTTCCTATTAAACAATCCTTGTGTGGAACGGGAAATAGATCTAAAACTAAAGAATTTCTTTAAATAATGATAAAACGTAGCCTTTATATCATAATCTGTGGAATACCTTTAAGGCAGTGATCTGAGGAAGACTCACAGTATAAGACTTTCATCAGTAACTATAAAGGAGTGAAAACAAAGACATAAATTTCAGGTGCAATAAAACTAAAAGATCAAAATAAACCAAAGACATCATGAAGAATAAAATAATGAAATAAAAGCAAAAGCAAATGTCATAGAGAATAGAAACAGAGTAGATTTAATTCTTGAATCTAAATTCTATTTTGGAGGGAAAATTATTAACAAAAGAGAAAAAAACTAATTTCATTAATTGGTCAATTGAAAAAAGGAGAAAGATCTAATGCACAAAACGATGAGAGAGAGAGAAATAACAACTGAAACAGGAGACATTTTAAAATTATCATAAGAAAGTGTTTTGCAAATCTTTAACCAAGTGCATTTGAAAATCGAGAGTGACCCCACGAGAAACAGAGTGTTTGAACCTACCAATTTCCGTGGAGGAAATATATTTAGTAAATATAGAAAAGACTGTATGATGGTTAATTTTATATGTCAACCTGTGTAGGCCATAGTACCAGGTATTTGGTCAAACATTGTTCTAGATGTTTAAAAAAGAGATTAACATGTATATCAGTAGACTTTGAGCAAAGCAGATTACCATCCATAATGTGGTGGGCCTCATCCAATCAGTTGAAGGCCTGAGTAGAAAAAAAAACTGACCTTCTCCCACCCACCCACCACCACCACCAAAAGAAGAGGAAATTATTGCCAGCAGATAACATTTGAATTTGAACTGCAACATCAACTCTTGCCTGTTCTTCAACCTGCTTGCCTAAGCTACATATTAAAGATATGCCGCTCTCCAGAATCTCATAAACTAAATACTTAATATAATAAATCAACACCTCTCTCTCTCTCTCTCTCTCTCTCTCTCTCTCTCTCTCTCTCTCTCTCTCTCTCCACACACACACACACACACACACACACACACACACACACACCTTATTGGGTTTCTTTTCCTCTGGAAAACCCTAATACAAACTGAATTCTAGATGTTTCCAAAGAGAAATTTCATCAAAGCTGTTATCTTCCACTATGCTATAAATTGTTTCAGAATTTTGAAATAAAGAACATTTTCCTAATTTATTTTTTAATCATTTTTGAATATAGATGCAAATAAAATAAATAAAATATTAAAAAACAGAAAAATCCCATTAACAGTAACAACAAAAAATTGCCAAATACTTAGGGATAAACTTAACAAGAAATGTGAAAGCCTTTGCAAGGGTGTTTTTAAAATACTCCTAAATAACACAATATTACCTATGAACAAATGGATAGACACCGCAGTTCCTAATTAGGATGGCTCAACATCATTAATATGTTTGTTCTCCTTATTCATTAATTTAGTGCAATTCCAAAAAAAAATACAGATTTTCTTTATGAGACTAAACAAGTTGATACTAAAATTCATATGGAAAAAAAAAAAAAAAAGCATGCAAAACAACCAGGAAATCACTGAAAAAGGAAAAAAAAAATCAAAAGGGCCATAGCTCAGTCTCAGTCATACTTTAAAACATGCTATAAGGTCTCATAATTCAGACAGAGCAGTACTGGAACATACATGGACAGACTACCAGTGGAATACAATAGAATCCCCAGAAAGATCCACATACATATGGAAATATAGTAAATAATATAGATGGAACATCAAATCATACAGGGAAACATAATCTTTTTGGTAAATGGTGTGGGGACAACTGGATAGCTATTTAAAAAATTAAATAAAATTAGGTCCTTGCTTAATACCAGACATCAAGAATAAACTCCAAATTCTGTCTCTTGGACATTGGCTCACATTTTGGTTAAATTATTTTATTTTGACTTGTGCTGCTTGAGTTGTCACTACACCTTCAGAGACACAAGTCAGCTATAGATTTTGCCAGACCCATATGCAGAAGGTGGAGCTTCCAATCTCTGGCTCTCCTTACCATTATTCTCCCTTACCTCCCAGTGGCAGATGTCCTTTTTCCCTCTGGCCAGAAAAGATCATGGGTTTTCCACTAGAAATATTCCTTTTTCTCTTTTGATTTCTTTTTTGACCAATTGGATTTTTGAAAACATGTTATTGAATCTCTACAGAGTTGTGAATTTTCCAGTTTTCATGTTGTCATTGATTTCATGCTTGATATGATTTCAGTCTTCTTAATGGCAGATGTACCATGTGTGCTTCAGAAAAATGTACTTTCTGAAAGCTGCTGTTAGATGAAATGTTCTGTAATTGTCTGTTAAGGGCATCTGGTCTAACATGTTGCTTAAGTACAGTGTTTTCTTACTGACTGTTTTTGTCTTAATCTATCCCTTGTTGAAAGTGAGGAACTGAAGTCCTTAGCTATTATTGTATTGCTATTTCTCCTTTCAGGTCTGTTAAAATTTATTTGCTTTATATATTTAGGTACTCCTATATTACATATATAAATATTTAGAAATGGTATATCTTTTTGTTCCTTTGACTGCTTTATCATTGTAAGAAGCTTCTTGTCTCTTGTTTAGGTTTTGACTTAAAGTCTGTTTTGTCAGATGTAAGTATTGGTGCCCTGCTTTCTTTTGGTTTCCTTTTTCATGGAATATCTTTTTCTATCCATTTACTTTCAGCCTGTATCTTTCCTTAAAGCTGAAGTGAGTCTCAGAGATAGCACATAGAGTTGGGTCTTATATTTTTATCTGTTCTGGGTCTTTTGATTGGAGAATTTAAGTCACTTACATATAAAGTAATTAAGGGCTAGACATCATCAAAATGGTGGCATGAGATGAGCCTCTGTAAATCTCCCTTGGAATTTACAACAAATTGAACAACTATAACTCCACAAAGGACTCCCTGCAGAGCAGATAGGAAAGACGAAGAGTCCCACTACTGAATTCACCTAAATGTGGGCAAATTGCCCGAGCAGGGGAGGAGGAAAGGGAGAAGTGCGGAGACGGAGCCGCGCGGGCGCAGGACGCAGACCCAGCTCAGTGCTCCGAGCTCGCTGCTTCCCGGAACCACCGCAGCTGCGGGAGAGGGAAGAACTCGAACTGCTAGGGCTCCACTTATCACCCACAGGGCTGAGGGGACAGCATGTAACACGGCTGAACCCAACGCTCATGGAAGAGATCTCGGAGAAAAGACTGAGGGAAGAAGGCTGAAATCGCTGGTTTAAGCCCTCACTGCCAAGCAGAGAATGGAAGCCTTAGGCACTGAGACTAGCCGCTCCTTCCCTCCCCTCCCAGAGCTCACCCCGCCCCCACCTGCCCGGTGCTAGAAGCGGAACAGTAGCAGTGTCAGATCAAAAGAACAGAATATTTGCAGTTCTGAGAACTGTGGTCTGCAGATACAGATTCACAGCCCAACTGGTTCCAGCAAAAAGGAGGGAGCTGTGGAAGCAGGACTGGCTGTGGTGGTGGTCGCCGCCATTGCTCTGGGCCACCTCTCACAACTCACCCTGCCCCTGGCCCCATCTCTCTGGGCGGATCCCTGCAGGAGTAAACAGAACTGCTGAAACACACGGGCTCTAAATCTGGTACAGAAGAGCTTTGGAACTTCAAAAGCTCTCTGCATCCCCACACGGAGGCTGCGCCCAATGACCCAGGCAAACTGTTAACAGAGGAGAAGCCCGCCTCCCAGAGAATCCTCCTATTGTGTGAGAAGCTGGAATAGTGCAGAGAAAACATAACACTACAGTGTGAGAGAGAAATAAAAGGCTGCAGTTGGAGAGAAAATAAAACATTCTACCAACAAGTCCTGGAAAACAAAAGAAAGACCTCTTCCTATCAACCTGTTGCAGAACCCACTCTTGTAGATGTCTAGGAAGAGAAATAATAAATCATTAATTGCCATGAATAACCAAGGCAACAAGACAGCTCAGAAAGAAAGTGAAAAGTCTCCAGAAAATGAACTTAAAGATATGGAAATATGTGACTTAAATGACAGAGAATTCAAGATTGCACTTTTGAAAAAACTCAATGAGATGCAAGAAAACATAGAAGGGCAGTTTAATGAACTCAGAAACACAATCAAAGAACAACAGGAACATTTTACCAAAGAACCAAATAGAATTTCTAGAGATTAAGAACTCAATAGAAGAAATTAAGAATGAAATAGCCAGCTTAGGTAGTAGAGTTGACCAGATGGAGGAAAGAATCAGTGACATCGAAGATAGAAACCTGGAAATGACACAGATGGAAGAAGAAAGAGACTTGAGACTTAAAAGAAATGAAAGAACTCTACAAGAACTTTCTCACTCCATCAGAAAGAGCAATATAAGAATAATGGGCATACCAGAAGGAGAAGAAAGAGAGAAGGGAACAGAGAATATATTCAAACAAATTATCAATGAGACCTTCCCATACTTGTGGAAACAACTGGATCCTCGAATCCAAGAAGCAAATAGAACACCTGATTACCTCAACCCCTACAGGCCTTCTCCAAGGCACATTGTATTGAAGCTGTCAAAAATCCATGACAAAGAACAAATCCTCAGGGCAACCTGGGAAAAGAAGACTGTAATCTACAAAGGAAAGCCCATTAGATTATCATCAGATCTTTCAGCAGAAACTACAAGCGAGGAGGGAGTGGAACCAAATATTCAAACTATTGAAAGAGAGAACTTATGGGCCAAGAATAATATACCCAGCAAAGATATCCTTTAGATATGAAGGAATAATAAAGACCTTTCGAGACATACAGAAGCTGAAGGAATTTTCTAATACACGACCTGCACTACAAGAAATACTAAAGGAGGCTATTCGACCACCACAACAGGGACAATTTGTGGCAACCAAAACATAAAAAGGGGGAGAGTAAAGGCCTGAACCGGAATATGGGAATGGAGAAAGTAAGTGTGCTAAAGAAAATAGAATACTATAAATATCAAAATTTCTTTTACACAAACTTAAGGGTAACCACTCAAAAAACAAAAAAAAAATCAAGAACTGAAATATATACTGTAATAAAAGAAGACATAGAGGGAAACATCATAGAATACCACCACACAGAAATAATAGACAACAACAAAAAGGCAAAGAAACAATGGAGACACAACCTTACCAGAAAACTAAGGATAGAATGACAGGAAATCCTCACATATCAATAATCACCCTAAATGTAAATGGACTGAACTCACCAATAAAAAGGCACAGAGTAGCAGATTGGATCAAAAAACGAAACCCAACTGTATGCTGTCTCCAAGAGACACATCTCAGCTACAAGGACAAGCATAGACTCAAAGTGAAAGGGTGGAAATTCACACTCCAATCAAATGGTACCCAGAGAAAATCAGGTGTAGCCATAATGATATCAGATGAAACAGACTTCAGGGTGAAAAAGATAACAAGAGACAAAGATGGAGATTTCATAATTGTAAAGGGGACTATTCAACAAGGAGACATAACAGTCATCAATATGTATGCCCCCAATCAGGGAGCACTGAAATATACCAACCAATCACTAACAGAACTAAAGGGAGAAATTGACCAAAACACAGTTATACTAGGGGACCTAATATATCATTGACAGCTATGGATAGATCATCCAAACAAAAAATAAATACTGAAATAGCAGCCCTAAATGACACATTAGATGAAATGGACATAATTGACATTTATAGAGCACTTCATCCTAAAACATCAGACTACATTTTTTTCTGGTGTACATGGAACATTCTCAAGGACAGACCATATATTGGGACATAAAATCAACCTCAGCAAATTTAAGAAGATTGAAATCATACCAAGCATATTCTCTGATCATAAGGCTTTGAAATTGGATCTCAACTGCAAAAAGAAAGCAGGAAAAAACAAAAATACATGGAGATTAAACAACATACTTTTAAAGAATGACTGGGTCAAAGAAGACATTAGAGGAGAGATCGAAAGACACATAGAAACAAGTGACAATGAAAATACATCCTACCAAAATTTGGGGGATGCAGCGGAAGCAGTTTTAAGAGAGAAATTTATATCATTACAGGCCTATCTCAAGAAACAAGAAAAATCCCAAATAAATAACTTCACGTTACACCTTAAAGAACTAGAAAAAGAAGAACAAATGAAACCCAAGGTCAGCAGAAGAAGGGAAATAATAAAAATCAGAGCAGAACTAAATGAAATAGAGAACAAAAAGACAATAGAAAAAATTAATGTGACAAAGAGCTAGTTCTTTGAAAAGATTAATGAAATTGACAAACCTTTGGCTAGACTCACTAAGATAAAAAGAGAGAAGACACTAATTAACAAAATCAGAAACGAAAAAGGGGAAGTTATCACGGACACCACAGAAATACAAAGGATCATCCAAGAATACTATGAAGGACTATATGCCACCAAATTCAATAACAAAGAAGAAATGGACAAGTTCTTAGAAATTTACAGCCTTCCTAGGATGAACCATGAAGAACTGGAAAATCTAAACAGACCAATCAACAGTAACAAAATTGAATCAGCTATCCAAACCTTCCCAGAAACAAAAGTCTGGGACCAGATGGCTTCATTAGTGAATTCTACTAAACCTTCAAAGAGGATCTAATACCAATCCTGCTCAAACTCTTACAAAAAATTGAAGAAGAGACAGTACTCTCCAACTCATTTTGTGAGGCCAGTATTACCCTGATACCAAAACCTGGTAAGGACAACACAAAAAAAGAAAACTATAGACCAATATCTCTGATGAATACAGATGCAAAAATCCTAAACAAAATTCTAGCAAATTGAATGCAACAATGCATTAAAATGATTATTCATCACAACCAATTGGCGTTCATCCCCGGGACACGAGGATGGTTCAACATATGCAAATCCATCATTGTGATACATCACATAAACACAATAAAGGACAAAAATCATATGATTATATCAATTGATGTAAAAAAGCATTTGACAAGATACAACATCCATTTATGATTAAAACACTTAATAAAATAGGTATAGAAGGAAAATACCTTAGCATAATAAAGGCCATATATGACAAGCCCTTAGCTAGTCTCATAATTAATAGTGAAAAACTGAAGCCCTTTGCTCTACTTTCAGGAACATGAGAGGGTTGTCCCCTATCACCTCTGCTTTTCAACATAGTGTTGGAAGTCTTCGCCAGAGCAGTCAGGCAAGAGAAAGAAAGAAAAGGCATCCAAATTAGGAATGAAACAGTTAAATTATCACTCTTTGCAGATGACATGGTGCTATATATAGAAAACCCTAAAGACTCTGCCAAAAAGCTATTAGTAACAATCAACGAATACAGTAAAGTTGCTAGCTACAAAATCAACGTACAAAAGTCCATTGCATTCCTAAGTACTAACAATGAAATCTCAGAAAAAGAAATTAAAAATAACACACAAAAAATTATTTTGGCAATTGCAGCAAAAAGAATAAAATACCTAGGAATAAACTTAACCAGGGATGTGAAAGACCTATATGCTGAAAACTATAAGACATTTTTAAAAGAAATTGAAGAAGACACAAAGAAATGGAAAGATGTTCCGTGCTCATGGATTGAAAGAATCAACATAGTTAAAATGGCCATATTACCCAAAGCAATATACAGATTTAATGCAATCCCCATGAAAATCTCAATGGCATTTTTTAAAGAAACAGAGCAAAAAAAATCATCAGATTTGTTTGGAACCACAAAAGACCCCGAATAGCCAAAGCAATTTTAAGAAAAAAGAACAATGCTGGAGGTATCACACTCCCAGACTTTAGTTTGTACTGCAGAACTACAATAATCGAAACATCATAGTATTGGCAGAAAAACATGTAGACATGTAGACCAACAGAATAGAATTGAGAACCCAGAAATAAAACCACATAAATATGGACAGATAATTTTTGACAAAGATGCAAAAAACATACAATGGAGAAAACACACCCTCTTCAATAAATGGTGCTGGCGAATGAAAGTGGACTGCTATCTGTACCATGTAACAAAATTAATTCAAAATGGATCAAAGACTTAAGCATAAGATCTAAAACAATAAACTGCATAGAAGAAAACATAGGTACTAAACTTAGGGACCTTGGGTTCAAAGAGCATTTTATTAATTTGACTCCAAAGGCAAGGGACGTAAAAGCTAAAATAAATGAATGGGACTATATGAAACTTAAAAGTTCTTCTGCACAGCAAAAGAAACCATCGACAAAATAAAGAGGCAACCAACTGAATGGGAGAAGATTTTTGCAAACAGTGCCTCCGATAAGGGGCCAATATCCAAAATATACAAGGAACTCATGCAATTCAACAACAAAAAAAACAAACAACCCAATTGAAAAATGGGCAGAGGACCTGGAGAGACATTTCTCCAAAGAGGACATACAAATGGCAAATAGACATATGAAAAAATGCTCAACATCACTAATCATCAGAGAAATGCAAATAAAAACCACAATGAGATATCACGTCACCCCAGTCAGAATGGCTATCATCAACAAGACTAATAGTAACAAGTGTTGGAGAGGCTGTGGAGAAAAAGGACCCCTCCTACACTGTTGGTGGGAATACAGACTGGTGCAGCTGCTATGGAAGGCAGTGTGGAGGTTCTTCAAAAAATTATGAATAGAATTACCATATGACCCAGCAATCCCTCTCCTGGGTATCTACCCAAAAAATCTGAAAACGTCTATAGATAAAGACACGTGTGCTCCAGTGTTCATTGCAGCTTTATTTACCGTGGCCAAGACACGGAAACAACCAAAATGTCCTTCGATAGATGAATGGATAAAGAAGTTGTGGTATATATACACAATGGAATACTATTCGGTGGTAATAAAAGATGATATAGGAACATTTGTGACAACATGGATGGATCTTGAGATTATAATTCTAAGTGAAATAAGTCAGACAGAAAAAGCAAAGAACCATATGATTTCACTGATATGTGGTATATAAACCAAAAACAACAAAAGGACAAGACAAACAAATGAGAAACAAAAACTCATAGACACAGACAATAGTTTAGTGGTTACCAGAGGATAAGAGGGGTGGGGGTGGGAGATGAGGGTAAGGGGGATCAAATATATGGTGATGGAAGGAGAACTGACTCTGGGTGGTGAACACTCAATGGGATTTATAGATGAAGTAATACAGAATCGTACACCTGAAATCTATGTAACTTTACTAACAATTGTCACCCCAAGAAACTTTAATTTAAAAAAAAAAAGTAGTTAATGATAGGTATGAGCTTACTATTGCCATGTTCTTAATTGTATTCTGTTTTGCAGTTCTTTTATTCCTTTATTCCTTTCTTCTTCTCTTGCTCTCTACCTTTGTGATTTGATAGTTTTTCAGTAGTGGTATTCTTAGATTCCTTTCCCTTTATCTTTTGTGTATCTACTGCAGATTTTTGCTGCATAGCTCCCATGAGGCTTTCAAAAAAACACATTATCTTTATAACAGTCTATTTGAGCATTTAATGATTTATCTTCTAACACATATAAAACTCTACATTTTTATTCTCCTCTACATTTTGTGTGGCCAGTATCCCAATTTACATATTTTTGTCTTGTGTATTTATTGTAATTAGTTATTTTTTTTACTACTTTTCTATTTTAACCTTTATATTAGACTAATAAGTGATTTACCTACCACCATTACAACATTAGAATATTATGAATTTTAATTATATTTTATTTTTATACTTGTGAGATTTATACTGTCATGTTTTTCTGTTACCAGTCAGCATTCTTTTGCTTTAGCTTGAAGAAGTCCCTTTAATAAGGGACAATGTGGCAGTGGTAATGAACTCCGTCAGCTTTTGCTTGTCTGTCTGGAAAACTATCTTTCAATTCTGAAGAACAGCTTTTCTGGTTAGATTATTTTTGGCAGTTTTTCCTCCCTCCTTCCCTCCACCCCCCGCCTCTCTCTCTCTCTCTCTCTCTCTCTCTCTCTCTCTCTCTCTCTCTCTCTCTCTTCACTTTGCATACAGTTGAGCCACTCCCTTGTGACCTGCAAAATTCCTTGAAAAAAAATCTGATAGTCTTATGGGAGTTCCCTTGTACATAACACATTGTTTTTTTCTTGATGCTTTTAAGATTTTTCTCCTTGTCTTTAAATTCTGGCAATTTTATTATAACATGTCCTGGTGTGGTGATTTTCTTTGGATTTATCTTGTTTGGAACTCTCTAAGTTTCCTGGATAAGGATGTCTGTTTCTTTTCCCTGGTTAGGGGAGTTTTCATCCATTATTTTTAGGAATAAGCTTTCTACCCTTTTCTCTCTGCATTCTCCTTCTGGGACCCCATATAGTACAAATATTGGTTCATTTAATGGTGTTCCATCTTTCCTTAAGCTATCTTCACTTCACTCTTTTTTTTTTTTTTTCCTTCTAGCCTCCCCCCTCATTGGTGAGTTTCACTGCCCTTGATTGGCTATTGCTCTCTTTCATTTGATCTAGTCTGCTGTTTAACCCCCTATTGGATTTTTCAGTTCAATTATCGCATTTTTCAGCTCTATAATTTCTGTTTGGTACTTTCTTACATTTTCTATTCTTTGTGGAAATTCTTACTTTGTAAATACATTATTATCCTGACCACAGTGAACATCTGTGACCATTATGTTGAACTCTTTATCAAGTAATCACTTATCTCTGCCTCATTAAGATACATTCGGAGTTTTATCTTGTTCTTTGGTTTGCATGATATTCCTGTGTTTCTCCATTTTACTTTTGTCTACATGTGAGCTTCTGCACAGCAGACACTATGCCATCTGGATGGAGTAGTCTTGTGTAGGAGATGAACCTTTTGTTGAGTCCAGCCTAAGCTCTTGGTTGTCTCTCAAACCTTTGTAATTGTCCTTCACTATTTTCAGTCGCTCCCAGTAATTAGGGGTGTGCCACGACATGTTTGGTGTGGGTATTTTCTTGTGTGTCCAATGTGTAGGCATCATGCAACTAGTTTCTAGATTTGTTTAGGGGAAATTGCTACATGTGTAGCTGTAGATTCTGTGTGTGCATGGGAGGTGGTGAGGTCAGGAGCCTCCTAGTCACCATCGTGACCTGAAACTTGGCACATAATTTCTCTATATGTAGCCGTTAAAAGTAGAGAGTCTGGGATATTATGAAAAATGATGCAAAGCTTTTAGGGTGAAATCCAATACATTATTTACTTTATTTCACATCTTTGCTTCTTTGTAAGGTCCAGAGATCTTTGTATAGTAGGTTTAAGAAATGGGTCTCAAAAATCAAATTATTCTACATAATTTGAAAAAGTTACTTACGACTCATAGGTGACTAATAGATAAATTATAGATAGGTAAGATCAGGTGGATAATGGATGGATGGATGGATGGATAATAAGAGAGAAGATAGATACATAAAAGATAGATGATAAATAATGGATGGATAGATGATAGATAGATAGATAGATAGATAGATAGGTATGCTTCCCTTTTTAAAATAAGTAATACTGCACTTACGAGTACATTCGCCCATTAGAGTATATATACATAAAAAAAGCCCAAGGAAATAATTGTTGGTCACTCTAAACATAATATGTGTCATAAATATGAAGTGTATAAAGTGAGACAAATATAAAGCATAATTCAAGTACAAAGTGTGATAGAAATATTTACTATGTCAGAAACCTAGTTCTGCAGGTGTTCAGAGGTAAACAAAAAAAAATTTCAAATAAATGTGCTGTGCTGGGAAATGTCCCCTTAGTGTCCCACTGGGTTGCCTGGAGGCATAAAATATCTGGTTCTTATCTTAAGACAGAAAACTACCCCTGCTGTGATTGCTCTTTAATGAACCAGCCCTTAAAAATTCAGCCCAGTGACTCAACTGTTGACCAGGAACTGAATAGAGAGAATAGCCCCTCTAATTTTCTCTAAATTTAACAGCCACTAATTGAATTTCAAGACCCCCTTCCTTTGCTGATTACCTTTAAGTGCTCCATGAGATAAGGTGCTAATGAGATTTTCTTTCTTTTCTTTTTTAACAGCACTGTTAATGCTGGTGTATTATACAAGATTTACTCCACTAACTATGGCCCAGTTTGTGTTGCTTGTCATGTGCATGCAGAAGGTGGATTTTTGTTTTATGGAAGATGAGGATTAATTCTCAAGTGAAGATGCTTTATTTCTATTATTAATGAACAAATTGCTATTTTACAAGGCTCGGTAGTAAGAGATTAGCCGTTTCTTTCTGGTTATTTAGAAGCCCTTCAGGCTTTCTTTGGGGATCTCATTACTTTCTACATGCCTCAAAAAGAGATTAAAGAGTCCTAAAGGATGCTAACATATACATAAAACTGAATATGTTATTGTTCCTAGAAAGAGAATGGGGAAAGTAACTGGAGGTGTGTTGTTTAGGGACCCTGTAAAAACCTCAAATATTTTATCTATGTGAGGGTTATAGTGCCTGATTCCATTACTAAACACTCATGGATAATTCGCTTTATTTATTGGATTTCTAACACTTACTACAGCATAAGCAGTGAATGTTATAGAAAATTATTTTTAATGCAATATTCTTGATTACCGATTCATGAATGACTCTACACCATGCTTCCATTTATCATCATCAGCATTCTTACCATCATTATCATAATAGTTAACATTTATTGAACAATTACTATACCCTTATATCACTACGCTGTGATTTACACTCTTCATTTTATTTTATACATTCAATACTCCCATGAGGTTGTTAACGCTGTTAAACCCCACTCATAAATGAGGGAACTGAAAATCACATAGTATGTAAGTGGTGAAGGTATAGAAAGGAGACCAGGTTTGTCTGACTGACGGCACCAGCATGCGACATTCTAACGTATTTTGTTTTCAACCCCAAGAATGGAAACTCAGAAGTTACTTTCCTAGATACATTAATTGAGACTAAACTCTGCCACTAAACCATCCATTTTGATGTCATTTAGTCACAGTCCATTTGGAGGCAAATTTCATGGCAGCCAATTACTAGGTTGGTTGAGCATACAGTTTGATTAAGCATAAGCAGAAAGTACATTCAATGGCTTGATTTTACTCAAATGTGGTGAACCTTAGCCTGTGGACTGTGACATCAGAACTTCATGTGTCACAGTAGAACCACCTCTCTGTCTACATAGGCATCTTAGCCATTGTCTTTGTCTCAGGCTGGATTTAGAAGAGTAGTGAAAAAAAAAGTATATATATATATATATATATATATATATATATATATATATATATATATATGTATGTATATAAAATTTACTGAGTGTTTATTGTGTACCATCCACTGTTCTGAATACGTTTTCTATATTCTCTCATTTATTGATTCAACATCTTTCTGTGGAATAATATTACTAAATGCTTTGAAAGATAAGGGAAAGGAGACACACACACAAAAATGTTAAGTACATTGCCCAAAATTCCACAGTGAGTGGCAGAATAAAGGTTCTAAGTTAGACAATCAGATTGGATGAAGCAGTCTTGCTCTAGGTTGTCATTGTATTGATGATGACACCATTCTTCCTGTTCCTCAGGCCGAAACTTCTGGAGCCATTTTTAACTCCTCCTTTTCCCTCACTTCCACATTCAATCCAACAAAAATCCATTTTCTCCAGCATCTCCAGATTCTGACCATTTTTTACTATCTTCACTGACTTCACCCTGAGGTGAGTACCATCAACTTCAACTGGATTTTCAACGCAGCTCCTATTTTTATCTCACTGTTTGACTCTTACTTTGCTGCAGTCTATTCTCAAATCATTGCCCAGATTCCTTTGTTAAAAAACAAAACAAAACAAAAAAAAACCCTTCAGAATACTGTGGAAAGATGAATTAACATCCATATGCTATTTTAATGCTGAACATATCACCTTCCGGTATCATAGATGACTAACAGAGAGATTAGAATCTAGATGACTTAATTAACTAATGTTAAGTTTATTGCTACTTATTCTGCTGGACATTCCTAGTTCACATTCAGGATCCTTATGGGGTAGTATTTTGGTTATACCTTTAGTTTTCTGTTGATAAAAGGAAATCCTTGGTAAACAAACAAAAAAAAAGCATAAATAAGTAAAACAAAAACAGCCATAAGGTTTAGAAATAGCATCTCATAATGTGTACAGTTATATATAGTTTTCCTGCAACAACTGCTTTTGAACATCGGAACCCTTTCGGTGACCTGCTCTCTCCCCCCTTTCCTAGCCCACTGCCCGCCAAAAGTAACATCGCATTCTTATGCTTCAGGAGTCAGCATGCTTCGCTTACAAAGAGCCGTACACTAAAGATCAGCAATTTATCTTGACGTTATGTTCCTGATATCAGATTTTAAGACAAATTACTTAGACCTTTAGTTGAGGAATAGAATGATTGACTAAAATAGACTTCTGAGCAAGCCTTCTATTAAAGTAACAATAGCATGGTGCAAATTTCCAAAATATCCTTGAATTTGATATTGCAGTACATGTATAATAACTTCTTAAAATAATGATGGAACATTTTGTAAAATAAAATTTTTAGAAGGACTAAGACATATATATATATATATATATATATATATATATAAATTATATTATTTATATATCATAGATACCAATCATTTGTCACATATTAAGTAAATAATTTTATGTGGATTTTTTGAAAAGTTATTTATGATTTATTTGCTTAACAAATATTTTTTCTATTTTAACGTCAAATGTATCATTTCTTTTATGTGAACTTTTTTGTTCCTGTTTAAAAAATCCTTTCCTTCAGAGACATACTAGATATATTCACATATTCTCCAAATATTTTAACATTTTTCTCTTGATATTTCAATTTTTTATCTATTTGGAAAAATTTATAATGTAAGTTTCCATTTCCTACCCTTAATGGAAATTGATTGCTAAAGTCCCATTTAATAAATTGTCCATTATTTCTCTATGCTTTCATATATATATTTCCATGTCTGTGTGAGAGAGAGAGAGAGAGAGAGAGAGATCTATTTTGAGCTCTCTATTCTGTTGCATTAGTCATTTTTTCTATTCCTGTGCTAAAATATTATTTGATATCTCCTGCCATTCAAGTGTGTATTCTTTATTCATGTTTGTTCTTCCATATAAATTTAAAAATCAGTTTCTCAAGTTCAATAATGACTTTACTTGAATTTGGTTGGTTTTATCCAAAATGCTCCAACTTACATGATATTAATGAAATACTTTTTTTGTTCATCTTCTGAAAACCTATCTCCTGCGGTTCTTTTCTTTTGCTTCCCATCTGGGCTTCAACATTCTAGTACTTTACTGCATTCCTCGATATGCTATACATGCCCAGGTCATTTGTCTTTTTCCTGGAATTGCCAACCTTACTTCATTAAATAATTCTGTGAAAAGTAAATATTTTTCTTGCGTTTCTAAAAATATCTTTATAATATCACATACTTGCTTGATTATTTAAGTTGACATAAGTTTACATTTACTCTTGATCTGATACTTTTTAAAAACTCTGATGTTATTATAATTCTTTGTTTTTATGAAAACTTCATAGTTCTCTTGAAAATCAATTAAGATTCTTCTTATCATATGTAGATCTGAAATGCAATTTAGAAGTTACAAAAAAATTGTCTTTGGCTTTTTCAATTTATATGCAGACTATGTGTAGATATTTATTTTGTACAGTATGTGGGTTACTCATTTTATGAAGCTTTTATATCTTTAAACATAGAAGAATGAACTCATTTTTTGTGTTGTTTTTAACATTGAAAAAAAATCTCATACAAGAAACCATATACATATAGAATGAACTAAATATTAAGATGCTATATGATTAGCTTCTTGACCATATTGCATAAATTTCTTCCACAACACGTGTTAATTTTCTAAGTGGTGTTCTGCAGTGAACTTTTTCATATCAAAGATGTTTTTAATATAGATACAAAGTTTGGGCCATTCTTGAATGTAGCAATTACCAGTGAGAATCCATATTCCAATATTTTTGGCCCATAATGTATGCCAAAGATATTTTATTTGCAATTAGATGTCAGTAGGAGGTGAAACATACTACAGATGAAAAAAAAAAAAAAAAAAAAAAAAAGCAAAATCATTACAATTCCTCTCTGTCAGCAATTTGACCTCTCTTTGAAAGAATGAAAGATAAGCATTCTAATTGTATCTTTGAATCACAAGACTGTTGAAATACATTTGCAAAGATGCAAGGCAATTAAATGTTCCTGCTGAACCTGATGTTTGTATTACAGTCTATTTCTTTACTTTGGTTCTTTAAGAATAACATCATTACAGGAGACAAAGATGATAAAATGATAAAATGTACTAAGTCTTCCAGACAGTGCAAAACGGTATGTTTTTTCTTTTCATTGTTTTTGTTGTTTTTGTTTGTTTGTTTCTTTTTCAACTCTTTTGGAATATCTAGTTGTTAAGGAATGGCACATTTATATAATTAATTCATGGATGAATTCTCCATAATTTGAGGTTGTATGCGAGTGAGGCCCCCTGTTGAGGTGGGACGATCTCCTTTCTAGGTATAAGAATGTCAGAATCATTTTCTTTCCATTTCTCTGTAGTTTGCAGTTTCCCCTCATATCCAACAACCTCGTTAGAATGACTTGAGACTGTTATCATGCTAGGAATCTTACGTATCTGTCATGTAAAAAAGGTGCATGACCTGTGTTTGTGTAGGGCTGGGAATGAAGTAAGCAGTGATGACAGTAGGAAGGCACTCTGAATTTAATTCTACCATCTTGTGCAGCATCTTGAGTGCTGAAAAGATACAAATACACATAGCTTCAAATGCCTTTCAAAGTTAGCTTGATTTAATTTTCCAGTAGGAAAGGGTAAGTCATTTCTTGTAAATAATGTTTCTTGTTGGGAAAAGTTAACCACATGGACAATGTAAAATTTCCTAAAGGATAAATGATTAACTGAGGGCTGTCTGACTTTGGTTGATATTAATGATATATGTTTAATTTTTGCTTAAACATTTGCAAATCATTCCCATTGTCACCAGCTAACATGTAGTTCATATGAAGCATATACAGTTTGATGAAGTCTGGAAAAGAGTGGGCTGATGGCCAGTAGGTAATTTTACATTATTCTACTAATTATCCTATCATTTTATACACCATCATTTTACATTGATTTAGTGATCAATTTATGAAAAATGTATTTAAAATTTTATGCAAGCTTAAATTAAAAATAATTTTTAGTGTAATTAATAAATATTCTTGAAATCCTATAATTAATTTTCTTCTAATCCTTAAGCTATGAAAAATTATTTGTCCTCAAAAAACATAAAATGTAATTTGAAGAAGAAGCAAGTCCTGTGCACCAAAACAACAAACAAACAAAAGCACAGAAGACCACACACCCCAAGGGGAAAACAAGTGATATCACTAGTTAATGCTGTGTAATTCAAGTAGGCAACATTCATGTAAGAAAATGGAGATAAACTGAATGTCAGAACTTTAACTGGGCCTTAAAGGAAAATTGAAAGGGAAAGCGCTATTTCATTTTTATAAAAATAAAGTTACGTATACTTTTTAAATGTACATATTTTGGTTTTCCAATTAAATTTATATATATTTACATTTTCCTAAATGTCATATAAGGTCTAGAAAGGGAAATAACTGGTTGTTAATACAAGTTATCCTTAGAGAATGAAACAGTGGAGAAAGTATTAACTTTTATATTTTACTATAAATAAGGGTACATTGTTTGATTTTACTCTGAACATGCAATAGAATATTTGCAATTAAAAATGAACAATAAATATCTAAACACTCCCAAAGCACAGGAAGCAAAATAAAAAATGGACAACTGGGACTGGAACAAACAAAAAGTTCTGCATAGCCAAAGAAACAATCAGTGCAGTGAAGAGACAAACTATGAAATGGGAAAATACTTATAAAACACGTATCTGATAAGGGGTTAATATTCAAAATGTATAAGAAACTCAAACTTAACAGATAAATAAATAAATAACCCAATTTGAAAAATGGGCAAAAGACTTGAATATACATTTCTCAAAAGAAGACATACAAATGGCCAAAATGTACATGAAAAGGTGTTCAACATCACTAATCACCAGAGAAATGAAAATCAGAACTGCACTTAGATGTCATTTAATACTCGTTAGGATGGCTGTTATCAAAAAGAGCTAAATGCTGGCAAGCATGTGGAGAAAAGGAAACCCTTGCATACTGGTAGGAATATAAACTGGTGCAGCCACTGGAAAATAGTATGGGGGTTTCTCAAGAAATTAAAAATAGAATTACCATGTAATCTAGCAATTCTACTTTTGGGTATTTATCCAAAGGAAACAAAATCATTATCTCGAAGAGATATCTGTACTCTCATGTTAATTGCAGCATTATTTACAATAGCCAAGATATGGAAACAACCGAATTGTCTGTCAATGGATGAATGCATAAACAAATTGACACACACACACACACACACACACACACACACACACACACACACACAGGAATGCTACTTAGCCTTAGAAAAGAAGAAAATCCTGGCATTAATGACAACCTGAGTGAACCTAGAGGGCATTGTGTTAAATGAAATAAGTCAGAGAAATAAAAATACTACACGGCATTACTTATTGTGGAATCAAAAATTTTTTAAAAATTGAATTCATAGAAGGAGAGTAGAAAAATGGTTTTCAGGGCTGAGGGATGCAGTAAATGAGGAGATACTGGTCAAAGGGTAAAACATCCCAATGCTGCAAGATGAGTAATTCTATCAGTATGAAGACAATGCTTTTAAACACTGGAAATCTGCTAATAGATTTCAGGAGCACTAATCACACACACAAAAAATGATAACTATGTGAGATGATATGTTAACTACCTTGACTATAATCATTGTTTCAGTATGTGTATGTATGTCAAATCATGTGTTTATATCTTAAATATATACATTTTTCTTAATAAATACATAGATAAAAATCTATACAACCACTAAAACAATGCTGAAGATGCATATTTACTGATATGGAAACACATTAAATATACACATATATTTACTACACAGTAAACTATAGAAAGAGTAATATATAAATATATTTACTATATATAATAAAGATTTATATATGTAGACACATATACAAATGTATGTTAAATACATGGTAAAGATAGGTGGATAGATTCATGGATGGATGAAGAACAAAAGGTGGGTGGATGAATGGATACAAAAAGAGAGATACATTGATACATAGAAACATAGGTATATGATAATACACAGATGCATAGATATGTAGATATATAAACTATATTTTATGGGTGAAAATCTGGAGAAATATATACCAAACTGTTAAAAGTGCTGGGAAGTAGAAGAATAGGTTATTTCATTGTATTTTATTTTTGTCTCTGCTTAACTGATAATGTGCCGTTTCCCTATGGTGATACCATTTTAGTTAGATATTAAAAATAATAAAAACAATTTATACAAGCGCACTCAATTTTCTCAATACTATTTGTTGAAAAATCCATCCTTTCACCATTGACTTGGTTTTGTAGCTTTGTCAAATATCAGTACTGTATTTGAGTGGTTTGTTTCTGGAATCTCTCTTCTATTCCATCCCATCACGGCTCTGTTCTTTTGCCAGTATCACATTGTCTTCGTCACTCGATCTTATGATAACTACCATTTTCCTTTTTTTTCAAAATTTTTTGGCTATTCAAGTATTTTGCCTTTGCATACAAATTTTAGAATTACCTTACCAATATCTGCAAAAAATGAAAACCTGCCATGATTTTGATTATGATTTTATTAAATCTATGTATCAATTAGGGATAATATATCTTAACCATACCAAGTTTTCCAAATTATTAACTTGGCAAATTTTGTCTTTCAAGGAATTTGTTCATTTTATATACATCACAGAATGTATTGGCGTAAATATTTTCATAATATTCCTTTACCATTATTATAATAACTCTAGGAATAGTAACAATGACCACATTTATTCCTCTTATTTGTAATGTATGTCCCCTCTCCACTTTTTAAATTATAACTAGAGGTTTGTCAAACTTATTGATAATTCCAATGGATCAGCTCTTGATTTCATGAATTCTCTTTATTTTTTGATTTTCTATATTGTTTCTGCTTCCATTTTTCCTCCTATTTACTTTAGGTTTAATTGGTCTTCTTTTTCTAGTTTATTAAGGGGAAAGCTTGGACATTTATTTGAGACTTTTTATTTTTTTCATATGAGCATTTAAAGCTTAAATTTCTCAGGAAGCAGTACTTAAACCACCAGCCACAATTTTTTTTTAAAATATTTTTTAATCATTTTGATATATTTTCTAATTTCTTATGTTATTTCTTTTCAACACGGGCTACTTAAAAAGATGTTTAATTTACAAATGTTCTTCAATTTTTCAGATATTTTACTAGGATTGACTTCAATGTTAGTTTTGTTGTAGACAGATTGTTGTATGTATGATTTTGATATTTTTAAATATGTTTAGATGCATTTCAATGTCCAGTATATGTTCTGTCTTTGTAAAACTTCAGTGTGAACTGGAGATAATATATTTTATGCTACTGTTGGGGAGATTATTCTATAAATGCCAATTAGGCACAATTGTTTATGTTGTTCATCTCTTCTGTAATCTTGTTACCGGTATTTACTTAGTTTTTGTATGCTTATTATATCCATTACTGAAAGGGATAGTTAAAATTTTAAATATAATTTGGATTCATCCATTTTTCTTTACAATTTTGTCAGTTTTTAAAATTTATTTTGAAGATGTCCTGTTGGTTGCATGTGCATTTACACTTGTTATGTGTTCTTACTGAATTAATCCTTTATTCAATGCCTCTTTTTATCTTAATACTATTCATTTTTTAAGTCTACTGTTATGATTCTCGTCATTATAACTTCCTTAAGCTTGTTGTAATGTGTATGTTTTCTCATCCTTTTTCTTTTAACTTATTTAATTTTTAAGTTAAAATGTTTTGTTGTTGTTGGAAGCATTTAGTTGGGTTTTGAGTCTTTTTCTATTTTTCAGACCATTTTAATTAGTGTCTTAGCAATTTACATTTAAACAATATCATTAGATTTAAATTTACCAATTTTCTTTCCCCTCCCCCAACTATTCCTTGTTTCTTTACTGCTAGGTTACTTCCCTTTTTCTATTAACTGAGTAGGTTTATGATCCCATTATATGTCTAATATTGGTTTATTAGCTAGAAAACTAACTTACCAGTCTATCTTCAAATAATATTATTTCACTCCCCAGATAATGGAAGATACCTACAACAGAATACTTCCACTTCTCTACTTCCATCTTTATCTTATGTTTCTCATTTTATTTCCATATGTACTATACTCTAGAATATATTTGATATAATTTTATTTAAGGTGTCAGTTATCTTTTAAGCAATTTTTAAATAACAAAATTGTATTTTATACTTAGCCATACATTTTTACTTTCCAGTGTTCTTCATTCTTTGTATGAATTCAAGCTTACATCTGGTTTCATAATTATTTTACCTGAAGAAATTGTATTAAAAAGACTTTTTGGGTGGGGGGTGGGAGATGAGGGTAAGGGGGATCAAATATATGGTGATGGAAGGAGAACTGACTCTGGGTGGTGAACACACAATGGGATTTATAGATGATGTAATACAGAATTGTACACCTGAAATCTATGTAATTTTCCTAACAATTGTCATCCCAATAAATTTAAAAAAATAGATTAAAAAGAATACTTTTTATGCTAGTTTGTACTCAATCTCTCAGATTTGTATTATGTAGTAGTCATCTTCAATTTCATCCTCGGTTTTGAAAGACATTGTTGATGAATATAGAATTCTAGCTTGACAGATATATTTTCCTTTTAGTACTTAAAAGTTATGAATGCATCATCTCCCGGCTTCCATGATTTCAGATGAGAAGTCTGCAGAATGCTAACAATTTCACCCTGCATATAATGTGACACTGTGCCCTCACTGCTTTTAAGATTTTGATTTAGTTACTAGCTTAAGCATTTTAAATATGATGAGGTTTGGTGTGTGCTGTTTATGTATAGACCTGATTGTGTTACAATTGATGTGTTGATATTTGTTGGTCTTGAATCTATGGGCCCATCATTTTCATCAAAATTGGAAGAAACCTGGATATTTTTCCTTCAAATTTGGTTTGTCTTCCCCCTAGTTTGTACAATCCTAGTTTGTATCTGGGATTCCATTTCTACATGTTAGATGGCTTGAGATTACACGGAGGTATAGTCACTTTTTGCTTATTTGATTGGTTTGTTTTGTTTTGTTGTCTATTTGCTTAATTTTTAAGTCTATCACTAATTCTTCAAGTTCACTCATCTTTTACTCTTCAGTGACTAATCAGCTATTTGTTCATTTAAAGTACTTTACTTTTCATTTCATTTAGAGAATTGTTCATTTAAAGTATTTTACTTTTCAACTCTAGAAGTTTCATTTGGTTTTTCGTATCTGTCATTTCCTTCCTCATTAAGTCCATGTTTCCCTTTAAATATTTATATTTAATAGCTATTTCCTCCTGGTTTTACTAATATTTAATATTTTGACTGTTTATGTGTGTGAATATATTGGCTGATTTTCCATTTGTTATGGGTTACATTTTCCTACATTTGACATTTCTTATGACTGTGTTTTGGATACCAGACAGTTACATTACATTGTACAGTGTCTGAATTTTCATTACTTCCTTAAAAATGTTGAGATTTGCTAATTTACAGGCAGTTAATTGACTTGCAGATCAATTTGATCCCTGTTTTAATATTTGCTAGAGTATGTCAAGAATAAACTTTCCTCTATATCAACTTATTAACAAAGCTTGACTCTCTGGGTTCTTCACTGCATCAGAGGAGCATCAGCTTCTCTCCGCTCTTATTGTCCAGAACTTGACTATCTATCCACCATTTGTGAGAGTTTTGAGAATTGTTTATCTTATAAATCTGTGTTTGATTTTTGCCTTGTTTTATATAATTTCAACTAGCATGATAATCTAGTACTCATTAAAGACCCAAGAGGATGTCTAACAGATGCCTGGAGCTGTCTCTCTGCATAGTTCACTCCTCTCTGGTATTTCTGTAACAGATTCTAGCTCCTCAGCCTCCAATAACTCTACTTTTTTCCTTATCAGAAATTGTCTGATGAGCTCTGTAAGGTTTTATACCCTTGCTCCTCCATCCCAGAACACACTTAGATGAGAAACCCAACATGAGTTTAGGCTCGTTTACTTGTTTCCTTTCTCTCAGAAATCACAATCCTGCTCTACCTATTATCTAATATCTGAAAGCAATTGACATCTTTTTTTCCTTGTTTTCTGCTTGTGTTTTGTGGAAGGGTTATGTCTGGTCATTGTTACTCTATGCTATGTGGAAGTAGAAACCTGCAAGACTTTTAAATTATATTTTATCTGTAATTGTTATATGTTTGGAGTGGCATGGGCATATCTTATGTTTTAACTAATGTTAGTTATTTTTAGTGTGTTATCTATTTTAGGATTTACTCTAATAATATTAACACTGGATTTATATGAGAACTAAATTGTCTTCATATATAAGTTCATATATCATAGGTTTATTTGATCATAAAACTAGGTCCTTCAGGACTATGGATGTTGGAGGATGAATAGGTGGAACACAGAGGAATGTTAACACCGTGAAACTACTCTATATGATACTGTAATGGTGGATGCATGTAATTATACGTTCATTAAAACCCAAACTGTACAACAGCAAAAGAGAATCTTCATATAAACTATGGATTTAGATGATAAGGATATTTCAGTTTAAGTTCATCAATTGTAGCAAAATTGCCACTTTGATGAGACGCACTGATAATGAGAGAGGCTATTCATGTGTAGGGCAGGTGGTATATGGGAATCTCTGTCCTTCTCCATTTTTCTGTGAGCCTAAAACTACTATTAAAATAAATAAATAACTGTTGAAAAAATGAGGCCCTCTGTTGGCTTTCAAGGACCAAGTCTGCATTGGAAGTTAATAAGAGTTGAGTGGGAAAATAGGAAAGGCTCATATGAAGCAAGTTTTGGGGGTATATTCCCAAAGAGATAAGGCAATGAGATTTTTGTAGTGGTGGGTATGGTCCAAAAACTTAAAAATAGATGTGTCCACAAATATATGGTGATGGAAAGAGAACTGACTCTGGGTGGTGAAAACACAGTGTGGTATATAGATGATGTATTACAGAATTGTACACCTGAAATCTATGTAACATTACTAACAATTGTCACCCCCATAAACTTTAATTTTTAAAAAAAGAAAAAAATCGATGTGCCCAATAATTCATTTTAGTTTGTTTGTAGAGTGATACCACAGTGAGGCCTCCTTTTGTCCTTTCAAGTCTACAGGGCATACAATTGCCTTGTGGTGAGCAGCAAATTCTTTATGGTACTCTATGCTCCTTATCAGTGTTAACTGATGATAAAAAAAAAAAAAAAAACAATAGTCCCAAGGCAGGAGACAGGTGCAGGTCGCATCAAGTGATTGTAGTAAGAAATGACAAGGAGAGTTTAAGTTCTTGGAAAGTCACAGAAATCCTAGGTAAGGCATTGAAGTTATCTAACACATTTAAATTCTAAAGAACTTTAAATGACGTCTGAAGTAGATAAACTTTGCTTAATATGTATTTTTGATGGCTAACATAAAGCTTCCACTTCACATTGATTTTTGATATTTTCATTTGCAGATTTTATGACTTGATGTCTAAATTCTGAAGGTTCATATTTCTATGGACTTACTACATGTAGTTCTTCGATTGCAAAAAGGGAAATTTAGAATTTCACAATATTCAAGAAATGTGTATCTTAACCCAAATAAGTGCTTTACATTTCTTATGAAAAGATGATAAAACTTTTAATTTTGTGGCTCTGATTCATTTTCATCACTTGCTCATTCACCCATATAATAATTAACCTTTGTACTTCAGTTTTTCTTCTGTAAAATGAGAACTTTCATCACTTTCAGAAATGGGCGTTCTAAGGCAACATTATTTTTTTTTAAATGCTCATAGAGCACTGGTCTCTTAAATTGTTTCTATAATATATTTGGGAAATACTACTTACTGTATCTTCTTCTGAAAGATTTAAAGTATATGGTGTCACATTAAAAACACATCACAGTCGTTGTGAATTACTGTAGTAAACTGAAATGTGTTTAATTTTTAATGCAATTCTTGCCTTTCTTATTTGAACATGAAAATCATTGTTTTCGTGTAATACCTAAATGTATTATGTTCTGTCTGCGTTGGATAGAATTAGGAAATTATTGTTCACAGGCCTTGTGGAACACTTTGCCTTCAAGTCTCCGTATCTGTATGAAACATCAGTATGGCTCGCCTATTTTTGTCCCTGTTTATTTCTCTTTTGGAATTATTTACTTATGGTGATTTCTCTCAATGATTCTTCTAAGTTGCCTTTGATACATGCTATTTAGAAATGTATAAGCTATTATTCATGAATCAGTATTGGAATGTTGTCTCTCATTTGACCAGAATTATGCTAAAACTGCATTAATATTTCTAGATTGTCCAGTTAGTTATCATAATGTCTCACTGACACTCTAATTTCTGTTCTAACTGTTGATAATATCATCTGTTGAGATGCTGGAAACAAGATGAAAAAGAATTCATAGGCTATTAATATTGCTACCCTAAAAATAATCCTTTTCAAATAACATTTTAGTTTCAGAAAGCATTCGTTGCATTAATTAGTCACCATCTTTAAATGCCAAAAATATGGTGATTGGTGATTCCTTGCTTGGTAATACAAAATGAAGGAAAGGAAGAAAACCATTTTCCCAGATGAGAACATTTTTTGTTCTCTATGGAAACTAAAGCAGCTGTACCAAAAACTGGCATGTAACGCAGTCAGAACACCCACCTAAAAGTGCTGAATGTTCTTCCTTTTAACATTAAAGACTCTTCTGTGCGAGTTGTATGAGAATACCATGGAGACTTTCTATTTTGGTAACTACCAGTTGTATCTTGTTGATGCAAAATTAAATGGAGAAGATGGCGATATATTGAACTTTTAAATTTCCAGATAGAATGATTAATTAAAATTGCGTTTTAGAAAAATAATTTTCCTATTATCTATTTTTTTAAATACACAATATGTCCTGGGCAGATAGCTTGTAGCAGGTGTGTCAAGACACCATTATATAATAATGATATTGCTAGCTATATGTGGCAGTTAGACCTTCTTAAATTTTTTTCGCCTGTTCAATTAAATAAACATTGTTCATTTTTCCTATACTACCCTGAATCCATCATTATAATTTTAACATCAAATCAACTTTTTTGAAGTCCGTAAGTTTCTCAAATACTCGGATATCTGTACATAAGAATTGATATGTAATACATGTAACAAATCGATTATTGTATAGCATGCAATTCAGCGGGTTTTAGTTTATTCACAGCGTTGCACAACCATCTGCACTGTCTCATTTCACGACATTACATCACCCCAAAATGAAGCCCCATACTCATTACAACTCCCTCTCTATACTTCCCTCCCCTGCCTGCTGACAACCACTGATCTATTTCTGTCTCTATAGTAGGTTTGCATACTCTGGATAATTCATATAAATGGAATCACACAATATGTGTTCTTTTGTGTATGTCTTTCACTTACACAATCTTTTGAAGGTTCATCTATATTGTAGGTTGTATCAGTACTTAATTTGTTTTTATAGCTAAATTATAATACCTGGATCTACCACATTTTATTTATCTATATACCAACTGATAAACATTTGGATTATTTCCACTTTTTTCTATTAATAATAATGCCATTATGAACATTTGTGTACACATTTTTGTTTTGTTATGAACATTTGTGTGCACATTTTATACAAATGGATGTATATTTTCAATTATCTTGGGTATATGAACATCTACAGATAGATAGAAAAAAATCAACTCCAAGTCTCCTCGAACAAATTAAACTGTTATACTATTTGCAAAACAGAAAGTAAAAGTCTGATGCAAATTTTTAGTATTGAATGGAGATTAGATTTTACTTATTTGATCTACATGAAAGATAATTACTATTGACTATCTTCTACCACTAGTATATTGAACTTCATTTAAATGGGTGTATTTGTTTTGTTTTAGAAAATGTGATAACATTTCTAACATGAATATTTTACTGTATTTCTTAGAAATCATAAATATTGTGTAAATGATATTCCATTTTACTATTGTATTATGCAGAGTTTCATTGATTTTCTAATCTGTATTGAATGTGAGCAATTATGTTTTCACTTCAAATACCTGCATTTCAATTATGTACCTTAAATTATTCATTCACTAGGAACACATTTATTGATGCCTATTATGTGCCAGTCACTTTCAGGTACTAAGGACACAGCACTAACACAGAAAGATAAGGTCATTTTGTTATGGAATATACATAGTAGTAAAGGAGATAGACAATAAATGCAGATTCAAATGTAAAGATATTCCATTGACTAGTATGTACCGTGAAGAAAAGAAAGAGGACAATGGAGGTAGAGCTGAGTTCAGGGGGTGCAGCAGGCTCCAGATCGTGAAGAAGCTTTTGGTCACCGTGGAGTGTGACGGAATCTTGGAGAATTTTGTACAGCAGCCGGCTGAAGTATAATACATCTTTTTCAAAGGTTTCCCTGGCCACTGTGTGAACAGATAATGCAAGTTGGGGGTGTGCATTGTAGAAGCAGGAATACCAGTTAGGAGGTGACTAGAGTAATAGGCTTTCAGTGAAACATAAGCCTAGATTTCCAATTTGGTTATTGTTTTATTGCTGTGAAAATTATCCGTTTCTTAGAATGTTCTTGTGCCCCAGAGATTCTTGCGTTTATTGAACATTTGGCACAGGCAACATTGTACATGTAGTCAGTGTTAGGCACTGAACTAGCTGTTGGAGACACAGAGAAAAACTACGGTTGCTGCCATCGTAACTGTGATAAAAAACTGGTGAAGCTCCCATGACTTAATGCAAATCCTGAGGTAACACATTCCATGACCATGGTTGGAAGCCTGTATTTCCTTTTGTGGCTCTTCAGAGAGTCTAATGTGCACTTTATAAATCTAAGAGTTCATTAAACATAAACATAAGTGGAACTACAAAAGCCTACATTCTTTGTATATAAACAGCAAGTCTTTGGGTCCATATATAACAAATATAAATTACTTTCAGATGTTGAAATAAGTATTGCATACTTACCCTGTGTAGGGCTATAAGTGTACCCAGTGATATCATTGGAAACTGTATAATGACCAGATCACAGTGTCACCCTGTGAAAAATGTTCACTAAGATAACATAAAATTCAACAAAAATGCATTTTATGGATTTGGCTCTAAATTACAATGCCATGAGTGTCATAGTTATTAAAAGAGAGATATCATCTTTAGAAATGTGTTCAATATGGATTTTTAAAATTTAAACTTCACCCTTGTTTGCAATTTTACTTCTTACCAAAATATGCCTTTTCTCCAAACTTTTTTCTCTGATTTTTAAAATAAAATTCATCCATCCTTTCAGTCAGCAAACATGCATTGAGAACATTTTTCTGTGCTTGGGACTATATAGTAGTGAGACAGTCAAGTTCTTAGTCTTTGTGAACCTGAACAATCTAATTAGTGGGGCTTACGACAGTTAAAGTGATGATAACGATATAGCATTAAGTTGGTGCGAAAGTAATTGTGGTTTAAAAGGTTACCATCTGTCACCAACCCAATGACAGAGAACTACACATGGGAGACGCGCCTCACCTAGACTTCCTAGAAAACAAACAGTAAAAATAACAATGTGACCTGAGAGAAGAGGTGGAGTTAACAAAGCAAAAGGATGTGCGCTAAGGAGGGTTGAAGGGAAGGCTTTCAGGCAAAGAGAACAGCATAGGCCAAACCCCAAAAGAAGACCTGACAATGTTTTAACAAGAGCTGGACAGCCATCACTTTTGCTTTAGCAAGGCAGAGGCAGATTAGGAGTTTGGGAGAGCAAATGGCGGGGTAGTTAAAGATAAGATGGAAGAGGTAAATGACGGGCATGGGGTGGGGATTATGCAGGTCCCCGAAGTCCAACTCAGCAGTTTGCATGTTTTCTTGAATATGGTTAAGGAGTTGCTATATTTTTGCCAAAGGAATGACATGCATGATATAAGTTGTAAGCCCAGGATCACACTAGCATCAACTGTGGTGGCTCAGGAATGAAGGCAGATGGTTACAAACAATCCATTTTAACAACAAGTTAACAGGCGGTTCCAGCAATCCATTCTTTTCAATGACTGACTTTATTACAAAATACTCATTTTGTCCCAGGCCATTATTTTACATGACAAATGGAGTGTCCTAGAACTGAGTTCTTCTCGTTCACCTTACTGTGTGACCACCTACAATCCTGTTGCCATCAGTGACCGTAGTTTCATTCCCATGTCTCTTATTCACATAATTCTCCTTTCTTTTATTCTCCTCTCATAGTCTCATTTCTTTCTCATTTCATCTTTTCCATGAAGCGAATTCACACTAGTATTTGGAGAGTAAGAAATGCGTTACTTGTGTTGTGGCATCTGTTCAATAGATTTTTTTTTAAATGTACCATTTCTCAGGGTTATAAAAATTAATCCTGGAGACTAACTGAAGCACGGGACCCTATAATAAAAATGAAGCAAAAAGTATTTTGCACATTTAGATTAAATGAGTGTTGTCTTTATAAGGCATTTGTTTTAAGTGAAGAATATAAAAGACAAAGTTTTCAATAAAAGCTAGGTAAGAAGAACAGTAGTCAAATACTCTTGGTTCAAAAATAGAATCAAAATGAAGCCAGCAACCCGAGGGAAATGACATGAGGCTGATTATCAGGATATTCTAAAGATGTTTTCATTAGTTAAAATACAGAAGAAATTAGGGAGAAAATGGTTTTATAAGATTCTAGTATGATTTAAAAAGCTGAAAAGCTGCACAAACCCCACAAATTACAATGAACACTAACCTGGAAGCAAAGACAGTGCTCTCTATCCAGTGATCGGATACAGATGCCCTGCAGGGGTACATGTGTGCACAAGAGACCCTACATCACTCTGAGGTTCCCTTTCTGAACCAGATGACCAATTAAAATCAGTATATTTTATGACACTGAATTTAAACAGAAGTTAAACACTACCTTTAATTCCATTAGAAATTTAGTGATCATTTAAATCTCCATTATCCAGATTTGATCTTTAAGGATACCTGACATCCATACCTGGTTGCATAGCAATGAAGAAATGGGCTAGAAGTTCACTGGGGGGCTATGGCCCAGGGTTGTAGTCCTCAAGCAACTTTCACTATTGTTCCAGGGCAAACATACTTTCTGTGTTATCTTCAGCAGGACACTGCAGCCGTCACCTGTGGTAATGTGGAAAATAGGGAATGCAGCTAATGAACTTAATAATCTAGCTAAAGAGACTTCCAGGCAAAATACTGAAAGGGCTACCTGGATTCTGTACATTGTCAGTGATAAAGGGCTAATGGAGAGAGATGAACTAAGGAGCAGTTTACTTTTCTAATTGAATCTGGAGGATATGTAGAAGGCCATGACATTTTCAGCCAAAAAACTGAACTTAAAGTAAGGAAGGTTTAAAATAGTGCTTTAGGGCAGAGGTTAAATTGTAGCCATAGGTGTGATTGTAAAAGCATTACAAGTGGAGGTAAAATAAAAATAGAGGAATTAAGTAAAAGAATATTAATAAAAATGCTGTTTATTCGTTTATTCATTTTATTATTTTTATTAACTTATTTTTTTTCAATTTAACAAATTCATTTTGATTTATCTCTTAAAGGGGTATTTAATGGAAAGAGTAATAATAATAAAGGGCAACTAGCAGTTTTAATGCTTACAGTTTATCAGATACCATTTTAACTATTTTAAATTTATTAACTTCTTTAATCATAAAAACCGCCCTATAAAAGAGGAATTATAATTAACTTCCTATTGCAGATGGTTAAGCACAGAAGTTAAATAAGTGGTAAAAGATACAATCATTTTCTCACATCAAAAATTATTTAAAAAAGGATTGTAAAAAACATATTGTAAACTAGAAAAATAGAAAATTCTAGGAATATGAAATATAAATTAGGATAGCAAGTCAAGACTTCAAGGTTTGATGGGAGAGAGGCAGGGAGATGGTGGCGGGTAGAACATGATAACCAAAGTTATTTGACTTTTCTTTCCGCTAGAAAAATTAAAGCTATTAACCCTCTTCTGGCAGAATAACCTGACGTTTGCGTAGCCTGTTTCGGTATCAAGATCTGACAGAGAAAGTTTCTCTTCCCCAAAGCTGTAAGGATGAATGAAGGGAGTTCGTAGAATACAAAACAGAGTGAAAGAGGGAGGTAATGTGTGACCAGCAACACGCTACGGTCAATATAACCAGAAGCAGGTATCACATGCTCAGACAGGAAGCATATGTCCAAGAGGTTGGGTGGTCGGAACAGAAAATCAGGAATGAGCAATTTGGGAATGAGTAATTCTCTCTGAAACAGGAGCTGGTGCCACAGTAAGCTTCTCAGGACTTCAGGTGGTGTGGTGCAAGGAGAGAGTATTTATAGGAAAATAGACATATCCACCTATGTTTTTATCATTCAGAGAATGTTTATTGAACATCTATTTATGATATGGTGTGAGGGGAATTAAAAAAAGATACTTGCCAGATAATGATGTGTGCAGTCACTGAGGGCTGGGCCCATAACTCGTAATCTTGATTTTCTCCCATATGCCTATCACTGTGTGTAAAGCAGGCCTCGAACAGCTATGTGCTGAATGACTGAATGAACGTAATACTACAAATACACAGTCTCATAGGCACAAGCAGACCTCTGTAAACCAGCCATTACATGAGCTATATTGAAAATGTCAGAAGCTTAGCAATAGAAGGCATTTACACCTGAAGTAATAAACACAATCTTCATGGCACAGGTGACATTTGAGATATGCCTTGTCCAGGTTCATTCATCATTAATTTCTAAAGGTATTTATGCCTTGACATACTATTTCTTCTTCCTTGAATTTACTCCATTCCTTACTGATAAAGTCACCCTTGCAAAGATACACAGCTTTCTTTCACTGTTTTTATTTGCACCTAAGCATATGATTTGTTTCTATCACTAGCATTTTAATTCACTTTACCTGAGAGGTAGCGTGGAACAGCTCATGTGATCTTCACTCTTCTCAGTAGGGGGGTGGTTAAAAAAGTGTTAATAAAGCTCTCCCATTTGTAACATGATATATATTGATAGTAACTACTAATGCCTCATTATTAATATTATTGCTAATGTTTTATTTTAGTTGGGGAATAAAATAGACATGTCATAAACACTGTGCTACTAAGCCAGTGAATCCTCTGTGTAGGTGAGCTGAATTCAACTGAATTGATCCTGTCCGATTTAACCACTTTATCCCAAGCTTAAATGATGGCTCTAGAACTATCCCTACTAGAACCAAAACAGTGCGTGAGTCTGAGCTGTCCAGAGAACTTCTAATGATAAGTGAACTAAGGAAACTTGCGGACTGATGAAACTTCACACAGACAAGGCAATTGAGCCTTTTAACAATGAGTCCACTAATTATGTTCGATTCACTTGTCTACCTTGTTTTAATAATCTAACGATTATGCAACCTAAACAATAGGTGCGTCAAATTCTCTGTCAGATTTGGTGGGAGGGAGCTTATTTTTCATTATATTTATATTATATTTGCTAGATTACTTTTCAATTACATTTGACAGATTTTATTACATATTTATGTCCAGCACCAGCGTGATTACTGAGCAAGATAGAAGAAAACCTGTATCATCACGAATGAAATTAATCTAAGCTCCTTGGGGACATAAACCATACTTTAGGTATCTTTGAATGCTAAAAATATAGCATTGTACTTCCCAGGTAAAGGGAATGCCTTTAACTAAAAAGTGTATTTTAACCCCTATGTGGAGGATTGAGCTAAGAATTGTTTTATCATACATTATATTTCCTTGGAGTTCTATTGCTGAATTGCCTACTTCAAGAGGTCTCAGATTTATAAATAATTGGTTTTCCTCTAGACTTGTCATTTGAAATCATTTTCAATGTGCAATTAGTTTTGTCTCTGTATGAATTTTCTAGATTTAGAATGATCATTTTATTACCGAGCACACATCAATCTGTTTAGACTTACATTTAAGTTCATGCATAAACTAAATCTCAATTACATGGGCTAGCCAATAAGTAAGCTAAACTCTATAACCTTCACCTCAGCACAAAAATAAACATTCCACATTATCAACCCAGAATTACTCAGAATGGTTCCACATCTCCTCTGACACTCAAACCAGGAAATTTATGCAATTTCAAAGAGATTTTTCCAAAGTTTCAAATTCATATAATTTGATAACACAGAATAAATACTCTCCATCTGCAACAGAAACACTTTTGCTGTTCATGAGCATGCGATATGTTTCTGGGAAAAGCTAATCAACCAGCAGAACTTAGTTGACCTCCTACAAACACCTGGATTTCAGAAAGGTATCATTCACACTACAATGATCAACTTGACAGTTTTTCTACCGCAAACCTAGTCACACTTGGAGACTCCAAATCCAAGTTCATACAAGAAACTTGACCATGTAACCAGTATACGGCAACTGCAGTCTGGCATCAATGAAATAAACCACAATTCATTTATATTTAACACTTACCAAAACAACAAAGGTAGGAAAAAAACCTTTTATCCAAATGCTTTAAAAAAGATTTAACAGCCATGGTTACATTTCATTCTGTTCCTTGACAGGCCAAGGCATCAGTAGTGTCTGATGTTTTGAGAAAATAGTTTTTATTGCTGCTAATGGAAAAAGAGGTTAAGAACATGGCGGAAGCAGTGGTCAGAGGCGTCGTGTTAATAGGAAATCCAAAGGAAGAGGACTAATTTGAACATAGCAAGTATTTGTGTGTCTTACCACTTTTGAGAGAGCTAAGAGATGACATTTTACAATCGCTGTGTTCCCGTGGACACAGCCTGTGCCTTCCAGTTCTCTGCCACTACCTGAAAGTGATGGTTCTTTTGGGAGGGACTGGTAAGGTTAGTGCATTTTTAAATCAACCCAAAATGCCAACACCCTCCAAAGGGGGACTAAGTATTTACTATAAACTGTGATTCTTCTCTGGGCCATGTGCTTTCACAGGAAAAATGGCTTTAAAATTATGCTGGTATCATCAGAGGCAACCTGAAAAATGTTCCTTTCTCAGCAGTGGCATCCTGACCTGTAAACATGTTGTAGAGCACAGTTTCAAAATCTTCTGTTATCTGTCCACTTATAGATAGTAGCAAGATTTAAATAAGCCTTCTTTTTCCCCCTTTGAGCTTCAGATGGCCTCATGCAGCTTTAACAAGATCCCTGAAGAACCCGACTCAAAGAGATAAAATGATGTGTGTATGCACATGTGCTTTATGAGTGGCTGAGAGTCGGTGCCAAAAGTGTTTCTAGATATTTTAAGAGAATTTAAACAACAGGTATTGTTTCATGCTGAGTCTTTTGTGCAAAATGCAGGCATTGTGGAATCTGTGTATATAACAACAGATGATTGGACTGTAGAAAGTATCAAATGTTCAACCATAAAATGTATGTGATGGAATTCCTTGACACTCTAGAAAAAATACCTTTCCCAAATTAATCTCGTTATTTTTAAGGACCTTTCTCCAATACACGTCAGGGGTTGGGCTTCAACATATAAAATGAGAGTAAAGGATACAATTCAGTCTGTAACAGGCACTCTCACTCAACTGTAGATTGTTCTTCACCATTCTCTTTTCTTCCTATTTGGTAATTCATTCCCTCTAAATAGTTAGCAATTCTTTTTATTAAACCTTTCCTGTTCAGATCAGTGTGTGGTCTGTACCTCCTGACAGGACCTGCCTGACATGGGAGCTAAGGAGCTGAGCAGACCCTAAGGCCCCTTCTCCTTAGGACAGCTCAGTGTAGAAATGAGCATTTACTTTCCTTCCATTTTGATATCCCACCTTGTCAGTGGAAGTGGCCTGGCTTTCACATAGACCCGCAGGCTTGATTTCTATATCATATCTGTCTGCCTTTCCTGAGACTGGATTTAGCCACATAGTGGCAGATCCCTGAACACCTCCCAGCAGTTGTTGCCATGGTCTACTTGGCGACTTGCTCTAGAATCCATTAATCTTTGCAGTGGAGCCAAAGTAAATTCAACATGGTGGCCAGCCACCACAACAGGGATTTCTAAATAGAGCGACTGTTGAGAAATGTGTAATCCCATGTCCTATTTGCCTTACTGATTGCTCCAAAACTAATTTAAGGAATTACAGCCAGTGTGGTCTCTCTTAGAAATTAGCAGTTAAGGCTAGTATTGCCTTCCCTGGTAAAATCACTGCAAAATGACTCAGCCGCTCTGTGATGATGTCTCACCCTGGGCCATCATTCCAATGTGGTCCTTGGCCACCTCAACTAAGGAAGAAACCTACGAGCCCTCTGCTGCCCACTGGTTGGCCAGTGAAACCTCTGCCTTCAACACTTATTTAAAGGGATTTACAAAGGAACTTATTTCTTGACTTTCTAATGGCTTGAGTTTAGAAAATACATGCTCCATTCCTCTCTCCACAACCCCACTTCCAGCCCCCACATTTGGACGATATCATTCAGTCCCTCATGCACTGCTCAATCTGATTTAAATATTACCTATCAGTATCAGAACCCACAATTTCTTTAAACAAAAAAATAATAGAATTATCATCTGCCAACAACAGTGGGTTCTGGTAATCAGAGGCCCATTTGGAAGGCACATTAGGAGCAGCTGTGATAGAGTGAAATCCCCTCCGGGAGAAAGGGTAAAATGGGAGAGCGAATAGGGGGGCTAAACCTGGGATACACAGTTGAGTGCTGTGAGGCAGGAGCTAAACATGGAAAAAAGATGTGACTGGGCTCCCTACCTCCCTCAGTTTGGCCGTGTTACCAGAGCCCTGGGAGAAGGGACATGTTCAGTGAGGAGTCTGAGGCAATTTCCTGTGAAGGAAGAAATTTTAAAAAAGAAAAGTCTCTCCTACAGCTTTCCTTCTAAATCTTCAGCAAATTCTGTGTGGCTCACTAGCATTTTTAGATCCACAAAGTCATTTCGGAGCCATGCATACCGGTACTGAAATGTGCTTCCGTACTGGCCTTGGATGGAGACAGACTGCCCCCAAGGTCAGCCCCACACCCGCAGTACTGGATGGGGGTGAAGACCCGGGAATGGGAACTCTGGGCCTGTCACTTGTAGCTGATAAGGCAAGTGACTTAGCTCCTTCGTGTCTTAGTTTTAGTTTTCTCTTCCATAACGTGAAGATGATCATAATAGTTACGATCTCAGAGCTGCGAGAATTAAGTTGAAAAGGAACTGACACATACTGAGCAGGCAATAAGGGGTTTATCCATTTTCAGTTTTGCATGGTCTTGAAAGACGGGATTGTTTGACTCCAGTCATTAATCTCTTCCAATATATCTGTACTCTTTTTAAGACCTTTTTCTTTAATCTGACAGACTGATACATAAAAGACAGAGCTATAAAGCATACAAATGCCATATCTAACTAATGAACCCAAATCTCTGTCTGCTATTTAAGTCACTTAGAAACCTGATAGAGTCACAAGTTCATTTGTTTATTCAGTGAGCCTGCTTTCTCTGCCTAATATCCAGATACTTCGCTGACTATTATAATATCATTAAACCTGATTATGTTTCTTGGAAATTGCTCTGATGCTCGTGTTAAATGAAAATGTAAGTGAAACCTTAACTAGAAGTACCTCAGTTGTACTAAGTTGGGGAAACTTAATTTACTAAAACCAATAATGAGAAACTCATCTTGTTAGGAAAGAGGAAAAAAACAAAACAAACAAAAAAAACCTCATGAGTACCTGATCATGTTTACACGAAACCTAATGTAATCCAATTCTCACAAGGAAAAAATATTATCACATCTATACACATGTGAGATAATTGTCTTTGCTGGTTTGAAAATTAGTCACCCAAGCACCATGCATGCGTCCACCTTAGAGGGAGGGGCTCCTTGTGCGTGCTGGACACTCAGTTGTTTGTTGCTTTTGTTTCTTTCTCGCTGCTCCAGTGCATCATTCACCCAGCTCCTAACCTTTTGCCTTCGGCTTCTATTCGCAGTTCTTCCTCGGAACCTGGTAACAGACTTGTTTTCTCTGGTCCTTCTCTCCATCTGTCTCTTCCTGGATGGCACTAGTAGGCACCTTTTTGAAGAAGCCTCATCTCCCAACCCCCTTTCGGGTATCAGTCCATTTCTATGATCTGTGGTTGTCTCCCTGGGCTCCGTTCAAGAAATGACAGAAAAGACATCAAAGATCAATTATGAAATATTCATTGTGCAGTAATCTGCACTGATATCTTTTAAGGCAGTCAAAATGATTGACTTATTTCTGTCATTATATAATCAATTTCAAATACTAAAAGATATCCAAATATATGAATCACGGGGCCTCTTTCACACAGCAATATATAAATTACTTGATGGTAAATTGCCAGTGTGTGGGACTAAATAATAAAATACATTTAGAGAAATCATCTTAGTCCCATAAGCACACCTAAGAAGGATGATTTGTGAAGTTGAAAATATTGAAAGGCTTATTTTCAATTAACATTCAATCCAAAGAGAAAAAGAAAAATGAAAAAAGAAAATACAACAAAACAAAAACCCAGCAGCATAGGATCTCATAACGTTGGGGAAGGAAACATGTTGAAAATATCAAAAGCATTTATTTTTTCCGGGTGAAGACGATATAATCTGCTTGGTCTCATACTCATGCCTTCCAATAAACTTGGCAAATGACACCACTGAACCCCTCCTTCTAATTTTTGTTTTCTTTTCTGGCTTTATTGAGTTATAATCAACATATAACATTGTATAAGTTTAAGATACACAGTGTGATGACCTGATACTATATATTGTGAAATGATAGCCACAGTAAGGTTATTTAGCACAATCTTTTCCTCATGTGATTACCATTTTTTTTTTTTTATTGTTACAGTGAGAACATTCAAGATCGATTCTACTAGCAATTTTCAAGTAAACATTCCAGTATTGTTAACTATAGTCACTATTCCATATGAGTACATCAGATCCCCAGACTTATTCCTCTTATAACTGGAACATTGTACCTTTCCAACATCTCCTCATTTTCCCCGTCCCACCCTCAGACCCTGGCAATCACCAATCTACTTTCTGTTCCTATGAATTCAGCTTTTTAGATTCCACATATAAATGAGATCGTACAGTATTTCTCTTTCTCTGTCTGACTTATTTCACTTAGTATAACACCCTCAGGGTTCATCCAAGTTGTTGCGAAAGGCAGCGTTTTCTTCTCTTTTATGACTGAATGATATTCATTTCATCATTTTCTTTATCCATCCATCTGGCGATGGACATTTAGGTTGTTTCTATGTCTTGGCTACTATGAAACTGCTGCAATGAATATACAGATAGCTCTTTGAGATAGAGATTTCATTTCCTTCAGAATTTCCTTCAGATTTATACCCAGAAATAGGACCACTGGCTCCTATGATTGTTCTATTTTTGATTTTTTGAGAAACCTCCATATTGTTTTCTATAGTGGTTGTATCAGTTTACAGTTGCACCAACAGTGTATGAGTTTCCTTTTCTTCACATCCTCACCAGCATTTATCTCTAGTCTTCTTATTAACAGTCATTCTAACAGATGTGTGATGATATTTCATTATGGCTTATGGCTTAGATTTGCATTTCCATGATGATTAGTGATGTTGAGCACCTTTTCATGTACCTATTGACTATTTGAATGGATTTTTTGGTGAAATGTCTATACAGGTCCTTTGTTCGTTTTTAATTACATAGGTTTTTTGTTGTTGTTTTTTTGCTAGT
This sequence comes from Rhinolophus sinicus, assembly GCF_057876585.1. NCBI lineage: Eukaryota > Metazoa > Chordata > Mammalia > Chiroptera > Rhinolophidae > Rhinolophus > Rhinolophus sinicus. Next base: position 109,561,714 of record NC_142501.1, on the reverse strand, counting down.
AAGTTGTATGAGTCTTTTATATATTTCAGATATTAACCTCTTATCAAATAGATGGTTTGCAAATATTTTCTCTCAGTCCATAGATTAACCTTTTGTTTTGTTGATTATGCTGCAGTTTTTTTAGTTTGATGTAGTCCTACATGACTTGCACTTTCATTGCTTGAGCTTTTGATGTTATGTCCAAAAACTTGTTGCTTAGATCAGTGTCAAAGATTTTTTTTCCTCTAGGAATTTTACAGTTTCAGGCTTTAACGTTTAAAACTTTAATCCACTTTGAGTTAACTTTTGTGAGTTTTATTAGGGGTCAACTTAATTCTTTTGTATGTGGATATCCAGTTTTCCCAACACCATTTATTGAAGAGACTATCATTTATCCATTAAATGATTTTGGCTCCCTTATCAAATAGTTAATGTGAAGGTTTATTTCTGGGCTCTCAATTCTGTTCCATTGGTCTATGTGTCCATTTTTATGTCAGTACCATGCTGTTTTGTTACTGCTTTATAATGTAGTTTGAAATCAGGAAGTGCAAAGGCTCCAGTTTTTTTTCTTTCTCAAGATCGCTTTGAATATTTATGGTCATGATTCTGTATAAATTTTAGGATTGCTTGTTCTCTTTCTGTGAAAAAAAAATGCCACTGGAATTTTGATAGGGATTACAATAAATCTATAAGTGGTTTTGGGCAGTTTGGACATTTTAACCATATTAACTCTTCTGATCCAAGAACATGGAATAATTTTGCATTTGTTAGTGTTATTTTTTAAGTTTTTTCATCATGCACTATCATTTTTGGTGTATAGATCTTTTACTTCCTTGGTTAAATTTATTCCTAAATATTTTACTGTTTTCTGGTACTATTATAAATAGGATTGTTCTTTTTATTCCTTATTCAGGTATTTTGTTGGTAGTGTATACAAATGCAACAAATTGTTTGTATATTGATTTTTATCCTGCAAATTTACTGAATTTGTTTATTAGTTTTAACAGTTTTTTTGGGGTGTAATCTTTAGGGTTTTTTTTATATATAAGTTCATGTCATATGCAAACAGAGCCATTTACTACTTCTTTTCCAGTTTGGATAATGTTTATTTCTTTTTCTTGCCTAATTGCTCTGGCTAAAATTTCTAGTACTGTGTTGAAGAAGAGTGGTTTAGGAGGCACCTTTGTTTTATTCTTGATCTTAGAGGGAGTTTTCAACCTTTCACCATTGACTATAATGTTAGTTGTGGGTGTGTTGCGTATGGCCTTTATTACGTTGATGTATGTTCCTTTCGTGCATACTTTGTTGAGAGTTCTTATCATGAAAGGACATCGAATTCTGTCAAATGTCTTTCTGTGTCTATTGAGATGATCATATGACTTTTATCTTTCATTTTATTAATGGTGCATCACATTGATTTGCATATGTTGAGCCATCAAAGCATCCTCAGGAATAGGAGTAAATCCCACTTTATCATGGTATATAATCCTTTTAAAGTGCCGTTGAATTTGCTTTGCTACTATTTTATTATTTTCAACTATATTTTAAAGTACTGTTAAATTTAGTTAGTTACTATTATATTGAGAATATTTTCAACTATATTCATCACAGATATTGGGCTGTGATTTTCTCGTCTTGTAGTGCCCTCATCTGGCTTTAGTATCAGGATAACCGTGGTCTACTAAAATAAGTTTGGGAGTGTTCCCTCCTCTTCATGTTTTGGAAGAGCTTGAGAACGATTGGTGTTAATTCTCGTAAATGTTTTGTAGAATTCACACATGAAGCTGTCTGTTCCCAGGTGTTTTTTGTTGTTGTTGTTGTTGTTGGGGATTTTTGATTACTGAGTCACTCTTTCTTGTTACTGGTATGTTCAGATTTTCTAGTTTGTGTTTATGTGTGTGTGTGTGTGTGTGTGTGTGTGTGTGTGTGCTTGTGTATGATTCAGTCTTTATATATTGTATGTATCTGGGAATTTATCCATTTCTTCTAGGTTGTCCAATTTGTCGGCATATAATTATTCTTGGTAGTCTTTTATAATCCTTTGTATATCTGAGATCAGTTGTAATGTCTCCACTTTCACCTCAAATGATATTTATTTGAGTCTTCTTTTTTTTATCTTAATAACTCTAGCTAAGGGTTTGTCAGTTTTGATTAGCTTTTCAAAATACTAATTCTTAGTTTCATTGATTTTTTTTTTAGTCTCTATTTTACTTATTTCTGCTCTGAAATTTGTTATCTCCTTCCTTCTCCCAACTTTGGAATTATTTGTTCTCTTTTTCCCTTGTTCCTTGAGGTTAAAAGTTAGATTGTTTATGTTAATTTGTTTGTTTGTTTGTTTGTTTGTTTTTCTTAATCAGGCATTTAACATTACATCCCTCTTAAAACTAGTTTTGGTGCATCCTATCTTTTTTATTTTGTGTTATCATCTTCATTTGATCCAAGATTTATTTTTCCTTTTGATTTCTTTTTTGACCCATTGGTTGTTCAGGAGTGCATTGTTTAATTTCCACATATTTGTAAATTTTCCAGTTTTTCTCCTGTTATTGATCTAATTTCATACCACTATGGTCAAAAAGGATACTTGATATGATTTCAGTCTTTTAAAATTTGCTAAGACTTGTTTTGTGACCTAACATATAATCTGTCCTGGATAATGTTCCATGTGCACTTGAGAAGAATGTGTACTCTGCTACTGTTGGACAGAATATACTTCAAATGTCTGTTAAGTTTGTTTAGTCTAAAGTATAGATCAGGTCCAGTGTTTCTTTATTGTTTTTTGTGGGGTTTTGTTGTTGTTGTTGTTGTTGTTGTTGTTATTGTTTTAATCTGTATGATCTATCCATTGTTCAAAGTAGGGCATTGAAGTCCCCTACTATTATGGTATTTCTCTTATTTGTCCCTTCAGATCAGTATTTGCTTAGTATATTAGGTGCTTAAATATCAGTGCATATATATTTATAATTGTTATACCCTCTTGGTAATTTATCCCTTTATCATTATATAATAACCTGCTTTGCCTCCTTTGTCAGTTTGGACCTTAAGTCTATTTCGTCTAATATAAGTATAGATAGTCTTATTCTCTTTTGGTTTCCATTTGCATGGAATGTCTTTTTTCCATCCTTTCACTTAGAGTATGTGTGTGTCCATAAAGCTGAAGTGAGTTTCTTATAAATAGCATATAGTTTAGTTATGTCTTATTACCCATTGAGCTATTCTATGCTTTCTGATTAGAAAATTTAATCCATTTAAATTTAAAGTAATTATTAATAGATAAAGACTTGCTAATGCCAATCTTTTAATTGGTTTCTGATGGTTTTATAGTTCCTTTGTTCTTTTCTTTCTTTCCTGCTACCTTCCTTGGTGATTTGATGATTTTCCATTGTGGTGTACTTTGATTTTCCTTCTTTTTATCTTTTGTGTGCCTAATGTAGGTTTTTGCTTTGTGTTATTCGTGAGTCTTATCTAAAACATCTTATAGATATAAGAGTTTATTCTGAGTGGATAACAACTTAACCCTGTGAGTTAGAACAGAATGCAAAGTCCGGTTGGAGATCAAGTATCAAAGAGAATGCCCATTCAGGCATGGTGAAGGCTACCTTTTTTACTTTACTCTTAACCCAGCAACCACGTTCTTAAAGGATATGAATCAGATAAAAAGTTCAAGTAAATAGACGTACCCTCCAGGCTCATTGCTTTCTTAGTCCTTTTTGAAGCCAGTCCTGAATTTCAGCCGATAGCAGATGCTACCAAGTAAGAGAAACATCATAACCATTAGCTTACTGCCATTAGCACCCCTTTATGTGGAGGCCGTAACAAGTTCTACCACTAGACATAGAAATATGCATAAGTTGTACTGAAATCTCATGCTATCACGAACTATTATTAAGCATCATTGGACTTATAGCAGGCCTCTACAAGCCACCCACACTTGAAATTTGTCCTCTGCTGTCTCTGAGACCAAATTTCTACGCATTACCTCAAGTCAGTTAACTGTGTTTCTATTCTGTTACCTCAAGCCTGAATCTATTTGTCAGTAACTGGCTGATTATCTTAATACTTCTAGGAATGGCATTCAGTCTTTTTCTTAGTTCTTTCTGCCTTCTTCACCTATAGGAACTGACATCCCATTCATAAAACCCAAACTTATACTGTGGTCTCTCTGCTTGTTGATTGATGCAAACCAGCTGCCTGTTTTTCAAACTTGTAAATGGTGCCTAAAATAATTATTAAAGGAGAACTAATTTACAGATTCCAGTGCAGGAAGCTCAGTGGGCTCCTTCAGATTTCTATATAAAGGCTGCCTGGTGTCTGAACTTTGCTATTTCCTTGTATCTGAGCCCACCGCTTTAGATTCACAGTGAGAGGGGAAAATAAATATATATATATATATATATATATATATATATGTATATATATATATATATATATATATATATATATATATTCATTATCTATGTTCTAAAAATCATATTGGAACTCTTTATGTGCTGGATACTCTGTTAGGCACTGGGGCTATAACAGTAAATGAGACGTGACCCTGACTTTCAAGATGCTTTCTTCTAATAGAAAAGACAGATAAGTAAATAGGCACTGCAGGACAGGTAAGTGCCAATAGAGTAGTGGTTATAGGATGCTATAGGAGTTAGGGCACTGGGATTTGCTAGGACGTTACTAGACATTTCAAATGTGAATGTAAGGAAGTTCACAGGGATAATGCATTGCAGAAGTCAAGTATGATAAACGAGTTAACATAGCCAAGGGGAAAAAAATGCTGAGTTTTATAAGGCAATCAATAAATAGAGAGGTCTTTGCCCCATTGCCTTCTTATCTGAACATCATCAGACAGAGAGGACCTCTTGTCAGCAAGGTGTGACGGCTATTCTTTATCCCTGTTCTTCTTGACTTCTCATCCATCGCCTTCCCGTTGTGTCAGAAGCTCCAATCTTTGGGTTAGGGGTAGTGGAATGATACTTTGGAAAGCATTAGTTTTGAGGCAGACATGGATTTAAACCCTATCTCTGTGCCTTACTAAGTTTGAACAATTCCCCAACCTTTTAAAACCCAGGTTGCCCACATGTCAAATGAAGCTAATAATCCTGCTCATAAGATAAGGCGTCCACAGGGCGTAGCATGTTACTGATACCAACAAGATGCATAATAATTATTAGTTTCTTTTTCAAATTAGGGTTGTTGAACAGATGTGTGCAACCAGCTCTTGGAAATGCTCTTCAGACTAAAATCCCTCCCAGATTTCCAGACAATAGAGCATCCTTTGACATTAATAGGGGTTCAGGATCATCTAAAAGAACAATCTGCAATTGCTCACACTTCACGTTTTGTGCCACTGTGGTTTGCATCTGCCATACCCCCGAGGAGCTATTGTCACTCACGCTTCAAGGTTCAGTTTAAACATCAAGCCCTCTGAGGTGCTTTTTTGAATCTGCATTCTCCCCTCCAGCTGAAGTTACTGATTCCCTTCCCTGCATTCTGCTAAATATGTACTTCTCAGGATACGGTCCATCCATATCATACACTTTGTATAATATTTTGTTTTACACATATCAAATGACATTTCAGTTATTTTATATATCTGCATATGGAACCTGCATTTTATTTTCATGCCCATATTTGCAATATTGAACTGTATGCCTAGTTAACTGCTTAATAAATATTTGAGTAAGTGAATGGGTAAATGACTGGACAAATAAAAGAATGATTGAATGATTAAGGAAAAACATTTTTGGTGCTCTAACAAGAGTTAGGAAGATGATTTAGACATAGTCCCCTTTGTAATATGACAAATAAATAATTGATAAATTCCATGTAAACCCAAAGCAGTAAATATTAAGAACTCTAAATCTTGAATTTATTAATTTTATATAATATTATGTATAGGTTTTATGTACTGATCTAGTTACCAATGTAAATGTTTCCTTCATACGAAACTCAAAAGTAAGAGTAAGAGGTATGTATCTGTATATATACACATAGATACATTAGTACAGCACTGTATTAATAGGGTAAGTTTTAATCTGTTACTATGACATAAGGAAAGATAGTTATAACATTATTACAGTGGATCAGACAACTGATCTTAACAATTACATGCCCAAATATCTTTTTTATCAATAGAGTTTTCCTTTGTTACCATTGCCTAGTCAGATCTTAATGACTTGTTCAACTAAAGTCATATCATCTATTATATATCAAGAAATTTTATTTGAGACTGATTCTTAATGAAATAATTAAAAGTGCTGCCTGGATATGTTTTTTCTGCATGGCTTATAATAAAAGTCTTATTTTGCATGTTTTTCATAAATCTTAGGGCTTCAAATAAAATATACTGGTATGTTGAAAACTGGCACCCAATTAATTAAATGAATAAAGCAAGACACAATTTGAATTTAGCTTAATAAGCAAACCAAAGTGAAAGCAGCTGTGTCCCATTAGCTTCTGATTTTCTGCAAAATGGAGAGGGAATCAGATATACAAAAAAGACTGTCTACAATTGAGCAGCTTGTGGTTATGTTGCTATAGCTACCAGAGGTCTTTTTGATGCTTTACTGGGTTGGCAAAGAAACAGACCGTTTGGGATAGTTACACTAAACACTCTTATTCACTAAAATAGTGCTGACATTTAACCACGAGCCTTCAGTTCCTCCACAGAGTTAAAACATGGAAGCAAAAGGAAAAAGAAAAAATATTCAAATTACCTTGTGAACATTAGATCCATGTTCTGTTAGCCGAGGGAGGGAACTCCTGCATTTTAAGGACAAACTTGAGGGTAGAAACATTCCAAACAACTTATACACTACCTCTAGAAAGCTTATCTGGTACCTCTCAATAAAAATAAACCCATTTGGGGGCCATTTAGGAAGTGGAGATGAAAGTGGTACACAGAATAGGGAAATTGTCTTAAAGAAACCCTTTTCCTTAAGAAACCTCTGTAGATGTACATGGCCACATCAAAGAAACTCCTACTAATTTGGCTCTGTAGCTATAATGAGAAATATATCCCAAAGGAAATAATCAAAGTTAGAGAAAAGACATCATTTGTCCACTCAAAAATAAATGCATAAGTTAAATATTCTTTTTCCAGGAGTCTAAATAGCACCACACATAGTTGTTTTAATGGCTCTGTGAATTTTCTAGAGCATCATATCAAGACTGTAGAGAAGTTACATGGATCCCAAGAATAGTTGGGAATATATTATATTCTTTTGGAATGGGTGCCAACACTACCTCCATCCTGCCTTTTTTTTTTTTCTTTTTTTTCTTTTTGTGTGTGAAAGAAACACTTTCTTTTTTCTTTTTAAAATAAGAAAGTAAACAGAAACATTTAAAAAGCGTCTAAAAGTTTAGCATGAGAAGACTAGGGTAGGATGGGGCAGGGCCACATGGCCTAGAATCCTTTCCCTTTAGTTTGCTTCCTCTGAGGTTTTCCATTCTGATTCTAATCACCAGTATAACGTTGACCCCACAAAACAACTTTCTTTAAGGTTCAGGCTCAAGTATGGACGATTTCTTAGCACACGATATGTCATAAATATTTATGAAGTTGAAAGAATTGCGAATGACAGCATTCATTTTCAGCTCAATGCTCTAATGGCAGTTCCCAAGCTGTCCTATATCTGGTGTCATCCTATCATCATCATAATATCTACAGGACAAGAATGATAGCCACGCACAAACAGTAGGCCCCACCAGCACTTCCTCAAGGCTAGTTTGCAGAGATGACAGCTGCTGCGTGCAACACCAATAAATGGAGCTGCCTTCTTTCTATGATTCCATTGTCATTCCAGAATAGTGAATAGCACATTGATAAGGAATGGAATTTTTATTTTTTAATTATAGGATAATCCCAAGATCATAATCAAATGTATTTATCCATAGTTGTGATGGCGTTCATGACTTAAATATAATTCTAATGCAGAGTTCAAAAGCTTTAAGCCAATTCATTTTCTAAGTAAAGATACCATAGCAAAAAGAAAAGAAAACATTTTTATTTTATTTTATTTTTTTAGTTTTTTAAAATTAGTTTCAGGTGTACAAAACAATGTCATAGTTAGACTTTTGCACCCCTTCACAAAGTGATAACCCCCACAAGAAAAATATTAAGGTAAATAATATAATGACTAGTATTATTTCATAAAAATCAAGTAGGCTATATTGGTACTCCATTGTGTTACCAGTTTCTCAGTAAACAGATTATGTAATGCTGGGAAAATTACCTGTAATTCCTCCTCCTCCTCCTCCTCCCCCTCCCCGGCTCCTCTCCTCCCCCCTCCCTCTACCTCTCTCTCCCCTTTCTCCTTTTTTCCTTTTTAATTTAGGAGGAAGCAATTTATGTAAAAATTTACACCAAACCATAGTAGTGATTAGTCAACATAGATATGCATAGACTATATATACCTCTAACTTATTTTCTTCATTTTTTCAAAATAATTTTTAAATGATCCAGTAGCAAGGAATTATTATAGCTTCTTGTATATTAAAAGACTCAAATAAATGGATACAATATTATAAGGAGGCTCCTTTTGACAACAAGAAATAATCGAAGGTTTACTTTTGTGTCCAAACAAGTCACTGGAAAAATGCTTATTTGAACATATGCTTGTGTTATCTTAATGTGCACTACTTAGTTATCAAATAATCTTAAAGAAATGTTGCAAAAATAATTCAGAAATAAAATGTGGGTATGTCCTTTATAAACATGTTACAGTTGTTTTGCTGGTGTATAATTTTTCATAGAGTTTCTACTTTGGCAACCTATATTTATATGTGAACTACACCAGGTCATCAGAGAATATAACTGACTCTAAAATTACAACATGGAAAAATGTGGAAATGAAGATTCAGGGTAACAATTTCAGTGCTTTTAGAACAAAGGCTGAAGTAATCACAGATTCCAAAAAATTCACGTTTTATTTCAGAATAGCAATTAAGCAAAAACAGCTCTTTAGCTAAGACAAATAAATAAGGCCAAACAGGCAATTCTAATGGTTTTGCTTGTGGGGAGAGAAAGAGAGTTTACAACAGTGTGTGTGTTATTTGCTTGATTCTAGTGGAAGCTGTTAGATGACAGAAGCAAAGATTAGATGTTGTTGTTGTTGTTGTTGTTGTTGTTGTTTTTTAATTTCTTGTCGGTGTGTTTCAAACTAATACAAAAAAGAACAGTTCTGCAGGTCTTAGCTCCATTGGTTTGAAACAAGACATGTTCTAGTGATGGGGACATAGCACAATATAATGACCGCTTGTTGAGACTATGTAGCACATGTTGCAGTGGAGGGTCTTAACCTGCAGGATATCATCTTTAAGCTGACATGCGGGACTCTGGGCCTTTTGACTCTTCTCCTCCTACCCTCCCTTAGTTATAGTAGAAATATCTTTTTTCACTCTTCAACTTTCCATTCTGAATAAAGGTTTCCATTCCTTCCCTTTTAGAATTGATTCAGAGGAAACTTCATTTTTCAAAGTAAAAAAAGTGAGAAAAACAAGTGAGTAATTATAACTTGATTCAAAAGAGTGACACAGTCGGTAAGAGGAGAGAAAAGAAATGTAGATTTGACTTTGTGAAATTATAATACTATTGTATGGCACAGGTTCAATTAAGAAAATTAAAAGGCAAAAGTCAACCGTATCTAAAAAAATAATTATAATATATACAACAGTTAAAGGGTTAAATTCTTAATATGTAAATATTTTTTGCAATTTATTTAATAAAGATGAACACCCCAATAGAAGAAAAAGTGAAACGCAATATAAATAGACTATTCACAAAAGAAAAATTATGAAGACAATAAACATACGGAATCTTGACTTTTTTCACTAGAGAGACCTATTGCAGACCAAAGTTATTATCTTTAACTTGTATAATGAGAAATATTATCGCAATGGAGAGTGTCTTAAAATGATCAGCCAAACATAAACTTTAAAAACATCTTTGATTTTTTAAAAAGAGAAAATCATTCTGTTTTAGAGAACAGGAAATCATCCTCAGAAAATTGATTGAAGAAGGGCATATGCACGCATATACAAGATATAATTAAATGCAGGTTGCATTGCAGAGTTGTTAGCATTACAATTTTTTTTTTTAAATTGCTACATGTACCACAAAATAAACCTAAACTAATTATTTATACACTACATACACACACACACACACACACACACACAAACACACACTGGGGGTGCCAAAAATGTACACATTTTAAGAGATGTTATCTGTATATTACTTTTAGAAGTTGAATTCAATTACAGTAGCAATGTGTAGTAAGACGTTCACTCAAAAGATGGCGTTAATCAAATGAATGCTAGTGTCATTCATTGTGTTACAATTGTAATAGTTTTTCCTTTCTTAAAATGTGTGTACATTTTTTTTAGACCGTGTGTGTGTGTGTGTGTGTGTGTGTGTGTGTGTACTCATACATATATACACCTACACAATAGAAGACTGAAGCCATTGACATAATGTCTTTAGTGACAGAGAAATATATATATTATAGTAAATGAGAGAAGTGGATTACTGTTAATGCTAAACCATATATTTTAGATAAATCACTTGGTTACTAAATGATTCCTATATATTTGTCGTGACCACTTAAGTTTGTAAGCTTATCATACAAGAGCATTTGATTATATTGTTATATATACTTTACAACATTTGTTCTAAATCCTTGTACGATAGGAGTCCATGTAGATGGAATTCTTTCAAATGTGTGCACACTCACACATACACTCAGGGGCACCACTCACACATAGATACTCACTCTCCATAGAGAGACTAAGATCTTTTTTCCTCAAAGTTTTGCTGAAAGAAAGCTTCCATTTTTTTTCTCTCATAGAATTGCTTGTCAGAAATTATAACTTGATTCAAAAGAGAGATGTGATCAAATCAAATAATAAGACAAATTCTTGCTAGACTTTAGTGCAGTTTGTATGCTACTAGAGGAGTGAAAGAAAGATTTAAAAAAACAAAAAATTGTTAGGTTTTAAGAAAAATTAAACAGCCGAATAAAAGAAAAAACAAAAACAAAACAAACCAAAAAAAGCAGTAATATTCTTACCAAGGGGCAAATCTAAAAAAGTCTGTAGACACAACAGAAAATGGCTTTGAAGAGAAGAAAAAAAGAAAAGAAAAAAGAAACCCTGGAACTTATCATATGAATTCTCAGCTGGAGCAGAAGTTACAATGTAGAAATAAAGGTGTGTATGACTTTTGAAAAGCATGAGAAGAAAAAGCCCAGAATAAGACATCCCCCCTCCAAAGCTCCCAGCATATTGGAGTCCTCAGACGCTACTGTACCACTCCTATGCCACACATTTCAAACAAACAGCACACACAAATTCCCTAAATCCCCTATAAGTTCCCTAAATATCTATACCATGGGTATGAAGTGTGCTGTGGCTAATGATCTACTCTAATAAACTAGTTTTCTATAACCACTCCACAATCAACTGTTTCTGTTTCACAAAGCTTAGTGATAGGTCTTGATATCAGGTTTTGTGGTAAATAAGGATAGTTCAAGAGAAGTCAGCCAGTTTTTAATGACAATAAGTAACTTGTCTACATTTTTTAAGATTTTTCAGAATCTCAGAAGTCTGAACATTTCTGAAAGATTCTCTCTCTCTCTCTCTCTCTCTCTCTCTCCCCCTCTCTCATTATTTTGCTTGACTAGTGAGCTACATCATTTGTCCAAGATCTCAAAGACAGCTATGTGTGTACATGGGGCAAGAACTTCATTCCTGGCTTATTTCCATTATATCCTGTATCACAATATCAAATGAGCTCAGAAAATTGTTGGATATAATCAAGCAGCTTTTGTTGTGTAACCGCTGTGTATGCAGAATTGTGTTAAGGGCCGCGGAAGCACATAAGCATGTTAACACATGACCAAAATTGCCCTCAAATTTGAGATATCAAAACAATTGGAGGTGGAAGCTAATCTTCTAATCATAATCATCAAAGCTGAACAGAAGTTCAAACTATAAAAGTTTTTACTTCTTTTCAAAATTATAATAATATAGTTCATTGTATATTTTATGAAAGAACAGTAAGCTTAGATTTTCACATGTATCTCCAGGGATGTGGTGAGAAAAATCCATAATGAATGTAGAGAAGTATGAACTGTATCTGCTGTAAGACAAAAAAGTTAATTCATCATCAATGAGTTTATTGAATTCTCCTAACGTTTGTTAAGGTTATAAGCAGAGAAATTCTCTGATAATGTGCCTTACAATAACACAACTTCTAACAGAATGTGACTGGCCATGGCTCCTGACTTCTGCTGCTGGTTTTCTTCAGTTATTTCATTGACCTCATGACAATGGAATATCCCATTTTACACATGTGCATTTTTTGGACCTCACGTGGAGTGGTGTGTGAGGTTTACACACAATTAGATTTACAGTAGCCCCTCCCCCCATCAAAAGTTTTCTTTCCGTGGGTAACTTACACTTACCCATAGTCAACCATAGTCTAAAACAGGAGTGTCCAAACTGCGGCCCGTGGGCCAACTGCGGCCCTCAATCCATTTTTAATTGGCCCACAGCAAATTCCAAAAATATAGTCAGTTTATTTAATAAACCAGGTGAGGCAATACATACTTCACCTCTAGTGAGTGGCCCAGCTGTTTGTGTATTTTACCGCATATGGCCCATGGTAAAATACGTTGAAAAAAGTTTGGACACCCCTGGTCTAAAAATATTAAATGGAAAATTCCTGAAGTAAACAATAAGTTTTAAATTGCACACCATTCTGAGTAGCGTGATGAAATATCTCTGTCCTCCCGGGTTGTGAATCATGTCTCTTTCCAGCATGTCCACGCTGTATGAACTGCCCTCCTGTTAGTCACGTAATAGTCGCCTCGGTTATCAGATCAACTGTGGCCATATTCAGTGTTTGTGGTCACGTCACCTTATTTTACTTAATAATGGTTCCAAAAGGAAAGTATAGTGATGCTGGCAACTCAGATATGCTAAAGGGAAGCCACAAATTGCTTCTTTTAAATGAAAAGGTATGTATATATACGGGGAAAACAGTGTATATAATATAATATTCACAGTTTCAGGCATCCACTGGGGGTCTTGGTACATGTGCCCCACGGATGGAGGGGGGGGGCTACTGTATTTTTATTGTTGATAGGCATATTATCATCACTGTTAGTCTTCCTCAGTAGAAAGATTTAAAAAACCCAGCTCCACACAGGGAATAATAGACTACAATGAAATTTGATATTTGAAACATTAGAAAATAAGTATAATCCCTAGAAACGTGTGGTTCACGTATTCATCAGTCCAGCATCATGCACTACATGGGTCCCAGAGCTGACTTGAGTGGTTCATCTATTTTGGTGAAACTACACGTCCCAAAAGAGAAGATTGATTGACACTGAAATAACCATTGTAATTCAGAAAAATGCTACCTGGTCATGCTCCTATTGATCTTCTGATTCTTTTCTCACAACTTAAAGGATGAGTCTTGTCAAATTTCAGGAAACACTATTGTTTCCAGTGGATAGAAAGACTTTCTAGAATGGGAACTTAGCTGACACATAGCGTATCTTTTCCATGCTGACATGACTGATAACGTTTCTCTATGCTCAGTGGCAGGAGAATAATAAGAAAATTATAGCAGACTATTGATATCAAAGAAAAACATGAGACTTTCAAAAGGTCCCCATGCAGTTTAGTAATTTAAGAAAAAAACACAGTAGAGTGACGGATTATTTTCTGATACTAGGAACATACATGAATTATATAAAAGGCCCTCGCTTTCCAGAAAATAAAAAAAATAAGAAATATGTTTTAAAAATATTTAGAATTCTTATTCTGTTACATAACATACATTTTCCTATTTGATCTTTAAAGTAACTTTCCTTACCCAAATTTACCTGCTGATAATCTATAATGAATTGTACTAAATCATCTCATATCTTAAGAGTCAGTGAATGAAATTAAACACATATTTAAGCTAATACCAGGTGCAAGTCAGGTTAGGACCTCACAGGAAAGGAAAGAAGAAAATAAAACCTGCATGAGACATAAACTATAAACAAAAATAATTATAATGAGAAGCAGAATGTGCTACCCACATTGTCATAAATACAAATAAAGTGAAAACACAGGGAGAAAGAGCTTATTTTCTTTAAATATCAAGAAAGTATTCACAGAACAGTTGAAGTTGAGATGGACGTAAGAGTGAGTGGGATTTCGGATAGCAGATGTGTTAGACAATGACAATTCTAAGGCTGTCCTTTTCTTTGTCTTGTGCCAGAGTACCAAAAGACGGCATGAGTGTTTCAGGATGGAAGTTGATAAGGGTCCAGAGTGTCCATGTGAAAACATCTCACTTATGTTGTGAATACATACCATCATCATTTGTCGACATGTAAGGCAGTCAGTTCTCCTACTTGTGTCTAATACTTATCTCTTCCCCATGTATTTTATTCTGGCAAATTTCTATTGATCATTCTATGTTCAGCCTAAGTGCTATGTTACCTTGCCTCATTTAGGTAGACTTGACTTTCCCTTCTCTACATTCCTGTAGCACATTTTATTTTTGTCTGTGACAATATTGTATCATAGTTACATGATTGCACATGTATGTCCCCCTTTGGACTATAGGGTCTTTGAGCTAAGCTAGTGAATGTTACTAATTTCTGGACTCTCAGTGCCTACCTTATAGCCTGACACATTGTAAATTTTCAGTGAGTCTTCATGATTTTTAACTGAATGAGAGAACCAATGGCATAGTGGGGTTTTGAGCCTCCTCTCATTATTGTGAGTTTCCCTTTATGGTGGTAGTATTAATGGCTCTCGCTTTTCAAGCAACATGGTCATGGCTTTATGTATTAATATTAATATTTTGTCCAAGGGATCACATTCCTGGCTATATTCTTCCTGAAACATTTCTAACAACATACATTTGTGGAATTAAAACAAGTAGGTTTGGAAGATTGCGTAAAACCATATAATTTGTTCAAAATTATTGAAGAATTCATAAAAAGATAACTTGAATATTTTTGTATATTGCTGAGTTTCTGGAAGAAGCCATTCTCCTGCTAATATCAGTTATGTGTAAGGGGAAGGTAGAACTTTATAGGTCCGTTTGACCATCTTATAATGCTATGAGAGTGTTCACTAAAAGCATTACTGTAATCGTTATCTAACTCAAAACATAAATGTATTTTTAAGTGCTACATTTATGTGTAAATATTTGAAAATTATTCTCCTCCCACACATTGATGTGCCTAGTTATAAAACAGAAGTAACTATAAGTATACACATGAGTATGTAACATCAGACTTTTAGGATATGTAACTTAAAGATTATGAACTATAGAGTAACAACATAAACGTTTATCACAAATGACTCTCCAACCATTCAGACCCTATAGAAATGCTGATAGCACATAAACAGTAATTAATTGTGAACATTAATATCTGCTAAACAGTACCCTGGTGAGAAACACAACAATTTAGGAATAAAAAAGGAAGAGAAGATATAATTGAAAGCACTCTTTAAAAGGAAAATAATAAGGCTTGTACTTAGGTAGGATTTAAGGCGTTCAGTACTGTGATGATTATACAGTACTATTATAAACAATAGAAATTATTATTGTACTATGTTACAGCATGCCTTACAAATTATAACAGTATCAAATGGTCCCTTAAGTGTCAATAACAAAGAAGGTGAATAGATAATCTGTTTTACTTTTTGCATTTCACAATGAATGCAGGAATTCTTATATTATAAAATGTTAATATATATAATACAAAACTTGGAAATTCCTTTTTTATAACCATCCATACTATTTTTACCCAATCCCAGCACTCCTAACAGTTTTGTATCTCCTTTCAGATAAGTGTCTAAATATATGCATATATATGTTTACACTTGTAAATATGTGATATATATATATAGTTGTATACATATTAATATATGTGTATTATTATGTACATGCTCCTTTTTTCACTTAAACTGTCTTGAGAACAAAGAAGTACAAATGCATTTAAGCTCCATTTTATTATTTAAAGTGTTGTCTATAATTCCAGAGTTTGTATACACTGCAATAAACTATTTCTCTATTTTTGGATATTGAATTTGATCCAATATTTGCTCGTTATTTAAAACAACAACAACAACAAAAAAAGGTTCCAGAATTCCTGTTTGGGTCATGATAAAATAACAGAGAGAAGATTTAACCTCTCATGTTATACAACTAGAAACCTAAAGATAATACATGAAACAACCTGTTCAGACATTGGACAAATAGGCAGGACATGTCTGTCTGTAATCACTGAGAAAAGGGAACCAAACAAGGTGAGCCATAAAATTCACCCCGGATTTCTGCTGGAAGCATATTAAGTATCACAGTACATGGACAAACAAGCAGAGCTCAGCAGGAGACAGAGACTGGAATTCACTGGAGGCTGAGTTGGCTGAAATTTGCAAGATGAAATTCTGTAGAGAAGGGATTATGCAGAAAAAGTGACATAGAATCTCTAGGTGTCCTCTTAAGTATGAAGATTACAAAAATACATGAATCAGGTAAAATTCTATGAGATTGGACAAAGAGCTTCTGAAATTTTCCCTGAACTAACTCTGAAGCAGAAATCATTAATTTTCCCACCAACCAGTGTAAAGAGCTTTTTGTTCACTCAAAGTATTCAGTAGAGACTTGTAAAAAAAACCATGCTTTAAGACTAGGGCTAAACTACTGCTAGGGAAAAGAATACTATAGACCTGACAAGAAAATACACAAGACGAGTCTCAAATTCATCAAAGAGAACTGCAAGTTACATAAAAGCCTATCAGAACAAAGGAATTGATTTTATAAAGATCACAATATTCAAACACTCCACAGAATAAAATTACAATGTCCAACATTCAATCAAAAATTACTAGGCATACCAAAAAGTGGGAAAATACAATCCATAGCTAAATATAACTTCACCAAATGAAACACAACCTCAAACAACTGAAATGATAGAATTAGCATGACAAAATGTTAAAGTAGGCATTATATTATGTTCAGTTATTTAAAGGAAAATGTGAGTGCAGTGAAGAGAGAAATGCAAAATATTAAAAAAGAAAAATCTTCAAGATAAAAAAGAGAATGTCTAAAATGAGAAGTTCACAGGTTACAAGTAAGATCATATGAGACAATTCAGACGTAAATTTCGTGAACTTAAGAATTCCAGTGGGGACTATGCAAAATGAAGCACAGAAATAAAATCAAACGTGCAGAAAAAAAGAATCTCAGTAATTTGTGGAGTAGTATCAAGTGGTTGAATACATGAATACATATGTAATTGAAGTACCGGACGAAGATAAAAGGGATGTTTGTGAGCAAAGAACAATTTGAAGAAATTATGGTTACAGATTTCTCAAATCTCTTGAAAACTATAAACCCACCAATTCAGGACTGATACCCACCAGCTTCTGCTTCTTTGGATCCACTGTATGTTTCATTCCAAGACCACCCTTCTCCCAGTCTCCTTTTAGTCAGAGACTAGCATGGTCAGGATACTACAGCAGGTTGTCCATGCCCAGTGAGGGACTCTTCTGATGGGCAAGCACTGTTCAAGGGCTACCCATTAGCCTGAACTAAGCTTTCCCAGTGTCGAAACATAACACTCTCAGCATTAAATATTAAATAGCTGTCTATTTTTTGCTGGTTGTTTTTGTTTGTTTGTTTTATTGTTGGCTAAACTTTTGCAGAAGGAAACATGAGTATTAGTATATAAGATACATTATTGATTACCTTATTGTTTCTGACTACAAACTAGGTTATTTAAAATATATCTACTTCTTTTGAAATGGTCTTTAAATTTAGAATTCAAATATTTTTTAGAAACCAAAGCAATAGTCACTTGAATTCATAAGTTTAATCAGTTGGATATGCTCAAAGGAAATAACCTGTCTGTTCATATAGAATTCTCTAGCCATCACATCTATATAATTTTATATAATTTATTTTTTAAATTAAAATTTATTGAGGTGACAATGGTTAATAAAATTACATAGGTTCCAAGTGTACAATTCTGTAATACATCATCTATATATTACATTGTGTGTTCACCACCCAGAGTAAGTTCTCCTTCCATCACCATATATTTGATCCCCTTTACCCTCATCCACCACCACCCCCCTTTACCCTCTGGTAACCACTAAACTATAGTCTGTGTCTATGAATTTTTGTTTCTCTATTTGTTTGTCTTGTTCCTTTGTTGCTTTCAGTTTTATATCCCACATATGATTCTCAACTTTTTCTCTGCGACTTATTTTGCTTAGCATAATAGTCTCAAGATCCATCCATGTGGTCGCAAATGGCACTATTTCATCTTTACTTATGGCAGAGTAGTATTCTGTTGTGTATATACATCTTCTTTATCCAATCATCTATCGAAGGACACTTGGTTGTTTACATGTCTTGGCCACCGTAAATAAAGCTGCAATGAACATGTGCTCCAATGTTTGTATCATTTTATATCCTCTGTAGATACGGTGATTCATTTGCCCTATTGATAAATACTTTCTCAGATAAATAAAAATATTTTACTGAAGATTGACCTGGGGAAAACTAGCTTGATTGAAGACACATTATAGATGTTACATACTATGAAAATATTTACTAGGCTACTGTATATCCATGACTTTTTCATGTAAACCCGTTTAGAATATAAGCATCTTAACATTATATTTCTTGGATGAGGCTAAGTATTGAGTGCCCTTACTCACATATATAGAGTAATATAAAATTGTAAGCCATAGAGTGTTCTAGTTAGTGCATTACAGTCCCCGTGGCGGGGGTGGGGGATATATATATATAACTCATATTTGATATTTGTAGAATTTAAGAACTAAATATTTTTCAATTAATTTTGGTGAAAGAACCCTTAAGTAATATGATTTGGATTATTAAACTGTTTCTCAAGCAAAGCCACAGCTCCTGTAAGGGGGCCGTTTTCTAGAGCTATTGACCCCTCTAGTAACAGGTCCCTTGCCTTGGGCTTGTAGACTTCACTGGGGCTCATTGTAAAGTAACAAGATTCCCTATATGTTGCTCACAACTTTACAAACACTCCTTTTATTAAGTTCTCCTCAGTCTTAAGTAAAACAAACAAAATTTTTTTATAGAATATACTAATTGATATTAAACTACTAAATTGGTGTCAGAACGCTACCTCAACCTAAGACCACCAACATCAAAATATTATTTTTAATCACCACACCAGACAGGCTATATTGTATTATATCAGTAGCTTGCATGTGTGTTTCATGCTTCAGCCTGGGACCAGAGACCATGCCTGATACGTTGGTATTTCTCACGAGTGGAACTTTGCATTGATATATAATAAGTGCTCACCAGACATACAAGAATAATTTCTAAGTTGTTTTGAGGCAAGAAAAGCTACCATAAAAGCTTTATTGAGGATATATATTATCTAAATGTTCTATTAAAACATGCTCAGTTGTTTTAAAAGAAGAAAAACCCAATCAGTTTTGATTGACATAGCTGCAACTTATACAGTCTGCCTTAAACACAATTAGGACAGAGAATCAATTGGGCTTGATGCAGGAGTAAAACCTTTCAAGTCAAAGTACCCTAAGTAGGATTATTATATCCTATATGCTGTGTGGGAGTAATGTGACTCAGGGATACTCGCTAAATTACCTGGCTAATGCCTGGGAATTTTTACTAAATCTAGATTTTGGTCATAATTTAATTCAAATGCAAGGGTGTCTTTTAAATAGAGGAAACATTATAATTTACAAGACTACATACTGTTTCCCAAAATAGTATATTCTAAATGTGTAGCCTTGTCTAGATGGTGTAATGTGTGTGTGTGTGTGTGTGTGTATGTGTGTGTGTGTGTGTGTGTGTGTGTGTGTGTGTGTGTGTGTTCTACATATTTTGGTATCTGAATGAAAACATGTTATCAAATTAAGTACAGAAAAAGTAATTTCCATATGACAATATGAGAACAAAATTATAATTGTAATAGAGATACTTTTAATGGTGAGATTCAAGGAAAAAAATGTATGAGGATGGGAGGTTTTGGAGGGACAGGGGAGAAAGGAAGGAAGGAAGGAAAGAAGAAAGGAAGGGAAGGAACGGTGGGTTACAGCTAATGCACAAGTTAAAATAGGCACAGGAATTCATATTACAATTATCTCTCCTACTCTATTAGAATCAGTGGCCTGTTTGTATATGTTTTCTTCTTTTTTTCTTTTCTTTTTCTTTTTCTTTTTCCTTAAACATGCAAGCTACAAGCTCACACTGGTACAAAAAATATGCTGGAGAGTTATAATTATAGATTAGATGTTCAAATTCCCATGAGTAAAACATGCTTTTTAAAAAAATTTTTATTAAATTTATTGGGGTGACACTTGTTAGTAAAATTATAGAGGTTTCACAGGTTAGTAAAATTATACATTTATATAACACATCATCTATATATTGCATTGTGTGTTCACCAGCCAGAGTCAGTTTTTCCATCACCATATATTTGACCCCTTTTTCCTTCTTCTACCATCTCCCCTTGCCCCTTACCCTCTGGTAACCACTAAACTGTTGTCTGGGACTATGAGTTTTTGTTTCTTTGTTTGTTGGCCTTATTCATTTGCTGATTCGAGTTTTGTATCCCACATCTGAATGATGTCATATGTTCTCAACTTTTTCTTTCTGATTTATTTCGTTCAGCATGATAATCTCAAGATCCATCCATGTTGTCTCCAATGGCAGTATTTCATCTTTTCTTTTGGCAGAGTAATATTCCATTGTGTATATACGAGATCAGATAATTAAGTTTGCAAACTCATCCTAGAAAAAGTACTACATACCTTATTGCTGAATATCACTATGGTCACCTTCAAAGTACTCCCCTTGGGAAGCTATGCACTGAAGCTAGCACCTAGTCCATCCTTCAAAGCAGTTTTGGAACTCTTTTTCTGGAATGGCCATCAGAGCTGTCATCGTATTACCCTTGATGTCCTGGATGCCATCAAAATGTCTTCCTTTCATATTTCCTTTTTATCTTCGGGTAAAGAAAGAAGTCATTGGGGGCCAGATCAGGTGAGTAGGGAGGGTGTTCCAATACACTTATTTGTTTACTGGCTAAAAACTCCCTCACAGACAGTGCTGTGTGAGCTGGTGCATTGTGGTGATGCAAGAGCCATGACTTGTTGGCGAAAAGTTCAGGTCGTTTTCATCTAATTTTTCACACAGTCTTTTCAACACTTCCAAATAGTAAACTTGGTTAACTGTTTGTCCAGTTGGTACAAATTCATAATGAATAATCCCTGTTATCTTGTTGCAACTAGTTTTCAAGCTTAGTTGTCAGACCTCCTGTACCACATCTTCTTTATCCAATCATCTATCAAAGGACACTTTGGTTGTTTCCATGACTTGGCCACTGTGAATAATGCTTCAGTAAACATCAGGGAACATATATGAATATGTTTACAGACAACTCTTTTCAGGATTTTTTCGGTAGATAGCCAGAAGAGGGATTGCTAGTTATACAGCAATTCTATTCTTAATTTTTTGAGGAACCCTCATACTGTTTTCCATACTGGCTCTTCCCTTTATATTCCCATCAGCAGTGTATGAGGGTTCCTTTTTCTCAACTACAACGCTTGTTATTACTTGTCTTGTTGATGATAGCCATTCTGACAAGTGTGAGGTGGTATCCCATTGTGGTTTTGATTTGCATTTCTCTAAAGCTAGTGAAGTTGAGCATTTTTTCATATATCTGTTGGTTTGTTGGTTTGTCTTCTTGGGAAAAGTGTAAGGCATGCTTTTTTTGTTTGTTGTATCTTTTTAAATTAAGTACTCTGATGCCAGCATTTGTTGCATTATCTGGAATATGTCATCATTTAATTGTTTACAATATATTGTGATTAAAGTCATTAAACAGGCTCTTGAATGTCTAGAAAAGTTACTAGCTAAAAATATTAAAACAGAGCTGAGCTGATGAAGTAACCATTTGAGTGGAATTTACACATAAAGAAATGATTGCTACATGTCTATTAATTACTTTATAATAGAAAATGTTTTCACTCTTTTCAACAGTAACTTTCTATTATCCTATATGTTGGCATCTTTAGTGAGACACAGGCAATTTTAAAACTTTCTTAGAACTCAGTGTGCTGACATTTCCTAGGATTCTTCTAGATTTCACAAAAGTCTTTGCAGCTTCGCCTCAGTGGTCATATTGTAAGATATGACCTAACCCGCTAGTAAAACATGAAAGGCTTATATGGCATGATGCTGCCTTTTAGAAAATACCATATTAGCAGGACACCTTCTATAAAACAAGGCATTTTTCATTATTTCTTGGGCCAATAGTTATTACTATATGTGACACCATATGTCTCTAACATACAGAAACACACCATTCGAAACCTACAACATACGTGCTTTTCGAGGAAACACTAGACTCAGAAAGACTGGGTTGTTTTAGTTGCAGAGACATGTTGTATGTGTCTCAAAGTGCATGGGTAAAAATCAACATAAAAAAGAAAATTGGAATTTTATCACCATAACCAATCACAAGCCACAGCACTTGTAAGCCATATGCTTGAGAATGTTTATCCTGAAAATGCAAAGAGGAAAACTAAACAGAAGTGATAGTTTTAATAGTGGTCTACTACTCAGTTGCTCAAATCACTGTCTATCACTTAAGATACCTTAAATTCAAATAACAGAAATTCTAGACTTAAAATTCTTAAACAATTGGAAGACATATTCTTATATGTAAGGCCTCAGGTAGAGTGCCGACAAGTTTGGTTAATTCAGTTGCTCAGTGCCATCACCAAGAACCCCAAATCCTTTCATTTTATAATCTCCTAGGATCAGTGTTGTTGACTTTGTGTTCTGCGCTTCCCCTCCTGTCTGAAAGATCACTACCAAAGTTCTAGGTGACAATGCAGGCATATTATCCAGCAGAAAGAAGGAGCCTTCCCTTCTCTTCTGATGGGTCTCTTTTAATTGATGAGGACACCTTTCCCAAGTCCAGCCATGCACATACCCCCATGACTTATTTTCTGATAGGGCTACATTTCCATGCTTAATCAATTACATTCAACAGGAAGGTGATTACCATGCTAAGTTAAGATCAATCAAGTAGATGGCTTTAGGAGTTCTATTCCAAAGGAAGAAAGGTATAGGGATGAGTGTGGGTCAGGGGGAAGAAAAAGTAGGTACTGTTCTATGATGTCACATTTATAAAATAAGTATCTTTTGAAAAGGGTGTTGACTAAATTTCAAATGATATAAAAACTTAGAGTTGCTTTCTTCATATAGTAATTTATCAAGACACTGATTAACACTAAGATGGTAAATTTATGGAAAGATAACTGAGTAATTGAGACATCTTGAGATTAAGATAGCCTCTAACAGAACATGCATTTAAAAGCCAGACTATCTTTGTGTCTCTCAACTTTTACCTGTCTTTTCTCCCAAATAATCTGGAAATGTTTTATCTTATCTGTATTCTAGAATTAAGCACTTGTCTTCACACGTGTAAGGAAAACAACTTAGATATATTACAGGCTAAAGTTATGTCAATTACAACTAGCCTTTGATTTTCCATTGATTCTTTCCCATTAATTGTTCATTATCACAAATAATAAAATGTTTCATAATCTGGGGGATATTTTAGCAAATATGTATTTCCCTAAGATAAAATTAAATATGAATAAAATATTGATTACATATATTTACTAATCAAAGGGAAAGATTTATTGACCACAGATCTGTTTACATTACTTTTCATTAAAAGACATGAAGCCAGAAGCCCACGCCTTGACAATTCTGACGTTTAGGCTTTAACATTAAAGAACGTGCAGCTTGGCTTCATTCCACACTCTGTTAAGAAAGAGGAAAGGAGCTTCCTGTTTATATAATTTAAGACAATTTTGAAAACCTTTTCCCACAAGCAGCAGTTGAGCTAACTTCCAGCTTTAATGGTCAACATGAATATCCTTTTGCTCCTGGAGAACAACTATACCCTAACTTGTACAAATCCCTGCTGCAGGGTTTTCTCTCTTATAAAAGGGATGCAGTATGAATGACACTATCATTTTTACATAAAAATTTCTATTTTCAGTATCCTGATAGTTCACTTGTATACCTAGGTCAACATAAATACAATTCTACAGAGTTTGTCCATCCTTTTTAGTTTCAAATCGTTCGAAAGCGATCGCATGTGTCTTTGGCATCTGTAGTTCAGTGCTTGATGAGTCCTGTTGTATTCTTTGAGATTTGCATTCTTAATCAGGAGGACTTTTTTTAAGCTCACATTATATTTCAAAATTTGAGATGTGACTCATATTTGAAAATATATATGCACACCATTTTCTCATTTAGTTTTCCCATTCATCATATGTCAAATAATGAATTAAAGCCATCAGCTGAAAGGAGAGATGTCGCATTGTATTATGAGCAGATATAAAAACGTAGAGGCTCTGAAAATGTCGTGCCTGGTTATCCAACAAAGGAATTCTGCTTCTTTTGTACATTGAAACTGTTAAGCTAGACATATTTTTTTGTAGAGGATTTAAAATGTGAATATCCAAGACAATTAATTTTCCTTGCCTTTTTTTTTTTTTTTTTTGTCATAAAACATTCTGTCTTTGAATAGCCCCCATTTCTTTTTTGGATAAAAGAGCACAGCTGTTTGGATTATCCACTTGTGAATTTTTACCCTTCTTCAGTTTTACCCAAATATTAACATAAAAGCCACTATGAGCGAAGTGTCTAGGTCTGTAACTAAGACTATCTGTATGAATCACACTAATATAAACAAAAAAAAAATAGTATCCATATTAAAAAGTTATAGGAGACACCAAGCTGATTTTCAGGTATGCATTTTCAGAAAAATGCAAGATACTATGCTAATTCAGGATGTATTTTCTCCCATTCTTTTTGCATCCTTGAAAATTACATGAGTATTATTCTTATTGTCATTATTACTATTCTAACTATCTTACGTAGTACAGTGGTGGGTATCAACCTATGAAAATAGAAAGGAAGATGTCGGCTTCACAGCCTTCCAATTCTGGAAGGCTCAGTTCCCCAGGCATGACTCAAGTTTGTGTAAAAACCAGTGGCTGGGGAGACCTCACTTCATGACTCCAATTCTTTTGCTTAAGGGCACATTAGCAGAAGACACATAAGGCAGTTCCTTGGAATTATAATGTGGTCTAAAACTGGCCAGGTATAATTCTTAATCCAATAAACCAGTTGTCTTAAGCAATGATGGAGAAAAAGAGAGAAAAAAAATAGCTCAAAATGAGACAGTCAGGAATTGGAGAATATTGTTTTCCTCATAAGCAGCTCCTTTATACGGTGCTTGAAGCCTTGCTTTTAAATTGCCATAATATTTTTAATTGTGTTATAAATAATATTTTATATCCCACTTTGTTTTTCCTGCTTAGCAAAGCCATTCGAGTGATTTGTTGGCTCATTTTTCTGTTTATTTTATTTTAATAAGAAAGTCTTCTTGACATCAGGGAGTCAGTTAGACATAATAGAGTTCTGCTAACAAGCCTCATGAAATGTAGGAAACAGATAATAAATCTGACATATATACTTCATATGTAATAAGCTGAAAATTAGAATAATTGTTTCTAACACACTACAGCATGTGTAGTACAGTAAGAGCTTGGTTTAAACAGAAAAGTAAAAATGTCAGCCCATATTTCAAGTTGATGTCCCCTTCTTAAATCAGCAGGTCTCTGGTATGACACACTAGCCATCCTAACTTCAAAATGTAGTGAAGACTCCTAAGGGTAACCACTGGAATTAGGACAATTTCCTGGAGTTCTTTGAGACATTGGCTAGAAAAACAGAAGCAATGTTGAGTAGTTTAGCTGCAGCCCATCAGGACATTTCATCAGTAATATTACTATTACTTTCTGGTTAAAAGAGGAAATGGAAGATCAGTGAATTATGAATAGCTCTGAGCTGGAAAATATGGCTGGCACTTTGCCTTAGGGGTGCAAGTTTGAGAAAACCAAGAATGTTTGAAAATCGTCGTCTCTTGGGCTTTTAACACATAATGATTTCTCTACTGAGTGGCACCCGCAACGTTGATCCTTTGATATAAAACCTGATACTTATTTTTCCACAAGGTTACTTGTATCCAAGTAACATACACAGCATTACAGAACTTCAGAGCTAACATTAAATAATGAAAGAAATAAAATTTTAGTGTCGATAGGATTTTAATCCTGCCTTTTCATCTGATAGCCCCCAAACAATTGAATCTCTTCAACTGACACTAGTCTTTAAAGAAAATGTCTGACCGTCAGTTAAAATTATTACATTTTCATATTTCCCATCGGTTAAAATTGTTAACATTTTTCATATAACACTGAAACTTGTAATTTAGCCCCACATTTAAGCATAAATTACCATAAAAGGCAGTTATGTTTTCTTTCATATGCATATATCCTAATAGGGAGGGATTCACTTCTTTTTGTTCAAAATGTTTTAGAGAAGACCAATGTGTGGTCAGTAAATACTGCATATGAATTAAAGCAGTGGTGTGTAAATATAATTATTGATTTCATTTTTACCAACCCATTTTTAATTGCCAATACTAAGCTACATTGTACATTGCCAAGGTTTTAGATGATTTTTATAGGGAACAAGATATTAGAGAGAAGCTGCATGACAAAAAGATAAAAGATAAAAAC
The DNA here is from genome assembly GCF_057876585.1 of Rhinolophus sinicus. Taxonomy (NCBI): domain Eukaryota; kingdom Metazoa; phylum Chordata; class Mammalia; order Chiroptera; family Rhinolophidae; genus Rhinolophus; species Rhinolophus sinicus. The sequence continues at coordinate 109,535,023 of NC_142501.1, read as the reverse complement.
AGGTCTTCCATTTCTGTATTTATAACCATTTATGTTCACAGATACATATAAACAATGAGTCCAGTCCACCACCACAGAAAAGCTTAGAGCAAGGAAAAAGAAGAGGCTGTAAATCAGTTTCCCCATTGTAGTTTTTCCCATCTTATTTTTTCATCTATAAGTAGTACAGAATCCCACTTACAATTTTAGCAGTGTATAGTTAACAGACCAGAGAATGAGACTTCCTGGGTTTAAATCTTGGCTCTGCCCCTTACAGAGTATGTGAACTTGGGAGGATTACATCTCATTTATCTCCTGTGTATCATGGAGGTAGAAGTTCAGAGAGCTGTTCTAAGTATTCAATGAGTTAACATAAGATAAACACTTAATAGAGTGCCTCGCAAAGAATAATTGCCCACTAAACATTAGTTATGGCTAATAAAATAATAATTATTTCCCCCAAATCAAGCTTTCAACTACTTCTTACTGAGACTTGGACAAGCAAAACTAAAAGCATATTGTAAGTTGAACAAAAGTGTGGAGGAAAAACTGTGCATAGCATCACTTTTAGACAATGATGAGCCAAATGAAACCTGCCCGAAAGAGTTCGCGGTCTAACAGGAAGAACACCTACTAAGTGAAATAAACTGGAGTGTATTAAACTAACCAGCAGTTAAATAAATAGGATAGCCACACTGAAGGCTTATTGTGTTTTGATGAACAGAAGTTCTTTCTTTATTTTTTTACCAATTTTTATCTTTATGTACAGTGCTTTATGTATATTCTCAAAAAACAAACACAAAAATGTCTCCTGGGACATCATGAAGACTTTCTTATAGTAAAATTGAGATATCATTCATAACATTTTCAATTAAAGTGTAAAATCTAGTGGTTTTTAGTATATTTACAAAATTGTGGGAATATCACCACTATCTCATTTCGAAATGTTTTCATCACCCCAGAAAGGAAGCCCATACCTATTAACAGTCACTCCCTTTTTCATGCCTTCTCAGTCAGTCCCTAAAAACCGTTCATTCATCTACTTTCTGTCTCTGTAGATTTGCCTATTCTGGAGACTTCCTATTTATGGGAACATATAGTTTATGGCTTTTGTGCCTGGATTTTCTCACTTAACTTGTTTCTAAGGTTCATCCATGCTGTAACATGTATCAGTATTTCCTTCCATTTTAGGGCTGAATAATATTCCATTGTATGGATAGACCCCACTGTGTTTATTCATCAGCAAGTAATGAGCATCTGCATTGTTTCCATTTTGGAGCTATTATGAATAATACTGCTGTAAATACTTGTGTGGGCATAGTTTTTATTTCTCTTAGGTGTATACCTAAGAGTAGAATTTCTGGGTCATAAGAAAACTTTTATCTTTAAATTTTTGAGGAACTATTAAACTGTTTTCCAGAACAGCTGAACCATTTTGCATTCCCTCTAGTAGTAGTGTAGAAGAGTTTTTAATCCCCTACATTATATACAGAGGATGCCAAAAACTGTATACACATTTTAAGAAAGGAAAACTATATTAAAATTGTAATACTCAATATATACGATAACAAAAGATGAATACAAGTCATGTGAATACAAGTCACGTTTGACTTCTGCAATTACAAGAGGTACTCAAAGTGGTTACCATCAGCGCCCAGACCCTTCTGATTATGGCGAACTACTGCTTAAACAATGCTGACCAAAGTGTCCACTATACATTTGTTTGTCACCCCCGGTATACATATGGATATATGTCCATCTATATATATGTGTATGTGTGTGTGTGTGTGTGTGTGTGTGCATGTGCATACACACACACACACAACCACACACACACATATATATATATGAATGTATATATATGCATGTATATATACACACACACACACATGCATACACAATACTAAACTGTAGTGTGAGGAGATACATGTTTATGTAGTCACACTAAAAACTTGAGTGGGGGGGGAGAAGAAATGATGTAGCTACCATAAAAGTCTTAAAAATATGGTGGTTACTTTTGTTCACAGGAGGATGGACAGATGGGGGAAGAGGCAACCAGGCAGCTTCTCAAGGTACTGGAAGACTTCTAACTCTTGATCTTTGTGGTGGTCACATAAATGTTTACTTTGTGATAATTCATTAACTGGCGATGCTATGTTTTATCCCTTTTTCTGCTGTGTTCTTTTATTTGTTTTCTTTGTTGTTAAAGAAGAAAAATACTTAATGGTTACCATAGTTTTCTTTTTCTTTCTTAAGTAAAAAAATTCTTCCTAAGCCATTCTGCATTGCCTCAGAGGGGAAGATAAATGCTTGTTGGAGGCTGTTACTTATAATGTATATTTTTCTCAGCTATTTCTGAACTCAGTTATGCATGAGCCTTATAAAATTTAAATTGCCTGGTTTCTCTCAAATTTAAAATGTTTGATATAAATTTAAATAAGCATCTCTCAATAACTATTATAGAGTTTCTCTTCTGTACATTCCATGTGAGCCGTTAGAATACGTATTATTTGGGAGAAAATGTGTAATAATAGGAAGAGTGGGTAGAAGCCATGTGGCAAGGCTTCTGTTCCAATGATAGACTTGAATTACTTCAGTCTGAAACAAGTCCCACAGATAATTGGCTATCTTGTCAATGAAAGTGGAGTCAGTTGAAAATTATTTGCATTAACATTCACATATGTATTATCGCTTCAACTCTATTTATGCAAAGTTATGTAATGGGCTGGGCATAACTATTTTGAAAGGTATCGTCTTTTAGGTTCAACACCAAAGCAGGGATTCTGTACAACAAATGCATATTATGCAAATGTATTTTATAACTAGATTTTAACTTACCTAGATTCTGTCATGATTTTGAAGACATATATCCCACAAAATAGAATCAACTATTTAACATGCAAGTTAAAAAAATCTGTCGTATTGCCAAAAATTCTGAGCTGTGACATAATCCAGACAGTGATATAATTTAATACTCTTTGTGTAGGACTAGAAAGCAGTAAAGAGAATGAGTATCTTGTCTGCCCTCCTTTTCTATGGTGAAATTACTTATCTGGTTTGGGCCACAGATCCCTTGTTTGCAAAACCAACGAATAGAACTCTTAACTGTACATATAAGAACCTTTGGGATCCCCAGAATTGCATCAAAGACAGACAATTGATTCAAAGACAGGCGAGCTGGTCAAGAACCCCATAGTCAATTCAGAAGAGTGACCCCATATTTTTAAGATATCAGGCTTTATATAAACTGTCATTAGGATAAAGGGTGAGGGGTCCCTGCTGCTAAATTAAAAATTTTAAAAGAATATCAATGATATGATAAACATGCTTTGATTTTATATGATTTCGAAGCAGTGAAATGGTTCTTAGTATCTCACATAATGGCTTTCATTTTTAAGTAACTATTAAATGTCCGTTGAATTTATGAAATAATGAATAAGTCAGTTAGCTCACAATTATAGAAAGGGTTGTACCTCCTACATATGAAAATTCATTGAAGATCAGAAAATGTAATAAGGTGTTTGCTCTCTGGAGTCTTACAGGTTTTAAAGCCCAAACAGATATGAATGCAAAAAACTCCCACCTCCTTACTTTATGTGTGAGAAAAACCAGTTCAAAGAGATTATGTGACTAGAACCCAGATTTCTAATACCAAACACAGTGTCCCATGCATTACAACAAAATGCTACCTTTAACCATTCAATTTTGATCTCCTTTACCTGAGTCATCTGTAAAATGAAGAAATGAAACAAGGTAAACTCTCAAGTCTCTTTAAACTTAAGACTGCTGACTCTAAATTTTGATAAGAATCCTAATAAAGTTTGCCAAATGCTTTACATAAAAAGAAATAATGCTAATCGGTCTCCAAAGAATCTACCACGAACTATTTTTTGAACAAACTAACAACACTGCTTAATATATTAAAGAACAATACCTCAAGGATCTGGAGAACCCATAAAGGAAAGTTCAACAGTAGTTCTTTCATTCATCTTAGTCAGATTCATTTTTAAATTACATTTATTCAAGCAAAGAATCAGAGAACTTATATAGAAATGGCATCTAAAATTCCATCATTTCAGGGCCCAGTATTGAGTTGTACCTCTCAAATGGAACGTGAGTGCTTATAGATTTAAAGTAAGTTGACTTAGAGTCTATGCTTCTAAAATAGATGCCTTAAATTTCAAAATATAATCAAAATGTTCATTGGGAGTTTTATAGATTCAAATCAAATTAAAAAGGAATAAAAATTTTGACAAATGCCAAAATGTGCACATACTTATCTTGAAGATAACAGTAGGTATTTAGAAAAATCCCGAATAGCTTTAATTCAATGCAAATTCTAATTAAAACTTAAAACATTGAAGCCAACACATAATGAAGATAAAGTCAAAATAGTTTGGTACCTCTAGAATACGTACAATACAGAAAAACCTTTAGAAAATGTTCAATGGATTCATGGTATTTCTAGGAAACATATCATTCATGGCAACTTGAAAACAAAAATGGTCTTTATATCCCTCAATTGTTTTGGGTTCATTACTCCTTATACCTATACCATATTCTTAGGTCTTAAGACTTTCAGAAAAGGAAAAATCATAGCGGCATTCCCACAAAAGGATCCGTGCAGCTGCTCTCATGCATACATAGGTGTTTTAGTGACCATCTTCTCATGGGCCATCATCTGTGACTTCACTGGGTAATTGCAGAGATGCTTTGAGGGATGCTGACAGACATGCCAGGCTTTACATTAAGTTTCTGAAAGTGCCCTGTTAAAATGAGGGGGGAAAAGTAAATAAATGAAAATACTTATGGATCAGTTACTTTATAAAATGTTCCCAGGTACAGTGATGATTCCTGCCCCTCAGGGAGTCCCTCAGCAGTGAGAGGATTTCGCTAGCTACCCTGCATCAACTTCACCTTCTTCTCTTGCCATTCTGTGGGGCAAGACGGAACCCCATGAGACGGCAACTCTTTTTGCCTCTTGCTCCATTGCACTAAGTGAATAAAGGATTGCTTATTACTTTCATTTTAGCTTGTTATTCTAGTTGACCATCTCAATACCTGATTGCTCAACAGACCTACAATGGCCAAAAACACTTTGAAAAAGAAAAGCAGAGTTGGAGGACTAACAACTGATTTCAGATTAATGTAAAGCAATGGTAATAAAGGTAGCTTGGTATTGATGGCAAGATAAATGATTGGATCTGTGGAAAAAATACAGTACAGATATAAAAATCAATGTTTCATAAATGCAACAGTAATTCAGTGATGAATTTTTTTATCAAATGATGCAGAACAATTGAATATTCACATGCAAAAATACATTCATTGCACACACCATGTGCAAAAATGCCTCAAAATGAAACAGAGATATAAATTCAAAACTTAAAACTATGAAACCTCCATGAACAAAACAGAAGAGAAAAATTTTGTGATCTTGAGTTAGCCAATGGTTTTCAAAAAGGGACAGTTTTGTCCCTTGGAGAACCTTTGGAAATATCTGGAGATGTTTTTGATTGCCTCACAGGAGATGAGACATTACTGGTGTTAGTGGTAGAGGCCAAGGATACTGCGAAACAACGTAGACAGCAGAAAATATCCACAGACAGCAAGTAATTATCGGGGTCAAAAGTCAAGAGTGCCAGTGTCAAGAGCCTCTGGTTAGGTCAAGTTTTTTTCAATATAACCCCAAAAGCACCATCCAGAAAAGAAAAAAAAAATGATGGTAAGTGGGGTCAAATATACGGTGATGGAAGGAGAACTGACTCTGGGTGGCGAACATACAATGGGATTTATAGATGATGTATTACAGAATTGTATGCTTGAAACCTATGTAATTTTACTGACCATTGTCACCCCAATAAACTTTAATTTAAAAAAAAATGATAAATTGAACTTCATCAAAATTCAGTACTACTCCTCGAAAGACACTGTCAAGAGAATAATAATTCTGACCAGACTGGTAGAAACTCTTTCCAAAGTACTGTATATCTGATAAATAATTTGTGTCTGGGATATATAAATAAATGTCAAAACTTAATATTGAATAAACAAACAACCCCATTAAAAATGTATAAAAGCTATGAACTGGCACTTTTTAAAAGAAAATACAGAAATAAGATATAAGCACTTAAAAATATCCAACGTCATGAGTCTTGAGGGAGGTAAAGTTAAAACCACAATGAGATACGACTCCACACCTATTAAAATGGAAAAAATGTAAAAGTATGATCATACCAAGTTTTGGGAAAGATGTGGAAGAAATGGGATACTCATACACTGTGTTCCCAGAATGCAAAATGGCACAGTGGCTTGGAAAAACTGTTTTGCACATTCTTAAAATATTACAATACACTTACCATGTGATCAGCCATTTCAGCTTTTATGTATTAACTCAGGAGAAATGAAAGCATATACTCACAGAAGGACATATAAAGTGGATCGCAGAAGCTTCATTTGTAAGAAACCCAAACTGGAAACAACCAAAATATCTATTGTCTGATGAATGGATAAACTGTGGCATATCTATACAATGAAATATTACTCGGTGATTAAATTAAAAATGAATATGTACTACGACATGGATGAATCTTGAAATAATTATGCTGAACGAAAGGACCCAGAGTAAAACATATATATTCTATATGCTTCCATTTATATAATATTTTTAAGAAAAGGAAACTCTGTGACTCTGGGTGGTGAACACACAATGTGATATACAGATGATGTATTACAGAATTGTACACCTGAAACCTATGTAACTTTACTAACAATTGTCACTCCAATAAACTTTAATTAATAATTTAAAAAAAAAGAAAAGGAAAGAAACTCATCTGTGATGGCAAAAAATTGAGAATCGATTGCTTGCGATGGGGGTAAATTGTGGAGTGTCAGTAGGAAGGGCAGGAGAGAAATTTTCAGGGTGATGGATATGTCATTTTTGCTATTGTGCTGATGATTCCACAAGTGTATACCTATGTCAATACTTCAAATTGTTCCCTTTAGATATGTGTGGTTTGTTTTATGTCAGTTAAACTTTGATTAAACTGAAAAAGCAAATTAAACAATTAAACAGGTATATCAATCTGTTGGGGATTGATATATCAAGAGACACTGGGGATTGACAAAAATAGCAGCATGTATTTCCGTATCGCCCCTATGAGCATCATATTCAAACTAATAAAACAAAACCTGGTGTGTTTTTTTCAGTTCATGACTGAAACCCCGTTTTGTAAAAAACAGGGTTTTTTTTATATTTCGTTTAAGAATTCCAGGAACATTGGAGCACTTTAGAAAGATTTTATTTAAAATGAGAGTTGATTGAAAATTGTGTTTAATGAATAAACCTCAGTTAACTGGGAAAAAAATCACATATAAGGAAAAGCTGAACCCTTGAATATAATGGGTAAAAAAGTGTCACTGTTCTATAGTTAAGTCCATTTTTCCACAAAGCATGGGATTGCATACCTAGAACAATTTAACATGTGGTGAGAACAAACGGATTGTAATTGCTGTTCAGCTTCAAGCCTGCAACATAATAGAGAAGGCACAGTTAAAAACTGTGTAACAGAAAGGGCCGTGGCTCTAATTGGAAATGATACCAGCCCTTGTGAATGGGCCCATCAACACCATCTGCTCCTCAAAGGAAACTTGCTGCTTCCTGCAGCTCTGAGTGCAATTGGTTCCCTCCCATGACAGCAGAAGGTAAGAGGCACTGAAAAGCATTCAGGGAGCTCACGCTTGTTTTTAAGGCTGATGGTTTCCTCTTGACAGTACTGGTTTGTGAACTCCTTCGAGCTGATTAGCAGAGGAGCTGCTACCGACCCGAAGCAGCCTGGGAACAAGGCAAAACAAAGACCCGCTCTCCCTCCCCTCACCCCCTCAGCTTCCTACTCAGAGCACTTCCAAACAAACGTCTTCTACCAAGATCTAACGTGATTGCCTATGTATACAGTAGCAGCTCCAAAAGATATTTTCAGTGTTCATTCCAGCACAACACACATGAGGCATTTAAGTAAATATTATTTTTCCCTATTTATTTTTTATGCACTGTCTAAGCTAGAAGAAATTCAAGTGCTCTCCATTTAAAAATTCTCAAATATAATTATGTAACAATGAATCACTGAAATTACTAGTAACTAAGAAAATGACCCCCAAATTATGAAATATAGTTGGGGAAGATATCCATTTTCCAAACTTGACTTAAGGAGACAGTGACATTGGGCTAGATACTTAATTTCACTAAAATCGAGTTTCTATAACTCATTCTAAATGTCAGAAAAGAAGTGGGGATGCCAAGAATTCTGAAAGGAAAAATTCAGTTATTTGCCCCTGAGTTAGCAGCGACTGGGTGTATAATTACACGGTGCAGAAACAAGGCCTTCTGTATATTTTACAGCTTCAGCATAAATTCAGAATTTCTTATTTTTTGTTCTGCACATCTTGGAATGGAATCTTAAAATTGAACTAGAACTTGGCATGCCAAAAAGCCAAGAAAAAATAGGCTTGCCAAATCTTCACAATGTTAAGGCACGGGAAGAAATTTTATTTATTTATTTTTATGTTTCTGTTTTTTAATTGAAGTATAATTGGCATACAATATATCCTATTAGTTTTAGGTGTACCTTATAGTGATTTCATATTTATAAATCCCCACAATAAGTCTGGTTATGTTCTGTCACTATACAAAGTTATTACAATATTACTGACTATATTCCCTATGCTCTACTTCTTAAGAGGTACAAACTTCCAGTTTTAAATGAATAAGTCATGGGGATATAATATATAATGCATAACAGAAGAATTTTTAGATGTGGCAATCAGCCACCTTCTCTTTCCAGAAAAAGTTTATAAAGTACAAATTATGACCTTGGGTCACATGTTAATACCAACTGTCTCTGTGATAATCTGATTCTTATATGGACAACAAAACAATTTTTTTTAAATCATGGATATATTGTTTATATTAACCTATTTATATGATGAGCTGAAGATAAAATTCTTCCATTAAAGCTAAATAGAAAATACTAATATTCTGCAGGAAGCAAATTTCCATACTAAGTAATTCATTATTTTATAAGTTTCTATTCTTCAGGGATACATCATATATATATATATATATATATATATATATATATATATATTATATATATATATATTTTTTCAAAATTAGCTAAGTATATTCAGCTAATTTTTATGTAATTATGACAATTAATTTGTCCATTAAAATATTTATGAATGATACATTATGTCTCCTGTACCTGCTACTTAATAGCTATGAAATCTTGAATGAATTACTAACTTTATTTTTCCCTCATTTTTTTTCTCATCTATAAAATAAGAATAGCGTTACCTCAGAGGATTTTCTATAGATCAAATGAGTTAATAGAGGCAAAAAGCTTAAACTACTGCCAGGAATGCAGTAAGTTTTCAAGATTTTTAGCTAAATAGCTTTATATGTGCCAATAATTGGGATAAGCATGGGAAAACCATGGTGTAATAAGTCGAATGAACACCCCCCCCAACCTTGTTCCTCAAGACTTAAAATTAAACATGAAAACCAACAGTAGTTACAGGTAATTATAGTCATTTATTCAGTAATAAGTATTATTATTATTTGAATACAAACTATGTGAAAGGGGTATAAGATGAAAAGATGTCAACCACCAGTGTCCTATAGTTTTGTGTATGTTTACATGTTTAAGAGATTGCCCAGACACAGATCATAAATAATACAGCATCACTTGCATAGTTCAAGCAGAAAATGCTGTAGTTTACAGGAAGGCAAATCTGTGTTCCATTTGTATGAAAGAGAAAAAAAATATGGAGGATGAGGAGATGAAAAATCCTTTAACTTAATTTCTACACGTGGTCATTGTTGGTCTTTCTAACCACAGGATTTTAAGTAAATATTGTAAGGTAACCACCCAGAATTCCAAAAACCATGTTTCAGTTGCAAATATGGTACCTAAAACAAAACAGTAAAATTCTAGTGATGGCAGGAGAAAGGACTGAAGAAATTCTCAAAACAACAGAGAAGAGCTTATATAATATCGTAGACAACAACATCATTATTAACAAATTCAGTACGAACCATTTTTCTCCATGAAGATTAGATGAAATCTACCCAAAGGGCGGGAGGGAGGAACTTCTAAGGTTGATTCAGGTAAATATTTTGTTAAATAGAATGGACGTATTGAATTCCCATTCTGTGCCTCTGCTATATATTTCCTGACATAGCATATGGTGATTTTCCACATAATAACCTTCTCATTTTCTTTGCTTCTTAGTCCTGAAGGGAGTTAAGGTATTTTGCGATCTGTACCCAGTTCTTTTTAAGCAATCTCCTGGCCAGTTTAAAACTACTAAGCATATACTACTGCAAAAAAAAGAACACTCTAGTTATCTATATGGACTGAGTAATTGTTTTTAATTCACTTTTAAGTGTACTTATATGTATTTAATTGTGAAATGGGCCTGAGCCCTGGTGCTCAGCAGTGCTCTCCAAACACAAGCTAATGAGTCTTGGGAGCGCCATGTGAGAGATTACATTTTCAAGTGTTAGATCAAATGAACACATGTTCATTTCCTTCTTATCCGGAGGTGGCATTCAGATGGCGAACCATGGATATGTAAGTTTTTTCACAGACAAGACATTTGGCTCCTTAACTGTTTACTTGAGAAGACAGTTGAGTTGGCAGCCACAGCGATTTTCCATTGTCAGAAATGAATAAAATTGCAAGTTCCAGGATGATTCTTAAAAAGAACAAAACAAAACTTCTTTTGTTCTTTCACCAGACACATATGGATCATTGGAAGAAGAAAGTGTTTTCCTTCTGTCTCTAATTAAGCTTTCATGCATCCCAGACCTCCATTAAGTTAGAAAAGCAGGGACCTTGTGTAAATGAGAGTGCATATGTGGAAATGCTTGGGAAGTGCAAAGTATTTTACAATTCTAAAGCATAAACATTGATGTAAATATCATAGGGTTTTCATCATTGCCATGAAATTATCACTAACTACCTTAATATGTAAAAAACCTCCTCCTTTTAAATCTCATTACTGTAGTCTAGCTAGTCATTCCACAAAACAAAAGATACATTTAACACCATTGAGAACTTGCTCAAATCATTCATTCCGCCAGCATGGAACTGTCCCTCCTTCCTTTGTCTATGTAGAATGATCTCACTCATTTATTTAAAAACACTTATTGATAGCCTACTATTTATAAGGCACTGTTCTGTGTCCTAGAATATCAAAATGAAAGGGAAGAAATACTTCTCCTGGGAAAGCATCAGTTCCCCCTCCCCCCCCACACCATTTTTCAAAAAAAAGAAGGGAGGCAAGCAGGCTAGAACATGGTGGGCTGAGGGAGAGAGAAATCAAAGGAATTTGCAATAATAAGCAAGCTCTACCCATGGTGAGCCAGGATGCCATAGTAAAGAATATGGATTTCATTTTAAATGCAATGCCAATCTAGTGGACTGTAGTATGCAACAGGGAACAATGGCTTGATTTATGTTTTTATAAGAATATTTTTTTCTACTCATACTACCTTTAAACTCAGGCAACAGAAATCCACTGCCCTGAGCCCCATCATCTAGAAAACTATGTATCACAAACAATAAATTTATTACAGAACACACGCCTGCCTCTGTCACTTGGTACCTGATGAGCAGCACTGGCATAGCACAACTTGTAACTGTAACTTGTAACTATGACTATTCTTCAGACTAACGGTGTTCAGAGCCAGGGTGGTGCTTCTCCACATCTCATGCCCTTGTCCTTATGACTAAGATAGACAAATAAAGTTCAGGTGTTGGTGTGGATGTTTGTGAAATGCAAAATGGAGCAGCCACTTTCGGAAACAGGTTGACAGTGTCTTGTAGATGCATGAAAGAGATGCATGCACACAAAGCCCATACGTGAATGTATTCAGCAACATTTTTTATACTTGCCCCAAACTGGAAACGACCAAAATGCCCTTCAAGTGATGCAGTTAATGTGTGGTACAGCCATACAATGGAATACTACTAGGAAACAAAAAGGAACACTTGATATTGTCAGAGCTGCTATACTAAATTATAGATAACTCTCAAATGCAGTTAAGTGAAAGAAACCAGACCCAAACAATTACAAACCGTATGATTCCATTTTTATAACCTTCTGGGAAAGGTAATCTACAGTGACAGAAGTCACATCAGTGTGTTCTAGAGGCTCCGTGTTCTGCTGGGTGTTTACAACAGCAGAAAACTTTGGGGGCTGATGAAATTATTATTTATCGTAATTTTGGTAATGGCTGCACAACTGTTTACATTTCTCAAAACGCATCAAACTCTTTACCTAAAAAGGATGAACTTAACTATATGTAAATTGAACCTAATTTAATCTGACTTCAAAAAAGAGTCAGATTAAATTAGGTATAACAAGGTCAAATATAGAGTGATGGAAGGAGAACTGACTCTAGATGGTGAACACAATTTGATATATAGATGATGTATTACAGAATCGTACACTTTAAACGTACGAGGTCTGCCAATTACTTTCATGAACTTGCCACCATGCACTTACATTGGCAGTACTGTACAAACATCTCAGTAAGGTTTCATAACCTTGATATTTCAGTGTCTCACAGCTGTGTCCCTATCATCATGTGGTGGTGTCTTGCAGAAGGGCGTTCATTGTTGTTGTTGCATGTTTTGGTGTGCTGTCACAAGAATGTCTGAGCTTGAATTAAAGCAACGAACACACACTAAATTTCTTGTTAAACTTGGCAAGAGTGGAAGTGAAATCAGGGATATGGTAGTCCAAGTTTATGGGGATACTGCCATGAAGAAAATGGTAGGGTACAAATGGATTAAACATTTTTCTGAGGGGAGATTACGCGTCACTGATGAAGACAGGTCAGAGTGACCAGTAACGAGCAGAACTGATGCAAACATTGCAAAAATTCATTGAATTGTGCGTCAAAATCATCGGCCGACTGTGAGAAGCATAGCATACCAAGTAAACATCGATAGAGACACAGTTAGGAAAATCTTAACTAAAAATCTTGGCCTGAGAAAGGTGTATACAAACATGGTCCCAAAGGAGCTCACAGATGAACAAAAGCAAAGGAGAGTCAAAGTTTGCCAAGACCTTTCGGAGAGGCAAGAAGATATTTTAGGCTTTGTTATCACTGGTGATGAAATATGCGTGTACCAATACGACCCTGAAACAAAGCTTCAAAATGCACAATGGAAGTCAGCCAATTCTCCATGACCAAAAAAGTTCCGTCAGTGCAAATCAAGAGTCAAAACAATGTTGCTAACCTTTTTTTCATATCAGAGGGATTATTCATTATGAATTTGTACCAGCTGGACAAACAGTTAACCAAGTTTACCATATGGAATTGCTAAAAAGTTTGCGTGAATAAATTAGATGAAAATTACCTGAACTTTTCGCCAACAATTTATGGCTCTTACATCACAACAATTCACCAGCTCACACAGCACTGTCTGTGAGGGAGTTTTTAGCCAATAAACAAATAACTGTATTGGAACACCCTCCCTACTCACCTGATCTGGCCCCCCAATGACTTCTTTCTTTACCGAAGATAAAGGAAACATTGAAAGGAAGACATTTTGATGACATTCAGGACAGCAAGGATAATCCGATGACAGCTCTGATGGCCATTCCAGAAAAGCCTGGAGGGTGGACTAGGCGCTGGCATCGGTGCATAGCTTCCCAAGGGGAGTATTTTGAAGGTGACCTTAGTGAATATTCAGCAATGAGGTATGTAGCACTTTTTTCTAGGATGAGTTGGCAAATTTAATTGGCAGACCTCATCTGTAATTTTACTAACCATTGTCACCCCAATAAATTTTAATTAAAAAAAAAGAAAATTCAATAGAGCTGAGGGATAGGTATTGCCAAAATAAATAGATAAATAAATAAATAAATAAATAAATAAATATTTAAAAATAAAAATTTTCAGGTCACATTAATATGAAATTTTAGAACATTCATGATAATGAAAAAAATCCAGTAGTTTCAGACAGAAAAGAAATACCACAAAAAAATATCAGATGAGTGTCAAATTTATTTCAACAATGTTGGAAGCTGAAAGTAATAGATTGATGGCTTCAAAATTATGAGGAAATCTTTCTAATGTAGTACTTTTTATACCTAGAAAAGTCAATCAAGCTCTTAAAAAAGTTTATCTCTCATGCACTCCTTCTCAGAAAGCAGCTGTAATATATATTGGATGAAAACAAAGACACTAACCTATAAAAAGAAAGACATGGGGATTAAGAGAAGAAGGTATCCAAATATAGGAAGCATGAGTGGAATTTCGGTATGATGGTGAATGGAGCTCCCAGGTTGAAACCTATTCAGAGGGCCATATTGCAAATAATATAAATTGGAATGGGGAGAAGGGAAGATTCTATGAGAATTTGGGGGGATTAAAAAAAAAAAAAGAAGAAGGAAAGAAAAGAGTCAGATTAAGTCACATTTGAAACAACCAAAAGCAGATTTTAATTCTATCAGAAAATTAGGAATGTATTTTTTTTCCAGTAAAACAGAGAGTTTAGCTTTAAAAAAAATAAAAATAAAAGAAGCATGTGTGAACTCAAGGAAAATCAAATAATCGAACACAAATTATCAAACTATGATAATATTACGAAATATTATCATAGTTTAATATATGAATCAATAGTGACTGATCTTCCCATAGTCATAATTAAGGTACACTAAGTGTTGATTCTGAGATATTCTAAAAGTTTTCATGACAAACAAGCTAATCTGAAATTCATATTGGAAAATGAAATAAACAAAAATTGTTGACAATTGCAATAATAATCTTAATAATAATAGCTAATACTTCTAGACTTCCCCAAAACCTTAGGTAGTATAGTTAATAACTAGAATTTTTTTTTTTTTTTTTTTTTTTCAGATCAGCAAACTGAGTCACAGATACTAACTTCCTCTAGATTGTGCAAGATGTTAGCAGAATGACTGGGTTTTTGTTTTTGTTTTTGTTTTTGGTGCTGAATCTTTATTATTATTATTATTATTAAAATGTATTGGGGTGACAATGGTTAGTAAATTACATAGATTTCAAGTGTACATTCCTGCAGAGTGACTGGGCTTTGAATCCAGCTGTTTGCTTCTACAATGCTACAATCCTTGCTTGTAACTACTGGGCTATGCTGAATTCCCATAATCAGAGGCCAATACTTATTAGAAAGCCATAGAAATAATAATAAAAAGTTGGTATATTTGTAATAGAAGAGCCAAAAAATGCAGAAAGGGAAAGAAATCTGCCCATGGATATATAGATACAACATAAAAAGCATTGCAAATAGATAAGAAATTGATGGACTATCTCGTGTGGTGTGGTACTAATGGTAATCTGCTTGAAAGAGAGAAAGACTATGGCTGACATAGGTGGTGATTCATAAAATGGGGTTTTATTTTATTAAGGTAGAGATAATAGATGGATTTTGTAAGTTTGTGGGAATTATCCAATAGAGATGAAAAAAATTGATGAGGCAGGAGGGAGATTATGGGCAGGAGCTAAATCCTTAGGAATTGAGATGGGGGTGGAATGATTAATTCTTTTCTGATAAGATGACTTTCCATTGTATTAAGAAAAAGGCAAAAGTCATATTCAGATGAGAATAGTTGTGTGTATTTGATAGTAGAAAGATAAGAAAGCTTCTGTCTGCTAACTTATAATTGCTAAAGGAAGTCAGATATGAGAGTCGCAGGAGGTGGGGAGGGGAGGAGAAGGCAGCAGGTATGAAATAGCCAACTTGGAAATAAAGAACTAAGAGGTACAATGGAGCGCTTATGAATCATATGCATTCACAAACTGACAGTGAAACCACACTGTTTGTGTAGCTTTTCACAAGTTATGATCATTTAATTTACTTCAGAGAAATCAGGTGTTTGAATACACCAAGTTTGGGAATTTCTCAGGATTCTACTCTTGAGAGATAGGAACAAGTTTGGCTATATTGACAGGGGAGTGATTATAGGGAAAAATGCATGGAATTGAAGCTGGGCATTGGAAGTGGCTAGGACTTAAGAACAGTGAGCTACAATGTGCATTGCAAAGTACATGAGTGACTGGATTAGAAGTTTTAAAAGTGTCTAAGACTTGTTGCAATGGGGCAGGGAAGATGCTAATAAGTTTATAGAGTCCTAAAGCTTATACAATTCAGACTCCCCTCCTTAAGCAAAAGAATGCAAACATATCTTTAAAAAAGAAAAAAACTTTATATGAGAACTCGTTCCAAGAACTCTTCCCAAGGCTTTGGCTGGGGCTTCTACAAATGAGCAATTAAAGAATGTATCAATAATTAGTTTCAGTAATAAACAGGAGAACAGAAAGTAGGAGGCACCAAGTAGAGATTTCAAAGGCATTGCAGTTACTGTTGGATGCAAACAAATTCTATGGTTTGAACATGGGGGAGAAAAGGTCACTGGAGGTAAAGAAGAGAGGAATCAACAAAGGCCGAGATGCCGATTGCTTATTCCAAAGGATGTGGAAGACACAGAAAAGTATATGCCAGACAGAATGAAGATGTAGTCAGCAGTCCGGACACTAAAGCCTTCAATGAGTGTTTTCACCCTGGGACCTTTGCACACCCCCACACCTTCTTTATTTCAGTGAATATGGGCTAAGAGGTTGGGCTGAAAGAACCAAAAAAATAGTGTCCAAAAAGAAGATAGAAGTGTTTTTTGTTGTTGTTGTTGTTTTTGTTTCGCTTTGTTTTTTTCTCCTTCACATAGACGTTCAGAGGCAGGAAGAGTTTTTAGGGAAAGAAAAAGCATCTCTCACTCTACAAGACTAGATTATGTGGTCCTGTAAATGCCCACTACATCCTATACTTAGTTTTGCTTATTTAATTAATTCATCTGGAGTTTCTTCTGTCTTGTTTCACCATTCCCTAGGGTATCGTTTTGACCTTATATTCACAGCTGTTTCACAGTCGCACTCACATTTCCTCTATAAGAAAGTAACACAGAAGGTGAATACCCATCTATTCAGATTGTATTAATGAGAATTGGTCATATGGACAAACCTCTAGCTGAGAATCATGCTGTTTATTGGGGTGTCATGGGTCCTACTAACAGTGATGCAGTATTGGGGAGTTTACTACTAAATATGAAAAGGGAAATAAAGATTGGGCACAATTAGCAATCTGTCATATCTCTTTATTACTATTCCTCTGGCTAACCCATTTCAAGAGATCATGCCTTTGACACAGCCATTCCTAACCCAGCAAACTGGGTTATGTGACTATTCTATAAAATACCCACCCTATACTGATATTTTTGTTAACAATTGCCACAGTAATTATTAATTATTGTCTTCCTCTGTACTCTAGTATCTGCTAAGTTCACAAACATTTACAGTTGAATATATGTATGAATGGATACATATATCCGACGTGCCTCTTTTCATTCTACCGTGTTTCCCCAAAAATAAGACCTAGCCAGACCATCAGCTCTCATGCGTCTTTTGGAGCAAAAATTAATACAAACCCGGTCTTATTTTAATATAATATAAGACGAGGTCTAATATATAATATAATATAGTATAGCATAATATAATATAATATAATATAATATAATATAATATAATATAATACAATACAATATAATATGGTATAATATAATAATATAATATAACATAATACTGGGCATAAGATAAGATAAGATAAGATAAGACCGGGTCTTATATTATTTTTTGCTCCAAAAGACACATTAGAGCTGATTGTCTGGCTCTGTCTTATTTTCGGGGAAACATTGTAGCTGGAGTTCAATCGGTTGCTTGCTCATTCCTATTCTTTCTGTTTTTCCTTTAAGTGCTCTATTTCTTCCCTTTCCCACCTTCCTATGTGTAATGTTAACCTCCCATGAAAAAAAAATATAAGAATTCAAAAATGAGTGTTAAGACTCATACGATAATAATGCAAATTAAACATGCCCGAGTACTAGGTAGTGCAATATTGGTTAAAATGAGATAGGAAACAATTGAGCTAAAAGTATAAGAAAGTATGTCATGGAAGAGACATTTAGAATAATTGGAAAGAAGTCAGAGAGCAAGTTAGGCAAAGGGAACTCTCTAAATATGAATATATTAATCTATTACTTCATTTATACACTTTCTCATTAAGCATTTATCGAATGCCTAGCATATGCAAGTATGCAGCCTATATAATAGTTCCAGAGGGCCTGTTCACTCTTTCTGTTTACGGTGAGCCCATCATATAAGATTTTATTAGAGGTTTGAAGAAATTAATTCAAAATCAGTAGCTAGGTATTCAAAGCTTAAAATGCTTTATCTTCAACTGGACATTTATAGATCTCCCATTATTCCTTATTTTTAAAGATTCATATGTTTTCGCATCAACAATAAATCAGTATTTTCAGGTTGTACCAACTGTTTTTATGGATTTTGAAGCAACTGCAAAGGATATCAACTGCAAAGGCTCTCAGCCATATCCCAGACCAAAACAATAAAAATAAATAAAAGAAAACAATATAATCTTTCTGACATTTCCATGAAAATTGAATGCTCTTCTTCTACAAACACAGAAGAGCAGTTTCATTATTGAGTGCCAAGGATCGCACATCCATAAAATACCAAGAGATTTTGCATGTCATTCAATCACACAGCTGACAATCTTCAAGAAAAACTGCTTTTCAGTGAGATGTAATGCTTTAATGAGCTAATTAGTTAGTTCAGGAAGGTGATTCTGTGGCATTACTTGTAGAATTACTCTGAAATCTACCTGTTCTTCCTGTTCATTTATAATAAATCATATTACGTTATGGATCTAACTCTAATATATATTTTAAAAATGAAAATCCTACTTAATAGCATTTTTCCTTGTATGGCACGCTATTGATTTTTACATCATAGTGATGTTAATACTTTCATTCTGAAATATATCATTCTATTCAGTGGCATATAATGAGCTGTACCATCAGTGTGAAAAATGCAGGCTATTGATCATCTCTGATAACACATCGAGGCGGAAATACACTGAGTGTTAATAATCGGGCTTGTAAGATTTTTGGTCCCGTTTTCAGACTGAAACATCACTGTGGTCTTAGAGACATGGAGGGAAAGGACCATCGCTTATTTTGCATCGTTCTAATCATCTCATAAAAGACTTGGCACATAAACAGTAGTCACAAAGGGAGGTTGACTAAATGAAATGTCAGCAATGAAAATAAAAATCAGCAGGTGATTACCCACAGCCGTCCGTGATATCACCCTTTGATGTGCTAGGACAAGTCAAACGTGCATGGGGAGATAGGGAAGGTGGAGGGTGGGTCTAAATACCAGGAAAACACAGCCAGCCGTCTACAACAAAAAGGCTAGATGCAGGGTCTAGGTTTTTGAGAATCGGGTTGAAAGAGAAGGGGTGTTTTATCCTAGGGCGATTGTTTTAAGTGGAGTTATTTTGTCTCGCTCATGTGTGTGTACGTGCTGTTCTGCTGCTTTAAAGTAATGAGTCTTCAACTCATTACTTCTTTCTCATCTACCCTCAATTTTCCAGCCAAACAACTATTAATTATTCCTCAAGCGTGTGCTGTCAGTCTTCTTTTCACTTGTACATGCTGCCATTCTTGTCAAGACAAGTGACATCCTTCTGTACCTACTACAGTCTTACATAGGTTTTCAGACAAAGCTTTAACACTTCTTTTCAGCAACCTCACTCCCAGTTCAAATAGATAGCTGCACCTCCAAAAATGATTCTCCTTGTGTGCTTAAAGTCTGGGAACATGTGTTGTCACTATGCGGGTCAGAGTTCTCCAGAGAAACAAATGTAGGTATAGATTTGGCTATGGCTATGGCCATAGATATAATAAGGATATAGACGTAGCTACACTCACTGACTGTAGGTCACAATAAGTGATCCAATCCCTTAAAATAAATGTCTTTGTATGTCTATGTATCTACGTATCTATTTATAAATCACTCTATCCATAAAGATAGATATCACTAGATAGATAGATAGATAGATAGATAGATAGATAGATAGATAGATACAGAGATGTAAAGAGATTTACTTTAAGGAATTAGGTCACATGATTTTCTCCATAAATAGATATACATATATATAGAGATTTAGTTTAAGGAAGTGGATCACATGATGGTGGAGGCCTGGTGAATTCATAATCTGATGGGGGTGGGGGCGGCTGGCAGGCTAGACACTCAGGAAAGAGTTACAGTTTAATCAGAACAATGTTTGACCACATATCTAGCCCTGTGGCCCAGCCAAGTTGACACACAAAATTCATCATCACAGTTAGAATTGTCTCCTTAATTTCTAACACAGTGCTTGACTCAATAGTTACCACTTAATACATGTTAAATTAAGAAACACATCTATGATAATAAGCTCTACCAAAGAAAAAATATGTCTCAATGTCTAGAATATGATGGTTCTGCACTACAGGCAGACTAGCAGAATAGGGCTGATATAATAGGTTTAGTTATAAATTGTATAAGCAACAAAAGATTGATTGATTGTTATTTTGCAGGGTATGAACCCTCACTTTAGAGAAGAATAGGAGAATTTAGTTACTATGGCAAGGCTGTACTTTCTATGGCGATATATGTGCTATATCCATGTATGTTGGCTAATAGTCTTGGCTCTGTCACAAGTAAGCATTCTACTCAGTGTTCCTTTTTAAAATCATGAAAGTCTTAAAATGTGTATGTGAAAAAATAATGCAATGTGTGTGTTCGGGATGGGGAAAGGTAGAGAAAACCTGACATACAAAACATCTTCGCTTCAATTGCTTTTTTTTTTTTTTTTTTGCTTCCGAAAAAGCAAGTGAGAATCCATAACCTGAAACACACTTTAGAAACGTTTTTTAAATAACCCAATAACTATTACATTATGAAATGAAAATATGTGTAGTCCGTTTCTAAATTTCTTGTTAGAAAAGCAACCTTTCTATATGGGATTAAAAAAATATGTCAAGAAACCCATTCCTCCTGCTTTTGTTTTTAAATTCTGCATAATTTGTGTTTTAAACTTTATACCTGATAATACGCTTTCTACTTAATTGTAGTCTTGATTTTATCGTTTAATGTCCTAACTTGTTTAGGGGGTTCTTAGTAAAGTTGACAGGATAAAAAAAATCAGTTTCACAATCACCATATATAAAATATTTATACAGCATATGTCTACATCTTAATAGGTTAACTTGCTCTGGTATTTCAAATTGTCTTATTAACAGCTAATTTTGTTACTTGTAGCAATCCATTTCTGAGGAAAGATGCTATCAATTTAGGCCGAAAGAAAACAAATATAAAAATATTTCAAGTTAAAGATGAAATTATATTTTAAAATAGAGAAATGAGGGAAAACCAAAGTGTATTTATCTGGGTAATTCATATGAGAAATACACTGTTTCAGTTTCCTGAGTAAATCTCAGTCTCTTAATTATCAGACTAATTTCCAATGCTTTACTTAATGACCAAAATATGTTCTTATCATATTATATGTAAAACTTTGGCTCTATTTTTGATCCTCAATGATGATGAACATGAAATTTGTTACACTGATTCTTTTGAAAAATTCCCATAAAATCACATACTCTCAGGTTTAAACAATACCTCAGAGAAAAGACTGTATCATTTTTGGTCTCAGTTTTAAATGTTTGCTTCAAGAGTTCCACAAATGGAAAAATGAACTTCTTCTAAAATATCTGTAGAAATGGAAGAAATCACTAGTTCCCGTCAAGGCTCACTGTAATTCCAGGTGGTTCCAGCTGTCACAAAGTCAGTTGTCCTTAAGGAGAAAACTTTCTCTTCAATTTGCTTCCTATCTTTAGTTCTAGAGTTGCCTTTAGCAGGCTACTCCCGGCATCTTATCCTGCTTGTCACCTCTAGGGAAAATGGAGTCATTTGAGAGTCTACTAGGATCGGAATTCTACCCCTGATAGCTGGAGCAAGGAGATCCAGAAGGGCATATCGATTATCCAGTTAATGTCTGAGGATGAAGACTGCCCAGAAACTAAATCCTGTTTAAAAAAAAAAAAAAAAAAAAAAGGCAGCAAGGCCTTTGGTCAAGCCAAAAGTTAGGAATGGATGAGAACTGAGAAGGTCAAGAGCAAAGTGGGGGTAACTAGAATTATTGCTTCTAACAGTTGAGCACTGCAGCTGGATGGTTTGCCAAGTGTGAGGAGTGTGTGCATGTGTTAAGACTACCAGATGGAATCGAGTCAAGGCCAATTTTTACTTCTATTCCTCACTTTCTGGTAATGACAGTTTCAAATCAACTCAGTGTCATAGCTGCTTTGCTGAGTATGCTCTACTTTTTCCACATCCTCCTAAAACTATCCTGAAGGATAGACTGACTGACCAATGCAAAGCAGTACTGTCACTTTAATTGATGAAGACACCACATTCCTATAAATAAAGCCTAAACTTAATTTAGCTTTTTTGGGTAACTTATTAATTGACTTACACTGAGCCAAAAATCAATTACATCCTAACGTATGTATTGCTTCTTTTAGGATCCCAAGTGTAAGACCTACATTTTTTTCTGTTAAATTAAATCCTGCCAGATTTGACCCAATATTCAAGATTACAGAGATGGTTTTAGATTCCAATTCCATTACCCAAAATGCTAACTATCTCTCCTAGCTTTATGTCATCTACAATTTTGAAAAGTACGTGTATTAACTGACATGAAGTTCATAGTATAATTGCCGAAGTTTCTTTCAGTATAGCATGGTCCCAACACTATTCTTCCTGTGTTACCTGGACCTTGTCCATTTTAATCATCCCTATATCTTCTCTTCACAACCCTTTTTGGAAGTAATTGTTTCCCAAATAATTAAATAGGTGATCATTAAATATTTCTAGGCTTTTAATCATTTATCTCATAAAAATAAATATGCCAAGCACATATTAAGTGTTTAGGAATAACAAATCATTCACTCCTTAAAACAACCCAATGTGGTAGGTATGTACTAAGTCCACTTTACAAACAAGGGACTGAGGTACAGAAGAGTTAAGTGATGTGCCCAAGGTCATGGAACTGAGAATGTTGCAGAGCTGCATTTGAGCCCAGGATACCTTCCTCTGGGGTCCATGCTCAGAACCACTAGGCTTTAGTGAGTTGTGCGTTATCATGATTGTCGAGTAAGACAAGATTCGGGAAGGACCCAAGGTCTGTTTCTAAGATGCCCCGCTCTGGATGAAATAGATGTGCTAAAGCCCAATACTATGTGTGTCTTGACAACTGGTGAAACCGGGAGGACCTCAAAAGGCCTAACCACAAGGTCCCTTCCCCACTTGGCTCCCTGGGATAATGACCCGGCCAAACAATCCTTCTTCCCAAGGGGATCAGGTGCAGTCCCTAATTATCCTGGAAAAGCAGGCCTGAGTCCCTGCTAGCACATGGGAGTCACTGCAACCTCCTGACAGCACAAAGTCTGCTTCCCACAGCCCCTGGTTCCTCAATATGTTATGTACATGAAAAACATTTATAAAAATTTTCTTTCATTTTAGACTAGTACATAATTGAATTTGAAAAGGATACCTTAAATGAAGTTTAAGATTTGAAAAATGTTTCTTTAAAAAACAATGTTATTGAAAAAGAAGACAAAAATCTGTCCTTATATCTTCTTGTGTGTCTGTGAGGTACAAGGAAAACTTCAGGATTTTCCTATAACAATTTGTTACATGACAATATGTTTATAATGTACTTAATGTTAGTTTAGGATAATAGAACGTGAATGCATATGGATGGCTCTCCAGAGCAAGAGACACAGTCACCCTCTCAGTCAAAGACACGAACTTCTATGGGCCTTGAAATATCCCAAGAATGTCCAAAACCCAGCAGCCAATACAGTAACACCACGTGTCCGGGGAGGTTCCCTTTGAGTCACTGAGAAATGACCTATTGCTAGTATGAACATTTCTCTTTCCATCTGTCTCTCTCTGTCTTTCTCTATATAATACCATCTGATATGGGCTATGTTCTCACCTCCTCACTGAGAGCAAATAATGGTAAACACCCCAGCATATTCTGGAGCGTTTACTTGGAGACAGGATAAATGTAAGGTCGATTCCTTGGACACTTCATCTCTAGAGACCCAGGTTTCTATCCTGTCAATTTGACTTCCCATAGAGATAATTATATACATGTTATGTTGTTTCTGGTGTTCTGTATTACATATGGGTTGCAACTGGGTATCATATCCTCCTATTCTGATAGCTTACAAGTAAATGCTTTCCTATCCTGCCGATACTAAGTGTTCCTATGAGAGAGCACGCAGACATTTAGGACAATAATTGGGAAGGCCTCCTAACTTTCAGACTCCAGAAGCCATTCAAATGTCAAGTGTGGCTTGTATGTGTGTATACAGTAAGCCTTCAAATGGTCTATATCACTCTACCACAGACGTGTGACAGGAAAACCACTGGACTTGGAGAAATCAGAACCATGTCTTATACCAAACCCTTCTACCTTCTAGGTACAAGTCTGTGGACCTGGTTTTTACATCTTTCCGCGGTAAAAAAAACCTACTCTGAAGCCAAATTTCCTGAGTCTGAATTCTGACTTTTAAGGTATGTGATTTGGGAAAAGTTATTTAACATCATATTTATCATCAGTAAAATGAAAATAACAATAGAATATATTTATACGTTATTACAAGGATTAAATGAGTTTCTTTCTGCATATCTCTTTAAAAAGTACCTGACGCATAACAAATGCTGCATAACTGATTGTTGGATATTAAGTGTACGTGACTTAGATAAATTGTAGAATTTCTATAGATATTCAATGTGATAATGTACATGAAAAAGCTTTAAATATTTTAATAACTACAGAAATATAGCATACTATTTTTGAATTACTGAAACAATGTAAATTAATAAACAAGTATTTCCTCATATATACCGCTTAATTAATACTAATTAATCATATGGAGAAAACGACAGAAAGCTTGTTATGTAATAGCATGTCCTTGGGATTTCATTTTGCCTTTATGATTTTTTATGTTCATTTTAATATGTCCTCAAATTTGCCCATGTCACCTGAGTAAATTTGCTAATAATGTGGAAATGTGGTGCCTTTTATGTAAAGACTTGACTCATTCCCCGGGAATAACTGTCCCTTCCTGTTGGATCTCTCTCCTAACTATTTATATTATCATCAAATATTATTCTAGTGATTAAATATATTTGGTGAGTTACAAATGAACGAGAAATATGTGCTTTCTGCTGAGAAGATCCAGTCTCAGATCATTTTATAGATAATCGATTGGTAAACATTAAGGGAAGATTAACATAAAAGCATTTTTTATGAATTATATTTTTTATAACTCTCTCCATATGGTGTTAATACTGATTTAAGCACAATGCGTTTTTCTAGAACTTTTTTCTCTGCGTGTGCCTGTGACTGTGTGTGTGTTTCTAGTGTGATGTGCAAAAGAAAGAAAAGTGCCTGACTTGTCATATGGTAGTGATTATATATCCCAATTTTTGCATTTTTAAGTAAGCTTTTGAAAAAGGCTTACTCTTATTTTTACTGGGAAGATATCCCTCTTAAATGCACACTGACTATGCTATCAGGATAAATCACATGTATTTGCAAAAGTGACATTTAAAGTAGGCCACACCATTACTAAAAATTTGGTGGAGATGGGTACCATGTGCCTGAAACTCTGAAAGATACTTTGGATATGGAAATAAATACATTTAAAAGGCTTTTGCTGTCAGGCTTATTTTTATTTTTTAATTACTGAAAAGGAGTTTTGTAATTTGGGGTTCAGAGGCCATGTATCTGTCTGCAGAGGAGAGTGATTCATTAAAGACATTAATTCTGTTCTGAGCCGCAGTTTAGCAAATCATATACCATTCTCTGCTTGGAGGAAGATTTAAACCAAATTACCAGAAAATTCCTGCAAGGGAAGTAAAAGGAAAGCTCTTAACAATAGTCATCAAGAATGTCATGCTTTTATATATATGTACCTATGATTTGGTATCCCACAAGAGGACGTTTCACTAGACGGAAGAATGTGCTCTGAAAAATATAGACTTCCTTAGGCCACCATTAAGATAAGCTTCAAATTCATGGATGTTGGCAATTTAAAAAAATAGTGTTGTTGTTGTTTTTTTCTACTCAAAGTCTTAATTTATATGTTGTTAAAGCATTATTGTTTAAATCATATTTATTTTTAAAACGAGGGCACTGACATTAAATGATATGGTCACTCCAGTATGCTTCATTATGTGTGTTATTCACATCAATCTTTTTTTTTTTTTTAATGTAGAAAGGTTCTATTTTAAAAACCATTATTTTGTTTTGTATTTCCATATTTTCTAAATGAGGCTAGCATTGAAAATCATTTTCTTCTAAACTCATATTTATGCCCATTATATTTGGTATATACTTCTACACATTTATAAAATGATCCCAATTATTATTTTGTCGTGCATACCTTCTTCCTACCTTCTGCTCCAATGTATTTAAAAAAAAAAAAAATGTAGTGATGAAACAAACAAAACTATGGCAATCTGCCTGTCCCTAGTGGATGTGAATATTACAAACTGTAGAACAAATCTAAGCCCAAACATATAAAAAGGCATGCGATAGCCCAGTGGATTTCTTAACAATGTATTCAAATCATCTCCCAATCCACTTTTCTTGTTTATGTGGACTTACCTTGTTTATGTGGAGTGAGTGGACAAGGTAAAACAAACTTTTCCATGGGACTGGAGAATAGACGGAAAAGAGCTTGACCCGCAGGCTTCCAATACTAGAAAGAAGGCCGTAGGTGATGCCCTTCCTTTCTAAGATATCCCAGGATGAATTGTCTAAGATGAGGATGAGAACGTATTGAGTGGCTTGGGGATGATGGGAGCTAAGTAGATACCCATTGATGAAAATGTTCACATGAAAGTTGTCTGCTAACTTTTAAGGTTACTGTAAAGGGACGATCTGTAGCCGAAATGGAACTACCTGATGAATCATTTTTTATGTGTGCTGTGAAACATGAACAGCCACACGTATGTGAGGGGAAAATACATTTTAGTCAGCTGCGTAACACATGACTTCTAGACACGAACTCCAGATAGGAAAAGTCCTATCTTCTGCTAAGGGCCTTTGCTCTTTAGTCGGTACCTAAGGCCACCACACCACGGGATTTCCATGAAAGTAGTCTTGGCCTGCCTTAAAAAACGTGATGTATTTCTGTACACCCAATTAAATTGATTCCTACCCTGCCACTTTCCAACATGATCTCAGGTGGTTTATAAAAATATATGCAACAAATGCAATGATGTTGTGAGCTAAATGTTTGTGTCCTTTCAAAATTCACAGGTTGAAACCCTAGCTCCCAATGTGATGCTATTTGGAGGTGGAACCTTTGGGAGGTCTTGGATTTCCCAGCCTCCACACTGGGTGAAATAAATGTCTGTTGCATAAGCTACCCAGTTTGATACTTGTTATACTTTCCCAAACTGACGGAGACAAATGACAATGAAATAAAAAGAGAAAAGAAGAATAGGGAGAAGTAGAACGTAGGGTGGAAATGCTGTATTAACTTTTCAAGCAAAGGCAGGAAAATAGTCAATTACAAAAGTCATCTGTTCTGTTAAATTTTACAAAATTGAATTTCTGGAAGAAGAAAACTTGTTGCTTTTTGGATGCTAAAGGATGAAATACCACTCTCCATTCTGTGGCCAGATTTGCCAACAGAGGGCAGATCCTGATATGGCAGACAAAAGAAAAAAAAGAAAAAAGGAAAAAAATCAACAGCAACTCTAAAAGAGTCACAATAGCAAGTTTATTTGTGAATTTTGAGTTCCACTTTTCGTAAGGAGGCATGAGGTGGGTGGGTCCATGGAGCAGAGCTGATGGTTGAGAAATACTACTATTTTAAGGTCCAATAAGTAAATTCTCGGCTGCTCTTACCTGATCTAGGAATGAAAACCCAGTAGAGTTTGAGACCTAGTTTGAACCTAAGCTATGCCTGTGAGTACACGTTAAACAAGTCTGGCCGTTTGAAGGGAGCAGAGTCATCAGAATCCTATATCCATGAGGAAACAAGGAGTTTTAAAAATATCCTGTGATGGAAGATCATGAGAAAAATAAAATAAAATAAACGTTTGGTCAAATAACGTAAATTTTGTGATCTCTGGGGAGAGGTAATTCAGAGAGGAACATATTAGTATTCTGCTCCCCCACCACCGCTACAGTATTTTCAAGGATTGGGAATAAACTCTTCTGTTTTTAAGTCATGGGAGCAAACAAAGTCAGAAAAGTGACAAGGAGAAAACCTGAGTGTATTTGGAGCAGAGTTACATTTGGGAACTTCTCCAGGAAAGTCTAACACAAAGGAGGAAACAAGTTTGCATAATTTGCAAAATCATTGCACAGCTTTTGCACCTGAGAAACTCCGCTGCTTTAGTTCGAGCAAGTGATTGAGAGAACCGGGAAGGACATAGCAGTGCCAAGTGGGAGGCAAGAGTGTCTGCAGAGAGACAGGGGTGCCTGAGGGACGCAGGTGTGTCCAGGGAATCAGCAGAAGTGACCAGAAGGAGCATGGCCATCTCCTGTGTTACGCTTTTTTCTCTGGATGTCATTCAGAATGTGGTGTGTGCTGATGCTACATGGGAGCTGATCATATAGCTGTCCAGGCTTGATTTTTTTTTTTTTTTTTTTTCCAGCTCCACTGTAGATTGAATGCCTGTGTTCCCTCAGAGTTCAGATGTTGGGATCCTCACCCCAGTGTGATAGTTTAGGGAGGTGATGAGGTTACAAGGGTGGAACCCCATGAATGTATTAGTGCCCTAATAACAGAGACCCCACAGAACTCCCTGGTCCATTTCACTAAATGAGGGCACAGCAGGAAGACGCCATCGCTGAAAGAGGAAGTGGGGCCTCATCAAACACTTCGTCTGTTGGCACCATGACCTTACATTTCTCAGCCTTCAGACTGTAGGAAATACATTTCTGTTACTTACAAGCCACAAGGCCTGTGGTACTTTGTATTAATAACAGCAAGCCAAGCTAAGACATTCTCCACTCTTTGCACTCCAGTCCTATGTCGATTTCACAAGGGAATAAAGTCTTGTACTTGGGATGTTGGTAAGAGCAAATGCAACACAGAGCTCACTGGAATATATAGAAAAAGGGATGGCTGGATTACTTTTCAGAAAATATTCTAAAAATAATGTTTTTCACACCAAAAAAGAAAAATGCATTTAGAGAGATTTGAGAAGCAATAAAAATGGCAGTTACATTGCCTCCAAATAGTTTAGATTGCAGACCTTCTGTGTGTCCATTAATGGCAGATATAAGAACTTTAAAAATCAACCAAGTGGAAAGTAGGATTGACGTGCTCATTAAAACTAAAGCACTGAACTCAAACTGTCACCTGCGTAAAAGGACACTTCCTTAAATGGGGACCACAGGCCGTCAGGATATTAACTCTGTGGGTCTTTCCATCATACAAACACAGAAACTACTGAATCTTCAAAGTGGCTGTCGCCATGATGGTTTTGGCTAAAACATATTTGTCCCCTGGGCTCAATTTAAAAGAAAAAGCACCCGAGAATGGAGCAATGAAGCACCTAACTGAATGTGAACCCTGGAAAGTTTTCCTAAATCAGTGGAAAATAACTGATAGTGTCCCCTTTAGAGAATTAATGACTATAAGCCACTCATTTTAAAATCCATTTAATAAGTATATGATTTGGGATTTCAGCGTAGTCTTCTTCTTCCTCCCCACAAAAGGAATTCTATACCAAGACCAATTAGCTCTGAGCTCACTCCAAATTTGTTCCAATTCAAATCGTACCATCATCTCCGTAGAAAATGCTTATCTAGGGGTGGTTGTCGGAAGTGGATGTACTCAGTGCATTCAAAATCATTTCAAATTATTAAGTCAGTATTTGAGAACGATGTGGAAGTGAGGAAGAACAAAATCCCTAATCCTAAATAACACCGTTCAAAACGGCCTGGTCCACTAAAAGATGTTTCTAACAACCTAAACTCCGACTTCAGGGTCAGTTTTTGTTTAAACATACAATGCGTTTTGATGAGTTCACAAAACTTAGACCACGATAGGTTCCTTTCTTCCAAATCAAAGACAGAAGAGCCACGTCACTGCAAATAATTATGAATTGCTTCAGAAAGATTCCTCATGTATGTGGGATAATAAGTTTATCTTTTGTCTCTTCAAATACGAGCTCCCGTAATCTCATCAGATGTATACAGTCAGATTTCTCTGATCTCTGCTAATTTGAAAAGTATAAAGCATCCATGTATTATCTGAGAATGTAAATTCTTAATGTGTATAGGAGAATTCCCTGTAATGTCATACTGTTATCACAACCTTTGTTAATAGTTTGCAATAATATTCAATTTTGGATTAACTGTGCTTAAAGCCTTCTTGCTTTCCATGTAGAATGTTGGCTGGATAATCACTCCCTTTGGATATATCCATGAAGACCCTGGGTACCCTTTAAGTGAGAATAAGTGATAGCCGCCCCTCCACCACCTGCCCTTCTGTCCCCCTGCCCCAGAATTTTAGGTTCAGTGTTTTGGTTTATATTCTACTGATAATGAGCCTAATTTGAACCAAAAATAAAGTCTCACATTTGTAAATTTGATGTGGGAAAAAAAAAAAAAAAGGAATGGCATGGTGCAATGGCTTTTGTGATGTGTCAATTTAGCAAGGCTATAGTCCCAGTTATACAATCAAACACAAATTTAGGTGCTGATGTGAAAGGAATCTGGATAATGAAGTTGTGGTATATATACACAATGGAATACTATTCGGCAGTAAGAAAAGATGAAATAGTGCCATTTGTGACAACATGATGGATCTTGACATTATAATGCTAAGCGAAATAAGTCAGACAGAAAAAGTCGAAAACCATATGATTTCACTGATATGTGGTATATAAAACTGAAAACAACATAAGAGCAAGAAAAACCAATGAGGAAACAAAACTCATAGACACAGACAATAGTTTAGTGGTTACCAGAGCGAGGGGGGAGACGAGTAGTAGATGACAGTAAAGGGGATCAAATATATGGTGATGGAAAGAAAACTGACTCTGGGTGGTGAACACACAATGGGATTTATAGATGATATAATACAGAATTGTACACCTGAAATCTATGTAACTTTACTAACAATTGCCACCCCAATATGCTTTAATTAAAAAAAAAAAAAAAAAGGAATCTGCAGACATAATGGAAATTCCTAATCAGTTGACTTTAGTCAGGAAAATTATCATGGATAACCTGGGTGAGCCTGACTTAATCAGTTGGAAAGCCTTAAAACCAAGGCTGATGCCCCCAAAAGACAAAAGAAATTCTGCTTACGGACAAAAACTTTGGCTCATAGCCCTGGAGGTCCATCCTGCTTGCGACCTCCCTGTCCTGGCTGCCATGGATTTTGGTTTTGGCTGGCCAGCTCCCACAACTGTGTGAGCCCATTCCTTGTAGTAAATGTGTGTGTGTGCATAGGTGTGCACACATAGTGTGTGTGTCCTACTCATTATCCTACTGATTCAGCTTCCCTGGTGGAGCTTCCCTACATTGATACATGTGGAATTTATTTTAAGTTGTCATGATAAATCTGTGCTCCTCACCTAGTCCAAAGGAAACCAAGGCCCTCTAAAAAATGTATGTTACACTTGACGTTTACTTTTGTGTGTGTGTTTGGAAAGGGGAGATGAGTGGGTTAGTTTATTTACTTTTTTTATAGTCTAGCTTTTGATAAATTTCTCCAGAACTTCAGCTAACCTACTTGAGATCACTGGGGCACCTGAAACTATTCTCCTAACCCAGCAGTCAAAGTCTGAGACTTAATTTTGCTAAATCAGGACACATTTACAGTGTACAGTAGATGGTCAAAACTCTAATTTCGTGAGGTAAACATTAAACCACTGTATAGTCTAAAATGGTAAAGCCATGATTTGAATTTTAAAAATTAAGCTTTCCTAATTTGTCACATTCAGTGCTAGTTATTTAATAATATAATTATTGATGAGTTAAAATAATACATCTGCAATATTAAAAATTAGATCACATGCATGAGTTATCAAAAGTGAATACCAAAATCATATATCATTTTTTCACATGTCAGGTTACCAAAATTTTAAAGTATTAACAAATAGTTTGTATTGGTGAGGGTAGTGGAGGTGTGAGAACTGTCATAGGCAGCTGATGAAAGGAAATCAGGGTAGCCACTTTGGATGACAATTTGACAAAACCATGTAAAATTTCAAGTGAGTATATACTGTCACCTAAAGATTGTATTTGGACGTGTATTCTAGACAATCACTCTTAAGGTTATGCAAAGACACAGAAGAATGTGTATTGCAGCATTCTGTGCACTAGTATAAAAATAAAAACAATGTGTATGTCTATCTTACTGGGGGTGGTTTAATAGCATCATCATTCTGCAGATTTTCATGCAGAGGTTACAAACCAAAAAATACTTCTCATGTAATGAAATCCTTACTGTTTGTAAGGACTTGAAAGTTCTCCCCAAAAGTCATGTCCCTCTGACAACTAATTTAACAGTGTCATCCTTAATTTTCTCATTTTAATGTTTCACTGTATTTGCACTAACATGTAAGAAGAGTATTAGCGACCACAGTAGAAGTAATGAGTTTGTTTTAAAATCTGAGTAAGAGTATCCTGTGCAGTTGTAAAAAATCCTTCTTTCACCTAATATGTCTTGCACATTTTCTCCTGTAAGTACACACTCATAAACATATACGTTCTACTTCAGCAGACAGATCAATGCCCCTTGTGATGAGAATTTAGGTTGTAATATCACAGAAACTCTCATTTTATCAAAACAAGAAGCAAACATACACCTTGAGGTTTTAAAACAGGTTTTAATTGATCTGTGAAAAGTCGTCTCCCTAGGACCGGGGCAGAAATGGGAGGGAGGTCTTCAGGGTGAAGTATAAACTTGACAGTTTGCTTCTTTGTAGTTTTTCCATTCTGGTCTTGACAGTCATTGCTTAGGAAACGTTCACCCAGTATGTATAACTGAGGCAGTTATTTGTGAAAACTAAGTAAAAATGTATAGATTAATCTGATTCCTAAGTCATAAAGGATAAATTGTGCTAATTCTAAGAGACAATTTTATCAAAGGAATGGTTAGCTTCAGTATATTTTCATGAACAAAAATGAGTAATACTTTGTAAGTTTGACTATAGAGGGAGAGAGAGACTGAGATTATTTATGAGCAAAGTACTTTCCAATATGTCTTCCTCTTATTCACCATAATTGCAGGAACATAAATTCCAATAAAGGTGATAAAAAAAAAAAATTTCCCATTGAGTGAACACTGAAAAAAAAAATCTACACACATTTCCCAGCAGTACCAAATTGGCTTACTTTAATTTAAGTCACATTAATTTGAAAGAATTTACTGTATTCAACTTAGCAGTGCTCAATAAATAGGTAAGAGTTAACTTACCATAATTAACACAAATTTGAAATAAATTACTGGATAGTACTAAAATGTATTGTTCACAGACAAAATGAACTTCAACAAAAGATAAATAGCAAGCATCCAGTTATAAAGACATTAGAGCCATAAAAATGGTGCAACAAAGTTAGGGCAAGAAGAGGAAGAAGAATTTCTGTTTTGGTACCAAAGGCTATTAAGGCATGTATGTTTATGCAAATTTCATTTCCTCTGATGAAGGCTTTAATTCTACTAATTTAAAAAGCTAGACTAGAAAATTTAATGTTTTCCATGAAAAGAAGAAATATGAACCTTTTTGTGGGAAGGTGAGTTTTAACTAACTTTGAAACAAACACTGAAAAATGTTACTCAAAATTAAACAATTGTTTTGGCATGTTAATGAATTCATAATTAATATTAGATTATTTAGTTTTTGAATGTCAGCTCATTCTTAATTTATTATAAACTTTCTGTTACTAGAGAATGTGTGAACAAGAGTTATTACATCAATATTACTTTTCTATATCAATTTAACAACACATTAACCACAAATGTGCAGCTGTTATTCGTCCTCACCACCTTTGAAACACATTGCCATGGAAAATTATTGAAGCATTTAATCAAATGCTAACAAGGTAGCTTTGGCTGTGAATGGAACTGTAATTTATTTACTTGAAAATACTTTCATGTAATAAGTCTTTTACTGACCTTGTTTCTGTACATATTATGTAACAAAAATCATATTCAGTAGAGAAGTAAAGGCTGACCTTTGGCCTTCTGGACTTTCTTTAGAAAAAGGATAAACATTCACTGATGATATACATACAAAATTAACTAGCGTTTATTTTTAACATCTTTAACTTAAACAACTAAACAGAGTCCACACAACTGCCAGTGCAGTTGCACCAATTATGTAAATTGGTTGGGCTTAAAAACTCAGGGATCAATAGAAATCACAATTTCAATCAAAAACAAAATTATGATTTTGTATAATTTGTCCTTCACTCACTTCCCTTTAACGAGCCTCATGTCAGGGAAAGGAATTACCTTCATCATTTATGTATTTAAAAATTATTATTTTTGTTTGTTTTTCTGATTATAAAACTACATATAAGTTTATGGTGGAAAATTAAAAAGATTGAAAAACTACACAGAGGAAAGTTAAAATAATCCTTAATTTCTCCATTCAGAAAAAAACCTCAGTTAAACATTTTAATCATACATTTCTAGATACACACACACACACACACACACACTAACAGCAGTGGGGAATTTTCTAGCTTATTCTGTGTAAAAGGGCAAGCTACTGACATGTGATTAGCACTTAATAAATCTTTATTAAATTGATTAAACTGCTTGATTTAAGACATGGACCTTTATGCTCTTACCTCTGGCTACTTTATGATCAATTGTGCAAACTATATTTGGAAGCACAAATAATGTTGCAAGAGGCCTCAGAGGTCATATATGATTATGCTTTCACTAGTAAATTTCTCTAGACCATGCAGTTAATGCAGTTAGTTCAGGGCAGAGCCCCAACTCTACTTCAGATCTTCTAACTCTGTGTGTGATGTTTTATAAAAAATCCCAAAGACACACACACACACACACACACACACACACACACACACACAGGCACATACACACAGAGGGTGCCAAAAATATGTATACACATTTTACAAAAGGAAAACTGTATTAAAATTGTAATAGTCAATACATACCGATAACAAAAGATGAATACAAGTCACGTTTGACTTCTGCAATTACAAGAGGTGCTCAAAGTGGTTACTATCAGTGTCCAGACACTTCTGATTATTGCAAACTACTGCTTGAGCAACGTTGACCAAAGTGTCCACTTGTATACATTTTTTGGCACCCCCGGTATATATACATTCATTATTTCCGCAAAGGATTTGTGACTATTAATATTGTTCCTAACAACCTGACCTAAAAATCAAGGTTTTTGGACAAAAGAAAAAAGTTGCTTTCTGTTAAGCTCTGTCCCCGGGAGTTGGAATAGCAATATGGCACATTGACTGGATGTAATCAAGAACCTCATGGAGTATTTCGCAGCCGTTAGGAAGAATGAAATCTTACCATTTGCAACAATAGGGATGGACGTAGAGAACATTATGCTAAATGAAATAAGTCAGACAGAGAAAGACAAATACCATATGATCTTACTGATATGTGGAATCTAAAGAAAAGAATAAACGAACAAACGAATCAGAAACAGTCTCAGAGATAGAAAAAACAGAGGGTTGCTAGACGGGAGGAGGTGTGGGGCTGAGGGGGTAGGTGAGGGGATTAGGAAGCACAGTCGGTAACCACAAGATTGCCACCGGATACGAAAGTCAGTTTGGGGAATGTAATCAATAATCTTGTAAAGATTTTGTAGGGTATCCGGTGGACACTTGTTTTATTAGGGAGACCACTTCAGGGACGATGTAGATGCCTGATCACTGCACTGTACACCTAAAGCTGAAGCTGAACAATACTGAATGTCAACTATAATTATACATACGTGTGTGTGTGTGTGTGTGTGTGTGTATAGTCACAAGAAGTGTAGTACAGCATTAGGAATAGAGACAGTGGAAATGTAAGTGCTGTATACAGTGTCAGAGGGGTAGTAGATTGGGGGGAGGGGGTTATCAGTTTGTGAGGGTTATAAATGATAAGTGTTTAACTATTACATTGTTTTGTACACCTGAAACTAATAAAATAAATAAATAAATAAATAAATAAATAAATAAATAAAATTTAAAAAAACAACTTCAATAAAACCACCCCAAGCGCAGTAGTTGCACACAGTATGTTTAATGGGGCATTCTTTATGGTCCATATTTTAATCATCAGCAGAGAAATCTTTGCTCTTGCCAAAGATGATCAGACAATATAAATAAAAGTGTTCAACAGCAAAATTTTAGCAATTTGCTGATCAACCAAATAAAAGAATATGGAATAAAAGCTAACATTTCTAAAACCAGAAAATTATCCAAAAGGGGAAAGGAAAGCAAAATACCCTCAGAACACTGTAAGAGCAGAACATCAAAATGCATGAGATGTAAAATAGTGAGATAATGAGAATTATGCCCACATCTGTGTGCAAAAAAGGATGTGATAAATTCAGAAGTGAAACATTTGTGAGTAAATTATTTGTAAGTTGTGCCATGTAAAGAATGTCTCTGTGACAGGAATACTTAAATATTCACATTTTTTTGCTTTTTCAAAAGTGATTTCATCTTGATTGTATCACAGATATTTTGTTTCAGTGTTCTCCGTTCATGGGATGTGGTATGAAGAAGAATAAAAGCAGTGATTTGCCTAAATACCCACAAAAATTTTCTAGTTCCTAATTTTACTTGCCAAGAATACCAGTTTACTGGGGTTTAAAGATTGTACTCATTATCAAAGTATTTAGTTACCACAGAAAATTGCAATCACTAGCCTAATTGTGTCCTATAGTTGTTTTAGTTAATAATCCTAAGCAAATAAACAAACAAAAACTATGTATGCTTTGAAGGCTGGGAGTAAGAGCTATTCAATTTACAATTCTCCATAGCCAGAATAGTATTACGCAAATCTATGAATGTCTCTTGACTGAATAAGTAAATTAATATTTTTTCTCAAAGAAAACCATGGTGTTTTCTTTATGAGACTATGCTGTCTGTAGATGTTCAAGGTGAGAGTTTGTTTCATTAGGCCTTAAACGTCATGCTCCTGACCTAAGCAATACAAATAATCAAAAAATGACAGGGTTTCTGAATGTTTTTGTTCTCCATCTTATTTTCTTCAACATTTTGATATTTCTAAACTTTCAAATTATATCCCTAATTTTTCCTTTCTTCTTCCTCTTTTTTAAAGAGTAATTCATTCCATAGCCTTTCCTTCCTTCCTCCCTCCCTTCCTTCCTTTCTTTTTCCCTTCCTTCCTTCCTTCCTTTCTCCCTTCCTTCCTTCCTTCCTTCCTTCCTTCCTTCCTTCCTTCCTTCCTTCCTTCCTTCCTTCCTTCCTTCTCTCTCTTTCTCTCTTCTCTCTCTCTTTCTTCTCTCTCTCTCTCTCTCTCTCTCTCTCTCTCTCTCTCTCTCTCTCTCTCTCTCCTCTCAATCTATTTAAATCAAGGAGTCAAGGATAGCTAGAAAAAACAGGTTTACACCATAAAATTTCTCAAATGCCATTTTAATACATTTATACAATTTTGGTTTCTCAGTATACTAATTCCTTTCCATTTAGGAATCCTATCAACGGTGAATACAATGCTATAAAAAATTTTAACTTTTAAATAAATGTTTTATTGGGTGATGTTTATGAAATCTCCCTGATTATATTGTCGGGTTTATGTTATTTTTGTTACTTGAAATTTATCAGTGTCTAGCTCCAGTGTCTAGACATTTATTAATAAAATTATGAATTGAAACCAGCCTCATAATTGTTTAAAGAATTTATTCATATATTGAAATATATACTTTATTGACATCATTAGGTACATTTTTAGAGTTTTTTTATTTTCAAAATATACTAACTATATATTATGGATATAGCTATTAATTTCTGTTGTGTGTAAGTTTTTCTTTTTCGTAAAAATCTATAATTTATCTCAATTCTGTTTTTATAAAGAAAAGTCATCAACTATAATTTTTAATAATCTTTAGTTTTGGATATATTACAAAGTTATTTAATACAGTAATAGGGAAAAACAAGTTTTTTTTGTCTAAACCTAATGTAATGCATTACAATAGATGCATCTCTAATCTCTCAGTAATAAGGGATTTCAACATATTTCCTAAAAATTTTCTGACAGTCTGAAAATGAAATACTAATGGCATTTGAACATTTGAATAGAGCAAAGACACAAAGAAGTGTAGCA
This sequence comes from Rhinolophus sinicus, assembly GCF_057876585.1. Lineage (NCBI taxonomy): Eukaryota > Metazoa > Chordata > Mammalia > Chiroptera > Rhinolophidae > Rhinolophus > Rhinolophus sinicus. The sequence continues at coordinate 109,496,698 of NC_142501.1, read as the reverse complement.
GTAAAAATGAAACAGAATTATGAATAGATTAGTGATTTGAGCCTATGAAATAAATTTATCCAGGGTTAAAACACAAAGTTACTAATCCAAGAAAGACATTTTCAAGGTGACAGCAATTCTATAACTTGGTTGTGGCATGCATAAATAGTGAGAACTACAGAAGGTCAAGGTCCTAGCAAGAAAGATAAAGTTTTAAGGAAGGAAATTTGCCCACATGTGTGTACGCTATAATACATCTTGGAAAGAAAAATGTAAACCCTTTGTTCTTACTGACAGGTTTTGAATTAGTTGTAAACTCAGTGAAAAGATTGGTGTCATCATAGATAAATCAATGAAAACATTTTGTCAGTATCCTTCACATTTCAAATCTCATCCCAAGCCCGAGGTGTTCTTCTTGCTGTAGGAACCGGGTTTCCAGCTTCTGTAAACCTGATGCTATAACACCCGCCCCGCTGCACGTGCTGGACCACCCAATACTGCGCCTTGTTCTGCTCTCCTGCCTCCTCGACCACCGTTTTTATCAGACTGTCACACTCCAGGTCACTGGGATTACGGTTTTCATCTGGATTGTGCCTAATTCGGGCTGAATTTTCTTGACACATAGGAGATTTTGCATCCCATTCCATTTTTCTCTGATCTCACGTTTATGTCTTCTGCTGCTTATTCTTGTTTTGCCCTTCAGTTCTGAAGGTCTGGGAGTTTCAGAAAGCTATTGACAGATGACACTTTGAGGAGGGAGTGATCAGGATAGTCTCCGGTATCATAGCTCAAGGGTATCTTACTCTCTTGCTACAGCAATAGGCTTTTCCCTCATAAAACACACCCACTTTGTGTAGTTTCCAGTCCTCTGACTCTCATAGCATACCTGACTCAGGAGAAGTGGTGCAGTCACATCATTTCAATAGACATTGCCAGTAAGTGTTTTGTCATTGGAATTAACCCCTGGTCATTCGCAAAAGGGGAAAAGAATTCACAGACTCAGGCTGAAATGAGAGCAAGGAAGTAAGTTTATTCAAGATGCCTTCATAGAAGTGGCCGGGGCAGATGAGTGCACCTAACTTTAGGTTAGCTTTTCCTTATATAGGAAAGGGTAAGTAAATTTCCTTACAGCAGGAGATGTGATGTATAGACTGAGCTTATTTGATGGACATATGTTGGTTATATAACTAGTTTCTTTCTGCGCATGCTCTTACCCAGAACGCATACAGAAAAACCCACAGAAGCGCCCAGCCTTAATGTTCATTCCATTCTAATTGCATTATAATTAAGCTAGAGTTCAACTAACAGGCAGGTTTTGGCAGTTTGCACATGTGTGAAGAACCAGTTAATACCAGTTGGGTCTTGTCTCCTCTTTTTATGGGGGTTTAGACACCTTAGATTTATTTCTAGGGGATGAGCCTGGGTGGCTCCTGGGGAGGGGATGCAGGCCTGGGCAGCCCCCCTTCAGGTTCACTTTTATTTCCCTTTTCTGCCTCATCACTAAGGAACGTGGTCACTGCTTTCTTAGGTGACGTCCTCATCTTTAGAAAGTATATTTGGTGCCACCCATTCTGAAAGATACTGTTTGAGTTTGTTCATGCCGCTACCACAAAAACACCATGGACTGTGGTGGCTTAAACAACAGAAGTTTATTTCTTACAGTTCTGGAGTCTGGGGAGTCCAGGATCAAGGTGCCAGCAGATGCAATGTCTGGGAAAAGCACATTTCCTAGGTGGCCATCTTGTCGCTGTGTCCTGACATGGCGGAAGGGACGAGAGAGCTCCTGGGGTCCTTTTATCAGGGCACTAATCCCATTCATGAAAGCTCCACCCTCATGACCTCATGACCTCCCAAAGGTCCCAGCTCCTAATACCATCACATTGGGGATTAGGTTTCAACATATGAATTGGGGGAGACGGGATAGACACAAACATTCCGTCCATAGCACCGACTCTGGGTCCCTCTGGCTACTGCTCTGTTTTCCCTCTATCTGGCCCATTTAGAGGGAATGTGCATTATCAACTTCTTTGATAGCTATTGGCTTTCTTTTTTTACCATAATATGTGGATAATACTAGTAGCTCATAGGGTTGATATAAGGTTGAAATGAACTAATATCTGCAAATCATGTAGAATAATACTGGGAACATAATAAGCACTACTTAAGCATTCTTGCATTAAAGCACTAGTATCTGCCACCTCCAGGCCCTTTCATCTTCCAGTTCTTCTCAGAAACATCATTGCCTCTCTCTCTGAGTTTTCTGGTCTCAGAAGCTTTTGTCAGCACTTATATATTACTTGGAATTTAAAAGAACGTTCAGAACACGCAGCCATATTCCTACAGAAAAGTCACTTAGAAGTTGTGAATCATTTGTCGCATTTCCTTCACTTAGGCCTGAACTCCTACATTAGCCCAATGAGGAAATGGAACATGTTCCTTTCCTTATTTGCTTCATCGTCCCCTGCATCATAAGTACACTTTGAGGAATTGGCTAAGTCATCCTTTTATAAATATTAAAGCAGTTAAATATGAAAAAGAATTTTGAAAAATCTTTAAATCTTAGAATAAATAAGTCTGTTCTCTTATGAAGATCTGTTTGTCATGGGCTGGGCGTTTTTATCAACACACCTATACAGACCCCCATGTCTTTGCCCTGGAACAGAATTTGACTCAGACTTCCCACCCCTGTGCGCGCATACAAGTTAACCCCGTCGTCTAAAGTAAAACAGTCCAATGCATGACATTTTATTTGTTTTGTTAAAATGACTGTTTTTCCCGTAAGAGAACGAAAAACAATAATTTATCTGATACTCAGGTAACCGTAATGACATTTCCCGAGTTGATTTTAGCAGCTCAGCAGGAACACAGCAGAAAACAGTGTGAAAATTAACAGAAGCACATTAGGCTTATTTGCACACACCCACACACTGAAAGTGCAAAAATTATAAATTTGCAAAATTACAAAAAAAAAAAAAAATGGGTGAGACGGCATTTAAAAAAAAATCATTTTGAAAGAAAATAAATAACAGAACTTCTTCTACAAAACTTAGTTTTCTTATGTTCCTAGCAGGAATTTATAATTTTCAGGGTCTTTTGTTCTGTGAAGCAGGAAAGGATTATGGCCTCCATTTTTCTGATATCAAAAAAAGTTTTAAAACCACAAAAAGGGAGAACATATTGTTGGTGCTTAAAAGAGTCTCCAAACTTTTGTCTGCCTTCGAAAGAATGATGATGCAGATTGAAGCCCAATGTCACCAATTTTAATTGCTGAAAAAGCCTAGATCCAAAGGCATAGCCTTACCCGCCATGCTTAGGATTTTTGACAGCTGAAGTCCACTTAAACAGGAAACTGGCACTAATCTCTACTGCTCACCAATCAGATAACTTTGTCCTTTCCCACATGCTGGAGAAAGGAAAAGGAAAGGCATGGGGAGTGTCCTCACCTACGGAAACCAGTAGAGTGGCAAGGAAGCACCCCCCATGGAACACAAGTTTCTTTCTTCCTTTATTATTTGTTAACGAGCCTTAAGAATGGCTTTGTGGGAATAGCAAAGGCCACCCAAGTGATAACATCAGAGTGTTATTCAGAGCTTGCTCTAGCAAGAGAGTCAGCCAGCATCACTGGTGTTTGCCAGAGACTCAAAGGCAGCCAGGGCAGTGGAAAAGTTTCATAGTGAAAAAAGCATAAGCTTCAGGTATGCTCTGACTAGAAGTTGTTGGTATGGAGTGGTGGGGGTGGGCTAATGAGAAGCAGGGCAGCCTGTGTGCTTGGTTTCAGGAGCATCATTGGCTTTTTCTAGTTTGCCTTACGTGGGAAGAAACACAACACATGGGGAAGCTGGTCGTCAATGACCACTGCTCAGGGAACATTGCAGCAATGCTTCTGGTGTGTCCTCCTTCGTTTCCTACCTGGACCAGGATTCCATCATCGTATACGGACTGGATATTTTCTGCTTGTATGTTCATTCTGATCAAAATGTAAGGCATATTGAGAATGTAATACTTGCTTCCGTATCCTTTTGAAAAAAAAAGAAAAAAAATTAAAGCTGAGGTCATTTATATAAGCTGAAAATAAAATCTGCCAACATAGAATGCAAAGTTGATAGCCCGTTAGGAAATTGTGCATACTGAACAATCTGGCAAAAAAAAAAAAAAAAAAAGTCGTATACATGTTGATAAAGTGCCATCTACATTTTCTCTGAAAATAAAATTGTATAATGTTATCATAAGAATCATTTAGCACAAAATTATCTAAACCAACAGAGCTCCAAGATATTATCAGAACAAATAAGAAACGATATTCAATTAATGAAATTAACGCTTGGATCTTTTCCTAGGTCTATATAGTGTTGCAATAGTAGTCTTATTCCAGTCTTCACGAAAGCAATCAATTAGTGATCAACAGATTACAAATGGCTTTTGATTTCCAGAATTCTGTTCTTCCATCTTGTTAAAATAAAACTTTTGAGTTTCCTGATATTTCCTAATTCTTCTTAGAAAAATTATACTTCCTTCTATCTCATCTAGTCATAAAGGCCATATGGATGCTACTTTCAGTTTGTTCTTATATATACTATGATGAAATATCTTTCTCTTTCTTTGTTTCACTTGAATAACTTTTTCAAATGTACCCAATTTTAATACCCCTTAATTAACTAAAGGGGGATTAACCCACAAAATCCACTAAAACTACTTTGGTAAAATTTTTCAGTGGTTAACCATTTGTAAATGCAGTGTATATTTATTTTTCTTCTTATTTGATCTCTGTGTTGATTACATCTTTCTTTATAGAACTCTTTCTTTCCTTGAGTTTTGGACATGAAAATGTATGCTAGCTACACTCTATTCTAGGAAAATGGATTCTATATTCTTTCTGACATTGTAGGAAGAGGCTTACGTAAAGTGATTAGGGTTCTAGTAAAATATCGCATTTTGAGTCTGTGTACTGTTCACCCCAAAAGAGCCAGAATCTAGATAATGAGTCCGGTGGGTAGGAAGGAAATGGTAATCAATCTGACCACATAATGAGAGATGGAGGAAGATGATGGAGGAGGCTAAATAGATCCCTCATACTTCTGAGTCTTGCTGTGCTGTGTGCCCTTTGTCTTTTTCTTATTTTCTCTGTTTCTATTGCTTATAATCTCCCTTCCTCCCCTCTTTCTTTACTGCTCTATACTTCCCTGCTTTCCTCACCAAAGTTTTCTTCTTCTTACGTTTTCTCAGGAACACTGGGTTTTATCTTAGACAATAAAATTATATTATTCTTGTTCAAGATCAATTGTTTCTCAGTCTCATGACTGTCCCTGTGGGAAAACCCTGCAGTTATCGTTCTCTAATCTCCTACGCACTTTTGCTTCTGGCTAAGACAGGAGATTCAATAAGTAATGAAGAAACTGCAACAGAATACATATTTCTCAGAAACACTTGGTTAATACTTTTGGTATTTCTAATATTTTCTATGAAAAGCAAACATTGATTTTTTTTTTTTTTTTTTTTTTTTTTTTTTTTATCAAGCTGTTGGTATATGTTCAACACTTGCATTTGCAGTTGTCCTGAGCTAAGATGAAAATTAATATATAGCTTTTGGGACATTCTGGACACACACACAAGAATGGTGTATGACAATATGCCATTCAAAAAAGTCATAATTGCTTTATAGATATAAAGAAACTTGTAATTGCTTTTGGTCTATGTCTCTGGTTTGGAAACTTATCTCGATGTCTTTTTACTCCTAAGAATGTTTAGTTAATGTACTTGCAAGCTAGTGACTATTTTCTCTGGGCTCTTATGAGCTTTGCATCTGTCTCCTGAAACCATGAAAGGAATTATCATATTGCATTTCTGTCAGACAAAAGCCTTATATCGATGTGCTATTACTTTCCTACCTTAATGGAGAGTTGGCAATATTCTCTATGGCTGGTGAATACATTTTTCTTTTAAGAGGAAAGCTGTCCTGAAGAAACCCCAGTGCTTCTAATGAAACAGTTGCCATCAACAAACACATAGAGAAATAATGCTTAGAAAAGTAAGTCTATATATATATAGGAGCACATTTATTTGATTTTCTCCAATTGTTCAATATACGCCATCTTTCTTTGCTACTCTATACGTCATTGTCCCGAGGCTAACTTAATTTTTGTCTAAGAAATTATGATCGGCATATTGATCTTGGGGAAAGATTTTCCCTAAAATTAGAAACACTAGTTTTAATCAAATTTTGAAATGGCAGGTAGGGTACATATGCTTAATTGTAGTATTTAGTAGGCCCTGTGTAAGTTGTATACTATCCTTTTAACCTTTTCCTTCATCACCTCTTCTCAATAAACGCAAGCTAAGAAAACCAAGTCGAATAAAGACTTTGTCTCTGTCTCAGAAACTCCATAGGAAGCACATATTGCAGTGTTTCCAACCACACTCTTACTCTTCTAGTTCTGTTCAGCTACTTTCCCCAGTTTTCAAGTGCTCTGTCATTTATACTTATTCTGGTTTTGACTTGCCCACCTGCAGCCTAACCCGGTGGTGGCCTCAGAGAACTAGCCCCAAAGCTCCCAGCATCCTGGCCTTCTCAGCCCAGCCTCCAGACCAGCCCCTTCCTTATGGCCTTCAGGAACCCATCTAAGCAAGTAACTCAAATACCTATAAAGTACAATTCCAGAGAAAGACCAACTTTAACATATGAAGGAAACATAATCCTATATATTATTAAGGGTCCTTTTGCTCAAACATTTGCCTTAAAATTTCTTTCATCACAGTTCTTCAAAAGCTAATTCCCTACAATAAGGGCAATAATTTATTATCCATACTTGCTATAATTCAACTTAAGGATCTTTGTCTTAATAACTACTTTAGATACTGTATTTGAAGAAAATAGATGAACTAACAAGTGTGGAGGAACAGAAAGGAGACGTCCCCTCCAGCAAGCAAACCTCTGAAGAGTATATGCAATTGCGTATTCCATCAGGTCTTTAGACAGATGAAGGGTGTCATCTGAAATGCCATAAGCAAGGGAAATTTCACCCGCGAGTTACCTGGAGAAGTACAGGAGAGGGACGCCTTCCTAAGCAAGGTATTCTAAAACAAGCAAGCTTTGGAGCCAGTTTGTCCTGCACAGTCACCAACTGTGTGATCTTTGCAAATTCATTAACTTGCTTTGCATTCCGTTTTCTTATCTACAAAGTGACTAAAGGAGTCTCAACTTCCTATTGTCATAAAAGTCAAATACCAGTATGTTGGTGCTATAGCTCCTAAATTTGACTTTAACAAAAAACGCAAATAATTTTCTTTTATAATGCAACAGTTTCCCTGCTGAGTTGACAGATGTATGTCTTTTCTGGAGACAGCACATTTGTTTTACTTAAAAAGGTTAGTGATAATTTGAAGTTGGTGTGTATTATTTCCCCCTCCTGGCTCAGTTTCCTAAGATAATTCCAAGGCATTTTTTCCCCCCTAGAATAGGCTGTTTGTTTGAAAAAGATCTGCTTAGTTAGTGTTTTTTTGTCCCTGAGATCTATTATTGGAAGAAATATCTGAGATGCACAATTGGCACAGGAGACTCTTTTCATCTTTCTTGATGTTAATAGAGACGGACTCACATCACAGAATTCATTCTTGAAGGATAGTATTAAATGTGATAAAAACCAACCACCAACATCATTGATTTTTACAGAAAATATTATCATAGATGTAGTATATTATACTCAGAAGATTTCATATGGCATCACAAGAAATGTTTTGCAGCCTAAACAAGTACTGAGACCTCAATATGATTTCCTATAAAATGTATTCAGATTGAGCTGAAAGTTGTCCAAGAATGTGCCTGCATTATGAAACAGAAATTCTTTCTGCATAACACAAAAACATTCAGCTTGACATTCTCCTAAGGTATATGTTCAAAACATTTAAAACAGGCAGAACACTGTCACTTAATATAACAGCGCATGTTCCCATCAACATATTTTCCTAACTCATCTTCCTTGTGTGACTCTGTACTTTTTACTTTATTCATCTGTCATACAATTTGTTCTCTGTTAAACTCTAAACACCCTGCATATTTTCAGTTTTTTTTCCATTCTTTCCTGAATACTAAATTGTTTATTTATTCTAACATCCTTCTGAATTTCTCATTTTAAATTATGTGCGTCTTCGTGAAAAATGTAGTGCGCTCCAAACTGCCAGATCTTTTGATCACCTTGATTTTTAAAAGTCAAATCGCTTCTCTACAAAAGTCAGACCCTTAGGATTCTCTTGTTCTTTACTTTGTTGTGAAAATAATAGTCTCTACCTCTAAAAACTGAAGTAACTCTAAACACTATAATCTTAATAGGAGACAACAGGAATGTAATTACTTCTTTTGATTCTTTGTTTATCAAATTGCATTGAGGATTTTCAGGAATCTGCTCACCTTAAAAAAAAAAAAAAATGTAACAATACACATTAATGTGAAAGACTTCTTTCCTTAAGCTGATAGTTGTCTCACCTGGGTAACCATAGGTGTAGCTGCTTCGTTAAGTTTGACTTGTTTCCTGTCAATGTATGATTTTATAAATGTGCACATTAAATTGTCTTTTCCATTTTCTGACACAGTCAGCAAAAGTTACCCTCAGCCTAGCTAACTGGCAGCATCCCTCTGGTCCTAAGGGATGGGCTTCTCCGAAAGCCACTTACCTGAAACAAAGGATACAGTTTAGTTTGAGCATTCCTGCAGTCTCCTCATTATGTGTTATTCTCATGCTTTTCCCTCCTTCTTTACAGCACACAGGAAGTGAAAGAGGGAAGTTAGATTTTAGCAATTTCACAAAAGATGAAATATGAGGAAAAAGAGATAAAGATTGACTCTCCTCTGGCCAAATTAGTAACTTCACATTAAAATATTTTTATTTGAACATACTTTACATTGCTGTGCTAGATATATCCTTTCTTTTTTTCATTCTCTTCTGCTTTCCACAAAGTGCATATCATACTCATCACACCTGCAATTAAATGAAGATTGATTTACAAAAGCAAGATGTAACATGTATTTCTTTAAGGAAGAGGTAGTAAACATAGGTATTTAGCCATAAATTTGACCCTAACACAGGCTGTGGTTATCAGAAAAAGCAAGAAGAAAAAATATATATAAGTGAAGCTAGGAAAGAAATGTAACCCACACATTTCTGAATTATGTACAAGTGTTTCCAAAAGTAAGGTAGAAGCTGGAAAGAAATAATGATGGGAAGCAATCGTTGGAGTGACAGGGAAGAAAAGAAACTACGGACACCTTCAAACCAAGACAGTGCTCAAAAACCATCAACAAATGTGCACTGCCATTGGGGAAGGAAGTGAAAGGAGACGGAATGGAAGTGCTGGCGTGGGAGTGCAGTCCAGTGGCCACGGATGGCAGCTCTAAATAAGAAGCAGGAGATTCGAACACCTTCAAAAAGTAAGTTAACTGTGTTGTGCACCTTAATGGCTGTATCCGGGAAAGAAAGTCACAGAACCATGGCTGGCAGAAGACGGCCTCCGGAAGCAGAAGAGATTCCTAGAGCAGACGCAGTGAGGACTATATACTTAAATAAACAGAAGGAGAAAACACAGTGCTCTGAGGAGCCTGGAAAGCTAGCGTGGCTCTCCTCCACCATCCCATCCTGGAAAAGCATACTCACTCAGGTGGAGACAGACTTTATGAACACATGCTCTTTCTGATTTTCTTGGACTCCTAATCCCCCTAATTCGTGTTCTACCTTACGCTACATCGTTTACTCATGCAGTTTGAGAGGATTATTCCTGGTTGAATCTCTAGTGTATTTTTTTCCTATTGAGGAGCCTGTGCACCTCGTGTTGTAGAAAGTTCCAAAGGAACAAGTTGGCTCTTGCTAGGTTTTTGCAAGACTAGTTCCAGACTACGTAACCCCTAGTAAGTAACCCCTAGGGGTTATGTGGTCTGGAACCAGTTTCTACTCTAATTTCTCAAGTTGGGGCTTCCACACCCCTCAGTTGACTTAGCACTCACTTAGTTGGCCACGCACTTACTTTATTCTTCTAATGGGAGATTTTTGTTTGTTTGTTTGTTTGTTTTCCAGTTAGAACCATTGGCAGAGAAAGTCTCCCTTAGCACTTTGCTGGGTCAGTGGGAAGAGCTGTTCTCATCTTCCATGTAATGGCCAGTTCTTTCACAGCCCGGACTCCGTGAGGTGGTCCCAGTTCTATCTCGTTGCCTCATGATGATTAAAGGTCACAGTTTCTGTCCCTATTCAGCATTAAAACCCCATTCTCCTAAAGACTAGGATGTGTGTCTTTGTCTTATAAAACCGCCACCGCTTCAGCAATGACATTTAATACTCAAGACTTAAATATCCTCTTTATATTTAATATGTCTCCCCACACACACATTTTATTTCATCCCATTAATCTCAATCTCAACTATATTTAAGTAATGGTATTTTATATACATTTTTATAGAATTGTATCAGGAGAATGATTCAGATTCCCTCGGTCAATAAATTATTATTTTCAAATACTGTGTTTCCCCAAAAATAAGACCTAGCCAGATCCTCAGTTCTAATTGTCTTTTGGAGCATAAATTAATATGACCTGGTCTTATTTTACTATAAGACCGGGTATAATATAATATAATATAATATAATATAATACCGACTCATAATAATTTCTGCTCCAAAAGATGCTTCAAAAGAGCTGATGATCTGGCTAGGTCTTATTTTCTGGAACACAGGGTACATTATTGAAAGTTAGAGTTAGAAACACTAAGTTATAAAAACTCCAAAAGGTAATACTTCAGAGTAGATCTGGTGGGGAGATAGAAAGAGATGTCGTTTTAGGACTGCCTGTATGAAAGGTTATTACTATAAGGTGAATATGTTTTTGTGCCAAGAATAGCACAAAAAACATCCAAATTTCATAGCAAGCTGTACTGGATATTGCCTGTTTACCTCTATAGATCCAATTTCCACTCTCCCTACCTCAGTACAGAGATAGTGATTCACTCAGATTGACCAATGTGTTTCTATTCCTTCTGGCTTCCAGGTAGACTCAGTCAGTTGTGGGGGCAGCAGGGAGGAGGGACACTTGTAAGAAGAAAAGGGCAGGAGGAGAGTGACTTTGGCATGTTTTCCCCATCCTGCTCCAGGCTGGGTTGCATGAGCTTGTTGTACTTCTCATAACCAAGGCGATGGCTTCTTTCAGGACCTTTCAGTTTCTCCCACACACTGTTGCTGGCCCTGGAAGTACTCTGTCTCGTGTCTCTAAATCCTCCCCCCACCCACACACATTTTGAAAATAGTTCCTTTATTAAACTTTCCCTATTGAAAGTTAGTGTGTCCTCTCTTTTCTGATAGGACTATGACTTGTACCATCACTTTTCCCAGAGTAACCTCAGGAAATAGTGTCATATATTTCTAAGCTCGGGGCTCTAGGTTGGGTTGTCCCCATACTTGAGGAGGGCACAAATAACTTTTAGCTGAGGTCAGACTGAAAGCTGAGCTTGTGGTGACAACACAGCTACTCAGATCACTGCCACTGTGACACAGGAATGAGCATAAGGAGTGACAAGATGCCTAGAGATCAGGTGACTCTGGTACTAATCATTATGGTAACAATAGTGAGTGTAACGATGACGGAACCAGCTGGCAGCTTGAGAAGGCCTTAGAGACCATCCACAAGGAAAGGGCTAAGAAAGGACCACATGTTCAGTTTAGAACACAGATAGGGTCACCTGGGGAGTGACATCATCAAAATGGCAGAATTGGACTTTTTACCGTCTTCCCCCCAAAGACCACTGACTTTTGACAATCATTCGTAGTGACAAGCGTTTTGGAATGCACAAGTCCAGCAGAGAGGTTCCAGCACACTGTCGGAGAAAACAACAACAACAACAACATCCAAGGTTAAATACATTGAAGACGGTAGGAGGAACAGCTTGCAATCACTCACGTCACTCCTCCTCTAGGGCAGGGCAGCTCAGCCACAAGAGAGCCCTTCTCAGCCCTTGATTTCCCCCATGAGGGAACATGAGAGCATGTGAGTGAGAGCCTGGCCTCCCCAGGTGTGCAGGATGCTGACAGAGACGCCCATTTCTCTTTGGCCCCATCCAGAGTCCTGAGACCTGAGCTGCATGATTTGGCATGTGCTGGGTAACTAACGGGGAGAGCAGCAGCCAGAGTTTAGAACATAACGAAGGGATACAAATCCTACTAATCACGTCTCAGACACCATTGAGAGCCCTGTACATGAGCCTATGGGGACACCTCACCTTTGGAGTCCCCTAAATTGGCCCATTGGCACCCCCAATGCTTTGGCACCTCACCCCCACACTCCTTAACTCTTTTGCTGGCTCCATGCATGCACTGCTAGTGGCAGTGAAGATGAGCTTATGCATGAGAATAGTGAGAACACACAGAAAGGCAGCTCAGATCTGCAGGCCTGGGAGAAACCTCACACTTGGGCATTGAGAAGCCGCTAGGGACAGCCAAAGGGAAGCTGCCGGAACTTGGCAGGGCTCTGTAGGATCCAGAGAAAACATGCAAACTTAAGAAACCTAACACAGGAAGGAATATAGAAGAGACTGAAAGCTTCGCACTTTCAAATACCCCTTGCCAGCATAGACCATTATCTCTGGTCCTGGTCATTCCACTGTTTCCCCATATACATATGAGGTGGCCATTGTGGTAAGGATGAAACGTCACAAGACGAGGCAAAACCAAGGATATTATGTAATACTTACATACAAAGAAAGAAATTCCGCAACACTTTTATTGACAATATTGTAAAAGTATTAATAGGATTTGAATACCATTTTTTGGTAACATGGGTCTGTTCATGTGAAGAGTGAAATTCTTTTTGGAGGAAGCAACGTTGTGTTTAATTGGAGTTCCGAGTTAGAGTTCTCTATAATCAAACTATTGGACACATTCACCTGTGAATGCTGATCTGTAAGGAGATTGTACATATTTTATCTTCGAAAATAGGTTTTCTGCATGCTTTCTCATGCAGATGTTTACTGCCAAATGCTAATATCCAATAAGCATATGACTTTAATTGAGCGTGTTCATCAATTCAAAGGCATTTACAGAATTCTTAGATTGTACTCGATATTGGTGTGGAGCATGTTACTCCACTGCGTATCAATCAGTTCCAATTGAAGGGGAGGTGAAAAGTCCTCAACTGCTCATTTCAGTGGATTGTGCAATATGGAAATTATATTTGCATTTGCATCGAGGTAATAACAAAAATGCTTCTGGAACTGTAGTCTGAGCTTGGAACACATATTCTATGCAAATCTCTGTGGGTATGGAGATCTCACTTCTTGTTTTAACTTTTGACAGCACTAGAAACATATCAAACAGCTTAACTTTACTTGCGATTTAAACATTCGTTGTTGAAATGAATTTAATGCAGTATAAGTTTCACAGATAAGCACTGTTTTGCCTTGCAATTTTAGGTTGAATTAATTAAGAAACATGCTCAAGTATACAGAAAAAGCTAATTTTGAACTCCATTTAGTGTGAAATAAAAGTGGTTGAGGGCTGCAGATAAATTTCAATCTTGACCCTGAGATCAAAAATTCACAATAAAATTTTACTGCTGCAAAGCTATGGAATTGTTGGTAAAGGAGGTAGGGTAAGTCAAGCAACTCAACGGTTTCTGGCAAAAATTCACAGAACCGACAATTGTTAAGCCTATGAGAGTGACTGAATTTCACTGTTGACACGACTGTTCAATACTTCATGATAGAGTCAAGCATTTTCTTCAGAGTATCGGCTGAAAAATAAATACTACATTGAATAACTACAAGCTTTAAACACCTTATATTTTCACAAGCTTTGTAAATTTGTGCAACTAAGCCTTTTTCTGCTCCATATATGTTTTACCACCATCGATTGTGATCCATCTTAGCAGAGTTTACTTCAGTTTTCACCGAATGTTTTTTTCAACTTTGAAGATATTTTACCTCAAGTTTTCCCATGCAGACTATTTGTAGAGGCTAATTCTAAAGTTATTTCAAACTCAGGGTTGACTCCTTTATCAACAATGACAACTGAGCAGTATCAGTCACATCTGTGGATGCATCAAAAGCCAAGAAAACCAATTGTTTGCCTTGTTTTTTTAATCAACAGTTGTTATGACTCCCAAAGTTTCAAATTATTGAGCAACTGTTCTTAAGTAAAGATTAGCAACCTTAAACAAGTTGTTTTGTTGTTGTTTGTTTGAAAATCTGGACACATTTCTTCAGCTGCTGCAATCAAACATGAATTAATTAACTCACGATAGGCAAACAGATTTCCTTGCTTGGCTAACAAATGAGCCACATATTAAATTGTTTCCAGAGTCCCAGAAACAATCAGCTGAGTCCTCGGTAGTAAATACATCACAGGTAGGTTTTTCCCTCTGACTTCATCTTTGTCGTTTCTATGCAGAAATTCTGCTGTGATGAGAGATTCTGTGACAGTTTTACCCTCTGTTAGCATCTTGAGTGCTGGGGGATCTTTCAGTGTTCAGCATGAGCTAAACCTGCATCTGATTTGTGATGGTCTTGTCTATGTTGGGTTACCTCAGAAAAACCTACAGAAGTAGAAATTGCAGAGGCGAAGTCTTAGCGATTCTTTTTTCTTTCTCCCTTTTTTCTCCTGCTACTTTGTATAAAAAGCACTGATGGTGTTACCATAAGCAGAAAGAGTAGGGCTGTGGGGAGACAGAGGGAGGAAAGGAAAGAAGAAGTAAGGGGAAACAAAAGTGAGAGGAGATGAGATCATCCTTAAGAAAAAGTGCAGCTACCGGACCAGCCAGAAATAGATTTTGGTGACTGAGAACAGATCCAAGAAGCCATCTTGCCCTTCAAGGTGAAGGTTAGTTAATTGTAGTGGATTATAACACTATTAGCATTGCAGGTAGGGAAAGATCTCCTCTCCACCACCTGTGTGGCCATGACAGTTCCTACAAGGGCTAAATGAGGACAAGGGAATCCCACTGCCCAAAAGCAAGGACCTGCCTAGGAACGCCAAGAATGCCACCCCTAAAACTTGAATATTTTTCGCCCTCATTTTAGAAGTACTAAATTCCTAAACCTCTGTTCTTTGGGGTAGTTGCTCTTCTCCTGCCTTACCTGCTCCCACTCTCACGGGAGTGTACTCTCTTCTCTTAGTAAATCCCCTGCTTACTTGGCTTGGCTTGCTTGGCTTATTTGGCACATCCTTGAGTTCTTTCCTGTGATGACACCAAGAACCTGCTTTTGGCAACAGTGGTAGCTAACATTTCTGTTTCCAGTATGACCACTGGCTTTCTGTTAAGGAGGATTGGCAGGAAACAGAAAGCAGAAGGTGAAACTGGGAATTAATTCCCCTGGTTTCCTTTCTGCCTGTCCCAAAGGCCACATGTCCTATTGAGGAGCTTTCTCCACACAACTGTTGCCTCTGAGTTGTGATAACTCTCCTTGCTCTTGTCCCTTCAAGCCTAGGGACAGTGGATCCCTGCTGTTGTTCACCCCAGACTGTAATATCCTGCTTTATGGCTTTCCTAAACACTGTCCACACCTTAACAAATAAGTTCTTTAGTGAACTCTTCTCAGCTACCAAATGTTTAAGTTATTGTTTTCCATGGTAAAAAAAAAAAAAAACACGCAAAAAAAGTGGATAAAACAAGATCTTTTTATTGTTCATCATTATGTAATTCAATAATTTGAGCAGGAATCTGTAATGAGGTCTCATCTCTATCCCAAAGTATTGGCTGTGTTGTTTGGATTGTGGCTGAAGGATCAAAGATGGGCCTAACTCACATGTCTGGCCCCTCAGCAGGGATGGCTCAAATGGCTTTGAGGAATTTGGCTGGGATGGTTGAGTATATTCATGATTAAAAATTCCCAGCGAACAAGGAATTGAAGGGAACCTATCATAGGGTAACTGCCAAAAAAATCTACAATTAACATTATACTTAATAGTGAAAACAGAATGCATTTACCTTAAGAAGATCCCAGCCAGTGAGATATGGCAAAAAAATATAAATAAATGAAATAAAATCTATTCAAACTGAAAAACAAGAAATAAAACTGTTTCTATTCTCAGACATCATCATAATATATGTAGAATATACTAAAGACTCTACAAAAGCTACTATGAATAAATGAGATTAGCAAAGTCACATCATACAAGAACAATAGAAATAAAATTAATTCTATTCGTATATACTAGCAATGAATTCAGAAATTGAAATAATTGAAAATAGTACCAATTAAAGCCCAGGAAAGGCAGAGAGTCCCAAACAACATGAACCCAAAAAGGCCCACACCAAGACACATCATAGTTAAAAAGGTAAAGGTTAAAGCCAAAAGGGAATTCTAAAAACAAGAGAAAGACAGCTAGTTACTCAACAGGGAACTCCGGTAAGACTGTCAGCTGATTTCTCAACAGAAACATTGCAGGCCAGAAGGGAGTGGCAGGAAATATTCAAAGTGATGAAAAACAGGTGCCTACCACCAAGACTACCTTGCAAGGCTGTCATTTAAAATTGAAGGAGAGATAAAGAGCTTCCCAGATAAGGAAAAGCTAAAGGAATTCATCACCACCATGTCAGTACTAACAGGAAATCTTAAGCAAAAGTCTTCGTTAAGCAAAAGAAAGGAGAAAACAAAGTAATGAAGATCACAAATAGGAATAATAAAATGACAACAATTATGTACCTATCAATAATAACTTTAAATGTAAATGTATGAAATGCTCCGATCAAAATACATAGGGTAGCTGCGTGGATAAGAGAATAAAACCCATGCATATGCTGTCTAAAAGAGAACCACCTCGGTTCAAAGGACACACGGACTGAAAGTAAAGTGATGGAACAAGATATTTCACACAAATGGAAATGAGAAAAAATCTGAGGTAGCAATACTTACATTGGGCAAAATAGACTTTAAAATGAAGATGATGAAAACAGACAAAGGACATTACATAATAAAAAAGGGATCAATCCTACAAGAGGATATAACTTTAGAAAACATCTATACGCCCAACATAGGAGCACCTAAATATATAAAACAAACATTTACAGACATAAAGGCAGAGATCAACAATAATAGCGAATAGTAGGGAACTTTAACAACCTACTGATACACATGGACAGATCCTCCAGACAGAAAATCAACACGGAAACAGCAACTTTAAATGACTCATGAGACCAGATTGATACAATTGATAGTTTTGGAGCATTTCATTCGAAAGCAGCAAAATATACATTATTTTCAAGTGCATATGGAACATTTTCCAAGACAGACCACATGTTAGGACACAAAACAAGTCTCAATAAATTTAAGAAGATTGACATCGTATCAGGCATCTTCTCTGACCCCAGTGATATAAAACTAGAAATTAATTACAAGAAAAAACTGAAAAGCACACAAACGTGGAGACTAAACATACTACTAAGTAGTGAATGGGTCAACAATGAGATCAAAGGAGAAATCAAAGATATCTTGAAACAAAGGAAAATGAAAACAAAACAACCCAAAATCTGTTGAACACATAGCCAAAGCAATCCTAAAAGGGAAATTTATAACAATGCAGGCCTATCTAAAGGAACAAGAAAATTCTCAAACCAACAGTCTATCTTTACACCTAAGGGAACTGGAAAAAAGAACAGAAAATAAACCCAAAATGAATACAAGGAAGGAAATAATAAAGATCAGAGCAGAGATAAATGAAATAGAGACAAAAAAAAAAAAAAATGCCAAAGATCGGTGAAACCAAGAGCTTTTTTTTTTCTGAAAAGTGACATGATACTATATATAGAGAACCCCAATGATTCCACCAAAAAACTATTAGAATTGATAAATGAGTTTAGTAATGTAGCAGGATACAAAATTAATATTCAGAAATTGGTTGCATTTTTATACATCAATAATGAACTATCAGAAAAAGAAATTAAGAAAACAATCCCACTTACAATTGCATATATATATATATATATATATATATATATATATATATATATATGAATAAATTTACCAAGGAAGTAAAAGACTTCTACACAGAAAATTGTAAGATATTGAAGGGAGAAAATAAAGAAGATACAAATAAGTGGAAACATATGCTGTGCTCATGGATAGGAAGAATTAATATAGTTTAAATGTCCATACTACCCAAAGCAATCTATAGATTCAGTGCAATCCCTATCAAAATACCAATGAGATTTCTCACAAAGCTAGAACAAATAATCCTAACATTTATATGGAACCATAAAAGACACTGAATAGCTATGGCAAAACTGAAAAATAAGAATAAAGTGTAAAGTATCATGATACCTGATATCAAAATATACTACAAGGCTATAGTAATCAAAACAGTATGGCACTGGCATAAAAACGGATGCATAGATCAATGGAACAGAATAGAGAGCCCAAAAAGAAACCCATTCATATATGGTCATTTAATCTATGACAAGTGAAGCAAGAATTTACATTGGGGTAAAAACAGTCTATTTAATAAATGCTGCTGGAAAAACTGGAGAGATACATGCAAAAAAATCAAACTGGACCACTTTCTTAAACCATATACGAGAATAAACTCAAAATGGATTAAAAACTTAAATGTAAGACTCAAAACCATAAAACTCCTAGAAAAAAATATATAGGAAGTAAACTTGCAGACATTACCCTTAATAATATTTTTTACTGGTATATCCCCTTGGGCAAGGGAAACAAGAGAAAAAAATAAATAAATGGGACTACATTAAACTAAAAAGTTTAATCACAGCAAAGGAAACCATCAACATAACAAAAAGACATTCTACTGAATGGGAGAAGATATTTGCCAATAGTACATTTGATAAGAGGTTAATACCCAAAATTTATAAAATACTCAAAATTTATTAAAAAATGGGTAGAGGACATGAAGAGACATTTCTCCAAAGAAGACATACAGATGGTCAATCGACATGAAAGGATGCTCAACGTCATTAATCATCAGAGAAATGCAAATAAAAACCACCATGAGATACCATCTCACACCTGTCAGAATGGCCATCATCAATAAATCAACAAACAACAAGTTGCTCAGGGTGTGGAGAAAAAGGGGACCCTCATGCACTGATGGTGGGATTGCAAATTGGGGCAGCCACTATGAAAAACAGTATGGAGGTTACTCAAAAAATTAAAAATAGAACTACCTTATGACCCAGCAATTCCACTTATAGATATTTATCCAGGGAAATCCACAACACTAATTTAAAAAAATATATGCACCCCTATGTTTACTGCAGCACTATACACAATAGCGAAGATATGGAAATAATCAAAATGCCCATCAATGGATGATTGGATAAAGAAATTATGGTACATTTATACAGTGGAGTATTATTCTGCCATAAAAAAAGAATGAAATCTTACCATTTGTAACAACATGGATGGACTTGGAGGGTACCATGCTAAGTGAAATAAGTCAGCTTGAGAAAGACAGATACTATATGATCTGACTTATAGTTGGAATCTAAAACAATCACAATAAGCTAGCAAACAAAACAGAAATAGACTCACTGATACAGAGAAAAACCTGATGGTTGCTAGATGGGAGGGGCTTGGGAGCTGGGGAAGAAGGTAAAGGGATTAGGAAGTACAAATTGGTAGTCACAAAATAGTCACGGGGACGTAAAATACATTATGGGGAATATAATCAATAATGTTGTAAAGTTTATGGAGGGTGACAGATGGGCACTGGACTTATTGGGGGCATCACTTCATAGATTGTGTAGGTGCCTCCTGACCATTGCACCATACACCTGAAACTGAAGTAGAATAACACAGTGGTACCTCGGGTTTCCAACGTAATCCGTTCCAGAAGACAGTTCGAGTTCTGAAATGTTCGCAAACAGCTGACACCTAGGCCTCAGGATCTTGCACTCAGCGGAAGCTGTGTGACGTGTTCGACTTCTGAAGCGTGTTTGAAAACCAAAACATTTACTTCCGGGTTTACGGCATTCATAAACCGAAATGTTCGTCAACAGAGACGTTCAAAAACCGAAGTACTACTGTATTGAACGTCTATATATATATATATATATATATATATATATATATATATATATATATATATATTGTATAAAAGTACAGTACAGAACAGGATGTAAAGTCAATGGTACTGTAACAGCTATATATGGCAGTGGATGGGGGGGATTATCACTTTGTGAAGGGTGTAAATGCCTAATCATTATGTTGTTTTGTACACCTGAAACTAATGTAATAAAAAATACATACTGGTAATACCAAGTCCTGGCAGAGATGCAGAAAAAGTGGAACTCTCAGAATGTCTTTATGAAATACAGAATGATGCAGCCACTAAAACATTCAGCTATTTGAGTAAGACTCCTGCCTGCTTTTGAGAAGAATATGAGACTGGATGAGACTGTATTAGGTCCAGTTGTAAATTTTCTTGAAATTTAATTTAAAAGCATGGTGCAATATAATTTTTGTATTTAAGGTTATTCATGGAAATTGCCTATTTTGAATGTGTTTGTATTCGTATTTGGGTCACCTCTGCTGTTGACACTATTATGTAGCATTTTTCTTCTGTCATTTACCATTATGCAGGATCTCAGATGAGCTACGTTTAACAATATAACGAACTGATCACATGTTGTTAAATAAAGTAAGGAATGTATTTTTGTGCCCTTAGACCTAGGCTGAAAGAATATACAGGTAACCCCCATGTAACACGGTTGTTAGGTTCCTAAAAATCCCGTGTTATGCAAATCCGTGTTGTTCAAAATAAAGAACTAGTACAAAAAAGGGAGTTAGGTTCCAAAAAATTAAAAACAACAACAACACTATTATATTTTTATAATTAAGAAAAGCATATTTATTAAAGCAATTTTTACCAAAAGTATAACATATTAATATGTATTAAACAATGTTTTCTTAATCATCACTACTAAGAACCATTAACTGAGGGTGCTTTCTGTTTAAGAGATACCTTCATCCTCTGAACTTAATACTCCACGAACAAAATGGATTTAAAATTCTAATAAATTTTAAAATTCTGCAATCAAATCTAATACAACATCTATGCTCAAATGAAAAATTTCAAATAAGTTATCTTTTCCTCTTAAAAGCTCTTATTACGCTCCGTGTTGTTCAGGGTTTTCTCTAATTCTCAAATCGTGTTAGAGTGAAACTGTTTTCTAGGATGCCGTGTTGTAGGAGGATTTCCCCCAATTCTCGAACCATGTTAGAGCGAAACTGTGTTATAGAAGTGCCATGTTATACGGGGGTTACCTGTACCTCATTTTTTTGCCTGTATTAGTGAAAAGAGCTTTTGTTTCGTTTGCCCATCTTTTGCATTATATATATTTCTTAGCTATTATATGAAGTAAAATGGGTAGATTTTCACCAAATTTGAAAGGTATATTTGAAATAGTTTGTTTAACTCTTGGCAATATATTTGAAGTTCTCGTTGAGCATGACTACCAACTGAGTCAGCTGAAACTGGATACAAGGCCTGTGTAGCTGCCAATTGAGAGAAACATGAGAGTTTGGTTGCAATGCCCTGCACAGGAAAAAAAAAAGGAAGAAGAAGAAAGGTTTTAAATATGAAGCCAAATCAATTGTGAAAACTACACATCATTCTAAGGCCTGTTTGAACTACCATTTCCTCATTAAAGGCTCTGCTGGTCTTCTGAACCAGAAGTTATATTTCTCTCCTTTGAAATCCTGCAGCACTTTCTACCACTTTTGCCATAAATCATAATCTTTATTATTGAAGTGTCTCACTCCCTGATTAAATCGTGATTTATTTGAAGGTATTAACTATGTTGTGTTTATCTGTGTATTTCTGTCAATGTCTAGCATGGCATCTAGAGCGAGGTAAATGCACAATAACTGGGTTCTGGGTTCTTCCTATGCTTCCATCATTGTTTGTTTTTTGTAGATTTTGTTGCTAAGTGTAAGATACCAAGAAGAAAGTGCAAAAACTAATATGAGCACCACCTTATGAATATTTTAAACTGCCTACTATTGTGTAGCCAGCACCCAGGTAAAGATGCAAAACATTTTTACATGTAGTTCCCCTCATACACAGACAGCCCCACTCCCCGCTCACCCCAAGGGTAACCATTCTCTTGATTCTAATGGCATAGATTAACTTTGCCTACTTTGAACTTCATAGAAATGGAATAACACCAAGTTTGCTCTTTGGTGTCTGGGTTTTTTCACTCAACATTCCTTTGATTAGATCCATTCGTACTGTAGTTCATGCCTTCACACGACTGTGCAGCTGCGGTATTCAGTCTGTTTCCTAGACCAGCAGACTCAGCAGTATCTGGGATCTTGTCAGAGGGGCAGATTCCCAGGCCCCACCCCAGACCTGCTGACTCAGGATGTCTTGGGGCGGGGCCCAGGAATCTGTGTTTTACCAGGCTGTCCAGGTGATTACTATGCCTGAAGAGTTTGAGAACTGAGTAGAACAACCCTTTGAATGAATACACCACGATCTGATCATCTGGTTTACTACTGATGGCATCAGCCTCCACAATCAATGTTTGTCTCTTGCCCATAAGAACCAGATGATACAGATAAATAAAACTATTTGAGTTTTTTCCTCCAAATATTCCATGCTCATTCATACCTCTGAACTGTTACTCCTGATATCTCATTTGGCTACTATATACTTAATATCCCGTACAGAAAGCCAATGTTGATCTGCGACAGATTTTTCTTTCTAATGCAATGTGCCTAGTGTCTATTTCATATCTCTGCCATAAATATTAATCATCTTTAATTTTTTTTCTTTATATTATGACGTTAGGACATCTTGAAAAACCTTTCTGGCTCTGAACACCAGAGAGACTGCCCCACCCTGGGCGAGCCAATTCTTAGAAATAGCAAAGGTCTCTGCCAGGAACATGCCTTTTATATGCAACTAACCAACCCACAGCCAGACCTCCTCTGTCTGACCTGTACACTTAGGAAGCAATACTCCTCTGCCTTAACCATTCCAGGGCCTGCTAGAGGAGAGCTAGAGGTCACCCCTATAGCCCAAAGCCTGCTGGAATTATTCAGACTAACTAATCCTAAACTGTTTACCCCGCTGGCCTTCCTAGCAGAAGCCCCAGTAAAGGCCTGGTCTCACCCCTCACTCTGACATCTGCTTCCTGATCAAAACCAGGTGTCCCTTCTGTGGCCCTGCATGGGGAGCCAGGCCTCTTGTTTCTGGGGGAAACTGTGAGTGACAATAAATTTTTCTTTTACTGGCATTTGGCCTCTCCTTGTCATCACTAAATCACCTTTATAAATTAAGACCTGGACAGAGAATACCATAAACTATTGTATATAACTTATCTGTTCCCCCCATGAGACTGGAAGCTCCTTCAGGACCACCAACTTTTGGGATTTGTTTTTTGCATCCTTAACACTGAAAACAGGGTCTGACACAAAATTCATTCTCAACAATAGATTGTGGAATTAAAAAATGAATTAAGCAATGATGTGAAAATACCTATAAAAAGAAGCACAAATCCTAATGGACTAAAGCAATCATCATTTCTTATCTACACTACAAAATGACAAAAACATCTTCAAATTCTCTGAAAAATACTTGTGAACACTTATGTGCAGAGGGCAAAGCTAAGTATTTGGGGAAATATAAATTAATGAGTATTGATGGATGCTTTCAAAGAGTTCTATTATAGTAAGGTGCATTATGTAATCAAGATTGGCTGTCCTTTACAGACTACACCTGCCAAGACTACTTGTTTTTAGGTCTCTGACTCTTCTCTTCCCTTTAAAGAGACAACAACAACAACAAAAAGACAAAAAGAAGGGAAGGAGGGAGGAAGAGAGGGAGGAGGGGAGGGGAGGGGAGACGAGAGGAGGGAAGGAAAGGGGAGAAGAGGGGAAGGGAAAGGAAGGGAAAGGGAATGAGGAGAGAGGAGAGAGAGGACAAAAGAGGGAAGAGGGAAGAAGGAAGAGGGAAGAGGGGAAAGGTGAAAAAGTACAGATTTCCCAGGAGTAGCTGGCTTTTGCTTTAGTAGAGCCAGGTCCATGTGCCTTGTGTAAGTAACAGTGCACGTAGAAGAAGGAACCACCTGCCTCCTGAAACTTCTCTTCAATCTGGTGCCAACATGTATTATCATTATGAATGTATTATTTTGTTCTAATTTTCTTACATACTCTTAAAGGACCAGTATTCCTAGGAGTGGCAATAATTTCGCCTTTTAAAGCATTATCACAATGTCAAGTAGTCTCTGGAATTGAGAACAAAGCAATGAATGGGATTAGTGGGCATTTAAAAAGAGTTGAGATTAGTTCATTCACTTATTCCTTTCTTTAGATTCCGCATATAAGTGAGATCATATGGTGTTTGTCTTTCTCTGTCTGACTTATTTCACTTAACATAATGTTCTCTAGGTCAGGGGTGATGTAGATGCCTGATCTCTGCACTGTATACCTGAAGCTGAACAATAATGAATGCCAACTATAATTATATATATATATGTATATGGTTACAGGAAGCGGAGTACAGCATTAGGAATAGAAACAGTAGAAATGTAATGGCTGTGTGCGATATCAGAGGGATAGTGGATGGGGGAGGCGGGTTCACACAGTGTGAGGGATATAAATGATAAACGTCTAAGTATTGCTTTGTCTTGTGCACTTGAAACTAATAAAATAAAATAAAAATAAATAAAAGTAAAAAAAATAAAAGGAGTTGAGTAAGGAAGGGTCAGCCTACGAAAGAGGAAAATGTCTCTATAAATGATGAGTTGGTCTGTTCACTTTATTATTCCATCTGGTCTGTCAGTGCCCATCCTACAATCCAACTCGAAGTCAGAGACTCCTTTACATGAATATATATGAATTTTTGTCCACTTTTGATTTGATGGTTCTCAACCAGACAGCTTCAGATTAGTGTGGAAGAAGGAAAGTATGCTCAATACAGGTGAAAAGTTTCTGAAACGTTCGAGGTGTTTTCTAGAAAGAATATGGGTATGAATTTTAAAACATTCCCGTCTTGTAAAATAATTAAATGCCTATCAGATCATATACATATACTTCATCATTGCTAAAGTGGTTGGAGGCACTGTGATGGTAGAGATACAGTTGAGGCTGTGTGGGAAAATCATACAAAATAGCGATGAACTTTAGATAAGCAAGTTTCCGAGCATTCCTCAAATAAAAAATATTAGAACTTAACATAATAACCTTAAGATCCATCCATGCTGTTGCAAATGGCACTATTTCATCTTTTCTTATGGCAGAGTAGAAATCCATTGTGTATATATGCCACATCGTCTTTATCCAATCATCTATCAAAGGACACTTTGGCTGTTTCCATGTCTTGACCACCATAAATAAAGCTGCAGTGAACATTGGAGCACATATATCTTTATGGATAAATGATATCAGGTTTTTTCGGTATATACCCAGGAGAGGGATTACTGGGTCATATGGTAAGTCAAACAGAAAAAGTCAAGAACCATATGACTTCACTGATATGTGGGATATAAAACTGAAAACAACAAAGAAACAAGACAAACAAATAAACAAAACTCATAGCACAGGCAATAGTTCAATGGTTACCAGAGGGTAACGGGTGAGGGGGGGTGGTAGATGAGGTAAAGGGAGTCAGATATATGGTGACAGAAGGAGAACTGACTGTGGGTGGTGAACACACAATGTGAGATATAAATGACAAATTACAGAATTGTACATGTGAAACCTATGTAATTTTACTAACCATTGTCACCCCAGAAATTGTAATTTAAAAAAAATGTTAGAACTATTGTATGTATCTTTGGAAATGTATCATATTACATATACATCAAATGCTATTTAACTGCTATGTTCAGATACTCTGCATGCTTTAGCAATCTGAGTTAAAAAAAGCCACACTCCATAGTAATAGTCCATATACTAAGTAAGAAAGAGATACAGTGTTCTGTGGTATTTGGAGCATTACTTATTTATACCAGCAATACACATTTAATGCTAACTATTGAAAGATACCTTCAATGGTACACACTTTAAAACAGAAGGGATAACATAGAAAGCACACTGTAACCTTTCTCATTGATTATCAAGGACACTCCCAGAAGGGTCTTAACAAAGTTTCACATAGTTTTAAGTCCCCAATCTAAAATGTCAGACCCCGTTCTCTGTGGATGACTGTGTCTCCTGTTTCATTGAGAAATTTAAGAACATTGGGTTGCCACTGCATTATCCACTCCTACCCCCACCACATCCAGCTTCACATTTCTCCCATTATGTCCAAGGTAAACAGTATCTGTGTGTGTGCGTTCAAAAGCAGCACTACTCTTTTGTCCCCATCTTCCCTGACCTGCTGTCATCTCAGTGAAGGTAACCCCTTCAAAGTCTCCTGTTACATAACTCCCCAATACACTCGCTAGGCTTTAGCTAAACTGGTCTTCTGTCCAACCCTTGACCACACTAAGACAGGTTGCATTTCAGGGCTTCACTCATGTTTTTCTTCTCAGTCTAGAAGGAAAAAACAAAGCCTCCTTACTTTTTATCGAATTGCTTCCTTCTTATAATTTCATATTCTCAGTTGCTCAGAAAGGACTTCCTCTAATAATGCACCCTACATTAATACCATACTCCTATTTTCTGACACTAAGTTTATTTTTAATAGCTTTTATCAGACTTTGTAATTTTGGCCTGTCTCTCTACCTGACTAGATTACAAGCTCTATGGGGCAGTATTCATGTCAACTTATTCAATATAGCCAGAGACATAGAAGGTCCTCAATAAATATTTGATGACTAAAGAAATGGACATGAAAATTCAGTTAGCAGCACTAGGCCTGTGTATTAGTTGGCAGTTTATGGTTTTCAGGTGGCAAAATGTCAAATCAAATTAATGCAAAAAAAAAATCAAAAAGTTATTGACTCTTGTACCTGAAAAATCCAAGGACATATCTGACTATGGGTATAGTGAGGCCGAGAGGGTGGTGTAATATCATATGGCTTTGGTGCAGCCCCAGCTTCCCTTTGACGAGCTTGATTCTGCAGTCGAGTTCTCTTCACATGGTAAGCGTGAGCTTACCGTCTCAGACACTGATTCTTCCACCTTAGCCATGTCTCAACAAGGACCTTTTACAATGGTTATTTATGTGTTTGTTTGTTTGTTTGTTTATTGACTCATTTAATCACAGACACTTATTTAATGACACTTAGTATGGGCAGACACTCTTCAAGGTGCTTCCCAAATATAAACTCATATAGTCCTTATGATTATTGCCCCCATATTATAGATGAGGGTATTTAATTTCTAGGACTGATTCTGTCCATGTTCATCTTCATTCATTGTCTAATGTTAATTAGTTGCAGGCAGTCATCCCATGTTTAACTATCTGTGCTATTATTGAATAGCTAGTTTATTGATAGTGGATGAAGCTGTTTATCACGGAGTAATCAGCTGCCGCGTCTTATGATGTAAGGGCGAGTGAACCACCGACACCCACTTGCTATTGGTTGAAGTGATTGGCTTGTTTTCTTGTATCAGCTAACGACTATTTTAATGAGAGTACTAGCAAAGAACTTTGTGATAAAAGAAAGAAGTAAATGAAAAAAATCACTGAGTACAAATTTGATGCAAAAAAACAAAACAAAACAAAATAAAACATAAAAACCATACCCACCACAATGTGACAAACATGTGGATTACACCAGATATGTGCCCTGTTTTGAGGCCTTTGCCTTACTTCATTGTGTGAACCTTACACAGAGGTGAGACCCCCACATAGTATGTCTATGAGTCAGAAACCATCAGGTGTTGAAAGAGTAGCATGTGCACAATCCGTGGGGCGTGGTGAGGGTTCAAAGAAAATAGATGCTGGTCTTAACTTCAAAATCTTGTAAATCAATGGTAAACTTGATCTTTTTTTGTTTGTTTAAATTGTGCTCTCTAAAGAAAATTTCAGCATTTTTTGTGGCATGCTACAAACACTATCTGACTTAAGAATTTGAGTTATTTTGTATGCTTTTGTTGTTTTGGGTTTATATACCACATATCAGTGAAATCACATGGTTCTCTGCTTTTTCTGTCTGACTTATTTCGCTTAGCATTATAATCTCAAGATCCATCCATGTTGTCACAAATGGTCCTATTTCATCTTTTCTTACCGCCGAGTAGTATTCCATTGTGTATATATACCACAACTTCTTTATCCATTCATCTATCGAAGGGCATTTTGGTTGTTTCCATGTTTTGTTTACGGTGGCCAAGACATGGAAACAACCAAAATGTCCTTCGATAGATGCTTTTGTATTTAAGTATATTTGAGATATTTCTGAATTTTGTTTTCTCTACTCTCCAGTGTCCAAGTCTCAACTTCAATTTCACCCTATCAAAATGAATTGTTTTACAAGGATCCTGTCTTTAGATCTTTGATTCTGTTATTCTGTGGTGCTTCTCAGACTCACTGAGGTGTTCAAGCATTAGAGTGTAGAATCTCATTCTGATCTCATGAAATCATCATCACAATTACACTTACATTGCTCCAGACAATTAGAAATTATCCCCCTCTCTCATTCCAGTGTTTCTGAAATTGTTCTCCAGACATTTACTAGTATTGTCCTATATTTTTCCCCAGCAATAATGGACACTATTTTTTTCTTGTTTTTGCTCTCTGATACTCAATTAGGTTATATATTTCCTCTCTTGACATGTCATTTTAACTTGGTTTCCAACACACAACTCTGTGCTGTATTTTCTTCTACCTAATCGCCTCTTTCTTCTTGATTTCCTTCTATAGAATCTCTGTTGTCACATGACTCATAAGTGTTCATTTCCCCAGGTCTTCTGTCCCAGAGGCCTTCCCAAATCTTCTGTCTCTGGTCAGTCTCATTTACTTCCAAAATTACAACTATATCTCTTATTTAAACCTTCTTTTGAGCCTTAGACTAGAATATCTGACTCATTTTTAGACAAAGTCATTTCATCTTCCCCACTTCCAATAAATCCCCCATTGAATCTGGTCCCTTCTACCTCTAAATAACTCCTTAATCTGCTGTGTCTGTCCTCCCATTCTGCCACAGCTCCAGACCTCATCTTTCAGCTGGATTCCTCCAGCATCACGGGAAGAGTTCTCAGTGGTTTTTAGCCTAGGTACCCCCTTATTCCACTCCCTCATTGCCGTTCAAGTTTTTTTCAAGTCTTAGTCAAACGCCATTGCTTTGGTGAAGCCTTTCCAATCCCTATAAGTGGAATTAGTCTTTACCATCTCCAAGATCATAAAATAACTTATTTGTAACTTTAGTGTGAACTATTTGCATCCCAATGTTTATGATGTTCATTTTTATTGTATGACTTTCCAACAAGATTGTATGCTTTAGAAGGCAGCAATATCTTTTTTACTTTGTGTCCTTCAGAGTTCATAATGCAATGTATTTTCTATAATAAGCAAGAAAGAAATGGTGAGGAAGATAAGTGAATTAATATTCAATTCATATTTTCAACAAAGGTATTTATTCTATATGTACTCATCTCCATGAATGCTAATTGCAAATAGAAATTAAGCTAAACTTGGTAGAAGGCAGATAGTGAATGTCGCACATTATTTTACATTTTGAATCACAGCAAGTTTCAAGTATTATTTTTTTAAGAATTTTAGTCCATTGTGTATATACAGAATACTTTGAATATTAGTTTTAATTCATATTATTAATTGGTTAAAATATAATACCTATATCATTTATATCACATGTTCTATTAGTTTTTAAAATATTTACTTTGTACTTTTTGATTCTCCTTTGACTAATTATAGTGTATTCTTTATAACGAGACACTTTGTGTGTGTGTGTGTGTGTGTGTGTGTGTGTGTGTGTGTGTGGCTTCTCCTGGTTTTTTTTTTCACATTCCTACTGCCCAGGACACAGTAGGTTTCCAAGAATGTTTGTGAATGGCTGGAGAAATGGAGGAGCAGAGACTTAACAGCAAAGGAGATTTTAAAAATGAGAATATTTTATCATGTCACTATGAATACGAATTTTAAGTCACCATAAAAGATTTTACAACCAAATATAAACCCTTAACTTCTGCTACCTTTGAACAGTCCAAGAAGGAATTTAAATTAACAATCTGCCAGTTACTCATATAGTTGTTCAAAACGAGGATTTATTCAGTGATGCATTTAAAAGGAGCCAAATTAAAAGTATCTTTGAAACCCTAGTTTTGTGACAAGAACAGCAAGAATTAAAAAGTATGTAGAGGTACTGAAGGACATTCAAAAGTTTTAAAAAAGAACCTAAAAATCTAGTTTGACTTCTTTTTCCTTAAAAGTTGATATCTAACTAAAATCTATTAGTCCAATGAAGAAATAACTCCTGAAAAGCCCACTTTTGGAAATATCTAAGAAACGGTTTAGACATGAATTTCTGGTATATAAGATATATGCAGGGTACCAGCCTGAAATGTTGTCTTATATATTTTTAATATTCCATCATATTTATTCATCACCAATATAGAATTTCTGAGTTAGCAGGTCCATTCCTTGAAGTACTGTATGTCCACATCCTTGTTCATGCTCTTTTCCAGAACCTAAAGTACCTTTACCCTTAGCCCATTCATTCATGATGAGCCCATCTACCACTTTGTGTCCTGTTACTAATTTTATGTATTTCCTATTTTATGCATTTGTTTTGTCTTTTACTACACAATTCAGAAAAGATAGGATCAAGCAAAAATACTAGTATAGATGACCCTTGAACAATGCAGGGGTTTGGGGCACCAAACCCTGTGCAATCAAAAATCTGCATGTAACTTTTGAGTCCTCAAAAACATGATCATAGTTGTCCCTCTGTCCGTGGGAGATTGGTCCCCAACACCAGTCTGAGGATACGCAAGTCCCTTGTGTAAAATGGTGTCGAACAATGCATATCACTGGCCCTTCACTTCTGCGGTTGAATCCACAGATGCAAACCCAGGGATATGGGGGTCGACTGCATTTTATTGAAAACAACCCATATATAAGTGGAACTGCACACTTCAAACTCATGTGTTCAAGGGCCAACTGAACATAGACACTTACTGGTATTTATTAACTTAATTCATATATATGTTTTAGTTAGAGAATATAGAATTCATCTTTTTCTTTATTTCTTTAAAGAAATGATCAGGTTTTCTTGTTTTGTGGAAAATAAACCTACAAACCAGATTTGGAAGGCAAGGTGCTACCATGTTTCCCTGAAATAAGACCTAACCGGAAAATAAACCCGAGCATAATTTTTCAGGATGACATCCCCTGAACATAAGCCTTAATGCATCTTTTGGAGCAAAAACTAATATTCGACCCAGTCTTATTTTGGGGGAAACACAGTACATAGTAGTATACTTCTCATAGAAAGATATAACTGTTCTTTGGGATAAAGAGATAACCATTCATATCAAAGTTGGACCACAC
The DNA here is from genome assembly GCF_057876585.1 of Rhinolophus sinicus. Classification (NCBI taxonomy): domain Eukaryota; kingdom Metazoa; phylum Chordata; class Mammalia; order Chiroptera; family Rhinolophidae; genus Rhinolophus; species Rhinolophus sinicus. The sequence continues at coordinate 109,465,337 of NC_142501.1, read as the reverse complement.
CAGAATGCAAGTCGACCTAAGGTAGCACCAAATGAGATTTAAGAAATGAAATTACATTTACCTTTTGATGCATTGTGGAAATAAAATGATTGATATTTTCCTTTAAGTACTAGGTTATATTTTCAGAATTACTAACTCATACCCCAGGGAAGAACAACTTTACCAACTATAGGACTGTCTTATACTTTTCTAAGTCATTTTATTTTCCCAATTAAACATATTTTAAGATATAATCCTCCGAGATTTGTCTGCACAGCAAGCATGTATACCTGTTCTGTCTCTTAATCTTCAAACTCAATATTTTGGTTCCTAAGAAAATAAAGATTTCTTAGCTAAGACTGAGATAAGAAGCAGCAGCCGGGGTTGCATTTCCAAATTATTTGTATATGGTGAGACATGGCTTTTCCTGAAACTAAATTTCAAATGTCAGAGGAGGGAAAACAGCTGAGATCTTCTGCTAAATGGCCCTGTTGCTCCAGAATGGAGACCCTTTGGGTAAAATACAGCTGTAGCATCATCTATTGGAGAAGTGGATAACATGTATTCACATGGTGTCCTGACAGCCCAATCGGGTGTGGTGTGCTCTTACATCTTGAAAATATGCAGCCTTTTCCCCATGTAACTTAAAAAGGCAACAGCAAAAAGCAAGAATTTATGTTCTTAGGCCAGGAAGAAATTAAGATGGGGCTAAAAGAAAGAGTCTATATTTTTTCTAGTAGCTGCCAGCCCACATTTTTTTAATTATGGAAAATTCACAAGCCAGGTAATTATATTATTTAGATAGTCTCTCTCGTCGCAGCAGAATAACAACTGAGTTGTGGCATAATAGCAACTGAATAGATATAATTTTAGCTCACCAGCTGGCTCTGTCACTAACATGCTGACAGATACCTGTTTTGAATGAATGGACAGATTGCTAAAATGTTGTTTTTTGGTTATCTGTTAATTGAACTTTGAAAATGAATATAAAAATTCAGTGATAAAGAGTATTTTTTAAAAAATGAAAAGGAACCTTCTCTACTGACAAAAAAGATGTACGGTTATTAACCCTTTGTTGCAACCTGTTAGATGGTACTGGTAATTTCTGAAGGGAAATGGAAGGTTCATTTCATATTCAGCTTTGCCTCGTAAGTGTTTAGCATATACCTTGTTAATTTCTATCGAATTAAATGGGTGCAAGTATAGACACAAATCTTTGAATTTTTTAAGAGGTTTGGAACATATGCTCCTTTTGGAGATTCTGACGGTCCCCAGTTTTAAAATGACTGTCGGACTCTACACAGATTGAAAAGCTCATGTCAGTAGAGATACTCAGTTTTTACTTCACTTGCAACTGTTTGAAGATGCACACATATTTCTAATACCTGGTAGTACATTTTGCTTCTATTCCTCCTAATTGCCCCCTGGGAATAGAATTGAGATTCACTAAATTCTGAAATTCTTCTCTTTAGCTTGAAACCTACAATTAGAGTACAAATTCCAGTCCAGATGGAAGTGAAGAAAGTTCTGTTTCAACTGAACCAAGCGTCTATCTCCAGTATAAAATTTACAGGACTGTTTTACAATTGTTTATTGATAGATCTATGTTCTTTCTCACTAGACTTTAAGAGTTTTGAAGGTAGAGTTCATATTTTATTTGGTTTCTAGTCACGAGAATTTAGCAGAGTTCTGCTCAGAACAATTTGATGAACGAATGTGAAATGATTGCAGGTTATTCAGCCTCTCCCCATGCACACACCTGCCAGTGATCTTAGCAAACTCCTTTAGAAAAATGTAGCTGTTGTCCTGATTTTCACACAGTCTATTGCAACTCAGGAGGAGCATTAAAATGCTGAAGAAGTTTTTGTAAATTTTGCCCATATTCTTTCTAGTTTCTCTGATATTTCAAAAGTTAAAATATAACATTTAGTGTCAGTAAATGACTCTTCAGCTCAAGGGATTTTTCAGGGATCTTGGGAACCCACATTCCCTATCACATTGCATGTTATTCAGGTGGATGTTTCCCTTCTAGGTGTACTTACTACGAAAATTTTATCAAAGTAGCCATCTTAGTTAATATACATTTTTTTTTATTTCAAAAACAAGCTTTATTGAGATACAATGCACATGCCATAACATTCATTCTGTAAAATATAAACTTCAGTGGCTTCAGTATTACAGTTATGCTATCATCAGCATTATCTAATTTTAGAAAAATTTTATCACCCCAAAATGTAACCTCATACTTAGTAGCCTCCCCTAGCACAGGAAACCACTAGTCTATTTTATGGTCACCACAAATTGACCATTCTGACCATTTCATGTAAATCAAGTCATAAAATATGTGGCTTTTTCTGACAGGTTTCCTTCATTTAGCATAATATTTTCAAAGTTTACTCATGCCCTAGCGTGTATCAGTACTTTATTCCTTTCTAATGTCAAATAATATTCCTTTGTATAGATATTTGATTTCTCCATTCATCAGTGGGTGGATATTTGAATTACTTTTACTTTTTTGCCAATTATGAATAATGTTGCTGTTAACGTTCATGCACAAGTTTCTGTGTGACGTTATGTTTTCAGTTCTCTTGGGTATATATTAATACTTACAAGTGGAATTGCTGGGTGAAATGGTAATTGTATGTTTAAAATTTTCAGGGATTGCCAATCTGTTTTCTAAAGTGGTTGTACCATTAATGAAGTTAACAGCTGTATGAAGGTTTCATGCTCTCCACATCCTTGCCAACACTTGTCATTTGGGTTTTGTTGTTTGTTTGTTGTGTTTGTTTGTTTCTTGCCATCTTAATGGAATGAACTGGTATCTTATGGTGGGTCTGACTTGTATTTCCCTAATGACTGATGGAGTTGAGCATCTTTTCCTACCTTATTTATTATTTGTATTTTTTTTTAAAAATATCTATACAAATCTTTCTATTTAAATTGGGTAATTTATATTTTAATTGTTGAGTTGAAAGATTTTATATATATATATATATAAACCCCTTATCAGATATATGATTTGCAAATATTTTCTCCCATTATGTGAGGTGCTGTTCCACTTTTTTGATGGTGTGACTTGAAGCAGAAACTATCGCCTAACTCAAGTTTACAAGGGTTTTACTCCTGTTTTCTTTTAAGAGCTTTATGATTTTACCTTTTATACTTAGGTCTGTGATACATTTTTATTTAATTTTTGAATATGATGTGAAGTACTGGTTCATATTCATTCATATGCATGTAAATATCCTTTTGTTAAAGGATAATTTATTGAAAATACTATTGCTTCTCCCACTGAATTGTTTTGGCATCATTGTAGAAAATCTGTTGACCACAAATTAATTAGTTAATTTCTGGACTCCTAATTATTGTCTGATTTTTGGTGTTAAACCAACCCTGATTTCCAGAGATAAATCATACTTTTTCATGGTATAAGATCCTCATGTTTTTTATGTTGCTAGATAATGTTTCTAGTATTTTTTTTAAGTATCCCCCGAATATCCGCCAATAAGGGATATTGGTCTGTAGTTTTCTTGTGATGTCTTTGGTTTGGCATCAGAGTACCTCTGGATTATTGTATAACTGGGAAAGTCTTTTTTCTACTTCCACTTTTGCAAAGAATTAGTGAAGGGTTGGTTTTAACTCTTCTTTAAATATTAGCATATTTTGTCATTGAAGCCACCTGGCACAGATGGTTTTTTGTTGTTGTTGTTGTTGTTTGTTTTTTAATGGGAAGTGTTTTTTTTTTTTTTCTTTTTTGGTTGTTTCTTTTTTTTTATTGCTAATTCATTCTCTTGTTATAGGTCTATCAGACTGCTTTTTTTCTTTTTGAGTCATTTTCTGTGATTTGTATCTTACTACTTTCAATAATAACTTTCCATTTAATCTGGGTCATCTAATTTATGGGTGTACAATTATTCATAACAGTCTCTTTTAATCTCTTTTAAAAATGTATTTCTGTAAGGTTAGTAGTGATACCACTCTTTCATTCTTTCTTTTAATAATTTGAATTTTGTTAACTATCGTTTCCTTGATTTTTCTCTATTGTTTTTCAATAAATAACCTTTTGGTTTCATTGATTTTTTTTTTTTCGTTTTCTTTTCTTTTATCATTTATTTTCCTCTGATTCTTTTAAATTAAAGTTTATTGGGGTGACAATTGTTAGTAAAGTTACATAGATTTCAGGTGTTCACTTCTGTTATTATTACCTTCCTTTTGCTTACCTTAAGCTTAATTTGCTCTCTTTTTTTCTAATTTCTTAAGATGCAAAGGAAAGTTATTGACATAAGATATTCTTTTTACTAATGCTTTTACACATATAAATTTTCCTCTAAGCACTGTTTTTAGCTGCAACTGATAAATTTTGTTGTATATTCACTTCAAAATACTTCGTAATTTCCCCTGTGATTTCTCTTTTAGTTAACTGATTATAGGAGAGTGTGTTAATTTCCACATATTGGTAAATTTCCCAAATAGCGTTTTCTTGTTGTTTTATAATTCCTTTCTGTTGTGGCTAGAGAACATACTTTCTGTTATTTTAATCCTTTTAAATGTAAGTTTTATGAACTAACACATGAACTACTATGGAGAATGCTCCACGAGCACTTGGGAGGAAAGTTGCGTTCTGCTGTTGTTGGGTAGAGTCTTTCTTTCTTTCTTTCTTTCTTCCTTCCTTCCTTCCTTCCTTCCTTCCTTCCTTCCTTCCTTCCTTCCTTCCTTCCTTCCTTCCTTCCTTCCTTCCTTTCTTTCTTTCTTTCTTTCTTTCTTTCTTTCTTTCTTTCTTTCTTTCTTTCTTTCTGTATTCTTTTTGTGTGTGTGTGGCAGATAAGTCCTCTTATTTTGAAATAAAATGTAATAGAAATAAATTATTAAGTCCAAAGAGCCATTCAAATTCCAAAACTTAGCTAAATATTATCTAGAGGCATGACCAACTACTTTATGGCTTATTTTGTGGCTGCTTTCTTCACAAAATTCATAGAATTTATTTTAACTTTGAACTGTTAAAACAATACATAACTTGAAATTGTACTAAATTTCTCCAGTAGTTAAAAGTAGCATCCTTTAAACCAAGATGTTTTTATGATAGCACAGACAATTCAATTCCTAACCACACAATTTCTAATGATGATACCTAAACCCATAATGCCCAAATTGACAACAGCGGGTAAATACACCAAAAATAATTCAAGTTAATTTTCTATTTAATAGACTGTTTAGTCTCTTCAATTACCCATGTCCATTCCGGTGTATGTTTTTTGCTTTTTTTTTTTTTCTTTTTTTTTTTCACTCCTATGTTTATTGCAGCACTATACACAATAGCCAAGACATGGAAACAACCGAAATGCCCATCGGTAGACGACTGGATTAAGAAACTGTGGCACATTTATACAATGGAGTATTACGCAGCCATAAAGAAGAAAGAAATCTTACCATTTGCAACAACATGGATGGACCTAGAGAACATTATGTTAAGTGAAATAAGTCAGACAGAGAAAGACAAATACCATATGATCTCACTTATATGTGGAATCTAAAGAACAGAATAAGTGAATGGACTAATCAGAAACAGTTCTGGAGATATAGAGGAAAAACTGAGGGTTGCTAGATGGGGGGGTGGGGATAAAGGAGAAGGTGAGAGGATTAGAAAGCAGTCAATAACCACGAGATTGCCACGGGGTCACGAAAGTTAATTTGGGGAATGTAATCAATAATGTTGTAAAGATTTTGTAGGGTATCCGATGGACACTTGTCTTGTTAGGGAGACCACCTCAGGGAAGATGTAGATGCCTGATCACTGCACTGTACACCTGAAGCTAAACAATAATGAATGTCAACTACAAGTTTATATATATATATATACTTATAAGAAGCAGAGTACAGCATTAGGAATAGCCAACAGTGGAAATGTATTGGCTGTGTGCGATGTCATAGGGATAGTGGATGGGGGAGGGGGGTTGACACAATGTGAGGGATATAAATGATAAACGTCTAACTATTACTTTGTTTTGTGCACCTAAAACTAATTAAAAAATAGAATAAAAACAAAAGGAAAAAAATCATACTCCGGAATGTTCTATATTTATTAATTCTGTTAGTGTATAGAATTGTTCATGTTTTCTACTTTCTTACTGATATAATGTGTAGTTGTATTAGCCACCATTATAAGTAGGGTATGAAGTCTCCAACTATTATTGTTGAAACTTCCATTTCTTTTATCAGTTCTGTCAGTTTTTACTTCATGTACTTTGTGGTTCTCTAGTTAGGATCATATATGTTTATAATTGTGTTTTCTTTGTGGCTTCATTCTTTTATTATTATAAAAGGTCCTTTTTAGTCTCTAGTAAAATTTTTTATCCTAAAGTCTACTTGATAATAGTTTTGCCATACCAGCTTTCTTTTGATTACGGTTTGCCTAGTACAGTTCACCCTAGAACAACATGACAGTTAGGGGCACCGACCTCTTCTGCAGTCAAAAATCTGCACATACCTATGGTCAGTTGATTATAGTTATGTGGATTCACATATGTGAATTCCTAACTGTCGAGTTGATCCTAGAACAACATCGGTTTGAGATAGGCAAGTCGATGACTGATCGATTGAACTGCACATGTCAATTGAAAGGTGGTCAGTTGAAAACAATCTGCATATAAGTGGACGTGTACAGTTCAAATCCATGTTGTTCAATGGTCCACTGTATATCCTTTTTTTTTTCTTAACTTGCAATTTATTTGTGATTTTGAATCTAAAGCATGTCTGTTACAGACAGTACATAATTGGGTCATTTTTTAAATTCATTTTGTGAATATCTGCCTTTTCATTAAACTAGTTAACCCTTTACTTTTAATGTAATTACTGATAAGGTAATATTTAATGCTTGCTATTTTGCTGTTTGTTTCTTCCATAAATTATGTCTTTTATGTTCTCTCATTACTTAATCACTGTTTTTTCATGTTAATAGATATTAAATAGAATAAAACAGTATACCATTTAAATTTTTTTTTTGTTGAACTTTATGCTGTTTTTGTATTTTCTAAGTGATGTCCTCGGAATTTCAATGAATATAACTTGTGACAATCTAGTTTAGTTTATTACCAACTTAATTTCAATACTAAACAAAAAATTGTGCCAATACAGCATTATTTCTTCCTGCTCTTTTGTGCTCTGATTGCCATGCAAATTACATATTTGTACATTTTACACTATCAACAGTTTTGTAATTATTGCTTTACGTTGGTGTCTTACACATTAAATAGAAGAAGCATTATGAACAAAAACCATATTTTATACTTACCTATGCATTTATTTTTACTGGGGTTCTTTACTTTTGTGTGTGTTTTTGATTTACTGTCTGGTAAATTTCAGCCTGAAGAACCCCCATTAGAGTAATTCTGTAAATGAAAAATCCCCTCAATTTTTATCATGGAATGTCTTAAATTATTGTTTGATTTTTTGAAGGATCATTTTGCATAGGATTCCTGATTGACAGTCATTTCAGCACTTTGAATATGTTGTCCCATTACTTTCTGACATCAATGATTTCTGATGAGATGTCAATTGTTAATCTTATTTAAGATCATTTGTACTCGATAAGTCATTTATCTCTCACTATTTTCAAGAATTTTTCTTTGACTCTAGGCATTTTAACTATGATATGCTTAGATATGCATTCCTTCGAGTTAATTCTACTTGAAGTTTGCTGGAATTCTTAGACATGATGAATGTTTTTTTATCAAACTGGAAGTTTTTGACCATTATTTTCTCAAATATTTTGTCTTTCCTCTTCTTTTGATACTCCCCATATAAGTCAGTTGTTACGCTTTATTTGGCCTCATAAGTCTTTGAGGGTTGATTCATTATTTTTTAATACGGTTTTTTTTTTCCTGTTATTTAAACTGGATAATCTCAATTAATCTATCTCTATGTTCACTGATTCTTTCTTCTCGAACTAAAATCTGCTGCTGAGCCACTCTAGTGAATTTTGAATAAAATATTGTACTTTTGAACTCCAACATTTCTATTTGGCTCTTTCTTACAATTTCTGTGTCTTTATGTATATTCTCTATTTGATAATGCATCATTCTCACATCTGTCTTTAATTTTGTAACCATTATTGCCTTAGTCATTTGAACATATTTTTAATAGCTGGTTTTAAGTCTTTGTCTAATGAATCCAAAGTCTGAGTTTTCTCAGGAATAGTTTCATTGACTGCATTTTTTTTTTTTTTTCTGTCTGTTTCTTGTGTATGGGTCATAGTTTCTTGGTATGTCTTGTATCTTTGTTTTTTCTTAAAAACTGGAAATATAATAATAAATGTGACAACTCTGGAAATAAGTTACCCTGTTTACCAGGGTTTGTTGCTCATTTGTTTAGTGTTTTATGGGCTAATTCTACAGTGTCTGTATTCTTCATCATGTGAAGCCACTGGAGTCTCTCCTCTGTTAATTGGGTGGTTACCTAGTGACTACACAGGGGTCTCCTTGAATGATTTGACCCAGAATGTCACTAAACCTTTGAGGGGCTCTGTGTATGTGTTGGGGGCACACCTTCAGTGTGTTATTTACAACTCTGCCTTTGACTTCCCTTCCTCTGTGCACAGGACCTCAAGGTGAGCCACAGGAGAGACGTTAAGGCCTTCCAGGTGTTTCCTGGGTGTTGCCACAGCCCTTCATGTGCACATGATTTTATGGATTCCCAGGAATATATTTGAGCTTTGAAAAACCCCCTCTGAACACCTCATACCCAAGCTTTTTTCTTAAGTATTTTTTTGGTCAGGCTAATGTTTGCTTGGACTAGCATCACCATCTCAAGCATCTGTGATGTTAAAATATTGTCACTGATTGTTTTTGGCAAATGCCCTGGGATAGAACTCTTCTCACAGAGAGTTTTCAGTCAGGTCCAATAAAGACAAGCTCTGAGAATGGGGCTTTTCCAGGGAGCTGTCAGGTCAAATAGTAACAAAGCTCTGGTGATTGGGCTTTGTAGGGAACATCAGACCCATTTACATCCATCAGTGCCTCACAGGCTGTTGATTTTCACAGCTGCTGTGGTTGTGAGGCTGTTGTTTTTTAAGGCTATAGCAGAACTGATGAACAGGTGATGGGAATTGGGTAAACTAAATGCCACAAAGTGTGTGGTCTTATGAGAGTCAGTCATTTTTATAGAATAAATGCTCCTCATATTGCTGTAAACATTGAGTAAATTTCCAGACTTCTGAAAAGGTTAATTTTGACCACGTTTTTCTGGTGTTATTGTTGCTTTTGTAGAGGATTGGATTTCTGGAGGTCCTTACTCTGCTATTCCAGAAGTGATTCCAGTTTATATATTTTTAGTGGGTTATTAAATCAGTGTATATTTTCTGGGAAGGTTTTTCCCCTTTTGGGGGGGAAATTTTATTAAACAACACTTTCCCCATAGAATTATTTCACCTACAACTTTGCATAATCAATACTCAATATTCCTTGGAAGCAGAAATAGTTATAAATCATTTTCAACCTATTAGAAATGTGTTTTCTTATTTCTTGAGAATAAATGGTAATAATTGGCTAAGGAATTGAGTAATACCAAAAGGAAGGAGCTAGGCCAGGAGCCCTAAAGAACAAATTCCTTGCTATCCTATTGTACCATATGATTTAGCCTAGGGCATTTATTTATTTTAACAAACCAATAGTAGTTTACCATAATTTGCTTTGCAAAGAATATTAGTACAGTGTTTTAATATCGAAAATGAAGAGTTTTTCTTCAAGATTTCTTAAATCCTTTTCACTTTAAATTATCTTGCACTGAAACAGGCACCTGCCTCTAAAAATGATGTAACCACACTTTCTCTTTAATATGGAGAGCTATAATGTGAAAGTAGCAGCTATTTCAGAGAGTCTATGAAGAAGAACAGGAATAATTCAGGCAGCTTTCTTTGTCAGCATACTCTATGGGGACTAGCACAGCATTTACGACATTATTCAGTATTAGAGAGAATTGGGACATTGAAGAATAGACAGTGGTCCTATGTGGGTGTCCACCATGGTATTTGAGGGTTTTGTCTGGTTTTTTGTTTGTTTGTTTGTTTTTAATGTAGGTTTCCATTTCTAGCTTCTGAAAACAGAAATTATCTACCCCTACACTTAGCCTGGACATTAAGAACTGAAAGCACCGCGCTTGTTATGTGTAGACCCCTACACTCCAAAAGGATACACTGAAGTCTGAATCCCTAGTACCAGTAACCATGAGCTAGATACCTGACATCCTTTTTAAAGTCCCTTCCCTGTTTACATTTACAACTAAAAACTTCATAAAATTGGTAAAAGTAGGGGCCACAGAGTATGAATTTCAGGAAGATCGGTAGAATTTGATAGTTGGTATTCGGCCGGCCTAGGTTGAGTGGATACTAATATAATGCTGAAGTTGACGAAGTCGTTGCCTATTGTCGCCTGAATTGAAGTAGCACATGAAGCTACGGATTTGCGGGACCAGCGATGCACGATGAAAACTGAGCTGATGGAAGTATTTTGTATCTTGATTGTTATAATAATCACAATCAAATCAAAACTATATACTTAAAAAGGTAAATTTTACTCTAAATAAATTATGCCTTAATAAGCCTGATTAAAAACAAGAACTTAGAGGAGAAGGAGTAGCAGGAGGAGGAGAAGTAGAAATATCCAGAGCTCCAGCCTTTCAAGGAAAAGGGTTTGGACGTCTTAATTGGACAAATAATACAACCTCATAGGGAACTAGCTGAAGGCAGAGGCTCTTAAAAGAGGGAATTTATAAAAGACAGCAAATGGCCTCAGGGCCAGTTGCAGAAAAAAGGACCTGCACTATTTACCCACACTGCCATATACATGTTTATGCTTATCTTGGTTAACTGATACTCTCCTGTTTTCCTGTCTGTCTCACCCTGTTGTAAAAAGTATATATATATTCATTCATTCAATGGGTATAAAGTTTCAGTTACGCAAGATGATTAAGTTCTAGAGATCAGCTGTATAACATTGTTTAAGTAATTAACACTGCATTTTATACTCAAAACTTGATTAAGATGGTAGGTCCCATGTTAAGTGTTCTTACTGCAATTAAAAATAAGTAAATAAATAGTATATTGTATATTGATGGTTGTTGTGAAGAAATGTAAGGTGGCTGGGATTTCCCCTTACTTGTAAGCTGACTGGTTTTTCAGGCAGGATTTCATGGATATTGACAGCAGATATGGAAGTCCTGGGCCAGAGACAAAGGACTTTGTCTCTCATGGCGTAGCCAGCAGCCTGAGCTTCATGTTTCCAACATTTCCTCTAGTCCCCAAATCTCTTGGGGGTGATGCAAAGAGGCTCAGTGGGTGCTACACATGCAATGAATTTGCATCAAAGCAAAGGACCCCAAACTTTGAAAACCCCAGTATTTTATTTAAATGTAGCTGTTCACAGATACGCCCAACATTTGTCCCAGAGGGAGACATTATTTTTTATTGTCCTGGTCAGGACACAAATCTACGTCCACACCAGTGCAAAGAGGTATCTGTCGTTCAAGATTGTCTGATATACAGACATCCATGAAAATAAAATTTGGAACAAAAACTGTCAGTGCTTCTACTCAAAACGTGCAGAACTTGAGTCCCATTGATCGTTGTTTCCCAACAATTGTTAACTTTCTAATTCACCTATAACTTTACAGAAATTGGAATCAGGACAATTAAATTAAAGGAGCAGTGGACGTAACCTAGATATCCTTAACTTTGAGTTGCATGTGCTATCTAATGAGACTTTGTGAGGTGGCCCTTTTAAAGGTTGAGGTTTTGTTAGGTGAGAGCTTCTTTCCATTCACCTCCCCTTTCTCTTTCTCTCCTTTTAACAGACTTTAATTGTTATTATTTATTTTCACCCTATGTAACAAAATACATACATTATTAACACATGTAGTCTGTTGTTTTAATGTTCCCTCTCCTGCCTGAATGTAAATCCCACAAAGGCAGAACTCTATCTGTGGGGTTCACAGCTGTATCCTTAGTGACCACATTATTGACAGGCACCTGGTATACGGTTTATAAACATTTGCTAAATCTCAGCAGCTGAGGAGTATGTGTAGTGGACATATGTCATTGCTTTTGTCACCTGGTGCAAATACCTTTTTCATTTGTGGGGAATCAACACCTGATAGAACACAACCTATTTATTACCATGGCAACATCAGTAATTACAGTGTTTGCTATCCTACTTCCCCCACACCTCAGGTAGGGGCTTAGGTAGGCTGTGGTCATCATAGGTCCACACCAGTGCTTGAAAGAGAAGCTGGGGATGCAATAAAGCATGAGCGCACTGAATCTATTTTGACAAGGATGGTGGCAGCAGAAGAAGCTGGTTCTAGCTCCTGGAGACAGCTGACAGCAGCTCATGCAGCTTGGTCCCTGCCGTAGTTTGGGCCATGGTCTTACCCTCCAGGTGTGTTCATGGACCCAGTGTACTTGCGTACTTGCAGGTGTTGGTCCTGGCTACCTGTAGTCCAAGTCTGTGGTACCAGCTCTCTCAGAGATTTTCTGAGCAATCAAGTATTCTTTTAATAGATTATTTAATGTCTAAATTAATTAAAGTTATTTTCTGTTGCTTACATTTATTTACATATACCAGGGTACTATGAAATTTTCAGCAGCATCCAATACAAAAACCCAGTTCAGATCCACAATTAAATTTTAAAAAGTTTTGGTCCATGTTCTCTAACCCTTCAGTAATACATATTAAAATGCATATAAAAAGTCACACAATATTTATAATAAATAAACAAATAAATAATAAATGTACATAGTAAAATGTTTGTAACCTGACCAGAAAAACAGGATAATAATTTTAATTTCATACATTTAAAGATCATTTAAAAATAGAATTAAAAAAAAATAATATGGCATTATTTTTATTTAATGTGCAAAATGTGTTAATTTCAGTAATTTCTTGAGTTTTATGGGAGACTAAATGCAAATAACTTGTACATTCACAAGGCAGAATGTTCTTCGAACGACCTGAGAAAATTTTAGACTGCCTTTTTAATGCTTTTTCTCAGAGTACCTTTCTGAAATACATAATGCAATCAATGGAAAACTGTGGTAAAAGGAAGTCAACTATAATTTTCGTTCTTTATTTCATGTTATTAGAAGAGGCTTAGTCCAAAGTACATACATAATATTATCCTGCTAAGTCACCAAAGAAGAAACCTGGGGCTAGTCCCATCTGATCACATGTTAGACACATCCTGTCATGGAGAATTTCCTATATAAATAATGCAATCAATTTCAAAGGCCACATGCTTCTCTTTACCTTTTCATATTTTCTATCAAATTATTTGAGAACCTGCAAATATCTCTTTCTAACTCAATGTGCTACAGTCAACTGACGAACAGTTTTTGGGGGAAGGAGGAGGCTTGGACTGAACAGATCCCATGCATTTCTGTGCTAATTTGGGTTGACAGCTCAATGATTGTTCTATACACAAAGTTAAAACAGCAGAAACAAAGAGAGCGGAGCAGCTGCCTCTGAGAAGTCCTCTACTTCCCTCTAGGGGCTCTCCATGCATCCTGTAGGCTTTTATGCATGGGGAGAGAAGCTAGTGTTGGTAGAAATATTTGCTTTCTGATCATAATTCGTATATGTGTTTTACGATGGATGGATATCAAGAATAAATTAATTTCAATACAGAGAGGTATGAACTGCAGGCTACAAATTATTTTTAGATTTCTGAGTTGCTAAAGATGGTCCTTTAAGAAATGGTCCTTTTTCCACATGATGTTTTGGTAACATACAAGGATAATTTGGTCCCTCTATAATTTGCAAGAAATTGTCTTTTCTTGTCCAATATTTGAAAGTAAGTCAATTCGTTCATTACTGAGTAATCAGTGGTCTTCCTAAACTTAGTGTTCCATTTGACTGTTCTTCATTAAACAACAAGATATTTATTGTTTGTTAACAATCCTCAAATGATTTAGGAAATAGTCCTAACAGAAGAAGGAGAACAAAGATGAAGGGTGGGAAGTGGGCTTATGACACCATTTATTATGGTTTCTTGGCAAGGTGAAACTAGAAAAGTGAGTTCTATCAGTAAGTAAAAACCAAATCAAGTTATCAAGTATTTACTGAAATCTGTCTAAAAGGATCTTTTTGTAAAAGTGGTGGTATGTAATCAAAATTTTGTACCTAAGAATTAAGAAAATAATCTCTTTCTTTCCCTCCTTCCCTCCTCCCATTTCCTAATAGTGGAAAAGAGTAAGAATAAAACTATAAACCTAGGGTAAGAAAACTGAAAACATATTGTAAAAAGCTGTAAAAAAAACTGTAAAAAATATTGTAATTTGAAATTATGTGCTTATTGTTTAACACTTATAAAAGTGAAGAATGCATTGCACAGAAAATAAACTATGAAAATTGTGTTGGGTAGTGTTTTAAGATCTACTTCTGCTTAGCAGAAAGAGAGGGAAAGCAGAGTGGAGGGTGAAACCTCCCAACTGTCATTTATTGGCATGGACCTCATGTCCTATAACATGGCTTGAAAAGGAACAGGATAAATGTTAGCCCTAGTCTATCTTCAGGGAAATCTTGTATCAGTCAGGATCAGGCAGCCAAATAGAAACCACCCTCCGGAGGAGAAGGAAAGAATCTGATGGAGAGAATTAAAGTCTTTCAAAACCATCAGAACTAAGCAGCGCAGACCTCTGAAGCCAGAGCTAGCCTAGCGTTCAGGAAACAGAAAACACTGGAATCACAGGAAACGCTGGTGGCGACCTTGGCTGTGGGAGGCCAGCTGTTTGTACATGTGCAGTCAGTACTTCTTCCTCCAGGTCCTTTGACATCACAGAGTCTTCCTGTAAAGTTTTATTTGTTATGCACTCACATCTGTCCTTAATCTTTGTGGCTTCTGGATTTGTGTCTTATTTAGGAAGTATTTCCCTAGTGTAATATAGCAGAGATTTTATTCTGTATTTTTTTCTAATATTTTTGTATTACGAGTATATTTTGTATATTTTTGTATTTGTTTTTTTTTTTTTAGTTTAGATATCATTTATTGGGGGTTATTTTTACATATCATCCTTCCAGCAGTACAGAATCAACCTGTAAACTTGTATTTAAGATATCCTATAGATATTTTGATTCTCATTAGGTTGGCTATGTGGATTAATTGCGGAACTTCCATTATCATTATGTTGAAACTTTGCAAAAGTAATGTCTCTCAATATTTTGTCATCTTTTTGACCTGTTAACAAAATGCTATAAGTTTCATTATTTAACTTTTGTTATTTTCTTCCTAGGTTGATTCCTAGGTATTTTATGTCTTTATTAAAGGAGTCTTATTTCTTTTATTTTTATAAATTCGTGATCTCTAGCATACAGAAAACCATTGATTTCTGTATGTTATTTTGGCATCTAGTCACAGTCTTAAATTCATCTATGTTTTTTAGTTATTTTGTATCTTTAGTCTCATGTTTTTCTAAGTCTAAATATTGACACAATCTGTCTCTCCCTTTCCTACTATTGATATAATATTTTGCATTATTGCGATAGGTAAAAAATTTAGTGTAATGCTGAATAGCTGAAAAAATGGTAGGCACATTGTTGTACTTCTGACTATCTTGGAAAACCTCGTGATATTCATTTTAAGGATCATTTTTGCTGCAGTTTTCTAATATCATTAAGGGGACATCCATCTATTCGAAGCTTAACAATTTTCACCAGGAATAGTTGTAGATTATCAAATTATTTTGGAACCCACTGAAGAAGCCATTTAATTATGTGGTTCATCTTCTCTACTCCATAAAACTGGAAAATTATTTTATTGACCCCTTTGCACATTCTCTCGTGGCTCTCCGTAGGCGCTGTCAGTGTTGGTTATTTGTTTTAGACCACCTCCTTTAAGCTATTGAGTTTTCTGCCATGGTGTAGAGATTAACAATAATAATATTGTTGTTTTGGTCTATTTCTGTTGCAAAATCGAATTTCTTAAGTGATGTTTTGTTGTTGTTGTTGTTTTTGGGAGGGGTGTTTTGTTTTGTTTTGTTTTTCCAGACAGTGAGCCATAAGGAGTGAGGCAAGATAGGGAAGGAGGCTAGGTTAGCTTGGTTAAGGGGTAGGGCATACAGCGGTCCCTCTAATCTCACAGCCTTTTCTGGGTGTAAGCAGAGAAAATTTGTCCTCTCTCTGCCACGTGGAAGGGGAGACGTTCTCTATCACAGCGTCCCTGGAGGGATAAGCCTGCCCAGAGGTCTGCACACAGAGTAAAGCCTGTCTTCCCATGGACTGAAGGGATCTAATGTAGTTACCTGCCCGGGAGACCTGGAAAGCAGTATAAATGTTTGACTCCAGCTGGCTCTGTTAAGCAGGTAGGACTTCTGCCTTTGGGTCCTGTATCCTCCCAATACTGCAAACAATTACAGCAGAAGAAATCCTCCACTCCACACTGTCCAAAAAGTTGAGTACGCGTTGAGTGCTTTCTTATTTGTACAGAGCATTCTCATCGTTTTAGTTTCGTGAACTGTACGTAGGGATAATAATGGTAACTACTTTATAAGTTGTGAGGATTTCGCAGGCAATGTATGTAAAGTACTTAGGACAGTTTCTGACCTCCCCAAGTTGGCTGCCTAACTGCAGATGGTTTTAACTGTATCTGTCATTTTGGAGTTGAACCTCTCCTCGTGTGGACATTTCTATGAAACCTGCTCCAAGGAGTTCATGTGTTAGTAACCTGTATTCATAGAACAAATAAGTGCAGACTTAGCAGCTTAAAATAACACACAGTTTCTGTAGGCCAAAAGTCCAGGCACAGCTTAGCTGGGTCCTCTGCTTAGGATGTCACAGGGTTGCAATCAAGGTATCGGCGGCGCTGCACCCTCCTTGAGAGGCTTGACTGGGGAAAATCCATTCCCAAACCTACTAAAGTTGTTGGCAGAATGTATTTCCTGTGGTTGTTGAACTGGAGGCTGCTGCTGAATTCTAGGTGCCATCCTCAGGCCCCCAGAGGATCGGTGGAGCAGTCTTGATAACGTAACATGGAAGTGACATCCCACCACCACTGCAATTTTCTGTTGATTAGAAGCAAATCACACCTATGGGCAGCTCCTGCCCAAGAGCGTCCAGCTCATCCTACCTGACAACCTGCCCTCTGGAATATGGACTTACCTAGCCAGCCTTCCCAGTTATGTAAGCCAATGCTTTTCAAACTCTTTATCCATCATTCATTCCTCCTACTCTCAGTTCTTGTTTTTTCTGGTGGAACCCTGCCTGCTATGCTCACATTGATCTTGAGGTGAAATGGATTGAGAATTCACACATGTCTGTAAACACGTGTGCTGTGTCTTCCTCAGGCACCCTTCAGATTTCATTTCCACCCTTCTCCACCTGGTCTGACCTTGAGAGGCTAACCTCTGTGGACTGTGCCAATAAGGCTACTTGATCCCCTGTCCTCAGGGCAGACTCATTCGAAAGTCCATCCTGACAGCAGATTGGAGAGTAGAGCAGAATGAAACTGGAGTAATCATTTCCTCAGCTACTTTGCTGCTGAGCCAGTCTGCTGTCCCTCCACCAAGGCCATGGCTCTTATAATGAGACCGTCTTCCACAGCCCTATCCCCTCCACTTGAGCTCCATGTTTAGGGTTCATAATGGCTCCCTGAGATTACTAACGACAGGGTGCTGCTCCATCTCCACCTGATTTCCGTAAACCCTGCCTGCACCTTTTCAAATAGATTCTCAGTATGGTCTCTTTAGTTATCTTATCTGAGCCATCCAGCTTTCTCCTGCCTACCCCCAAACTTACACGTCAGGGATGCAGAGAAGTTCTGTACATGATTTCTGATTCCACAGCCTCTGCTAATACCACTACATGGGAAAAGTACTAAGAACAGATGAGATGGAAGGGACTGGAAAGCATGAGCCTGGCTGCAAACTGAGAGAATACTCAGTACCTCCATCACCGTGCATATCTGCTGTGTTAGCAGCACAGAAAACGGTACCAAGTGAGAATGAAGTTGACTTTATACTCTGCCTATCCTAAGAGGACAAAAACAAACAAACAACAACAGCATAGCAAGTACCTATAACTAAAATACAAATATTCTTCTGTGTGTGTTTAAAGGACCATTGTTAAAATAATCACATTACATAGCTCCTCAGATGTAAAATATACTAACTTTATAACTTGAACATTTTCATCCAAGAATTTCAAAGCAGTTTTTCAATGCAAATGACAAGAACATCAGACAAATCTGGGCTTCCAAACTCCCACATGCTCCTTACATAACTAGAGACACAGCCCTGTGTTTGAACGGGATTTTAAATCATTCTTGCTGCAATATTTGTTATGTTAAATATCATGGTTGTCAGTTCAGTTCATAATCATTAGTCTTTCTTAATTCCTCAAATAAAATTTACGAAGTTCCTCAATTCTTTATAAAAATTGCATCTAGTTTGCCCTACATGCTTACCAGCAACCAAAGTAAGGAAAATCAATTAATATACCATGAGGCATCTTAAGTGTTGTATTACTGGACCAATTGGCAATATTTTCAGAATTCATTTTATTACAAAGGTTTCTCAATGGAACAATATAATAATAAATAATGATCTAAGTTATACACTAACAGCATTCAGGGTTATTGAAAGCATTGCTTGAGATCCTTTGAACGATCCACAATACACCGAATGAAAAGGTCAAGTAAGAAAATCACAATTTTTGGGCAGAAACATTTTCATTAAACATTTACAAGTGTCTGACTCCCTTTAACACTTCAGACATCCAAGGGTTTTAGACACCACTGATTTTAAAACAAGATGTTTTACACCAAACTACATTGCATCATACAGGCTCATGTGCTGAAGTACAGAATATGGATTTCACCTTTTATAGTGTTACATTTTATATCACTAATAAAGGTTTGGAAATCTTTTACAGGTTTGATTCTGAAAGATCTATTTCTCGATCTATTTCTGAAAATCCATTATGTACCAGAAGCTTTGTGAGGCTTGAAAAGACGTGGAATATTAATATACAAAG
Source organism: Rhinolophus sinicus (assembly GCF_057876585.1). Lineage (NCBI taxonomy): Eukaryota > Metazoa > Chordata > Mammalia > Chiroptera > Rhinolophidae > Rhinolophus > Rhinolophus sinicus. Next base: position 109,446,348 of record NC_142501.1, on the reverse strand, counting down.
CTAGATAACGCAGACCTGGAAGCAAACAATTTCAATTCAAGTTGATGACTGCCCTGATGGAGAATGATAAAATGTACGGATACCATGGACACTTTTAGACCCGTGTCAGCCTGAGAGAGGCAGGAAAGACTTAACAGAAAAGGAACAACAGAACGAAGACTTAAAGAATGACCAACAGCTGGCCAAGAAGATGAGTGGGCAAAGTATTCAAACAGGTTTTACCTGCTCTTGTTACTTCAGCTGTCACCGGTATGCTAGCATCTCTGAAAAGTTTATCTTCAGCTCAGATTTATTTCATGCCTCAACACCTTTTTATCAAATTACTAATAGAATATCCCCATTTGTATGTCCCAGTGAAACCTGAAATTGACAGTATCCGGGCTCATCTCTGTACAATCCCTCTATACCCTGTTCCTTCTCTTGAATTTTCCATCAGTAAATGCTGTCACCTTCTGCCTAGTTGAACAAGCCAAAGTCTTGGGTATCAGCTTTGAATCCCATTTTTGTTCATACTTCACATTGAATGAGTCACCAAGCTTAGCCAACCTACTTGTGTTATTTCCCTTAACACATGCAGATTTTTCTCCATATGTCTGTTTTGTTTCAAGTCTACACATTTTTCTCCCTTGAACTATTGTAACAATATCCTAATTGGACATCCTACTTCCATCAGATTCCTTCAGTTCTCCAAACTACCACTAAAGCTGCCTTTTTGAAATATACATTTGGTTACCTCTCTTCTCCAATTGACGTCTTTAAATGGACTCTCTTTAGTGCTGAAATCATAGAATGAAAAGGCCTCCATGACCTGGATTCTCCCGCCTTTCCAACCTCATTTCTGTTTTTATACCTCACTGCAACCGCCTCTCCAGCAGGCACTATGTTTTAGCTATGCTTGTCTTCACGAATGTTCTAATTCTGAGGGACTTTGAAATCTCTTTCCTTTCTTTCACGAAATTCTATTTATTTTCAAAATTCTGTCCAGGTGGCACTTTTTCCAGGAAAACTCTTCCCATCCATAGCCCCATAATTCACACTCTCCCTCCTACTTAGATGTCCCCTCTTTCTCTTCACAAACAACTTGGGGTTGCCATACCGCATTTTAAGTCTGTTTTCTGATCTTTTTCTCTCATTAGACTTTGAACTCTAAGGCTCACCTTGACTATTTCACAAGTAAATATGTTGGTTACAGTAACTGGTAGATAGTCACTTTTTTGGATTTAACTATTTTTTCACAATAAAAATATAGTTTTGTTTTATCAAGGAATTTAAATATGGAATTTTTTTTGAAAATTGTAAGGCAGCCACACTTTTCTTCACCTAGCTGCCAGATATTCCTTAAAAGAGTACTGTGAGAAATGAAAGAGATAAAAACTGAGTACATGTCAGCATTCTTCAAATTGAATGTTTATAAAGCAAAAATATACATTTATTCTAAAAATAGGTATTGGTTACCTAATTTATGTAGGTTAGTGTACCAGGACTGAAATTACGACAGTTAATAAAAATGACATACACTCCATGAGTTTACGTGAGTACATGTTGCTGTGTGTAGGGCTAGGAGACAAGTTGCCTAAGTTTGAATTGGGGCTCTTCTACTTCCTAGCTATGTCAGCCGGTACCTCAGTCTTGCCATCTCTAAAGCAATAGAGTCGGGACGTGCACACTAATTTACAGTAATGGTATCATGTATCATGGTTTATTAGAGCTTTCAAAACATTCACATTCTTGATCTCATTCAAATAATCTTTCTCAGATTGATATTTTTACTCTATTAAGATCTGGTTATGAATTAAAATACGTTAATACACGTACAGTTCTTCTAACACTGCCAAGTACATAGTGTATTTTCCATACATACTGATCACTAGTAGTGGTGTGCTTTGAAGCACAAATTGACTCTGCTTGTATCAAACTCTTCACTAATGAAAATCCAGATCCAGGTCTTTGTTTTTTTTTCTTTATACAGCTCAAAGGGACTTATATTGAATTTCCAGTAAGGTGCAAACTGTGCTACTTGGGGAAAGAATTAGTGCAGTGATATGTATTACAGGTGCACAAAATGAGTAAGTGAGCAATGAAAACACTCACACATCAATAATATCCCTCTGTGAGAAAATACTGATCAAATGTTGATTTCTCTGAAAGAAAATCCAACTCCAGATGCTTTGGTTAACCATTACACACATGTGTAGAATAAGAAAATCTACAAAGAAAGAAAGTCAATTAGTTTGCCTGGGGCTGGCAGGGGAGGGGAAGATGGTCAGGGAATAATGGGACGTGACCGCTAATTGGTACACGGATTCTTTGAGGCTTGAGAGAGATGCTATACGATCGGATTATGGTGATGACTGCACAACTCTGTAAATAAACTGAAAACCGTTGAATTCTATACTTCAAATGGGTGAATTGCATAATATGTAAATTATAAAGTGATAGTGTTATTTTTAAAAAAGAAAAGTAAACAAGAAAAATGTGTATATTCAGCAAACATGCTTTTGAAGGAGTGAATGAATGGATTTGAGAGAAACGCTAATTTGGACTTAATATATTGACTTTATTATATTGGAACTATTGTGATAACACTGTAAACAAAACACTTATATCTGAGAAATAGTATGTCATTTTCCAGGGATAGGCAGACCTCACTTTAAATCGTTTTACATTTAGCCATCTGCCTATTGAAGGCCACTTAAAAATATAGCTTTGTTTTAGGCTGATTTTTAACTGTAAGGCAGCTTGTTGATAGGCTACTTATACTTGCCTCCCATCTAGTGGTAAAGGCAGTAACTGCTATATTTTAAGTACATGATGCCGTATTAGAATAATAATCTCATGCAGTAACCTGCATTAGAGATTTCAAAACCCCTTTGCATAGTTTACCACACTGAGCTTTCACAAAAGTGCTATGAGGTTCGTGTTATAATTATACCTATGGTGGAAAATAATAACGTGTGTGTGTGTATGTATGTATGTATGTATAAAAATCTATCCCTTATTTTGTCTCCCCAACGTCTGCCCAGCTCACCTTTTTTTGAGATGAGTGTAATAATCACACAATGCTGCCCTTCTAGTCACAAGAGCCATTTCATGGCCCCCAAATTTCCTGATCCACCTGCCTCGTATGACTGACACAAGTGTAGTGGGCTGGGCCGGTGACCCAAACTGACCTAGTAAGCTGCTCTTCGGAGATTTTCAAACACAGGAAATTAACAAAAGGCCCTGTTCTATTTGGTCATAAGCTACCAGCATGTCAGTCCAGAGCTGGACGTTTATCCTTCTATATGGGGAAGCGAATGTTAGAGAATGAAGCCACCTGCAGAGAAAGGAGCCGCAGACCTCACTCAGACACTCGTGGAATCCACGGTTAGGATCCTGTAGCCCTCCTGAGACAAGCACTGTCCTTGTTTTCCCTATGGTGTGGCACCTAGGCCAATACACTAAAATTTTCCTTAAAATTCCATAAACTGGGTTTCTGTGGCTTACAACCCAACAAGTCCTTCAAAAACAATAAACAAAACAAAAGCTTGTCTACATTGACACATGAATGAGTGAAGTTTGTTCATTTTAATACAACATCGCTCTGAACTATTTGCTGTTAAAATCCCATTACATAGATAAAGGTTTATAAATCATGATAAATTAAAAAAAATAAAACAAATTGACAAAGATTAAGTACAAACATATAAGTATCCACAATACTTGTGATGAGTTAAAGTTATAAATTAAGAGACAGATATTCTCAGATTAAGTAAATTAAACTCAGCTATATTTTGTTTGTATGCTAAAACTTTTCAGTAATAATACTGGAATACTGAAGGTGAACAGAAGAAAATTACTTAGCAGACGACCAGTATCACCACCAGCCTTTCATAAACCACCAAAAGGTCAAAATTATAAATGCAGCTCTAATTTTGACTTATTAAGTTGACTTTATCATATTGGAACAATTGTGATAACATGGTAAACATACGAGAAAACATCCATGTCCCGAAGACCCTCTGAAAACTGTGCTCGTTCAATATTCGGTATTTTTATTCATTACACTTGCGGGAGGGCTGTTCTGCTTTGATTATTTGAAATCATGCCCTTGCAACCTGGGCCAAGCTGATAAAATAAAAGAGATCCTGCTCTTGGTGGCTCTCCTTGTGAGGACCTGCTAGCTCCAAGTCTCGGCTCCCTGACATGTGCAGTTCACAGGAGAAAGTATACTCGGAGGATGTTTGATGAAGCTGCTCTTGAAAAGGTCAGTGTTGTGTTTTTTTCATTATTATTATTTTAGCTTGTCGGTAAGCGACCTAAATCAGACATTCTCCAAGGTACGAAGGGGTTTAATTTATGAAATCTTCTAAGTAACTGACGACTTTTACACCATGGGTTCCTCAGCTAGTTGGTTAGCCACAAACACACTTGCTTGAGGGGAAAAAATCATCCTGTGGTTTCTCTATTTTCTGAGAAATATAGAGCAATGAGAGAATTCTTGGGAAATAAGAAATTTCATGGTATTAGGGATTTATCAGATCATTTTTTTGTGAAACTCTGTTTAACAAGCACATATTTCTGCCATCCCATAGCTTGTCAAGCTTCTTTTCTCTTGTTAATGAGGGCCATCTCTCTGATTCCTGAGATGTCTCTGTTGGAATGACGATGTTAACAAGGTGTATCCGGACCCTCCAGTGATACTATTCCCAGTCTCTTAATTATATTCAAGAAGAGATTGTATCCTTCCCAAATAAAAAAGAAAATGGTTAAGCTGTGACTGCTGTGTGAACATGTGTCACGTGAAACAAGAAGTCGATTATTACAGAAAGAGAAGTATGTCTTTAATGTTAATATTGGCTCATAATGGGGGAAAAAATCTCTCCATGTAGTGAAAACTTAATAGGACTGTCATTATTTTAGCTTTAAGATAGGACCATTTGCGACAACATGGATGGATCTTGAGATTATAATGCCAAGCGAAATAAGTCAGACAGAAAAATTCAAGAACCATATAATTTCAGTGATAAGTGGGATATAAAACTGAAAACAACAAAAGAACAAGACAAACAAATGAAGAAACAAAACTCATAGACACAGACAATAGTTTAGGGGTTACCAGAGGGTAAGTGGGGAGGTGAGTGGGAGAAGAGGGTAAAGGGGATCAAATATATGGTGATGGAAGGAGAACTGACTCTGGGTGGTGAACACACAATGTGATATACAGATGATGTAATACAGAATTGTACACCTGAAACCTATGTAACTTTACTAACAATTCTCACCCCAATAAACTTTAATTAAAAAAAATAAAATAAATTTAAAAAAGATAACTCATCTGTCATACTAATTTTCACTCATGGGCTCTATTACAATTTTGGAACTCTACAAAGGGTGCCAAAAAAAATGTATACACATTTTAAGAAAGGAAAGTGCTTAAATTGTAATACTCAACATATACCGGTAACAAAAGATGAATACAAGTCACATTTGACTTCTGCAATTACAAGAGGTGCTCAAAGTGGTTACCATCAGCATCCAGATGCTTCTGATTACAGCGAACTGCTGCGTGAGCAACATTGACCAAAGTGTCCACTTGTATACGTTTTTTGGCACCCCCGGTATATTACACACACACACACACACACACACACACACACACACACACACACACACACTCCCGGAGAGTTTTTCTGTTTGTATGGTTTCCCTTGGCTTCAAGAATACACTCAAATCTCCAAGATTCCTGACTTACAATTTGACGGTTAGGCAATTCTCCCAATGTCCCAGATTCTGGTCAGGAAAACATTAGCGGAGTGTTTGATATATTATCACAGAGCCATGGTGTTACTTTGAGCATTGATTACGTGCTCACAGTCCTGTTCCTTGAGGGGCGGCCTTTCAGCAAGATGAGTGACACTTCTGACTCCAGTCCTACCACTTTCGTCTTCCCCCACCCAGCCCATCGTGGCGGTTTCAACATAAATTAAAACAGTACTCTCGTGAGCTCGGTCAGCTGTGATATTTTCCTACATTTGAGTTTCTCGGTTTCTTCTGGGTTCTGAATTATCCATGAAGGTGGAGCATAAACTGTTTTTTGTTTATTGTTTTTTTGTTTTGTTTTGTTTTTTTGACTAAATCTTAACTTCCTTAGACCAATCTATCTGGACTGTTTTGTCATTGTTTTTTGTAGATCTTTACCCTCTTTAGTTGAAAATCTTTGTCAGTCCATGACTATTTAGAACACTATTAAACAAAATAGTTAATAGGGTTAAAAAAAAAAAAAAAAAACTTTATTGAAAACCATTTATAAACCATAAACTTCAGTCACTATAAGTGTACAATAAATGATTTTTAGTAAACTTATAGAGCTATGGCACTGTCACTACAATTAAACTTTAGAACTTTTTCATCAGCTAAAAAAAGAAATCCCCATATGTCCTTTTACAGTTAATATCCACATCCATTCCCAGTGTAGGAAAATTACTGTCTTTAAAAAAATTGCCTTTTCTGGATATTTCATACAAATGGAATCATACTATAGTCCTTTATCTGTCATCTTTCACTTAAGAATATTTTTGAACTCCATGCAAGTTGAAGCCTGAGTCAGTACTTTGTTCCTTGTCATTCCTGAATCATATTTCACTTTATGGATATATCACATTTGTTTACCTATAGGCCAATACATATTTGGATGATTTCCACTTTGGGGTTATTATGTATAATGCTGCTATGAACATTCATAATATGGCTATATGTGGACATATCTTTTCATTTCTCTTAGGTATAGTCTAAGGAGTGGAATTTCTGAGTTGTATGATAACTTTAAGTGTAACTTTTTAAGAAATTATGACTATTTTCCAAAGCGATTGTATGGTTGTCAGTATATTTAGGGATTCAATTTCTCCACATCTTCGTCAACACTTGGTTATGTCTGTTTTCATATTATAGTAACTCTAATGGATATGTAATGATATCTCATTTTATTTTTAGTTTGCCTTTATCTACTGGTAAGTAATACTGAGAACATTTTAATTTATATCCATCTTTGGTGAAATGTCTATTTAATGTGTTTTGTTTTGCCCACTTTTTACCTGAGCTATTTATCTCATTATTATTTAGTCAGAAGAAATTTTTTCTGTATCCTAGATACAAGTGTTTTATCAGACATGTAATCTGCAGTTTCTCTCAGTCTGTGGTTAGTACTTTAATGTTCTTATCAATGTCTTTTGAAGCACAAAAATTTTTAATTTTGATAAAGTTCAATTTACCAGTATTTCTTGTGTGGCTCATGTTTTGGCAATGCATCTAAAACCCTTTGCTAAATCTGTGCATTCTCAGTTAGGCCTATCAGTCTCAAAGGGGTAACCATGCGTTCTTCTGCAAGGGTACAAAAAAATCTTGGATTAAAAAACAAAGCAAAAACAAAACAAAAACTATGGCTACTGTATTAAAATAAAAATTGTATATGGGTGACACAGTTAGATAAAAATGTTCAAAAATCTCTTTAAAGGGGTGATAATGAAAAAGGAAGTTGAGAAATACTGGTCTAACCCAAAGATTTCGCCTGTGATTTTTTTCTTAGAAGTTTTACAGTTTTTGTTCTTAAATTTAGGCTTCAGACCTATTTCAGTTAATTCTGTGCATGATGTGAAGTCAGGATTTATTATTTGTATAAGTTTATTTGTACATGGATATTCAATTATCATCCCTGCACTATTTATTGAAAAGACCACATTGCCCCCATTGAATTGTCTTGGTACCTCTTTCAAAACCAATTGTGATAATTTTTTTTTAATTTAAACATTGACCATATTGTTTGATTACACCTCATAAATATGTATATGTGACATTTTATATATATATATATATATATATATATATATATTATACATATATATATATATATTATACAATATCGCTATTATATTATTATATATAATATCTCTTGAAAAAAAAAACAATTGATTATAAATGTAAGGCCTCATTGTTGTCCTCTCTGCCTGGTTCCTTTGATCTATATGTCTGCGTTTTAGTCAATAGTACACTGTCTGAATCACTGTAAGTTCTAAAATTGCAAAATATAAGTCATCACCTGCATTCTTTTATGAAAGTAAATCAATTTGGGAGATTGACATGAGGCTTCCAACCCGTTCTTTATTTTCTCTCAGCAATGTTTTGTTGTTTTCAATGCACAAGTCAATGTGCTCTATTAAGCTTTTTCCTACTTGATTATCCTTCATGCTATTTTAAATAGAATAACTTCTTAATTTTACCTTTGGATTGTTCACTGCTAATACGTAGAAAAGAAATGATTTCTTAAATAAATCTTTTTTTATTTTTTATTTTGGGATAGTTCTAGATTTCTAGAAAAGTAGCAAAGATAATAAAAAGAAAAGGTTCCTATGTACTCCATGCCTATTTCCTTATTATTAACACTTTACAATAGTATGGTACATTCCACACATTTCAATAGTATTTAATGAAATACTATTGACCCATTATTGTTAACTAAAATAAACTATACTTTATTCAGATTTCCTTAGTTTTTGCCTATTGACATTTTATTCTACTATCCAAACCAAGATACTGCATTATGTTTAGTCCTCCTATCTCCTTAGGTTTCTATTAGCTGTGACAGTTTCTCAGATATTTTGTTGTTGTTTTCTGATGACTTTGACATCAGAGGGACACTGGTCATATATTTTTGTAGATTGTCCCACTGTTGTAATTTTTCAGATGGTTTGTTTTTTTTGTGCTTTTTTTTTTTTTTTCATGGTTCAACTGAAGTGGGTTTGGGAAGGAGTACCACGGGGGGGAAGTACATTTTTATAACATAACATCAGGTATACGTACTGTCACCTGACTTACCACTGTTGATGTGAACTTCACTCGTATAACTGAGGCGACACCCTTGTCAGGTTTCTCCACTGTACTTACACCTCCCCCATACTGTGTACTTTGGAAGGAAGTCTCTATATGCAGCCTACATTTAAAGAGTGGGAGTTGTCTTTCACCTCCTTGAGGGTGGGGTGTCTACGCAAATTATTTGTAATTATTCTCCATGCAAGATTTGTCTAATCCCCCATATATACTTATTTTTTCAATCATAATTTCTATACGTATAGAGTAATGGGTACTAATTTTATATTTTGGGTTTAACTCAATACTGCTTTACTTATTTTGCTGCTCAAATTTCCCCAGCTTTGGCCATTGGAAACTCCTTTAGCTGGCATTTTGTCCCTTTAACATAGCCGTATCATTGTGGGGTTTGTTTTGTTTTGTTTTGTTTTGTTTTTTAGTACTTTCTCACCTTCTGGAGCTATATGATTCTGCAGGACCATCTGATATATTTTTTGTTTGGAATTAGCCATGGTATTTTTCCAAGGAGTCATGGGTCCTCTTATTGAAGTATGGTATTAGAACCTAAGATCTGAGTGGTAGGCATGCTTATTGCTACAGAGTGTCATTACTTTTAGGCCTTCTCGACTGACAGAGCAAGTTAATATACATGTGTATACTTCTTCACATGTAGTGTAGTGCCTTATGACAGAATAGTCTCAATTCTTACCTATAACATTGTTAGTATGTATGTGTAATGTGCTATATGCAGATACATTTCATATGTATTTTATATATATATATATATATATATATTTTTTGTATGTATCATTTTGTATATAGGTCAATGCATCATATATATTACATGTGTACAGGTGAATATTCATTTAATATATATGTATATGTATAGTATATGAATATATATGAATATATATTTATTCATTCCCTGGTTTAAGCTTCATAATTTTCTTGCTTGTAATCTCATATATGAGTGTAAATAGTCATTGTCATATCTACCTATTATTGAGACATTCATGTGAAAATTTTTCACTAAGATGGTGAGTTTGCCAATTCTTCCTTGAATTCCTGTCTATTTCTTTTTTGGTATTTACTTGAAGGCTGTGTTAATAGGTATGTATTCACTGAGAATAGTTATTTGACCCTGGTAAAGAACCTTTTTTTTTTTTTTTTCAATTTAGTGACACTCTTTAACCTTAATATGTTTTGTGTTTTTTTTTACTTCAAAGTCTATTTGGAATAATGTATTATCTTTCTTAGTATGTTTCTTTGGTTTGACAGTTTCTTCAAAATAGCATTTAGTTGAATTTTTAACAGCATTACTGATAAATAATTTACATACCATAAAATGCCCTCGTTTAAAGGGTACAGTTCAATTGTATTTAGTATATTTCTAGGGAGCAACCATCACCATAACCTAATTTTTGAACACCTAGTACTTACTAACAGTCATTCCTCATCCCCTCACTTCCCTCTTCCATCCCTAGGCAAACACAAAGCCCTGTTCTTCCTCTACAGATTTCCCTATCCTACCATTTCTTATAAATGGAATCACACATTACACTGTCTTCTGTAGCTAGCTTCTTTTACTTAGTATAAAGTTTTTTTTCGTTTCATCCTTGTTGTAACATGTATCAGTACTTATTCCTTTTTATTGCCAAATAATATTTAATTGTAGTTGAATTTTTAAATCCAATCTAAATATCTGTTAGTGATCACCTAATTTATGCTATTGCCAATACCCGAATTATGTCTCAATGTGAGCTCACCTGGAAATAACTTAATGGTGTCCCCTTGGAGGTTGCAGAGTACATTACCTCCCCATCTTTGAGAGTTGGAATGGTTGGCTGAGATGCCGCACGGAACTGAGCTCCATAAGGTAACTGAGGTTGATAAGATGCTAGTATGGCAGAGATCAGATGACAACAGTTAACCATCAAGGGCAAAGTAGTGGTAGGAATTAGTATGAGCAGAAAGACATGGTTTGTAGGCAGTGGTCTTGATCTGCAAAGAACTTTCCTGAAAGCTAATATATAATGGTAGTCTTAGGCATGAAATAAATGAACAGTAGAGTAGAGGGTCATTTAATTTGTGTAATTTTTAAAAATGAAGACCTGATGAGCAAAGGCTTCTATTAGTTGCCGCAATGGAAAATGGTCATCTTTAAATCAATACCTAGATCTAAGTCCATTTTGTACAGAACTGTAGCCCATTGCTTAAAGAGCAAGCCAGTTTCCATGGTGAAAATCACTACCATATCTTTGTTAACTATCCCTTTCACCTTTCAGAAATAGGGTCTGGGCCATTGGCTGAATAACTATGCAGTGGGAAAATGGGAATACTCGGTCCTCTGAGCAATATTAAATATGCGATCTGAGCTGAACTGAAAGAAAGTCACCAAAAATATCTTCATGGTTTTCTGGTAAAAGTGGGCGGAGGTTTATGGATATGATAGACAGAATATGGCTAAAGCCTATCTCACAATAGGCCTATTGGGCCCATACACCTATCTGTAGTTGTTTCCTCCTGACCCAAACATGTCATTGGGACAGACAAACTTAGTACCTGAGTGAACCTATGATGTGGTTCTGTGACCTATGGAGTAAGAGTCATTATGCCAAATGGAAGGCCATGAAAAAGTCCTCCACCCACCCCAGTCACCATAGAAGCAATATTCCATCTCAGAAGCACAAGCGATCAGCACTACCAGAAAAGAATTAACAGAAGCTGGGTTGATGATGCTCACAATATCGCCATTCGATATACCTACATAGACCCTGAAACAAATCGAGACACAGCAAATGATTGTGGGCTACTGGAAAGAGTCCAGGCAGTCATCCTCATTGCAGCTGATTACTAACACTGAGTGCTTTGTGCACTGTTGATCTGGTGAAGGGTGCTCTATTCTCACCTGCAGGAAAGAACAAAAATTATACTTTACGGAGCAATGTGAGGTAACTCACTTCCCTTGCAGCTACGATAACTCTTGATCTTCTTATGTTCCGAGGAATATTACACTGGTTCACTCTGCCCATGTCCTCATACTAATTGAACTTAGTGAGTAGAAAGTGGTGAATACCCTAGAGGACCTAATATAGCAAATATGACAGCAGAAAGTGGCAGCTAAACATCACGGAAATTCAAAGGCCTGACAGTTAATGGAATTCTTAAGAATCCAGTGGTTTGGGTTTTGTCAGCATATCACCTGTAAGATAATGGACACGTAATAGCTACTCACCTCTCCTGCCACTAAGAAAAATATACAGCACTTTGTGAGTCTCTATTTTGGAGACAGAATATACCACACATCAAATATGGTTCTGGCCCATCCTGTTTTAGAAGCTCAGAGGCTTACAGGTTTGAGAGAATGTTCTGCATCAATTCCAGTTTTATTTATTCCTTCTTATTATTGTTGATGGGAAACGAGTTTAAATAGTCAACATGCTACTTTTGATAAAAATAGTGCATTTAAGTGAACAAGTGACATACGAGTATTCAAAGCTTTGGAGGTAGTGGGTTCTACATCTTCTAGTGAGCCCTAGCAAGAATGCTTGTATGCTAAGAGAAACCAAACACAAAATGCTTTACTTGTTTAACTAATAAATTTAAAGGGCAGTAGTTTTAACCTACTAAGTTTCACAATATAACTCATGGAACAGTAAGTGTGCATTTTCCAACAAGCGAAGTTTTACTTACATTTAAGCATTCAAGAAATATATGTGTGTGTGTGTGTGTGTGTGTGTGTGTGTGTGTTTACGAGAGAGTACTAGCATAATCTGTTTCATAGAATAAAATATATAAACTGCCTGTAGAGTAAATGACACATGTTGAACACATAAATACATCCATGGCCCAGAATAGGAAGGAGTGTTTATTCTCAGCAAAGAATTATTGTGACCAATTCATATAAAGGTAAAAGGATTATCCAAAACTCCTTTCTTTTGATAAGGCACACTTTAGATTTTAACAAAGAAAATTGGAAGCATTTGAAGGGACCAAGAGTTATTCTTAGTAGCTTCTTTCTGTTTCTCCCAACCTCAGCCATGCCTAACAATTGAAATGCATAGACTCATAGGCAAAGTAAGAAAGGAGATTAAAAAAAAAAAAAAAAAAAATTGGTATTAAGTTTGACTCAAAAGATCTTTTCAATGGTGAATGGTTGCTTGAAAAATAATTCATTGGTTTCCTTGGAATGTGATTTTTATGACTTTCTTTATTCCATAGAAATCAAGGAAAGATATAGTTATACAAAGGTCTTCTGCAGGATTGCATTAGTACCTCTGCTTGATTCACATGCAAATTCTTTTAGTCTAACTCAAAGACAAGCCAGAGACATTCTCAATCAAGAATGTGCTCTTCGTTACATATGGTAGATTGCCAAAAGCAACAGAAAGAATATTAGGGGGAAAAAAGTTGACCCAAGAGTTCTTATTTTTTTTAACCTTCGAACACTCTTTTGGCTATGTTATCAAAATTAAATGAAAGGAAATTTTGAGCAGATGGGAAGATTTTGTTTGGTTTTCTTTTCGTTTGTTATTGAAACCCCTTATTTACTATCTTATGATCCGTATATTCACAGTGGATATATTTTGCTTCATTCAGCAGATTTGGTTTCCCCAGCAAGTTTTGTTGAAACATTTACATTGCTAGAGAGTCAGCTTAAAATTCAGATAACTGCCCAGATGCACGGTTCTGCTGTCTCTGGGCATGGGCAGAATCAATCAACTCGCCAAGTTTTCTCAAATAATCATTCTGGATTCCACAATACCTATCAATGCTCTCCTTAAAATTATAGAATAGCCACTTAAATCACATGCATTTTAAATAAGATTTTTATAACAAATTTCAGTTATTAAAATATGTATATATACTTATTCTAAAGAACTAAACATGTAAAATTGCTAAATTAATTGGGTTTTCTCTCCCTTTAAGCTTTAGTTGTTTCTACCTCTCCGTAAGTTGAACCTTCTTTGGTACATTATGGGTCTATTAAACTTCTCTACTTTATATATCAGGAATTCAGAATCAGAGGCACTTCCCTGGGCTACAATAGAAACCAAAGTCACTGATTGCATTTCTCTTCCTGCTGTTTTAATAATAAGTAAACAATGCCCCATCCACCTTCATTTACCCCCCAGCACTATTTTTAGTGACGACTTTCCACTTTCCATAGACTCAACTCCTTTCTCCTTTCTAGGTTTATAATGTGCTGGGTTGTCTGTGAGATTAACAGTCCTGGCTTCCTGAGGCATCTCTTGAGAAGGAATGACTTATCTGATTAGTGAATTTGGGACAAGGAACTGGCCATATCTAACGTGTCCCCTTTTTCCTTTTCTCGGTGGACTCTTCCTGCTCTGGAAAAGCACAACTGTAGTCTCTCCGCTACTGCACTTTACGGCTGAGTGGAAAAAAATGCCATGTATTCGTGCGTACGATATTCGGAAGCTCAAGACTGTAACACATATAAGAAACATTCCCCAATGATTTTATCAGTAATAAAGATGACATGTTAATTTCCATTTGCCAGACATCCTTGTTTCTCAAAAGTGGCTAAAAATTTGAGCATGGAAAACACATTTATTATCCCTCTAACATACTAATAACTAATGTATTACTACATCTTTTCTCCATGTGTGTATATATGTATGTATATATATATATATATACACACAGACACATTATATTTATTTATTTATACATACCTAATAAAAAACTGTGAGATCACATAGCTATTCCAATTCTTGTCAAACTTCACATATGCATTTTAATTTTCCTTCTTTCTATACTTATAACTCCCTCTAAGACACCTAATGTCCATTATCTTTAATATACTACATTTATGTATTTAATTAACCCTTTTTTATACTTTCTTGAGCTATTAGCATGAAATGTGTCCTTCAGACATTCATAAAAGGCTGTTATTGAAAAAGCAGTCATTACAGGGTATGAATGAACACATTTATCCACTTACATCTTGTGATGTTATTTAAAATAAATATGATCATGCCTATTTTATAGGTGAAAAAATTGAAAAACCAGAAGGTTTAGATTCTCAGTGGGTAACTTTAAAAAGGCAGTGATGGCCATGCCAGTACAATATAAAATCCCTCCTTCCCTAATATTATGATAGCTGAAATTATTAACTAATAGTAGAATGTAATAATATTTCTAAAATTCACTGGCTCTTGACAAAGTGAGAAAATTAATGGGAACATAATCCAGATCCTTATGATTGTTATGGAATTATTAACCAGCTTAAATTGGTATAACCAAGATCATGCTAATTTAAGAGAACAATGCACATTTCATAAATATTTATTAGCACTTCTGTGCAAAGTATTATACCAAATACTCTATTATGTGCCCCTAAAAGAATGCCACTAAGAGATTTTGGTTAAAGTTCTTGTCATCTAAATTAAACCAAAGGACACTTACTTTAGAGGTATGAAAAAAGTTGTATTCCTTTCTTCTTCTCTACTCTTACAGAAGAAACAAAAACATAACATCCACAAGAAGTTATTGAAAATTATCAGCACAGTTTCTGTGTACTTTGTTTTACTTGTTTACTCATCTGTAAGAACTCACTTCTCCCAACCCTTATCTCTGACCTTGACATAACGAACCTACTGTCTGAATGCACATACTCTCCTAGCTCTTGGGCACACAGTTTCTTCAAATATCTGGCTTCAGTTTGACAAGTTTTGATACTGTGGGCTCACAATACCATTATCAAATATTGTATTCTGGGTTGTTAATAATTTCAGTGGTACTTCATTCATGAAAAACTCTCCACAGATGAAGGCATCCACCTGGGTCACTTTTCCAGGGATGTCCATCTGAAGTTACAAAGTTGCTGACCAACTTGTATTCAGTCCAATCTACCATGAAGCCTGGAGGCCAAAAGTAAAGTTCAAGGCGAACTTTAACTTACAACTTTAGTGAGTGATGCAGGGAATACACCATTTAATAATCAGCATTTCCTTAATTGTTTCGACCCAGGCCGACCTTGGAGATATTGGGGGTTCACTGCCAGACCACTGCAATAAAGCGAGCACCGCCATTAAGCAAGTCATAATTTTTTGCTGGTGGAGGGTCTTGTCTTTAATTTGTAAAAAAACACAACATCTGTAAAGCACTACAAAGCAGAGCACAATAAAATGGGGTATGCCTATACTGAGGCAGAATGAAAAATGAAAACCTTCCCGTTAAACATTTTTTCCTGAGCCTCAAGAATGGGATCCCTTCCCCTTTACCATCTATGAGTATGTAACCGGCAGTGCACGCTTAGGGAATAAGAACTAAGGTTTCATTTGTGACTGTGTGCATGTGTGTCTGCACTTGTGTCTCAGTTTCAATTAATTCCGATTTTCTGTTTTAACCATCATTTATGAGAGGTTCATTTTTTTAATGTATGCAACTAGAGTGTAGACCAAAAGAACCAGTTGCAGCTGTCTTGTGGTAGGAATGCCTGGGAAAGTATCTATTTTAATATATTCAACAACATTTTCCTTTAATTCTGAGTGCCTGCTATGTGGCAGACAAGAACCCTCGCTGCACTTTGGCATAACCTGGAGGGACTTTCACAATATGGGGCATGGGTCTGCTCTGTGGGTTCAGGCTGCACAGGAGGTGCAGCCCCAGCCTTTGATAATCCCAAGGTCCTCCCATGATTCTAAGGTGCAGCCAAGATTGAGAAGCATTAAAACAGAGAAACCATATTTTCAGATGGAATCGTGGTTTGACCGTGACTCTCTTAAGCTGACTTCTCTTTCACCCTCGGCATGTTAAGCTCCACAAAGTCAAGGGTTTGGTCAATTTTCTCTCAGTCTCTGAGAGTCCAGTACAGGGCCTACCAGGTAAGTGCTTAACCAGTATTTGTTGAATGAATGAAGATAGTTTTTGAAAGATAAAATAACTTAATCTTCTGTCTTTAATATTTACATGAGGATGGCTTTTAAATCTACACCTCTCAACATATCCTTTTATCAACAGTTGGACCTTTAACATATTCACAGTGACTTAGTGTTTTCTTCTGAAAGACAGTGTAGACATTTTGAGCGCAAGGGCCTTGGTTTAGAACAGTAGCACTCTATTTCAAGTTACAGATACAGGAACTGAGGTTCACAGGTTTATATATTTACTAAATAGCAGATACCAAAGCGGATCCAAACATTTTTGGACTCTTAAATCTATTGTCACTACACCATGCACCATGCTAATAATTTTATATTCTCTATATGACCAAATAATGTTGGAGAGCAGATGGGAGTTCTGTAATCACTTGACGTATTGATGAAAAACAACCATTTTCACATTTCATCTTTTGGGGTTCTGGCTCTGGAGTCACCTAGGATCCATCAATCAGAGGCATTTACCTTATTCTGTTCTCTTAGTTTTCCAAAGTCTTGCAACTGATGAGGCAGTTGTGTGCACTCTTTATTAGTACGTTCACATTTAGCCTTAAAGGGGTTAAATACATCAAAGGCATGACAGTCCACCCTTTCCATAAGACTGTGAGGTTTAAACAGTAAATACCTCAATATTAGAGAACATTGATGTCTTCGAATAATCTTTTGAGTTTTCCTTGCAGGTTTATATCTCAACTGCCAAAAATGAGACAGTGTGAAGAACAGAAAGCAATGCAGTGAGCTGCCCTGGATGTATCCCGTGATGGCTTGTCTGAGAGCAGAAAGATGAAAGTTAGTCTCCTGAGCCCTGCCAGTACAAGGCTGGCCCAAATCCTTCCTGATAAGCATCAGACAACTAGCTACAAGGAATTCTTCCAGCAATAGAATAAATATTGGCACACCAAGAAATAATCTACTGATGGGAATAGAGGCACTGAAAATCATCCTGTGGCTAGTCAATCCCAAGTTCAGCCATAAATCCTCATCTTGACACAATCAGGAAGGTGTCAAAGTAAGTATATTTCTAGTCAATATAAAAACAATTATTCCCGGTTTCACCTCCTGTTGGCAGTCCCACGCCTTCCCATGTAATCCACCAGAGCTGTTCTTTCTGCACGTTCAGTCTTGGTTAAATCAGAATTGATTTAACCAAGAGAGTCACTGGGTATTTGCTGACTGGCCAGGGGAGCAGCTGTTTAGTCCCCTCCCCCCACCCAACACCTCAACATTGACTGGAGAAACTTTTACGGGGACCATGGTCCCCCAGCGGGTAGCAATGCAGGAGTTTCTCTATTGAATGAAGCGTTGTGGTGCTGCGGAAAGACACAGAATATGAGTAAGTAAGCCCCAGTCCTAGTCCCAGCATTTGCACTGTGTTGTGTGGGTGCTGATTTTGCTTTGCAAAAACTCACAGATCCTCATGTGGGCAGAACATGCTATCTCGGGGGGACCGCTTTCAAGATTTTGTTACATGGACATGGGTGCTGTTGTTAATATAGAAGCTTCAGGAAAACTATTTCTGTGAGGATTTTGGTGTCCTTTCTCTTGGAAACAGTATCATTTCAGCTGTTCCCATTCATGAAGACCTCTGGGTAAAGAGTATGGCAGCCGTCTCACAAAAGTTCTGTTGCTACTTGGCATTCTTGTGTACCATGACTTTTTAGCCATTTCCCTTTCCTCTGTTGGCCTCTCCAGATTTTTGGACATAATTTATTTTTGTAGTTAATGTGTGTGGGGACAGAGCCAGGAGTGCAGTTTCCAGGCTCTCGGCCTCATTTGGAAAGGTGCTGGCTCAGGTAGTAAATGGCCATCAACTGTGATTGCCTGGCCATCATCTGTGGCTAGTTGGCCATCAGCTGTAACCAGTGAGCCATTGGCCACTAATATAACTGCTGTGGCTATGCTAGCAGGAAATGGGGGCCTAGCAAGAAGATGGTGGCTGAGCTAGCAAGTGGCGGAGTGAGGGGTGCGGATCGTGTGGCTCCTGTTACCTGTTTCTCCATCCCAGCCGCCAGTGAGACTATAGTGGTATGACTCCCCGATCTATGGCTCCGTGGGTGTTCCTTTTTGGCCTCACCATATCCTGAGTTCTTATGTGGGGAGCGGGACCAGAGACCCTGCAGGCCGCCCTGCGTGACAATGTGATTCAAAACTTAAATTATATCACCAAAACAGCATGACTTCTTGCCCTGGGCAACAATGAAAGATAGTCAACCCAATTCTTTTTTCTTTGAAATCATAACTGTTTTTCAGGTAAACATATAGTATCTTGACAAAATTAAAAGTAACATTTGTACCTCCACATTGTTTACTAAATATAATTGATTTATAAAGAAATTTGAGTATACTCTTTGTAATGTTATTTTATGGCTGTGAGTAAGTACTCCTCTTACTTCCATGCCCCATGGACCTTGTGTTATTTAATATCCATGTTTCCTAGTCTACAGGTGAGGACACTAAAATGAAGTAACTAAACCACTCAGCAAATAAGAGGTAGAGCTAGGATAGACATCAGGCCCAGAATTCTCCCAATGTGTCACCTGCCGCTTGATAAAAACACTCGTTAGAATCATGCTAATGCCAAACAACCGCTGTGTTGGTAGTGCTGGGCCCCCCAAAATGAGGGTTTTTCCTATCACGTGTCATCATGAGTCACATTGCATCATACAGTAAACATCGGCCATGTGCAGTGGTGTAGTGGCTCAATTCCTGTTGCTCCTGCTCAGAATATTATTTTGTCACTAGCCATCTCATAACAAAACAGGGCTCTCCGCATGTTCAAAGTTATATGTAAACAGGCTAGCTGGAAACAAACATCAGTAGTACATTGAGATTCAGGAGCAGCTGGTCTGTAATCCCGGGCATCCATGAGGACCCATAGGATGCCTTTTAAAAAGCAATTTGTGAGAAACGAACTGTTAAGAGTAGAAAGCAGACCAGGATCACTCAGTGTTTAGTATGGAGTGTTACACGGATCAGTCATGTTGTAGAGACCACCGACAGCAGACAGCACAAATTCTTCCATCAAAAATTTTAAAAGAGGCACTAACCAACTTTAAACTCACTATATGAATTTTGAAAATTCCTCTCTCTTTCTCTGTCTCTCTCTCTCCCTCCGTCCCTCTCTCCATCCCTCCCTGCCCCCCACACCTCTCTGTTTCTTAGCTCTTCCTGAGGTTCTTCCTTCTACAGAGGACCTAACAATGCCACCCACCCAGGTCCCATAAAAGACAGAGATATCCATGGATCCAAGGTAAGTTTTCAACCTTCCTTCATTGTTTTCATACTAGTAGATACATGTCAAGTAAGAAAGCTACCGAGAATACCAAAGCAGGTCTACTGGCAGAAATCGATGTTGTTTATGAAATTGATTATTAACTGTGCATAAACGTCGGCCATGCATCAGCACATTCATTGATAAAAACTTTGTCAGTACAGGTAGTTCAAATTATGCTGCATCAAAAAGAGGGAAAACATTCATTATCGTCAAGGGGTAAATCCACTTTCCACTGGCTGGAGCCTCAGGCTGGCATCATCTCCCATTCCTGAATTATCCACAGGGACAGTCATCTTGGCTTTGTCCGTATTATCTGGAAACTGCAGTTTATCTGTGATCTGCTCTTTCTTTAACTTCCTTTGCTTTACTGTGAATATTCTCTCCTGTGGTTCAGCCCTCAGAGTAAAATCTTTTTTTCTGTAAGACACACATAAACCTAGGCCAGCGTTTACATGGCATCAATGACATTAAGCACCATTTACCAACTGATAGAGAAGAAAGTAGAGAGAGAAACTCAGCTTTTTACATCAAATGAGCGTTTTAGGAAGTTAACCTGAATAACCAGTAGAGGTCTCTGCTGCTCGTGTAAATGTCCCTTAAGAAAACAAAACAAAACAAAAAGCGAAGCAAAACAAAACAAAAACTCTTTAAAAGAGGTCTCGTTGGGCAAATTGTAGTGTGGTCAACAAGAGTTTCCTAGAAGAGGAAGACGTATTCTTTCAATGGTGGGAAGAGAAAAATAGAAGTGAGGGGAGAGTTAGTTCATGCCAGATTTGGAGGTAAGAAGCAGGGTTTGAGAATGGAAGCACCCAGAAGGCAATGTGGGGATGTGGAAGCAACCTTAGCTGCATTTCAGGGAAGGATTGAAGTCAGGCTGTCAGTGAGGGATACCGTCAGGGTATGCAGCAGGGCGATGGGGAATCGGAATTAAAACAAACAATGTCACCTGAGGCACAGAGTCAGCTGTGGGGACGCCTGAGCTGGGTTTATGATCTACACCTGCCACATGGCCGTTCAGCTACAGTAATTCTGTCCAAAGGCATGGCAGCATGAAACATGCAGGGCAACAATCCTAGAGGAACGGGGTATCAGGATGTACCAAGACAGGAATTAGTCACATAGGAACAAATCAGGGGCCTAAGTATCGCCCTTGTCATGTAAGTTTAGGATGTTGGTACAGAAAGAAAAGCTGATGCTCAGTTGTTAAAACTGAGTGTAAAGATCTTACTCGCAAGTCCTAAGATTGTCTAGAAGCTGTCCCCCTGAATGACATAGTTCTGAAAATTCCCTCTGCGTGGGAATAAGATCGAATCAGAGCACATGGGATGTCAGCACCTACACAGGTGAGTGCGGTAGTTCCAGGTATACAGGATTAGGTTCCTACGCGCACCATTACAGGCCACCTTTTAATACGGTTTTAATGCTTCCTCTGTGATTTTTCTTTAACTTTAATTGTGGATTAAAAGAATTCACAAAAGATTTATCAGGGATTGACACCTGTGAAAAGGGAGAAATTGAACTAAGATGCAGATTCAACAAAGTCTTGGCTAACCCAGTGAAGCGTTCTGGAAAGAGTAGCATTCATCAGCATTGTCACACAGAAGGCCATGACATCTGGAGTTCGTCCCTTCCCCCCCCCCCCCAACCATTCAGTCACCATATGAGGGTTGCCCAATAATCATATGACTCTAGGAGACCTTTTAGAGAGAAATTAACAGCCATGCTTTAAAGGGCATCATTATTTTAAGATGACAGAGGGTGAGACTGCAAAGGGATTCAACCACTGAATTTGACGAGGGCAAGAACAGTGAGCATCTTGGTGAAAGTAATTCTGATAGACTGATGGAGTCCAAGTCAAGATATACAGGTTGTAGAAAACAGTGGAGATTTTGGGAAAGAAGACATTTGTTAACATTAAGATACAATCCTTTGGGCACCCATGCACTGGTTAGAGTGTGTGGGTCTCTTCTGATTCTCAATGGGCTAGCCAAAGAAACTTTGGCATGTTTGTAACATTTCCGAGTGTCCTCATGGCACGTAAACAATAATCAGTGGATCCATTCCTTTGAAATTTTGTTTTGTTTTATTTTTATTGGTGGGGTGGGAAGTAGGAGTCATTGTAGAACAAATGGGCAAAGCAGAAAAATAATCAGTATGGTTTCTAAGTAGATGAAGCGTCAGTTAACCACCTCCTCAGGCAAAATTCGTGAAACTGCCGGTCTTCCCTTTTAAATTCCTCCAGGCTCCACTCACCTTGAGCCACCTTCCATGGGAGTCACCACAAGTGAATGACAAATAGATTTTTTTATTTTTTTTCCCCCTCAGCTTTAGTAAAAGTGGTGAAAGGTTTTTGACGTCTCCACTCAGGATGCAATGGCAGAGGATGTTAAGGACCCATATCCTTAGCGTTATACTTTGGAACTTTGATTTCATTTCCTAAAAAAAGTGTTTCTATCCGTGGCATTTAGACTCCATATAATGAGCAAATACTGCAGGGTGGACTATCCATGAAGCAGTAGGAGTGACCAGAACAATCCGAGCCCTTAGCTCTAGCCTTAAATTATCCTTATGCAGCCTGACTGTTGTGAAGTCACTTAATTTCTGTGGGCCTCAGTTTGCTCACCTGTAACACGGTTGGGTTGGAACAGTTCTGTAAAATGCCATTTGGCTCTAAGACTCTATAATTTAGTGAAATATGAAAGTAAACCACATTTCATAATCGCATTGAAAGTTAGATAGAATTTTGTGAGCTTGAACATAATCTCCACATACAGTGTTATTTCTATCACACAGGATATTCCAAATCCCAGATACCCAACTTAAAAATCAACATTGTTAACCTAATTATATGGTAACATTTGCTTGTACACGTGTTTTTGGATTACTTTAGTTAAATCTATGATCGTTTCATCCACAAGATGTCACTGTCTGCCACAAATTGTTTTATAAACAACGCTTCCCTAGGGCTTTAGGACAGCATGCCCTTTGTTAAATGGAGTCAAACACATCGAGAACTAAACATTTTGTGATAATTTCTGAAATCTTATGTATAATTAGCAGATTTCAAAGGTAAATACACGTATTTCGTGGTAGTCTGTTCTTAAAAAAATGTTTTAAACCTTGTCTACTGATTTTGAATGTAAAATGTTTTTGATATATAATCTGACGAAAGAATCACAGGAAAAGAATAATACCAAACAAAGAATATGTAAAAGGCTGAACATAATATTGGTCGTAGCAAAAAACATTATCTTCAAGAAAATAGAATGGATGTTTACCATGTGTTGTGATGAGTCTGAAATAACAAGGCAGAAGGTTTGACTGAATGTAGAGCGCACTTTGCTATAGAGTTAGTTCATCATCACATGGGCATAAAGAAGACACCTGGGCTTCTACCTAGTATTTAGATAAGAATGAGAGTGCTGCAGTCTTGGCTCTTCCCTGGGCCTTTAGGTAACACCCGTCCCTTTGTTTACAAGACTCTTATCATTGGTGCCTAATTAGCAACAACAGAACTGAATTGCACCATCTCTTCTGCTTTAGGAACCTGAGTAAAAAGGGTGAAACTCATTGGAATTGTTCACGTTACCAGGCACCATGGAGAGAAACCCTTGAGCACGTAGTTTAGTAATTGATACAGTGGAGTATTTCACTCTGTGACAGTTGTATCTGCAAAGCATTCCCATGGCACAGACTTTGAGGATACTGCTAGGTAAAGGGATCTTATTTTGAATTGCCTACATAAATTCAGATCACAAGTATCAATATAATCTGACTCCTAAATAAAGGCGCAGCACATTAACCCTACGATTGCTAACTACTGTGACCAGATTCTATGAAATATGTTTTAATCATATGCGGAGAATTGGCGACTCAAGCATAACAGTCAAATTAGAAATGTTTTTCTCATAAACATGTAGCATTTTGGGAGGCCACAAGATGTCAGGCTTCACTTTAAAACAGTAAATGAGTTCAGAGTCATATTTATTTACCCCTCATGTCCGTGGATTTGAAGTTATAATAGGTAAGTAGCTTTTATATTTTATTATCTCTTGGAGGGCTATTAATTTCATCTGAGTCTTATTATATTTTTCAATGAATGTATGGATAAATTGAAAAAAAATGTACATTTTGTTTTCTTGTTCTATATGCCCATGTACTTTCTTACTTGGTCTTAGATGACGTTTTTTTATTAATGTTAGTATTTCTACATTAAAGAGAATCAGTAAAATTAATAAACAGGCCCTCTTGACTCTTCACATATGAAATGTGTTATTTGGCTTATTGCTAGTCTCAGCAATAGTGTCACCATAAAGGACTGAATTTCTCTACCGCTTTCAAGTTCTTTCTGTTGTGGGTACTCTAACAGCCTCACCAATTTGGTGTCCAGTACTCTGTCTTGGCAGAATACTGGGGTGACAGAGGTAATGCCAGAGGGGTACCCTGGAAACACCAGTGAGCCAGGTTAAGAGACCTGGCAAATTCTCTCTTGATTTCAACTCCAAATTTTACAAAATTAAAATAATATCAACTGGAATCACAGAAGTTCCATGAGCACAGCAGTATAGTATTTTCTTATTGCTAGTTGATAGCCAGCATCACGGAGTTGGGTTAAAACTTTAAGAACAGCAATTTCAATCTTGCATCAGCTGTACTCCCAAATCCAGTCCGGGGAAGCTTTGTCCACCAACCGTAGCCTTTACCAACAGGATGTTTTGGTTACCGGATAGGAACCAGAGATGAAACAGCATGGGAAACTGAAAGTAATCTATTTCCGAGGCCCAACTCCTTGAACCAGATGTAAGTTGGGCGTTAGCACAGTACCCTACAGCATGAGTCTGTAGGCAGCTCGGTTTCTCATTGGCCTGAGTCATCTATCTATCTGTTCCAGCATGTACTGGCTTCAATGTTCCATTGTTCTACCCCAAGGGCAATCAGAACACTTTTGGTCAATGTGCTACCAGGCTAAGAGTAGCCACAAACGTTTTGTACCTGACTACAACTGATGTCCAACTTTGGTGCCATGTGTAATTTGCACTGGGGCATTTGGCTACGTGCTAACAGCCACCTTGGTTCTTGGCTTCAGTGTGTAAACAAGCCAAATGTGTGGGAAATAGTAACATCCCTTGCTCAGGTATCCTTAAAGAACTCGGACATCAACAGACAATCACTTCTGCATTTCCTTAAGTTCCTCAGAAATCGGAGGGCACAGTCTTAACATTGACTTTCAGATCTATCTAATCTTGCTTCTGAAATTAAATCAAAATGAATCTTGCTCTATTACATTGGTGAAGTGCACAGATTTCACTTTAATTATCAGCTTACCAAATCTTACCAATTGATATGGAGAAAAATAGGAATGTAGTGAACTTTTCTACGTAGCCAAACTTTCTTGGCTTGGAGCAGTCAGGGCTTGTCTACATGGAAACCTAACTTCTCTTTAACTGCTAGTCACCTCTGCCTTCCTGACAGTCTGGGTGTGCCCAGTACTGAGGAAATAGACTGCTGATGGATTTGCACAGTATGTGTAGAGTTTTTTGATGGCCCAAAGTGTGGCTGTAATTCAAGATATTGTGAAAAGAGATGTAGATGGGTATTGTAAATATCGCTATTCCTCAATAGTCAATCCAAAAGACATATCATAAAACAATTGTTTAAGAGAACATGAGCGGGCATGTTATTTTAATTATTTTAGTAAGCAATAATTATCCCGGTGTCGAGTATAACTATAACTTTGCAATATGACAGTATCATAACTTCTTTAGTACATTTCAGCTGAACGTGTGATTGGAGAGATATATTTTAATTGTTAAACATTGCTGGCACGGATAGTATTTTTCTCCTCCTTGTATCCCATTATATTCACATGTGCTTTATGGCCAGACTGGAATTCATTTATTGATTTGGATTCACAGTACTACTTTTCATTCATTACATTTCACTTCTTCATTTGTTGGGCTAATGATCTATAAACTATGAAAAAAATTAAAAGAAAACAATCTGTGATGCTGCAGTACCAAGTATCAGAGAAAGAATCTCTGTCCCCATTATATGTGTTCAAGGCAATGTTTACTCATCTGCTCGGAGGACTGGTTTCTAGGAGCCCATTGTTTTGTCCTCCTCATGTCTGTTCACCAGTGACAGATTCCACCTTTGGTGTTTTTATTTGTCTGATACACTAAAGAAAAAAACTTTGAATTAATTTACTTAGTGGAGTCCGGTGATGAAATAGGCCAGTGTTTCATGTCATTCAGAACTCAAACCAAAACCTTTATTATCAGAAATATTCAAGTCTTTATGGAAAGAAATAGTAGCTTTTTTATATCTGAAATGCTCAAGTATTATTTATATATATAATTTTATATTTTACATATTATTTTACATAGATATATGTTTTATTTATAAAATATATAAAACAATTATCTGGCAATCATCTGGCATGTATTATCATTCAAATACCAATCCAGCATCCTTTAAAATTACAACCTTTCACCTTGGGTTTGTGAAAAGAAGTCATGAACCTGCTAGCTTTCCTCTACTCACTAACTCAGGGTAGTTTTTATCATATTACAGAAATCACTAATCAACTCTACACATAAATGTCCTTTTTTTTTTCTTTTTTTGGTTAGGGAATGGAATTTGCAGGAGTTAACCTTTTAACAGTCGGAGATGAAATGGGAATAAACTTTGGCCAATAAACAGTGACTGGCGACTTAAGGCATCGAGTTGGAATGAAATCCATGGTACTGTAAAATAGTAACCTATTAGAGGATCAAAGTCATGCTTTTTTATCCAGCGCTTCTTTGTGACAAACACATTATGTCAGCCCCACTAGCTCATTTGTCTGCTGCAGTTCCACTTTATCAGCCTGGAGTAAAAAGAATTGATGTGTCTGGACAGATAAAGTAAATGGAAACTCAGGACTCATTCCAATATGCTGCACTTTGATATATTTTGCAAACCTGAGAGCAGCTGGTGTAACACTAGTTACTGTTTGTATTTAAATATTGTACATTAGAAGACCTTTGAAAAGGTGTTTTATAATGTTCTTTTTTTTTTCTTTTTAGCACCTATTGGCTTTCAGATTGTTCTCTTTTTCTTTCATTTCTTTATCATGTTCACAAATATTTTTCACAGTCTGCTCTTTTGGAAACTTTTGTCTCATTACCAAGTCAGATAAAACACAATTCTTTACACAGTGCTCACAGAAATGTAATTTTAAGTTGTAATAGTGACTTGCCTTTGCTTTCTGTCCTTATCCTTTACAATATTAAATTGGGCTTTCATGAATTAGTAAGATTTATTTTCCCAAATGTCCTGTTTTAAAACCTCTGAACTTCGGTTGAATTCCAAAGTGCTACCAAATTTTGCATGACAAATTTACCTTCAACATTAGATCAAGATTCATTATAAAATTATTTTCATATAAAATTCAATTTTGACATAAAGGAAATTACTTGCATCAAAATAAAAATCTTTAATGTTTTATTATGTAGACTAATGAGACAAAAATGCTACCCAAAGTTACATGTAATAGAACTATATATCTTTGTCTCAAACTATCATACCACAACAAGTGTTAGCATGTGGATATTGACAATAAATTGCTGTTATTGCATAGTTTTGGGCTGCATACAGGTTTAAGATTATAGCTCAAGGTACAATGGGGAAAAAGAATATTTTTTGATAACAATAAATTCCTAAAAGTTATGTATTCTTTTACTTTGTCTGTCCTTTAAAACTTTTTCACATAGTTAAAATGAATTATTGAGAATATTACTTAAATAATTGAAACCCAAAATGTTCCTGTTTCATTATTTGGATGGTTTAATTCATGTATTTTTGTTTGTTTTGATTTATCTCAATAAATGCTCTGCTCTTTCTGTTACACATAGTTAAAAATCTTGATTTAGATCTACAGTGTAAGAGTATAATCAGGAAACTTCCCCATGAAGTTGAACTAGTACCAGATATTACGCCTGTTAAGGACATCAGTAGAGAGAGATGGGGGGAGGCTGTGGCAACAGGAAAGCATCACGACTGAGTGGCTAAAATGACCCGCCGATCTCTCCTTTACCAATACATTTAGGAGGAACTAAATCAGCTCCTGATGACTCTGCTGATTATGGGCTTTCTCAGGCTGCCTTTATGAAGAACAGGAAGACAAGATGAGCAGCTCTTCTCCCTGAAGAGGAACCTGATCCTGATGGAAACATCCTAATGGAAAATGTGGTGTTGGGATGAGAGACTGATGGAGTGGCAGCTTGGCCATGCCACAAGTCATTCAATAGCATCTGCGTGCCTTCTAACACGAAATCGTCCGGCGGATTTTTACGTATGGAAAAAATATGCACTGACATAAAATGGCTAACATGGTGTCTACATTTTTGTTGCTTCCTCGATCACATATCAATGAACATTTCTATTTAGAATACAGTTGACTTTTTGAAAGCATGAGTGAGAAAGGAAAGGTATGTTCATTGCTCTCCTTACAAATAGACATGGTTACCCATTTGACTTTTATTGTAAATGTGGTTGTCAGAATATTTTAATACAAAGGAAAAACCACTGTGAAAGAAGGCAGAAAAAGCGAATTGATATGTATAATGTATCCATGTAAAAATAAGTATCTTTAAAAAGTGCACTTTAACATCAGCCATTTCAATTAACCTGAAAGCTAAATTTTTTTGTTTCCTTAAATTGAGTTTTTTTCAATAATAAAATGCTCAGGATCAACATTTTTAAAAATTATACTTCTAAAAGCTCTTTATTAACAGAGATGGCCCTTAGCACGTGCAGCATGTATCATAAACATTTAAGGTAAACAGGCAATGACAAAAATGTCATATGTGACTAATACATACATATCTATATACTTTTACCCTCAAGGAAAATGATAAAGATTCTCCTTTTAGCAACCAAAAAGGTCTTTCTTTGGGAGATTATTTGAAGAGCATCTCAGTTCCCAGATTTCTGTGTACATGAAAAGTAACTGAAAAAACAAAGCAAAATAAAAAGAAAATGTATTCAAATGCTGTAAAGACCATAAGGATTTCATGTTTCTGAAGTTTCAGTAAAGTTGAGCTTTTGAAGGGGCAAAATGTAGAATTTGGCCAGTAGTAGAGGCAAGGATGATTGTGAGCAAAAAGGAAAGGGAAGGGGGAAACAAAAGAAGAGTGTTATTTAGGATGCGTGCAGTGTAGACACTGTGTGGCTCTGCTTTCAGCTGCTCCAAATGTCATGCCATTCTTCAGTGTGTTCAAAATGCCATATATGCCGCAAGGCTCATGCAGTGACATTTTCCAAGTTATATCAGCAGGGAAGAACAGTGTGTAGAGTGTCATGAGCCCTACGGGGTGTGATCCTATGGAATGCCAGTGCACACACTCAGTGATGGCACTGAAGCCCTATCTCAAGCCATGGATGGCAGCCAGCCTATCTTCTAAATGTTTCACTTGATACAGTAGGGGTTTGTGAGAAATCCTCCCCATTTACTGAACTGCCTTCTTGCACTTGGCCATAGTCAGTTCCTTTGCAGTACAAATGGGTCACGTGAGTCTGCATTTGCTCACTCGCATGTGTATAAGCACATGGCCCAGAGAGAGCATAACCTGCTTCAAGCCTCACTCAGTGTGAAAACCACCGAAGCAGGGTGACTGCATGTTAGAGTATGAATACTCTGGACTGAGCGTCGTGAGCACGGAGACCTGGTCTGAACCCGTCCCCTGAGCCATGAGTGCCTTCAGGCATGCCATTTAATCTCTAGGAGTCTCGGTTTCTTTACCTGTAAAGTGAGAATGATAAGCTGATCTTGACAGTCGTTTTTACTTCTAAAGCTCTGTGAGACCTGGGAACAAGGCACCTTCATTTCTCTCTCATGGAACATGATTTCTAGAAAAGAACAATTGGGAATCCCAAAATCTGTTACTGTTGAAGAGAAATAATGAGGGTGATTCAGCTGCTTTTGGGGATATAAAGGTCTCAGGTAGCCCTTTGAGATAGAAATCCTCATAGAGAGTCTGAAATAGCTATTTTTTTTTTTTTATGAAACTTTGCTGTAGCAGAAATTTTGCATACTTTGTCATGTTTAAGTTTCATGAGAACCCCATAAGGTAATGAAAGTTGGTTCCATTTTACAGATGAAAGATGGGAAGCCAAAGAATTACACAGCTAATTGGTGGCAGAACTTGAACAGTTTTCTGGATCCAAGCTCACGTGATTTCCAGTATGTTATAGCAGCTGTGAAAAGATGAAAGACTTGTTCTGAGTGCCTGTGGTGTGTGAGTACTACATTACATCATCATTTACTCCTTATTAGTAAAAAGGGGAAAAAGCAGTTATTCTCATCATTACCTGAAAGGTTATATCAGATGTTGTCTAACCGCAGCCTGTAGGCCAAATTGGGCCCACCTCCTGTTTTGTAAATAAAGTTTTATTGGAACAATGCCACATTCATTCATTCACATATTGTCTCTGACTCTTTCAAGCTAAAACAACTGATTTGATTAGTTATGACAGAAACAGGATGGCCCACAAAACCTAAAGTATTTATTATCTAAAGCTGTCCAAAAAAAGTTGTTTGATCATTGGATTAAATTAATTCTTTAGGAATAAAAGATAAGGTTATACTCTGGGTGGTGAACACACAATGGGATTTATAGATGATGTCATACAGAATTGTACACCTGAAATCTATGTAATTTTACTAACAATTGTCACCCCAATAAATTAAAAAAGACAAGGTTATCACAGGAGTAAAAGGCACTAGGTTGGTAGCCTTGACTGTAATCTAGAAATCTTCAAGAGAGAAAAACCAACTGATGAATAAAATATGAGATGAAATTATAAGTGTAGCTATTAAATTAATTGACTGATTTCTTCATGTAGCTCAAAATTGACTCTGAAAGCCATTCAAGAAAAAGTTCTAAAGCTATTTCGAGCAATGGCAACATTATTGGAATAACTGAGTAAGTTATTATAAGTTTTTATTTGGTTATTATGAGAGAATGAGGATGTTTATTTTGAAGGAAACTTACAATTTATTTGCATAATTTCTGGAAGGTTATGGCTCAAAATGCATATCATTTTCAGGCTTCTTTTATTGAGTTATTCCTGGTGTGATTGTTAATGTGAGAAGATAAATATACATGTAAGATATTAAAATGTTCTTAATCCCTAAATATTGTTTCATTGTAGCCTGCTGCATTTTTCATTGCATGTGAGAGAGCAGAAACTATAACATAAGCCAACTCTGAACAAAATTGTTAAGTGTACACCTTACCAACTGGTTGCCATCATGCTCCAAATCTGCTTTCCCTTTCCTGAATTATTTTCTTGTTGTTTTCGGGACCCAGAGCTCCCCACTATGTAACTTTACCCATGTCTTCTTTCCTTGCCTAAGCCCTGTTCCCTTCAAATTTACTCCCTAAAAACTTACGAGGATTGTCTCATCTTCACAGCGGATGGTGGCACACTCGCTTAGTAACAGCCAGATTTTCATCATGCTTACTAGGTGCTAAGCACTGTTCTGAATGCCTCACACTTATTAATTCATTTATCCCTCACAATCATCTCTGCATAGTTACTGTTATTATTCCCATTTTACTGATGAGATGACTGAGCACAGGAAGGTCACCCAGTCAGCAGTCAGTGGCTTGGTGGCATCTGAACTCAGGCATTTTGGCTTCAGAGCCTGTGCTCTTTGTCACCACACAATACTGCTTCTCCTCCTGCACCTATTCTAGCTTATGTAACCTGTACAACTGCCCCGTGAGGAAGGTGGATGGGGCAAGTGGGTTTATTATTCCCTGACCGACACAGGGGTGAGGTGACTTTACCTGAGCCATAGCTAGAAAATGACAGATCTAGAATGGGAGCCAAAAACTTTCTTTTTCTTAAACTATGTTCTTATTCCACAAGACCATTACTTCCTTCTGGGAAATAAGGAGCAAACACATTCTTCTTGAGATGACAATGCTTTATAAATTGTTCATCTTTTTGGAAATAATTTTATTATATTGGGTGATGACTGGGAAAAATGGCTGAACTCATAAGGATCAATCTCTAATAGAGTTACATTGGGAACCATGTTAAATTGCTGGAGACAGTTTTTGGCTAAAGTAATTGGGGATCTCTCAGAACAAGGTAGAAGGTATGTGACTATCTGGATTTTCTATGCCAAGTAGAAAATAGCTATAGATAATTCTGCTAGCATCACCTCAGGCACCTTCAGGATTTGTGGGATCATCTATTTAGCATCCTGAAAGGGTACTGACATCCGTTAACTCAACTCAATCCCCAGAATGTACGAGCAGTAATTAACTGAAGGACTACACAAAGTTACTGAGGAACCAAATTGCTTAAAAGATGCCGGCAGTGAATACAAGCTGACACCTACAAAAGCTGTCTGTGACTAATCAAAAGACTTTATCAGTGGCTTGCTATCATGATTTAGCAACATGGCCATTGTATTGAGACCTAAATGATGTAATAATTATGTCTAGCAATGAAATATAAGGGCAACTGGTGACACTGAGAAAAAAAGGGAAGAAATCTCATTTCTTTTCTGCCTCAAACTAATTTTTGAAATAGACATAATTCATTTCAAGCCTGAAATGAATTAAGAACAAACAAGAATATGGTTAAAGCAGTTTTCCTTTTCAGTCAAAACCAACCAGGAGAACAGGATATGAATGGGAGAACCTGTATGACTGTGTTTAGATTTTTGACCTCAGTGTTTGAAACAGGTGGTTACCCAGAGATAGGCAAATTCTAGCAAAATCTAAATGTACTGAATAATCAGTTGTTGATGTTGACAAAGCCGGCCATGATAAAAGGCTGGAAGGTCAGCCACAAAACCTTTCAAGGCAACAGATGGGACAAAACAGACTGTACTGTGATCCAATACAATTTGGCCTCTTTTTTCCTTGAGTAAAGAAAAAACAAATTTATGCCCAGTTCCAAGCAAGAAATATATATCTAGTTTTGGAAGGATAGTGGTAACTTGGTCATGTATGAAAAAAAAAAAATCAATGGAGAAATCACCTGTCTGAGCCATTTCAAAGAATATCAATTACATGGTGGCTTCCATTACAATTGCACACTCAGGAAGAGAACTTTACCAAGCAATTGACCTCTATGGCCCATGGTATCCTAACTATTTAGATGAAAAATAAGTCTTCTTTCCAACTACCATCAATTATCTATGCCTAAATGAAGCGTATTTGTTTTTCAAACTATTCTGTTTCCCAAAATAAGAATTATATCCTGACTTGACATCCACATTCACATAAAAAAATGTTTCAGAAGCTAAGCATATACTTTCTCTGGGCAATGTAGCATGATAGTTTTCACCTCTATTCTAATTTATGCTACTATGTTGTCTTTCATTTGAAAAACCAATTCTCACCTATAAAATTGATTTAACCACTCAATAATGATTCTCAAAAACAGTTTGCAGAAGAGCAAACTGAAGCATATCTCCTCAAGTCTGTGAGTATATGTTCAGCTATAGAAAGTCAGTGATACAAATACCAATGCAAAAAAGAAATTTATCTTTTAAAAATAATTAAGCTTAGTTGAAATTCCTTAGAGTATCAAATTCCATTTTCATCAAGTCCATCTGAAGATATTTTTAATGAGCTGTATGTAATATGATAAAGTCATTAGCTAATTAAAGAAATGAAATATTAGTCTAGAAAGTATTAT
The DNA here is from genome assembly GCF_057876585.1 of Rhinolophus sinicus. Taxonomy (NCBI): domain Eukaryota; kingdom Metazoa; phylum Chordata; class Mammalia; order Chiroptera; family Rhinolophidae; genus Rhinolophus; species Rhinolophus sinicus. The sequence continues at coordinate 109,412,619 of NC_142501.1, read as the reverse complement.
ATTATTAAAGTATTACAAATACTAGAGAAATTTTCTGAATATTTAGGTTCTGAGAAGCTGTTTTTCAAAAATATTAATTAGTCTTGCCATAAGGGAAATACTGGATTTATAGCAGAAGGAAGGGAGGGAGGGAGAAAGGGAAGAAAGGAGTGAAAGAAACGCCAATTGGCAGCATTTGCTGTTAATGTACAAAAGATTATTTTTCCAAATTCTGCAAAATCTTCCTCTTCTGAGAGCTCTGATACAAAACAAATGTAACAAAACTGATCTAGAACTTACTAAATTATTATTATTATTTTTTTTTAATTTCGGTTCATGGTAGATCTTTCTAGAATGAAAGATCTCTACTTGTACATGAAAAGCTCAGTAAGGTATTCTTATCAATCTATTTGGAAGACTGTCCTATGTAGACAATGATGTCTCAGGGCCAGAGGCTGTTTAACGTATCTTTGTATCACCATCACTTCGCACTGGGCCTCTCACATAATCCTACTCAATAAGAGTTGGAGTAATTCTGTTCTCCTTATCATCTTACAGTGACCTATATGCTCAAAAACAATTAGGCAGCAAACTCATGAGTTGGTGCTTGAGAGGGTGAAAAACCAATTTATTTATTTGGTTGAGTTAGTTACAAAGTTAAAAAAACAAACGAAAACCTGTACATCTTGTTTTCTGACCTCGTGCCCAACTACAGCTACAGGACATCTGTGGAACACTCTTTCAGACTATGTTGTGGTTTTTTGTTTTTAAATCATTAATTGAGAAAGATGCTATATTACAGAGTTCTGTCACTGCATACTACTGTCATCAGAAAGGGTTTCAAGAATAAAGATTGTCTCTAGATTCAGTGGTCCCTTGTGTATCGCCATCCATATAATGGAACCACGTAAGTCATTTACACAGATGATATAGATATAATGGTTTATGCCTCTTTTGTTTTTGTTTTGTTTTTCAAAAAGATCAACAATTTTTAAGACTACTTACTAATCTCTGAATATAATGTTCTTGTATTTCCACCTCGACAACTTTGAATATGCTGTGTTGTTCATCAGTCATTAACTTCCTCTCAACTCCTAACTTTGACTTGTTGATATGCAATCTATTCTGCAATGTCTAGCTCATTTGTTACATCTTCAAAGAAGACTGTCCTGGATTTCTCACATAGATGGTATCTCCTTCTCTTTCTTGCACTAAAGCATTGATATTTTTGTCTTGTATGTTATTGGGGCATTATTTGTACAATATTTATTTTTCTCTACTAGAGTCTAAGGCTTTATGACTTAGGGGACCTCATATAATATCCTCAAGGTTTTACCCCAATAGGATCCAGCACAGAGTTTTGCACATAACAGATTTCCAGCCATTAACCATCGTTCGTTCATCCAACAAAGTTTTATTGAATCCTTAATTCTGTTGGCAATGTTTAAAGTACTGAAAATACTTTGCAAACAAGACAGATAAGGATTCTGCCCTCTAAACACTTACATTTATACATGAATGTCTAAATTAAAAATATGAATTAATGTATTTATTAACTGTGTGACTATTTAGAACAGTTTTCTTTGGTTTTGGATTTGGACCAACTAGATTCAAATCCTGGACGTCCTATTTATAAGATGGGTAATGCTGGAAATATTATTAAAATATACACAAACTTTAACAATGATACTTACCTTACAAATATTATTTGGAAAAATAACAAGCATATAATTTGTTGGTATACATTTGTCACTCATTAAGTGTGAATTTCTCTCCCATTCCAAGAGAGTGAGACTCTCTTAGTTGTTCAGGGCATAAAAAGTAATAACTTGACTGTTAGTGCTATAAACTACAAGGATATCAAATGTATGTAGGATACTAATTTCTATAAACAAAATTAAGGAAGATTTACCAAAAAATGTTTACTGAATTAATGAGAAACAAGTTAGGTTTTTAATTTTTAATGTTAACTTTTAGATATATTGTTCAACAGTTATCATTTTTAATTTTTAAAATTAATTTAGGTTAACCCTAATAATTACAATTAAGTCTATTTATTTACTATTTGATTGATCTCTTGGCAAAAAAATAAAATAAAATGTGCTCTAGATATTTAAAGCTTAGTTAAATATATGACACATAATTAACTATTGCAATATTTTAACGAAGCCATCATCCTACACTTCTGTAATTTTGCTCCTATGTTACTTAGAAAGCATCTGTAGATAATACTTTCAGTTTTATTCTAGTATTGGCAAAAGGAATACAATACATATTTGATTTTTTTTTTTTTTTTCCCTCAGAAAAACCTCTTGCTTGGGTAACAGCATCAATCCATTTCAATGAAGACCTTTGCTTCAGTGAGTATTCAGCAAACACTTAGGGTCAAAGTAGGAGAAACTGTCAGTTGTCCACCAAAATATACTCTCCTTTTGTTTTAGAGGTGTTTTTTCTCCTAGATTATATTTTCTATCCTCACATGCAGTTAAGTGTAGGTGTGTGATGGAGTGCTTGCCAGTGGAATATGAGTGCAAACCATAACGTGCCATTTCTAGTCCAAGCCTTAGGATGGGCATGCCTCTTCCACCAGCTCGAATCACCACTGTGCAGTAAGTAAGATTGACCAGGTGGGTAGTAGCAATGCACCACTGAATTAAGGAGCAAAACAAGCCACGTCACTTAAGCTCAATTTAATAATTATCCACAGCACCTATTAATGCCAGTTACCTTCCGGATGTTCGGAATACACCAAGGAACTAAAACAGTGGAAGATCCCTTCCTTTGTGTAGCTTTTATTCCAGTGGGGAAATACAGGCAGTAAACAGGCAGGACAGTAAATGAGTAAATTTCATAGTATGCTATATAAAGAAAAGCGCTGGGGGAAGAAATAAAAGAGAGACAGGTAAGGGGAATAGAGAGTGCTGGCATGGATGGGCAGTTTTATAAAGGTGCCATTTGTGCAAAATCTCTTTGAAACAATATCAACAGATACAAATATTAAACAAACAACACACACTTGCTGAATATCAGCCCTACTTGTAAGCCATATGAAATATCTTTTTACTTTAAACAGAAGAGGGGGTGGCAATTTGGGAGGATTAATTGACTATGGTCAGAAGGCAGTCCTAGGGTTCTAAAACCTCTACCTCGCATATGCTTGGTTTAGGTCAAATAATTTTTTTGACTGCTAAAAATACATGAACAAATAAACAAGCAAGCTCTTATTTTGTATCAACTCTCCCCTCACTGCAGCTTTATAAACTTTCTGAGTAATGGTTCTTTGGGGTGCCGTGTGTCAGACTTCACCTCTTGAGAGAGGCATATACTAGTATTATTCACCGTCAAAATGTGTGTGGACAGGTGGTCATTCTCTAGAAGCTATAATCCCATCTCTGCTCTGAACAACCTATATAGCCGACTATCTTAGTCTGGACAAAGCTAAGCCGCCATTGTGAAAGACACGCAGGGATAGTGATTTAAACAGTGTTAAGTGTCTGTTTTCACAAACGTAACACTCCTGAGGTGATGGTTCCAGGCCCATCGAGCTGCTGAGCTCCAGGCCATCACTTAGGGACCCAGATTTTTGTCCTGTACTCCACACTCACATATGTAACTACTGCTAACTGATTGTCTTTGGGTTAATATTAGAGTTCAGGGCCGGGAGTCACTTCTGAATGATTAGTGCCTATGATTTAGTGACTGCTAAATAGTTTGAATATCGTTCCTGCTCCTAAGTTCCTGTACAGTATGGCCAGGTCTATGTTTTCAACTCGATCTTACGTAAGCACTCCTCTCTCCAAGCACCTTGCCACCTCCTTTTTCTCTGTCCCTCACTTACCCCTGCTTTCCTGGGGTTTGGGAGCTCACCATGCTTTTTCTTGCTTATGCCTTTCTCTCTGTCTAGAATTCTGTGTTTGCTCCCTCCCCTGTTGCATGTGGAGCTCCTACTTCTTCTGTGACTTTAACGTGAAAAGCCAGTTCCTCAGGGAAACAGTGGGTCCATAGTACCTTCTCTGACACTACTAGCTGAGCTTCCTTTTACGTGTACCGTGTTTCCCCAAAAATAAGACCTAGCCAGACAATCAGCTCTAATGCGTTTTTTGGAGCAAAAATTAATACAAGACTGGTCTATTTTACTATAAGACTGGGTATAATATAATATAATACAAATACTGGGTCTTATATTAATTTTTTCTCCAAAAGACGCATTTAGAGCTGATTGTCCAGCTAGATCTTATTTTCTGGGAAACACGGTAGGTAGGGTTCCCTGAATGTCTCCTTTGTTACACTTAGGATTACTAGCTCAATGTCAGTCCTTTCTAAGAGACTGTAAGCTTCCTAAGGGCAGGAGTTGTTCTGTCTCATTCACTGTTCCACTATTTTACCTTTAAAAGGTAAATTCAGGAGCTGCTCAACAAGTGTTTGTTGAATGAATGAATGAGCGACAATGTCCCATTGTCAGAGAGGAAGCATTCTCATAACAGTTGTACCTGATTTCTAAGATAATTGAGTTTATTTTTGCTTCTTCAAAACCAAAAAAAAAAAAAAAGTTGAATCAGCATTTGATGAATAACTACAATTTGCCAAGCATTGAAGCACTGTGAGATATTACGACAGATACAGTGATGAATAAGGTAGGATCCATTCCTTACAGAATACCAATTTAGGCATTTTGGGGCCTTCATGGCACTTGCACTTGACTTAATCATGAATGAACGCATACTTGAAATGCATGTTACAAAATCCGTACCAGTGTGCACCTGGTAAAATTTAAAATAAAAATATTTGAATGGATTTTTGTTTTTTTTCATCCTGATTTTTAAGATACACTATCTCAATAAAACTTTAGTAACTTGGATTTAATTTTCCACTTTTATTTGATTTTCAGGTGTCTGTCTTGTTAACAGAAACGGACAATGGCTTACTTTTAATTCTGCTATAGGTAAGTATATTGGTAATGGAGAAAGAGGTGGCTTAATGTGATAGAATAAACACAAGCCCAAACTACCTACTAGGAAAATCTTCACCTCTTTCATATTACTTTTCCCATCTGCACGATTATTACATGAGACTACATGAGCTTTGAGGTCTCATGAACAGTCTTGCTGTCAGTGATTCTTAGTGCCCAGAGCACAGAGAATTTAAAGGTTATAATTCTTGCACCAGGTCCTAGATTGTTGATCCAAAAGCCAGGTTATGTATTTGAGGATTTATTGTATAATATTTGAACTGAAAGTCATGTGCAGGCTATAACATTTCCAATTAGGATCAAAATATTTCTGTATCCACCAGAAAGCTTGTCTGGAGGAAATCAAGCTTTCATTTGTAATGAAATTCGGTAACTCCTTTAAATATAGATTTATGTAAATAATAAATTGCTGAATGATTACTTTTCTCCATTGTATAAAACCTTCCCCCATGCTTAAAACTTAGGCCCCGTCATTTTTAATAACTGGTCCCGTGATGCTGATCACAGACCTTGGCAGAAACATGAAATAAAATCAGCTGCCCCAGTGTTTTTAACACCTTTTACTTAAACTACACAGGAACCCGTAACACTGTAAAGATTCAAGAAAATTATTCATTCATTGTTTGTTTGTTTGTTTGTTTGTTTGTTTGTTTTAGGTAACGTTTTAGATTTTGGTTTGCTTTTCTTCTGTCCCACCTTCACTCTACATTTTGCTTTGTTTTGTTACATCTTGCATCTGTTTTTCAGTTTATTGCTCTGGTGATAAATTTTAATTTATATTTATTTTTTATATCCAGAGTATTTATTCTATTTGTACCCACTGACTCACAGGCCAGGATGGTGATTGTTATACAGTAGTTTACTTTAAAAGAAATAGGACTGCTCAAGCAGCTAATACGGGAAGATGTATCACCAGCCTGAATAATTGTGACAACCATAGACCGTATCAGTGTCTGTTTGTTTGCACAATACCCTCCTGCATTAAGAAAGCCGTCCCAGCTGTCTTGGGCTCTGGAGTCACCCATTTCATCACTTGACACTGCGGCAGATGTTATGGACTGATAACAGACTTCACTTCATTCACTCCACATCTAAGATTACCCCTGGAAAAAAAATCTAATACATTATAACCCTCCCAGCCATTTGTTAAAAAAAAAAAAGAAAAAAGAAAGAAAGAAAAAAAAAAGATCAGCAGTTTATTCCCCTTTTTAGCATTAAATTGTGGGCTTTTTTTTCCCCCTCTTTGAATGCACATACTATTTAAAAATGGCCATTTAACACATTCATTGCATGGTTTTCTGTAGGCAAGAAAATCAGTGAAGGACAAGAATGTAATGATTTAATTGAATTAGGACCAGATCAGATTTAGAGTTGATGCCTCATATTCCCATTATGTAAGAAAGATGCTGTTTGCCTTAATGATGGAGACACGTGCTGCATTCACGGGTTTCTTAGAAGTACATGCTTCGGTTTTTCTCTGAAAAACTGAAAAAGAAGAGCTCAGTCTGGGATTTAAAAGGAAGTATAAAATCTGCATTAAGTTGAACAGATTTCTTAGCTAAACAGCAGATTCTCCTCTTTAGTTTAGGAAATTCAAGGGGTCCTATAAATGTAACACAAATAGGATTGACCACTGCTTATAGATCACTCAATGAAACAGTCTGAAAAGTGGACGTTTCCTACAGACAAATAAATAGATCGTATGGGAAAACGTAGATACCAATGAATAAGAATGTGCAACGGGGCCTGTTTCTTAGATGTGAGAACGTTTTGTGGTTGCACAGGGTGCTTTGTTGTTCAGGTTGTAGATGAGCACATGACTGAAGGGCATTTCACAGTTCAGAGTGGCGGGAGACAGTCAGTGGGTCAAGGGCACCGCATGTAATCCCATTCTTGAATTTGCATGCAGAGACCTCAAGTTTGCATTCTACAGTCAATCACTGCCACCATTTTTTACATCTATGTCTAACTTAAATTCGCTCCTTGGGGCAGCTGTTAGTCTGTGAATCCAGCATGTATCCATAACCTCCACCCAGAAGCAAGGCCCGCAAATCCCAAAGCAGCCAGAGGTGCTCAGACTACTGGGGCCAGGAGAGAAAGGCAAGGGGGTGGAGAACAGACATCATGTGACAAGACAGTGACTGTTAGAGGGATTATTCCTATTCACTGTCAGATACCCAGCATTTCAAAATTCACACACGTGTTCTTTCACATTTATTACATCATTTTTGTTTGCATCGTCCGTCGCACTAAAATGATATACACAGGGCAGATACCGGTCCCTAGTTTACAGGGGAACACTGAGCCGCAGAGAGATTAGAAGGCTTGTCTAAGGTCTCACAGCCAGTACGTGACAATTCCTTCTTTCAGCCCAGGTCTGCCAAGTCACGTATTCCTGCTACATTTTATGAATTCTAAAGAGAGCAACAGACGTCACTTAGATAAAACATCATGCAATCTCATGGGGTAAAACTACTTTGCTGAACATTCCTAAGAAGCTCGCCTCTACGTCCATGATGATTGCTAATCTTTTATTTATTTTTTTTGAGGCTTTTTACTAAAATACAGCTAACGTACAATATTATATTAGTTTCAGGTTTGCATCATAGTTATTCAACAGTACCAACCTAGCTCTATACAATGTTATTACCACATTATTGATTTTATTTCCTATGCTAAACAAGTGATCACCATGATAAGTCCAGCAACCATCTGACACTGCACCACGCTATCACAATATGATTGATCTCCCCCCACCCCTTTTTGAATTTTTCAATTAGAGTTGACATTCAATATTATTTTATGCTACTTTCAAGTGTATGGCATAGTGGTTAGACATTTATATAATTTAGGGAGTGATCCCCCTAACTAGTACCACCATATTTGTTAGCATATTATTGATTGTATTCCCTACTTTACATCCCCTTGACTATTTTGTAACTACAAATTTGTATCTCTTAATACCTTCACCTTTTTCACCCTGCCCCTAACCCCATTCCCATCTATCGCCCTGATAGACCTAGTACCTATCTGGCACCACACCTAGTTATTACAATATTATTAACTATATTCCTTATGCTGTACCCTACACCCCCATGACTACTGTGTAACAACCAATCTGTACTTCTTAATCCCTGCCCCTTTCATACATTCCTAACCACCTTCCCATCTTAAAGAAGTCCCTCTAACATTCCTTGTAATACTGGTTTGGGATGATGAACTCCTTCAGCTTCTTCTAGCCTAGGAAACTCTTTATCTGTCCTTCAATTATAAATGACAGCCTTGCTGAGTGGAATAATCTTGGTTGTAGGTCCTTACTTTTCATCACTTTGAATATTTCCCACCAATCCCTTCTGCCCTGCAAAGTTTCTATTGAGAAATCAGCTGCCAGTCTCCCTTATAGGTGACTAACTGCTTTTCTCTTGCTGCTTTTAAGATTCTCTCTTTGTCTTTAACCTTTGGCATTTTAATTATGATGTGTCTTGGTGTGGACCTCTTTGGGTTTATCTTGTTTAGGACTCTGCACTTCCTGGGCTTGTATATCTATTTCCTTCACAAGGTTAGAGAACTTTTCTGTCATTTCTTCAGATAGGTTTTTAATTCCTTGCTCTCCCTCTTCTCCTTCTGGTACCCCTATAATGCTAATGTTGGCACACTTGATGTTGTCCCAGAGGCCCCATAAACTCTCAATTTTTTGGATTCTTTTTTTCTCTTTGCTGTTGTGATTCGGTGTTTTCTGCTACCTTATTGTCATTCAGGGTGTCATGCGGGGTCTCAGCTCCTGCTCCCCACATAAGAATGCAGGATATGGTGAGGCCAAAAAGGAACAGACATAGATAGGGGAGTCATACCACTATATTCTTGCTGGTGGCTGGGTTGGAGACGCAGGAAGCAGGATCCACACTATCTGCAACCTGCCGTCCACTTCTTTCTGCCAACCAATCTCACTTGCTAACTGCAATCCGCTCTTGCTAGCTCAGCCACCATCTTCTTGCTATCCCTCATTTGCTGTTAGCGTAGCCACGGCAGTTATATTAGTGGCCAATGGCTCACTGGTTACAGCTGATGGCCAACTAGCCACAGCTGATGGCCATCCAATCACAGTTGATGGCCATTTACTACCTGAGTCAGCACCTTTCCATGTGAGGCCGAGAGCCTGGAAACTGCACTCCTGGCTTTGTCCCCACTCTCTACCCCTACAGGGTCTCACCTCACAATCTATGCGACAAGCGTTTTCCACGAGGAACCCTGTGCGAGGAGCCTAAAGGTGAATGCAATATCCTGGACACAGCCAGGCTCTCTGTGCACAGCCAGGGTTTCTCAAGGTACCACCAGTCCTTCTGGGCACAGCCAGACTTCCTGGTCTTCTTAGGGTACCATCAGTCTCCCCGGGCACAGCCAGGGCCTCTCAGGGCATTGCCACTCTCTCTGGGCACAGCCAGACTTCCTGGACACATCCAGGGTTCTCAGGGCACTGCTACCCTTTCTGGGCACAGCCAGACTTCCTGGGCACAGCCAGGGTTTCTCAGGGTACCGCCAGTCTTTCTGGGCACAACCAGGGATCTCACATATTCTCGACGGTGGTCAGTCGAGACAAAAGCAAACATCCGCTAGTTCCACTACATGGTGGTACGTTCCCAACCAAACAGTCAAGCGATCTATTAAATTAGGGATAGAAAGCAATTCCCTATAGTCCATAGTCATTCGCCAGGGCTGCCCTTGGGGTGAGGGACGACCTTGACCTCACCCTCATCTCCCACGGAGGACTCAGCAACTGTTTCCTCATGGGACTACAAGTTCTGCATCCGGGCTGCCTCAGCAAGCACTTCCCAGCCCACAGGGCTTCAATGATCTTCACTTTCTCGGACTTATGCTGGTTGGGGAACCGTCCGTGTCCTCCCACCCCTCCACAGGGGTCGAGCTCTCCGGCAGCTGCTCCTCCTGGTCTTCCTGAGACTGAGTGTTCATACACACAAACTGCTCCACCGTCCTTCGGAGAGTTTTGGCCGGCACCATATCCTGCTCGCTGTGCCATGTGTCATGCTGGGTGTCATGCGGGACATCATGCGGGGTATCAGCTCCTGCTCCCCACATAAGAATTCAGGATATGGTGAGGCCAAAAAGGAACACCCACAGAGCCATAGATAGGGGAGTCATACCACTATATTCTCGCTGGCGGCTGGGTTGGAGACACAGGAAGCAGGAGCCACTCGATCCGCAAACCGCTGTCTACTCTGCCAACCAATCTCACTTCCTAACTGCAATCCGCCGTGCTAACTGCCATGCACTGTGCTAACTGCAATCCGCGCTTGCTAGCTCAGCCACCATCCGCCGCCTGCTAGTTTAGCCACGGCAGTTATATCAGTGGCTAATGGCTAACTGGTAACAGCTGATGGCCAACTGCTACCCCAGCCAGCACCTTTCCATGTGAGGCTGAGAGCCTGGAAACTGTTCTCTGGGACTCTGTCCCCACACCTATCTTCTACATTGCTGGTTCAATTCTCTGCTTCATCTAATTTACTGTTGACTCTCTGTAATATATTCTTCATTTCTGTTTTTGTATTCTTTATTTCTGATTGGTTCTTTTTCATGTTTTCTATCTCTATTTTTATATTTCCTATCTCTTTGTTAAAGTTCTCCCTGAGATCGGTGAGCATCCTTATAAGCAGTGTTTGGAACTCTGCATCTGGTAGATTGCTTGTCTCCATTTTGCTTAGTTCCTTTTCTGGAGCTTTGTTCTGTTCTTTCATTTGGGATATGTTTCTTTGTCTCCCCTCTTTGGCTGCCTCCCTGTGTTTGTTTCTATGTATTAGGTAGGGCTGCTGTCATGCAGGGTGGCCTGCGGGATCTCAGCTCCCGCTCCCCACATAAGAACACAGGACATGGTGAGGCCAAAAAGGAACACCCACGGAGTCACAGATAGGGGAGTCATACCACTATACTCTCGCTGGCGAATGGGTTGGAGACACAAGAAGCAGGAGCCACACTGTTCACAACCCTCACTGCACCATTTGCAGGCTCAACCACCATCTTCTTCCTAGCCCCCATTTTCTGCTAGCGTAGCCACAGCAGTTATATTAGTGACCAATGGCTCACTGGTTACAACTGACGGCCAACTAGAAACAGCTGATGGCCATCCAATCACAATTGATGACCATTTACTACCTGAGCCAGCACCTTTCCACGTGAGGCCAAGAGCCTGGAAACTGCACTCCTGGCTCTGTCCCCACAGCTGCTATGTCTTCCGGTCTTAGTAGAGTTGCCTTATGTAGTACGTGTGCTGTGGGGCTCAGTCTTCCTGGGCCACGAACTGCAAGTATGTCCCTTGTGTGGGTTGTGTGTGCCCTCCTCTTGTAGTTTGAGCCTTGGTTGATAATTGCACATCAGTGGGAGGGACTGACCCTGGGCTCACTGGTTGTGAGGACTGGCCTTGACTACAGGGGGAGAGTTGTTGTGCAGGGGCTGATCCTGTGGAGCACGATCTGCCTCAGCAGGGCCCTGGTGCCTGGCCAATCCACCTGCTGGGTGCGTCATACTTGGAGGCAGCTGGGTGATGTTGTAGCTCATTTTGAAGCTGGCCCCTAGGGGTGCCAGCCCCAGGACCACCTTAAAAGGGATCTGCTGTAGGTCAAGTTCAGCCACAGCCCATGCCTGGAGCCACCTAGCAGGAGCCACAAAGCAATCTGAAAGGCAGCCGTGCCATGCTTGGATGCTCCTTGAAAGGCCAAGTCTCAAACCAAGGCCAGCTGTTGCTAGTGCCAGGCTTAGAGCTGCTCAGCCAGAGGTACAGGACATGCTCAAGCTGGATGCTGCTTGTCTGGGTTCTGTGAACCTTTGAGAGACCCTAGGAAAGTCTGCAGCATGAGCCAAGGCAGAAAATTTGTATGAAAACGCCACTGGAAGCAGCTTGGGTGTGACTGAAAATTGGGTGGGGCCAGGTCTTGAATCGCCAGGGTGTGGTGAACAATTGGCAGAGACTTAGATATGGTGGCCACCTGTGTCCACACATAGGGAAGGGAGAGGACTCAGCAAAGGAACAATGGCCTCCACCAGTTCCTCCATCCATGAAAAAGCTGCCTCTCTAGACCCAGTTCTAAGCCAGACAACTCAGTTCCCCACTATATGTCCCTCTCACCTTTCCAGTTGCTGCCCCAGTGCTGGAGCTCAGAGCAAGTAATTCTGTCAGTGGGTAAGTCTGCATGCGGTCCCTTTAAGAGGAGCACCTGGCAGTGCAGCCATGCTCAGTCTCAGTCACAATCTCCGCTGGTTTTCATAACCAGAAATTATGAGGATTTCTCTCCCCAGCACTGGAACCTTGGGCTGGGGTGGGGCTGAGACCTCTCACTCCTCTGGGGGTGGGGGCCTCCACAGCCAAAATATCCCTCTTGATCATTAATGGTCACACAAGGGTGTGGGACCAGCCGGTTCAGAGTCTCTGCCCCCTCCTACCGGTCTTGAGGTAGGTCCCTAGTTGTAGGGCTTCGGTTCAGCAAGATTTTAGGTAATTTTCAGTGATGGTTGTTTCATAGTTTAGTTGTGATTTTGTTGTAGTTGTGAGAGAAGGTAAGCATAGCATTTACCTACTGCATCATCTTGGTATTTGATTGCTAATCTTTAAGACTGTGTTTGATATTCATTCTTAGTTTGTCCCTAATAACTGTATGTATCTCCCTGCCACTGTGTCTTCCTACACACCACTACTACGTATTGACATGGGTGAAGGACCAGAGGTCCGAAAATAACTCTGCAACATTCATACAGTCAGAAAATTTCCTTTTAATGTTAACCTTTCCTCAATAAAATATTATAAGAAAAAAATAAAAAATAAAAACACCACGTTCATCGTGTTTCCTATTTACTGAGACTGGGTAAAGAACAAAGGAGAGATCGATTCGGTAGCTATTTTTCTTCTCCATTTTCTCCCTGTTCTCACATAGCCCCAGTGAACCATGGGCCGGGATGGCGGCAGTTCAGGGGGCCAGGGCAGAAGATAGAGAGAAGGGACTACTGCGAGCCCAGTGAGGTGACAACAGTGAAGTTTATACACCATGTCAGTCCAAGCCAATGAAAGGGAATTCCATGTTGGCAGCTGAGTTTTGAATCCATGCTCCACATAAAACAATACACCATTAATTAGAGGAGGCTTGACCTGGGAGTCTGAATGTGTGCAGGAGAGATGGGCTTTTTATTTATCCTAGGAAAGTGAAGTCTTGGTCACTAGTGCCAAACCTCATGTTGACGGTGGTGGGACAGGCATTATTCTGGCGGTGCTGGCCATCCTGCCCCAGCTCTCCCAAATGCAGGTTGTTTGAAATCTAGAAATACATAGTCTAGCACTGCTGGGCACGTTGCGGGTTTCAAGTGCTAGAGAAGAGTGAACTCCTGACATGGAATCCAGCAGAAATACCGAGGGGCTGAAGACGCAGACCAACCCCAGGTTTGGTTCCGAGAGGTACTGATCTCTGAGAAGGTGGATGAGGAAATAAGAAATAGAGGCACCTGGGCAACAAATGAGCAGCGCAGGTAGAGTATAGGATCCTTCCTAACCTCTACGCTGAAAGAACTAGAAAGAGCCACTCAGAATTCTGTATCCAATCAAGGCAGTTGTTACAGACTACATATGTGGGCCCCACAAATTTATACATTGAAACCGTGCCCCCCACCCACATGATTATCTTAAGAGGTGGGGCCTTCAGGAGGTAATTAGCCTTAGCTGAGGTCATGAGGGTGGAGCCCTCATGAAAGGGATCCATGGGCTTATAAGAGTCAGGAGAGAGGTGGCTTCCTCTCTCTGCTCTCTGCCATGGAGGGTACAAAGGTAAATCCATGTCTACAGCTGAGAAGAGGGCCCTCACAAGAACCCAACCACGCGGGCACCTTGATCCAAGACTTCCAGGCTCCAGAACTGTGAGAAATTAAGTTCTGTTGTTTATAGGCCACCTACTCTGAGGTTAGAGCAGCTCGAATGAACTAAGATGCCAGCTCGGCTTTGCATAGTCTCGAGGTCCAGTAAGAGGCAGGTATGCCGAATGAGAAAACAGACAGAGATTAAGTTCCCAAAAAGCCAGCAGTAAGATCAGTCAGAGAAAACAGTGACTTCTAAGAACATAGAGTCCCAGGATTAGCCATGCTTAAAGCAGCCAGATTTACTAGGACCCACAACTCATGGGGCAGTAATCGTTATGTATTCCGAGTCCTGGTAAGGTTGATTTAGAAATTAGGAAAGGTTGGTAATGAAAGTTAGGGGTCAATCTGATCTAAGGCTTGATGCCCTACAAACATAAAAAGAATCTTAAAGTTTCTGCATCGCAAGCCAGAAAATGCTTGCTTCCATATTTCACTGCTTGTGTATAACACATGCTTTCACATTTTAACATCTTTGAAATGAAAATACATCCTAGAACCAGTAGTATCTCACACTTATAATTAGAGGTGTGTTATTTTTGTTATTAACACAATATAATTGTGGTTGTTGAAATAGAAGTTATCCAAAATTTGATCAAGTGATTTTAGGTGACTACTGTGAATAAATAACAAAAGGAAAAAAAAAAAACTCACAAGAAAACAAACAAAACACAAACAAACAACAACAACAACAGCAAAACTCAGGTGAGATACCTCCATCTAGTCTAAGAGAACCCAGGATCTCTTATGACAGTGGGTCTAAAAGGGAGACTAACAAACCTCAAGATAAAGATCAAATAAAAAGAGAAACGATTTTGCTGAAAGAATAATACATTGTTTGAGTCAGCTGAATTCTTATAAATTGTCTCTCAATTTCTAACTTATATCTGTAAGATTATTAGCACTAAAGAGCATGTTTTGTTTTAATTTTAATTACCTATAGCAAAGAGAGGATGCAAATTGGAATATGAGGCCAGGCTATAGGCCCAGAGTGCTGGGGCTGATGGGAGAAATTTCTCAATCCATTGAATTATGAACAGGGGGGAGACTGCTCAAGAGGCAGCATTGATACATTCTGTTTGAAGATATTCTTGAAAAGGAAACTCAGCATAGAAACTTTTATTTATTTTTTAATCTGTTTTAGATGGCATTTTCTGCTTTATAAAATTATGTGTGTTCCTGAAAAGTCCTATGCTACATTGATAAAATGTTAAAGAATGTGAGATTTAATAAGCCCTGGGCAGTCCTCTTTTGTAAAATGAGTAAATGTTCTTCGTTTATCTATCCTATAAATTTGAGTTGTCAGGTTGATATATGCCTACACTTAAAATGATAATAATAATGACTCTATAAAAACACTAATTAGCTCTAGCTCTGATCACTCTTGTATATAACATATTCGAAGATAAAACTCTTGGCTTTAAGGAGTTTGCATTATAAGACAGAGATAAAATATAAAAAGAGCTTGCATTCTTAGTAGATCAGATCTGGAATGGCTTGGAGATGAAAGTGACATGTTCTGTCAGTTGGCATGAGAGGAAGGCAGTAATATTTTCCTTTTGGGTCATGAAAATCTAGTGTTATTTAACCCTCCAAACTAAGTTCTAAGGTTTTCCATGACCTTAGGATCACTGATCTTTTTCCCTGGTGCCTTGCCAGCAAGTGATCAGTGCTTGCCTCCCTGGGATTTTATGGCTACCTCGGAGGCCCTGGTCCCCTTAGGGAAAGACCTCATCTTATCAACACATTAGTTGTCTCAACCTGGGTGTGACTCTGTGATAACCCTGATTGCAGTAGAACCCCAGGGAATTACACAGATGACCTGAATTGCCCCCCCCCCTTTTTTTTTCCACTTGGGAGAAGGCAAATCCTTGCTCTAGGAGAAGCTTAGAGCTAGGGATCCTCGTTTCCATATTATAGCGGAGAGGAAATGTTTTGCCAGTTAGCTCCTCATCAATGCACAGAGACCAAAAGTTTTATGCTTCCTACTACTTGATGTCATTCCAATGCTTGAGAAATGTAAAGGACCTGACTTATACTGGTAATTAGGGAATTGAAAACAATAATGAGGCAAAGGAAAATGACAACCCAGTCAGGTAAGGGTCTGAGTAAGCGAAAGCAGCTGGTAGATCCAACTGAAGTAGAGTCCATTGAAGGTCAGATGATAACTTCAACAAAAAAAGTAAGGAGACTGATCAAGTAGATATGTTTAGATCACACACACTAAAAGTAAAGAGAAATTTTCAGATTAAAAAATGCAATGATTGTCAAGTTCAAGATAAAGTAAAATAAACCTTCACAACACAAAGCAAACACAGAGTCAAAAGAGATGGAAAACATAGGGGAAAGATAAGCATCTTGGAAGAGAGATCCAGGAAGTTAGCATAGGAGTAAGACATTTAAAAGAAAAAGGATGTGAAATATATGTAGTGAAAATTTAGCAAAAAAAAAAAAAAAAAAAGAGAGAGATGTAAAAACATGGAAAAAACACAAATACCTATTATAGGAAAGCAGTGAAAAAACTTGGATAATTACTAAACAAAATTATATACGAAGTCAAAATAAATGAACGAGAGCAACACAACAATTTGACTAAATTTCAGCAATGTAAGTCACAGATTTCTACATATGGTATGACATCCTTTTCATAAATGTAGAAACACATACAATTTTAAAAATATTTTAAGTAATGTATACTGATACAATAAAAGTCTATAAAAAGGAAAAGTGTAGAAAAAAATGAACCCAGCTTTTGGGATCTTACTGCATTGGGTAGGCAGAAGTAGTGAGACGGCTTGATGGGAGAACAATATGGTTAACTACACATTATTGCCAAGATCTTAGCTTTCATTTTGCCTGGTAGTTTTGGAGGTTGTTATTGCTTTATTTATTTATTTTTTAAAACTAGTTGATGTCAGTGTGCCATGAACCAAGTATAATAAAACTAATTTTGTGCAACTGAAGCTCCCCCCACCAAATGTTTAAGTAAGGAGTGGAATAGGTTATATTAACAAAGGTAAATGAAAAATGACATATGGAGTGGCAGAATATAAAAAATTGGGAAATAGAATTCATGACAAAAATCATTAAACAGGACGAAGAAGACAATTACATGGCAGTCATCACCACTCAGCTTGACAATGGAATCAAAAACACTAAACACCGTACATATGTAAAGCAAAATACATATGGAAAGTTATATTAGAGGTTGAGAGAATTTTACTATAATATCATAGAGGAAGATGCAGTGTTTTTCTTTATGAATGAACAGATTAAAAAATGTAAGGACATAAAAGATTTAAACAATAGAAGCAACAAGCTCAACGTAATAAATGTATTATATAAATGTATATATAAAACAATGTAATAAATGTGTATATAAAACATACCAAGAAAAGAAAGAATATATATTCTTTTCTTAGAGCCATGGAAAATTTGCAAGAATTACTCATTTTTTTCGCCGCAAAGAAAACTTAAATCCCATAAAGTAGGGAGTTTGAAACCCACATGATATAAAAGTAATCCCAGATATGGTTACATAAACAACAAAAACCACTTCAAACTTCTTAATTGCTTGGATTTTAAACAAGTCTCAAAAAGAATCCCTGGAAATCACAAAAATCACAATTTATTTTTTGAAGAAAAAGCAATGAAAAGAACATTTTATACCAATCTTGGAAACAAACGAAAGCGTGCAAATAAACTGAAATCTATCCTGGGTCAATGTTATCAAGAGTTTGAGCATCAGGTAAAGGGGTGGTTTCCTTAGAAACGCTGCCACTTGGTATTGCTTAAGGAGAAGGACAGGTTTTGCTTAAGCTGTCAGGACAGGTTTTATGAACAAAAAAAACAAACAACAAAAAAAGTTTCTTTTAAAGCCAGACTCAGAAGTGTTTAGAACAGCTCAAAAGAAGAAACATGAGAATTGTTTGAGACGGAGAACCTAGAAGACTTGGAGCCCCCTTGAATACGGGTGAGATGACAGGTTGCAGTAAAATGTTGGATTCCAGGATTCTCGGTCCGACAGAAAAATAGTTAATGTGCGGCGTTTGTCATACCTTTTCCATCTGCTGAGTGCAGCCTTCCCAAGTCCCCAGAGCATGACCACTAAGTAGCAGAATGTTCACAAATTTTCTCTCTCCTTTTCCTTCTTTTCAATGAACAGTGGAGGGCTAGGGAACAATAACCAAAAACAAACAGAAGCTACACTGTGGTAGGTGTCGGAAAAAGCTAATGATTTCTCTTTTTCCCCCAAATATGCCTGTGTTTCACTTGCCGAAAGCTGCAGATGAAGGACCCTTTGGAAAGCCCCTCCACTTTGACTCACGATCTGCAGCAGTTTCTTTTTGATACAACTGCCAGGGAGGTATATTGTTGTGCATGATAAAAGGTTGTTATTGGAACAAAAAAATGTGTATTTTCCTTCCCATGTAATATGTAATAAAACTACTCTAGGAAGTCTCAATGAACTCTCTCAATTGAGAAAAATACAGACGATTTTCATTGTAAGTGAATGTCTCCAGTTCATTCCTTTTCTATGGAAGAAGGACATGCAACAGTAACTTACTGTAGGCCACATTTCACAAGATATAATCTATTCCATTATTCTTGTGTGTGTTTCATACGGAAAATGTTATGAAGTTTGCTTCCCCCTCACAAAAATACATATTCCCTTATCTCATTAAGTCCCTATCTCATACAACACCCATTCCCCTGCTGCCGCCCAGGCCCTCTGCTCCCTCCCCAGGGTCTCCCCAGATTGCACTGCTATTTAAAAAGTATAAAAGGAATGCATGCATTTCATTCACACACAGTCAGTCCATTGTTCAATTTAAAATCTCAGGCAAATGCTGATGAAATTCTGAGAATGAAATGAGCCTGGGTTTGGTTGACTGTGGCTGGTGAGATTTGGCATTATTTCCCAAATGCTATGACTTACAATTTTTGTTGTATGTAGAATGTAATATTGGTTTTGATTCATTGTACTATTTTAACCTAGAGATGACCTTATCCTTGTCAGAAATGCCCATTTTTCATTTCCATTTATAGGGAACACACGTTGACAAAAGTCAATCAGAGAGTATTTGCAACCAAGAAAATTGCATTTTATCTACACATTTGACATTTGTATGTGCTTCGAGTTTTATTTCTGTTTGATTATTAAATTAATGCACGCATATTTGTGAAAATCCAAGCACTGCAAAGTATATAAATCCAAAATTGAAGGTTATCTACTTCCTCTCTGTTCTACCAATCAATTAATTCACTCCTAGATAGTCACTGTCAAAAGGTTTGGCAGGTATCCTTCACAGCCACACATGCACGCACGTACACAAATATTCATTTATAATTTATATGCTTTTTCTTCTTTTTAAAATTATAAAATAATGTTGCGTTTGCTGTTCTCCAAAAGTAGTTTCTACTTAGAACATTATGAATTTCCATGTTACTACCTATAGATTTATCTCATTCTTTTAAATAGCTGTATAATATTTTTTTGCTCTTAAAATCAAAGCTGCAATGAATATTATTTTACAAAATACTTGACTGCTGGATCCACAAACCTTTTTTTTATTTAATTTTGGTAAAGCATATATTTTGACATTTTCGTAAAACTTTAAAGATGTCTAAATGCCCTATAAAAATTGTACCAGTTTACATTCTCTGCTACCTACTCTAATGACATTATTCAATGAGTAAAATGAAATTTTATTCTTTATGACTCACTTAATGTAGATTTCTTAGTGTCATAGGCAAAAGGTGTGTACTGGCTCATTTTAATAAATAAGACTTGAAACCCTGTTAAAGTGGGTTTTATTCATAGCTCTGCCCATTACTTATGTACGTATGTGGTCATGTACACATTATTTAATGTCAGCGTCTGAACCTTTGTCGTGAAGATAGAAGCACATGTCTTAAGTACTCAAGAATTGCAATAGACGTAAAAAGATAAGCCTGCAGGGAAGGTATATTCAATTAAAAGCACAACAGGAAAAAAATGCGTTTAGCTACAGATATATACACACCAATGCGCATATATTATTAAGATAATACATTATAAATAAGATGAAATGAGACCAAATCTCATTAGTATCTGTTCACATATGTTAAGGGTGGTCTTTAGAAACTAAAAATGTTTTTCTCATCTTTTTCAATACTTAAAAGGTTTCTCACCTTATGTCACATACATAGGTCCTTGAGACATGAAGAACTAATATATATATGAAGAACATATATATATATATGTAAAGCTCAGTGCAGTTTCTAGACATTAGTAAAATTAAAAGTATGCAGTTGTACTCATAAGAAGTCATGGTCATTTTCATGTGCAGAGGGCGGCGAATACTGATTTATATGAAACCTCCCTGATGTCTTAGTGCCCATATTTACCTAGGAAACTATGGGTCAGGAAATAAGATTTAAGGAAATGACATTTTTGCTCTAGATGTAATATTAATACAGTGCCAGCAATATTGCGTCTTGTGGAATAAAATATAAAATGTTAAAATCGAAGCTATATTACAATTCAAGATGATTTTTGTCACTCTTTACCATCCGATTTGACCTATAAAGACATAGTAGCCTGATTTTATCACATTTATTCTTTCATGTTAATATCAAAATATATTCTCTAAATGTTAGTCAACTAAGATCGTTCTCATACATATATTTTTTAAACATTTAAAGCATGTATGTAAGAGCAAAATAAAGTGCCTTCTTGAGGACTCAAAACAAAACATCATCAACTTTGCTCTACCATATATAACAGAAAAGAAAGTCAGCAGACCTGGGAAGCTGTGGAGCAGTCACTAATCCTGGTAACTGAATAACTGACAAAGATTGTGCAGCCTCATCACTGAAAATCAAGATACTTTGTAAGCCAGTATGTGATAATCAGCTAGTCAACAAGCTTGTTTTGCATTTCTGTATTTGAGGTCAAGACAAATTTATTTTCTTAGCAGCTTTCTTGAGAATCTTATCAACCTATACTGGGAAAACACTTTAATAAGTCTGTTTGTGTTAATGACAGTAGTAATAGTAAATGCTTTTGTAGCACTTACTGTGAGCCAGGCACAGCTAGAAACATTGTATGTACATCAATCGATTTAATCGTCTTTCGTTTTCTTTACAGGTGAAGAAAATGAGATGCAGAGAGGTTAAGCCATCTTCCCAATGTCACACAGCAAGTAAGTAACAGTCTGGATTTAATCTCAGACTATCTGGCTACAAGTCCTTGTTGTTATTCAGAATACTATAACAGTTTCAGCTAACATATAATGGCTTTGTTTTCACCTCCCAACTCATTATTTGACTAATTAGGATAACCTTTAAAATAAAGATGAATTTGGTAACTTGGTCAACTTCAAAAGTAAAGTTTCTGATGAATATGAAAAGCTATATCCATACTAGAAAAATAAAATACAAACATGAAAAATCAATAGCTTAATGTATGCAGAAAATATAAAGAGGCAAATGATGAATAAGAAATATAACAGCAATTTCTCAAATGCTCAGAAATCAGGTACTTTTTCGCTGTTGTAGACATAAATATGGAACTGTAAGGCTTATCTATGTTAATTTCCTAATGTACTGCAGATACTCCTATTAGATTCAAGACATTCAAGAACATCTTGAGAATTAAGGTCACTCATATCAGAAGCACTTATCTGGGGAAGCTTCTTTAGAGTGTGTTTTATTATGATCCATCAAAGATTGATTATTGAACCATCAGATAGGTGCTACCAATTAGCCAAGTATTTCTCTCTAATCCATTTGCAAAATAACAAACAATAGAGAATCAATATGAACAGGCATTATGGGGAATGCATTGCTGTCTTATCATCTGTGTGGTCTCAGTTGTAGCACCAGTTACAAGACAAAGTCGTGAGTATTCAGTAACAGTTGCCAAACTGAATTGTAAAAAGAAGAGTTTAAGATGTTATACTGAGCGCTAGAGTGCTTATAATGTATTTGAAGAGACAAATTTAATGTGTATGAAACAATAGACAGAAGAATTAAGTGTTAAAGTACTTGTTACAAGTAAGTATGAGTCCAGTGTATAGGACAATGAACCTGAACCAGAAAGGAAGGACCTACATAAAAGCGAGAAAAATGCTTTTAGCCGTATACTCAAGGTGATTTAAAAACCTGGAACAGCACGCCTATGAGAAAGAAAAGGGAACTGAGGGTGACATTTGGACAGTTAAGTCCATTACATTGCACTGAGTCTCACACCCAAATTGGTGAACAGCAAATCTCTAAGAATTCAGAAGGCCAGTGTTTCAGGATTTCTTTTTTTTTCCCAAACTACTTGTCTGAAAGTAAAGGAAGCAGATGTGTAGACTGAGTCCTTGCATCTTCATCCTCTTGCAGACATTAGACAGGGAGGAAAAGCAAGTGTAAAGTGACTGTGGCTCAGACCCCAGGACTGCTTCATCCTAGCCAATCCCTATCAGCTGTGGCACTTTCCTTGTCAATTGATGTTCTTGTGTTTTCCCAACTCCATCAAAGTACCATATAGTTCTTCGGGTTAGTCCATAGTGCTTCTTCTTTTCTTGCTGCATCTAAAAAATAAATTGAATTCATATGTACACATATTTTAGGAAACAATTACATTCAAGGTCAAGATCAAGTGAAATCATTTACATCTCCCTCTCTCTCCCTCCCTCCCCCTCCACCCCTCCACTTTATAATTGAACCCTGTGGATTCCCTTTAGTTAGAGACTTTAGAGGAGTCATTTTTATATATACACACACACATACATGAATACTCATTCATATGCTTGGGAATGGATATATATATGAAAAAAGTTCACTCAGTTTGTATGTGTGTGTGTGTGTGTGTGTGTGTGTGTGTGTGTGTGTGTAGTATAAAATTTTGGCACCAAAAATGGTAGAAATTGAAGCTTATACCAGTAATTCTAACTGAATGGCTGGAATGGCTAAGTGGCTTTTATCACAGTTAAGTCATTCACTTAGGTATCATTTCATTTTTCTCATACATAGGTAAAGCCTAATGGTTAGGATGGTCAGAGATTTTTATTTTCTGACGGTGATAAGAACTCAAATAGGACCCCTCAACCTCAACCAGTGAAGAAATTGGGTTCTACAATAATTGAGTACTTTTAGAAAGAGCATATTGCTTGCAGATTTTTTTACAACTTTGTGTCTCAGTCAACAGCAACCTAGATGTCAATCTCACCTGCATACACAAGAAGTCTAGAACTGCTCAGGAACTTGTCTCCCCACCTTCCTCCCCGGTGTGCTCTCCCCTCATGCCCACCCCCATCTCAGTCTTCATGTTTACAGAAGAAATTCTGAGGCTGTCATTTGTGTAGGGCAGAAACAATTCATCCATCTTTGAGTTCCCACAGCTTGACATATAATAGACATGTAACCGATATTTATTGAATCTTATGTGGCTATTGAAGAGTTAGTTAACCATATATAACAATACCTTCACGCAAAAGTATTTTACGAAGAGCTTTAGAAGTCCAGAGGACAAAGGGACAGGAAGTCACAGGACAACACATCCCATTGTCGACCTGTGCACAGTCTCGTCTGACTCTCTGGCCCTGTTTTGCTGATCCCATATATTCTACACATACCCTCCCTTCTCATGATAACAACTATACTGCAGTCGGAAATTACTGTCCATGTTTTGCTACCAACAAAATGCCCCATGGATGAACTGTTCTCAATAAAAAGCATCCCTCTTATCCAGCTGTTAAACAGTTTCCTAGTGAATGCCAACTCAAAGTGATTTCTCTGCCCACATAGAATATTCGTATATCTCAGGAGTTGCTGGTATTTTTTGCATTCTCCATGTAGTATTGAAAATAGCTTTGCTCACAGGTCCAAGAGGTTCCTCCACAAATAGAAGCATTGGCCTGATATCCCATGGTTTCCCATGACCCTAGATTGTAGCAGAGATACGTGTTGGATACATGGGTGGATGGGTAGAAATTTGAGTATGCACACCATGGAAAGATGGAAAAAGATGGACAATGATTTCTACTTATTTCTTCTTGTCCCTATGTCTCAGTGTGCCTGTGGCTCAGAGTTTAATGTGTGCTTGGGTTGCTTCATCACCTCATGTATTCTTACATGGGTAGTTTAATTCGTATTCTCATGGTTTCCATGGGTCACAGAAATAAAAGCTAAGGCAGTGAGTGACCCCATGTTTCAATCTATTCCATTACTCTTCCTGTGTGATTTAATGCAATTATTATTCCATGTCATAATTAAACTTCACAGAAACTCTGAATTCTTCTTGGAAACACCAGAGTCTAGATTTCCATTTGAAACATAAATCAAATCCAGCAAATTCAGGAACATGCAATTCCCCTTGGCTCTCATGTTTCATTATTCTATTAAATCTAACTGAGACAAATAATTTTTATGTCTCTTTATGATCTGAAGAGTTGCAGCTCTTTGTCAAAACATAACTTATGATTCAACATTTTATATGTGGAATTTAAAGAAAATGATTCCCTAATTGTAGATAATATAGAATATTTTAAAAATTAACCATATAGGTGTTAATTTGGGTGAATAGCATATAATTCTATTTAGGGTGAGTAAATACATATGCTCTTCAAATTCATACAGTTCTGTCATGGTCTCGAGACTTAGGATTAAATGTCACATGTCACCTCTGGACTCTCTATCACGCTTTTCTCCCCTCTTCCGTGTGAGTAATATTCTATTTTACTTTTTAAAATAATTCAAAGGTACTTCCATCTTTACGAGAGATTAGAGATTTTATTAGACCAGAGTCATGAGGAAAGATATTTCAAGTGTTATTCCTTAACTGCAATTAATAATTTTTAAAGTCTGATGGTGGTTCAACCCATAAGGAAATAGTAGCATTCTTTAATATTTTCTGCTTTTAACTATCTAACTTTCAGCTTTCTTAAATGATAAATGTTATTTTTACAAAGGAGTCTGCAGTGGCAGAAATGAACAAAGACATAAGCAAATCCAATTCTTATACTTTCGTATATACCTGACCTCAGAGTGAACCCATAAGACCATTATTTAAAAACATCAGACAAAATGAACTGTTTAAGTATTTGACAGTGTAAGAAAAAAATCCAATAACTTAAGTTATTTTCATATATTTTTACATATGATGTATCCTGACTGCTTATTTACTTACTTAGTTTGTATTGCCATATGGGGGTCAACTCCCAACTTATTTTCTGCTGCACAGAAATAAATCTGTATTTAATAGACATGGCCATAGTAATATTTGTATGGCATCAGATTTATAGATTTGAAATTGCCTAACAATTTCAGATAAATATGTCAAATATTTTCTCATCATTTTCTGGAAAATTAAATTGTTTGAGTAAATTACCTATCTTCATTGTAAGGCTTTTCTTGTTTTTTTAATTGTCATCTAGTTGACCGTTGTGAAAATAGCATAAAATTGTTATGAGTTTTTAACATGGTTTCTATGATAAGACATCTATTTTCTTTCTGATAGTACAAGATAAAGTACACTTATTAATAGAATTCATCTTTACTTCCACTTTTGAAAATATGTAAACCTTAGTACATAACTGGAATTTCTTCTGTAACCCTTATTATGTGGTTAAAGAGACTTGCATTTTCTATCACTGAAAACTCATTTTTAAGTTGTTGACTTTTCTTGTTCACTATCTTATAATCTTAATTCCTTTCAAAAAATGTAATATATCTTAGTGATTTGTCACAAAGCATAGCTGTAAAAATATCATACAACTATTTTACATTGATGATATTTTTCTCTTAAAAAATTTGGTTAATTTTAGATTCACGAGCAAAAAAAGTTAAGTTTCACAAAACTACAAAAATGAACTAACACTTATGGAATGATATGTAATGACAAGGTGGTAATTCTCAGCAGTGTCAGTGACCAAATGCAGTAACAGAAACAAGAAAGAAATTTTGTCTTTGGAAAAGTTAACTATTCTAAATATATACATACATATATATATTTACACTATATATTTACACTATCTCTAAGAATTTTAAAGTGCAAATCAGTTTAGTCTATTGTGGGGCAAAACTGTCAATAATCTAATATCTACTTAATTAAATTGTTCTAGAAATCTTGATAACTCTGATGATGGTGAGTACTGTATGTATTAGAAATAAAGCTTGTCTGCTTTAAAAATCACTGAAGACTTATCTCTTCCATGAAGACTTTCTGAATATCCTTATTCATCCCCCAAAATATGAACAGTCATCTCCTGATATTACTTTATTGCCATTTTCATTACATAATTCACATGTATTTCTGTTACTGACATAGAGCAGTAATTATATATTTATACCTGGGCTCTAATTTTTGTTATCTTACAACTTTGAACTCTGTAATTTTTTCATCCTATATTAGTTTTTGAATGCATATTTCTTCTTTTATTCCATGACTATTTGTAATCTCTCTCCTATTTCCACACATCAACCACATAGAGAAATCACCCCACTTTGATAGGCAGTGTGATGATTCAGGAACAGCTCCCATCAGCCTCAAAAACTTACTGCCTCGTCAGGAAGGTGCACTCTGGCTGAGGTGGGCCATAATGGCCACTTGTGGGGCATGTTCAGGCTCAGAGACAGAAACATATGATATATTGGTATGTTCATGAGGGAACAAGGGTCTCTACACTGAGGTAAGCAGGAAAGAAGTGGCTTCTGATTCACATCTGAAAAGATAAGAATTTGGCTATGTAGAAATATTAAAGAATTCAGTTCTAAGCAGGTAAAACAGAAGCAACCCTAGACTTGGATATTTAGGTACAGGGACAGCAAATAATTTGGTTTGAGAACTGGCTCTTAGTAAAAGGAGATGAACAGGGAGATAGCATGTAACAAGGTAGAACGGGGTGAGATTTTAACGCTTCTCAGGTACAAAGGTTAGAAATTTGGATTTTATTTGAAAGTCAGAAAAATAGGCAAGTGTTAGCTCTTTGGGCCTCTGCTGACTCTTTGAAGCTACTTGCTTTTGAGGGTCAAACTAGAATTGTATACTTTCCATTAGATGTTGCACATAGCACTCATATACTTGGGGTCTAATAATTCCACCTTCCTTTAGTGATGTAGCTAAAATGGTGGGGTCTTGAGGAGAATGCCAAACCTAGTGCCAGCTCGTGATATTAAACAATAATAGATCAAGTCTCCAGCAGTCAGTATGACAGTCAACAATTTATCTAAATATATCTAGCCACTCTGCCCTACAGGTTAGTTTAGAAATCTTGGTAGAGCAGACTCTCGGGAAGATCATTTTTTCTCTGACCTGCAAAAGCCAAATTTACTCTGAGAATGCCCTTTCACCTACTATGTTGATAATCTACTTCTGAACCTAGGAAGTTGGTGACAAGGAGAAATATTTTCCCCCTTAAATGGTAGTATGGCATTATTTAAAAACGAGAACAAGACAAGTAAGTAGCCTGATTCTTTTTTTTCTGGTTTTCATCTCTTCATGAATTCAGTGTTAATAGAGCAGCCCACTGCATACACGACATGCAGGGTCACAGCAGTACCAAACAAGTATGTTCCTTCCTGGCCTGCAGGAGGACACTCAGTGAAACAGATGCAATAAGCTGTTAGAAGTGCTACAGCAAAGATGTAAATATGGTACCTGCTGAAAGCCCTATCTCTCCCTGCATGAATGGAGTATCACTATTAAATATCCATCTAATACCTTTTAAATAAATAAATCGTAATAAAGCCATTCATTCATTCATATAAATTCCCTACAGCTCTGTGTCAGTGGCAATATGCTTTATAACTAGGCTGGTTCAAAGCCTTTTTTGCTAAATTATAAGGTCAAGAAAGAATTCTAAAGAAAAACCTGTGTTTCCTATGCACAGCGCCCAACTCCTCCTTTCTGTCAATGAGATTTTACACACTGTGGGGTCTATTGCCTTGGAGAACTAAAATATGATGGACGTATGAATTATACAAGAAAAGTCTTGGTTTATTAACAGCCTCCATTGTGACTTCTGACTGCTAGTCTTTACACTATTGGACACAGTAGTTTATGTGACTGTTGCTGTGCATTTTTGCATATTTTACATAATTCATTATTTTAATGTCTATGTCCTTATAAAGTCTAGTTTCAAAAGAGCAGGGCCAACGCAAGGAGAATATAAGTGATTTGCCCTAAGTAAGAAAGTGGTTGTCAGGAAAGTAGAATTCAAAATCTTAATTCCACTGTTAAAAAATCAAATGAAACTCTAATAATTTCTAATATCTTCCCCCCAATATATTTCCCTCCATACAGGTTATTTTTAAAGTTTTATGAAACTGCAGAGAGAATTTTAATTAGGGCTATAATCTTTTTGCTTATTCCGCTTGAGCGATCCTCAGAGTTGGCAAATTCCTAACGTTATGATTTTTTTCTCATTGACTCTATTTGTGTGGGTCTCACACACCTTTCCACAGTTAAAAAGATAACAGAGCTATAGAAGCTGACACGCAGACTTGGAATGATTCTTATCTCGCTTGTGGTAATATGATTCTGCTGTGTGACCAAGACTCCGGGAACCTTACCTCAAACCCACATATCAACAAGATACTGGATCTTGAATAACAAATTAGGGGAATGAGAGTGAAAAGCAGAGAAAGCATTCTCTTCAATAATAGAAAATCACTCCTATATAGAGGCGGTCCTCTGTGAGTACAGTGGTCCCCTGGGGCAATCCTCATAATTTTGAGGAAAGCTTTAGTTAACTATTTTTCTCAGAAGGCAAGGTCACTTCAGAGAGAGAATTTATGATCTTCTCATATTCTTCCAGACTCACGTTTCTGCTTTGTCATCCTATCCATGTCCTGGTTGCCGATGCTGTTGAGAAATGGATGTGCTACCATTCAGGGGTCTCCAAACCTTCCGCTGTGTTTCTCTTAGTTTCAGGGTCTGTTCCTTCCTCTTGGCTCTCCTGTCTATTCTCCAACGCTGGTTCTTTTAATATCCTTTTCTTTCCTGTTCTGAGAAGTTAAACTTTAAGAGTGTGGAAATAGAGAAAACCTCTTTTACACATGAAAAGTTTTACAATATTTCCTTGAGATTTTCCTGGCTAACCAATTCAAAAGAGCCAGGAATCTGTGTGTGGAATGTACGGCCAAGGAAAAGCAAGCATAAAGCCAAGCAGTGGGGTCAAAAAAATAGTCCTCTATAGATTTTAACTAGAGAGGATACAATTCATAGGGTCGTATTTCTGTATGAGCAACTTAGTTCATCATTTAAATAATGAAATTCATGAGCTCTTTGAAGGAAAAGTGACTATGGTGCAGATCAAAACATTAAGACTTGAATTTTTCCAGTTGATTGGCTTCCATCTTTCTAAGCTCATGCCATGTTTTCTATGATGATCTAGCATTTATTATCAAATAATGTTAACCCAGAATCAATTTACTTCACATATCAGATTCCTGGGTAAGACATCAATAATCTAATTAAAACAAAGCTAGTTTTAGGCATGAACCCGTATCACAAAAACAGAGACTGAGGTGTGGGGGACATTTTCTGTTTGTGGATCACATATCTATTCACGGTGTTACCTGGACTGAAGTTCTCATGAGACATAATTTCTTCCATGTTATGTCGTATGTTACCTGAATTATTGAAATAATTCACAGTGTAGTGTAAAGGACAGCTGCATTAAATAATATCTTTTTAATGTGGGATGCTAGGAAAATATACAGAAGCACCCAATATGCAATGTCGAGGAAGCTAAAATATCCGATAGGAATATTTATTGATTGTCACATGTTTAGCCTTTGATCTAAGGTATACTGGAACCATTTCCAAGTGTTTTCCCTACAAAGTTAATTCATCTGTATACAGAGAGCCTTTCTACTGAGAGTCTCTTGGTAGTGGGTAGAATTTTTCCCCTTAAAACATGTGGCAGTTTTTAGACCTCTTAAGGAACAACTGGAAAAGTATTATCCTATCAAGAATGTTTGGGAGGGATGGGACATATGTGGCTGGAAAAATCAAAATCAATATCCTTGAGCCTTTATCCTAGGCTCTCTCCTCTACTGACATGAGTGTTGCATAATATCTATTATTTTTTACTGGGCATGTGAAGGTAGAAGACACAGTTTCAAAAAATACTATTATCAATGGAAAGTACTGAAAATCAACATAACGCCACTCAAGATGGGAGCCAATAAGTGAATCTCCAACCCTTTATATTGAGACAAGGCATTGTGGGTAGAGTATACAGGGCATCAGGTCCGGTGCATTTGTAAAACATAAAGCCAGCTGTGCCAAAGGGAGATTTAATGGACATTCAGCTTTTCTAATGGAAGTAGGTAATAAATCCATCTTTAATTTTTGTAAATTATTTTTGATGGGGCAGACAGGAGAGATTAAAAATGATGTAAAATTGGAAAAATTAAGCCATCATTTAAGAAGCTCTATCTGACTTTAGACTTGTCAGTTCCATTGAAGTGAAAAATGTGAAACACATGGCTCAGGTGATGAGGTCAAAGAGAAACAAATTTAAAGTCTTAAGGCCAAAGTATTCACGGCAAAATGCTTGTTGAGTTCTATAACAATTCAAAATCCTATTAAAAATTTTGAAAATCTTGAGGGGGAACGGAGGCAGATAGCTCAGGTCATAAAACTCAGAAGAGAGTGTTGTTTCTGAAGCATTTTCGAGGATTTCCCAGATATCTGGTTACCACCTGTATGTACATTGAGGAAAGCATTTCTCTTGTTACCTCCTGACCACTGGAATTTTCTGCCTGTCAGTGCTGTGGGAGCCGTCCTGGGAGTCAAATGGCCAGAGCATGGTAAAAGTAGCATGGGGCAGTGCCACTGGGGGCCAGACACACCTGCCTTCACAGGCTGAAGCCAAGAGTTTGAATTTGGTTCTAATTGCAGTGGGAGCTCACTCTAGGTTTTAAGTTGGGAGGAGTGTGTGGCGATGAACATGATTCAGTTGGCATTTTAAGAAAATTACTCTTGCCTCAAAAGAGAGAAGGAATTAGAGTGGGGCAGGAGGTTTGAAGGTAAATGACCTGTTAGGAATTGGTTCTGCTAGGACAGACCACAGATGCTTGTCCTTTAGAGTGGGTGACAAGAAGGAGGTGAGATGTAAGACCGCAAACACTGAGATGACTTTGGATGCAGTGGATGAGGGAACACGAGGATACAAAGATGACGCTGAGGTGCTGGCGTGAGTTGCTGGGCAGTGACATGGGATTGGGTGAGTGCACAGGCATGAAGCTAAACAACAGGGAATCTATTGGGATGTGCTGGTTGGAAATGCCATGGATAACAAAGGAAAAACAGCTGAGACTTATTGTGTACTTTACTGTGCGCCAGTCAGAATTTTAATCATTTTGATTGAACACATTTGTACACACTTACAACTTTGCTACTATTCCTATCCCCATTTTACAGATGAGAAAACTGAAGCCTAAACACTTAAATAAAGCACTCTAATGTCACATAGCTAAGGAATAGTGGAACTGGAATTCCAACCAGTGCAGTCTGCTTTCAGAATCCTTGTTTTTTTCCTCATTTTTAAATATTTCATTGATATCGTCTCTCCATTTACTATGTGATTTAGATAAGTAGGCAATATGTGTGTGTATGTGTGTATAATCATATATAATCATGTATAATCATATATAATCATATATAATCATATATATGATTTGAAATTCAGAAGAGAAGGCTGTACTGTAGATACAAATTTAGGAGTCATAATTACAAGGACAGTTTCAGGGGAGCTATGACAGCAACATACATTTTGAAGTGAAAAGAAGACATAAAGGTGACACCATTGATAATTCAACACGTTTGTGTCTGAAGGGCAAACAATTGAAATGAGATTCCCTGAGGGGGCTTTGGAGTTAGGAATGTTGTGTGTTTTATTTTGTTGTTTTATTTTTATGGGAGTTTGTTTGTTTTAAAGATGGAACATGTTTTGTAGCTGGATGAGAATAACTTAGTAGACTAGAAGAGGCTTGTGGTCCAGAAGAGAAAGAATAATTGAAGGAGCAAATACTCCCAGAGCATGCAGATGGAGATAGGATTGAAGGTTGATTGGTAAATTTCAGCTCTAATTGCTTCTTTTTCATGATGAGTGAGGCAAGTTCATTAAATGAGAGAGTCGGGTGAAAACAAGATGGGATGAGATGAGCCTGGTATACCAGAGTTCTGTTTTGTGGTCCCAAATAATCTCTTTGTGGATGTGACTTAATTCTCTGAGATGTGATAGTAGTGATAGAATCGTGTTTGGCACAGTAAGCACACATACACGTGCACACCAACACACACACACACAAACACACACACACACACACAAAATCTAAGGATGATGTTGACAATATACAGCAGAAAATTCAAGAAAATAATATTTTGAAAACCATCAAATTGTGCTAAAAAAAAAAAAAAAAAAAGATTGTTAGTAACTTTTAAACAATGTAACCCTGGAAAATCACATGTTTCTTGCAGTTCTGAGTACAATTTTGCTGGCTAAAAGTTAAAAAGAACTCTTGCTCGCCATACAGTCCTTTTGTTCACTCTCCTCTTCCTAAATATTTATATCCAGCGGAATTAGAATCCAGTAGAATGGGCTCACTGACTCTCCAGGGTGCCCTGGAGAAGAACTGCCTCCACTCACCAGTGTCTTTCGAGAATAACTGTGTCCCACATGCTCACTTTGTTCTCTACATTCTTCTAGTCTCCAAATATATGCATTTAGCTATGTTGTAATATTATTTGCAGAGATCAACTGGCATCATCTATCACTATATTGAAAATTGTAAGAGGTAGATATATACACTTGAGATCTCACCGCCTTTTATAGTCAAATATAATTATTCTTCATAAGTCACTGGGCCTCTTGTCCATTCATATATAAGTACACCTGTGTGCAGGGAAGCATAGCTCTCTGGTTTCTTTGAGAAGTGGCAATGTTTGATTTAGTAATTGTGTGGTGTGAGTGTGTGTGTTTGTGTCTGTGTGTATGTATGTGTGTGTTACATGGTAAAAGATATTTTTATTCTAATTGAGACTTCAACAGTGTAATCATGATAATCAAACTTAGAAAATACACATATAGAGGTCAGAAAATTCAGTTTGCCAAGTCATCCTAGAAAAAGTGCTACATACCTCATTGCTGAATATCACTGCAGTTACCTTTGAAATACTCCCCTTGGGAAGCTATACACCAATGTCAGCACCTAGTCCACCCTTCAAAGCAATTTTGGAACTCTTTTTCTGGAATGGCCATCAGAGCTGTCGTTGTATTACCCTTGATGTCCTAAATGTCATTAAAATGTCTTCCTTTCAATATTTCCTTTATCTTTATGTAAAGAAAGAAGTCATTGGGGGCCAGATCAGGTGAGTAGGGAGGGTGTCCCAATACAGTTATTTGTTTACTGGCTCAAAACTCCCTCACAGACAGTGCTGTGTGAGCTGGTGCATTGTCTTGATGCAAGAGCCATGAATTATTGGCGAAAAGTTCAGGTTGTTTTTGTCTAACTTTTTCATGAAGCCTTTTTAGCGCTTCCAAATAGTAAACTTGGTTAACTGTTTGTCCAGTTGGTACAAATGCATAATGAATAATCCCTCTGATATCAGAAAAGATTAGTTAGCAACATCGTTGCATTAAGTTCGTGACCTTAATTATCAGACCTCGTATATAAACTCTCCAGAGTAACGAAAAAGAGCCTTCACAATTTGACCCTGTGTACTATTTGGTCCCACTTCTTATACTTCTCCCCAAGTACCAGGCATCTAATTGTACTGAAACACTGTTTCTGAAATGCATTATATGTACTCAAGCTTTCTTTCTTTTGTTCTTAATGCTCTTTCTGCATAAAATGGCTTTCCCATTCTTATCTATCCAGAAGGGTAACTCAATCTCGAGTCTCCTTCAGGTTTACCATCTTCCTTAGACCTCAGATCCAAGTTAGATATGATATCCCCTACGTTACCTTTGAATCTTTTACATTACTCCATTACATCACTTAACATAGTGTATTTTGTTGTCTCACAGACTTTGTCTCGCAAAGGACATTTTGTATGTCCTTTGAGGTTAGGAACCTCAAACTAGTATAAGAATATGTGATTGCTGTTATATAAATACTTGTCAAATGGAGAATGAAGGAATAAATGTCTTGATAACACTGGTTCCTTCTGCATTACAGTTTCTTCCCCTCTCTTTACAAGTTCCCAGTGATTAAAATGGATTCATAAGTCTCTACCTAGAGATTGGGTCCATTCTACCTATTGTTAGACCTTCATTGCATTTACCACCTGTCTCTCTGTATCTCTGCCTGTTGACTTCTCTTAGACTTTTCCCAATTCCAGAAAAGCTAATTTAATAGACAACCTATCTAAATGGGCACCATGCCTTTCTTATATTCACTTCTCAGGACAGACTTCTTTCCAATTTCTGCCACTTCCCCCGGCCCCAAGTAGGTAGATGGTCCATGTGTGTTTTTTGTTTTTTGTGGGTTTTTTTTTGTTTTTTTGTTTTTTTATCTGAGCTACTTCCTGATCACCGTCTCTCACTACCTATGTTACTTGTGGTCATCAGTTTAACTGATATTTTTATTCTACTGCGTTATAATTATTTTGAATGCAAAATAGTCCAAAGAAATAGCACTGCTTGGCACAATACTCCCTAACTGCTTCCTTACTAATTCAGTGAGAAGACAAGAAACACTCCAATTTCTTTACTGCATCCCCGTCCCCAAAAATGTGTGTATGCTTTTTGGCTCCAAATACTTGCTTAGCCAGTTCTTCTGCTTTCTGTGATATATCCTAGAATGACAGCCCAAAGTACAAGATGGAAAGTTTTTTCAAACTGTTCTCATGGAAAAATGCAAAAAAGGGGAGAGGGCAATAATCCATTAAAATAATATAGTGTTGTGCTATTTAGGCGACAGTATCAATGCTGTACAGAGAAGCTGATTGGCTATGATGGTAGATAAACAAACTGGATCAAAAGTCAAAGGTATATGTAGGAATAGAGTTTTTAAATATATTCATATTATTTTCACTCTTGAATATAACATGTGGAGTTAATCATTTGAATTATCATTATGAAGAGGAGAATAATCACAAATAGAGAGTAAGATGTTTCTCAGATGACACTCCTTTAACCCCTTTAGGAAGTTAAGAAAAAGTATTTCATAGCTGCAGTGTAATAGAGTACATCTGGATTGGTAAATGCTGCATACATATCAGGATTAAAAATCTGACATACAAAATAGGCTGATTCGACTGCTCAATTAATGGCTCTAGATATCATATGTGGCCGACTATCTGAAGCATTAACACATGACATGAGATCCACTCATATGAAACTGAATCTCTGACCCTTATTTCTGATGGAAACGGAAGCTGTAGGGATTCATTGTGCTGTGGGAATCCAGTATTTTTTTAAAGAATAAATAATTTAAAGAAATATTCTGGGAATGCCAAATTTCAGCCAGCTGTGTGTGTGTGTGCATGTGTTTAAATAATATATACCTGGTATTTGATCTGATGATTAGTGGAGACTGCCTTTTTCATTTTCTTTCTTTTCTTTTTTTAAAAAATTAACTTCTTTGTCATGAAGTTCCTGCTAAGTCTTTCGTGTCTTACATTTTAGGTAGGGATTTCCCCTAGTCAAAAAGAACCTAATTCCAGCATTTTTCATTGTGTGAAAATAAACTTTATCTCTGTAGGAACAATTGAAAAATAATTCTAAATGAGTAGTCTTTATAAGAAATGAATTATATTTTTCTTTAACTATTGCCATTACACTTTTAAATTCCGGTATTACTCTGTATAACTGTTAAAACTTAGACTCAATTTGATTGTTTTACCTATTCATTCATGAAAAGAAATCATCCAATCAATGGAAAATAGGATATATTAATCATTAGGTACATATAGATATGTTCCCGCAATATCAACTACTAAATTAAGACGGTATTTGAAAAGTTGAAGATACCTATTCATTCCTACAGATGCCAAGAAACAAATGCAAATTTATATCTTAATATTTGCTTTAAAAAATGTATATAAGCAGATTAGTATTAAATTTCTATCTAAAAAGCCTGATTTGAAAATATGTTCGCTTCTTTTCAAACTATCTGCATATGTTGTGAAATAGTGGAGTCCACTGAATGGAGATCGCTTTTAAAAGAACAGTGTGAAGAATGAAGCATTGAAAAACAGGTTTTCAAATTAGGAAAAAAAAAAAATGTTGGCTTCATAAATTAGAAAAAGAAATGTTTTTTCTGACTCTAAACTCTGTTCTAAATTTCTACCATAGATGTTGTTATGTATTATGAGTCAAGGTAAATGTTTGTCTCTTTCATAAGGTATTTTTGGCAAAAGTCCAGCATCAGATTCCATATTAATACAGAGAAAGAAATGGGGAGGGGGAAGAGGCAGGGGTTGTTTCATGTGGCCCTAATTAGAACCCTAAGTAAACATCGTAAAATTTTGAAATAATTCTGTTTTGACAAACTTCCAACATTCTACATATATTAAGAAAAAGTAGATTTTGTTTAATATAAGTTTTAAAATATGGACAGTAGTGTCAAATCTAAATCTTCCCAAGCATCAATTTTGTTTAAACATTATAAAAAAGAAATTAGATGTCAATAAATAAGAAAAACAAAACTTTAAAGTTTAGGTGGATATCTCTATTCATCTTTATTTGTTAGAGTTCCCAATGCTACCACAATAAAAATATTTGTTTGCCAAAGGAGACTATTGTGTTAAGTACACAAAGGCATTAGTCTTTGGTGAGAAAGAAGCAAGAAAGCACGTAATTGACTTTGTGGGTAAAAAAGGAAAACACATTTTTTTTTTTTTTTTCCTGTGTAAGTGTTCCAATGACAAATCTTAAATGATGATTACTTTTCTTTCTCAAAGGTCTGGTAATCTTTGCTCCCATGCTTCGTCTCCTTATACTCTATTTCACAGTGACATATTTTAAAACCTAGAAATATAGTGGGATTCACTCTGTTTTACTTATTTTCGTGTTGAACCCTTCAATTGCCATGCATGTATTAGACCTTTGTTAAGCTAAATATATATGTATATATAGTCACGGGATGTGGAGCACCACATAGGGAAGATAGTCAATGGTATTGTAACAGCTGTATAAGCTGTCAGAGGGGTAGTAGCTTGGGGGCTGGGTTACCACTTTATGAGGGGTTTAAATGGCTAACTAGTACATTGCTTTGTGCACCTGAAACTACTAATAAAAATAGATAAATTAAGAATGATAAACTTTATTAATACTTTTCATTAATAATTAAATTAAATATGTAAATAAGTAAGAATTACTGTGCCTTGAACATTTAAAAACCAACCAGGTGTTGCAGAACTCCAAAGTACATAGCAGAGTCCCTAATTTAGGGAATATATTCTCATTTGAAATATGCTATGAGATTCATCATCTCATATGATCCATGATTTGACATTTGTGATGGATACAAGCAGCTATGAGTTGTGCATTCATCGTGTGTGTGTGTGCGCACTCGTGGTGCATAACAGAACTGAGTTCTAAATAAAGAATGAATGATTTGCATCATGCAACCTACTGAAGTTAAGGGGCATTTGCGGCTATATCCCAAATCCATGATACTTTGGTTTACCATAATTTTAATACAGTCATAAACAAAGAATCATTGTGGTACTGTTATTTTACATCACTGTCCAATTCAACCGAATTATTCTGTTATCTTCAGAAGATGCTTAATTGACTTCCTGGCTAATCACCAATAAGACTTTCGCAGACACAAAATGTTTTAAGACACTCAATTAGGAAGAATTTGAAATACAGAAAAAGGGGAACAGAGCAGAAATAAGTGCTTATGAGAGAGGATTTTAATTCAATTTTGGACACATGGAGTTTGAGACAACTTTGAGACACGCAATTGGAAATGTCAGGTCAGCAGCTAGATATGTGGGAGTGATGGGGTGTGGTCAGAATGTATGCCTGGGGAAGTGCATTAGATTAGCCATGGAGAGTGCAGATTGAGGAGAGAAATGATTCTGGAACAGGACTCTGGGAAACTTCAATATATTAAGAGATGGTAAAAGAATTGTCCAACCAAGGAGCCACAAAATAGAACAAAAGGCAAAAGGAGAGCAAGAGAGATGGTGTCATAGAAGCAAGACAAGTCAGTATTTCAAGAACAAAAATGGTCAACTGTATTACATGATTTTATAACATGCTTTAGTCCTCATTCATAGCACTTATTGGATCTGGAGTTAATGTTTTCCAAGTTTGACGATAAACTTCATGAAGAAGAGAGCCATGTGTGTCTAGTCCAGTGCTATATTCTCAGTGCTGTGAATAGTGTCTGGCATGTAGAGAGCTTAATAAACATTTCTGAGTGAGTTAGCAAATTAATGAATTTGTAAATAAATGTATGAGTAACGGATGAATGAATGAATGCAAGAATGGAGTAGCAATTACAATGTGTCATATAGAATATGAAACATGAATTCCTAAGTGACCTGGGCATGAAGAATGTTATTGGCATGGGGGGCATGAACTAACAGTCTGCAGAATTGTTGTATGTTATGTGTAAATAACTAATCAGTATGTATTCATCACTAACATTTTTGAGGTATTAATTTTAGAAAATTGAGAATATTTTCACCTCATCTAATGCCGGCCCATATGGCTGTTTTGTATGACAATATGGTTAAATCACACCTGAAATACTTTGGATACATCAAATTCTGAGACTTCATGCTTATATGTTGTGATGAGCTGTGCTATAAGTTAATAAGAACCCAAGAGTCCTTGGGCCAATGTGGCCAACAAGATTTATATAGCATAGCCTGCAAAATGTTGACACCTAAATAACAGCATTCTGTCTTGTTAACAAATCCCTGAGGTATTACTAATAAAACATTTTACAGATATGGAGAAAGAAGCATATAAAGATTTGATGACACCCAAAGGGCACACAATATTGTGGCAGAGTGGAAATTTTTCACAGTCACTTCCTGTCCCCAAATCCAGTGTTCCCTTGACTCTATTATACCATCCCTAATTACTGAAATGAAAAAAAAAAAATCAGTTTTTCCAACATCCCTTTATGAATACATATTTGATCTGTGATACTCTATTTAAAGTATCCCATTTTTATAGGGACTCAAAAAACTAATAGTTGAATAAAATAAAGTGATGAGGACCATAGATAATTGTATACTTACTTGAAACAATGGTAATTATTATATGCCCATAAATACACAGTGATTTGTTATTTATACAATAGGATGCACATATCTCTTTCTGTTATTTTTGGATTATCGATTTACAAATTCTTTAATAACATTGAAATCAATAAATAGTAATGTAACCCTAAGTAAGTATAAAATGGAATTTTCTAATGGGATAATTGTAGTAAACAACTGTTTCAATAATTCACTTTGGAAAGTTTTGATATTGATATTTGGCAAAGATATTTACATATTGTGGGTATCTAGATAGCAGAAACAGTATCTTTTTTCAAAATATTATTTAAGGTACTGAAATATTTGTTTATTGAAATTAAGATGAACTGTTGGTTCAGTTGAATCTATAATCCAATTAAAGAGCAAGCAGCTGCTACCTTCTTTTCATTATTTCTTCTTGCACATTTGAGAAATTAGTAACTTATTTTCCTCATATCACACTTTTGAAAATAGAAATAATTAAGTTTTCCATGAATCTGTTAAAAATGATTGTGTGAATAAGTGATATGTACGGGGTTTATAATGAAGAAAAGATAAATTCAAATTATTTAAAATTATTTGAAAATTAGAACATTTCTTTTATGCTAATATAGTATGCTATTATAATATGTTTAGTTTGTTTGTATTTAAAGACTATTATTAATAAGGTTGGATCTATCATCTCACTATTTGTCATCTACTTGTTCCATCTGTTCTTTGTTCCCTCTATCCTCTTCTTCTTTCTTTTGGATTAGCTAAGTAATTTTGATAACTTCATTTTATTGCCTTTATTTACCAACAATAACTTTTGTAAGTTTCTTATTGGGGGGAGACTTATAGTATACACAATCAACCTTCAAGAGTATTATACCATTTCACATATAAT
This sequence comes from Rhinolophus sinicus, assembly GCF_057876585.1. Classification (NCBI taxonomy): domain Eukaryota; kingdom Metazoa; phylum Chordata; class Mammalia; order Chiroptera; family Rhinolophidae; genus Rhinolophus; species Rhinolophus sinicus. Next base: position 109,372,686 of record NC_142501.1, on the reverse strand, counting down.
ATAAGAAGCTAACAACAATACAGTTATGTTTTATCCTGGTATTTGTGAAGTTGTTGTCATACATTTGACTGTTTAATACATTTTTGTTCTAAACAGTCAATTATCTTTTAAAGGGAATAATGTTAATATAAGAGAACATGTATTAAACTTACCCACACTATTTATCATTCCCAGTGTTCTCTATTCTTCTTTGTAGATATACATTTTCCTCTGGTATATTTTTCTTCATATACAAGGGCTTTCTTTAACATTTATTGATGTTCAGGTCAGCTAGGAATGGATTATTTCAACTTTTGTTGAAATAATGACTAAGAAAATATTTAAGCTTTATATCTGAAAGACATTTTCACTGGGTATCGAATTCTCGCTTTACATTTTTTTCTTTCTTAAAATATTTTAAAGATATGCTTCCACCTCTTTTGCTTGCATTGTTTCCATTGAGAAATCTGTTACCATCTTTATCTGTGTCTCTCTGTATAGAATGTGTCTTCTATGATGACTACTTTTAAGATTTTTCTCTTTATCACTGGTTTTAAGCAATCTTAGCATGGTGTACCTCTGTGTAATTTTCTTCATGTTTCCTGTGTTTGAGGTTATTTGAGCTTCTTGGATCTGTGAGTTTATACTTTTCATTAAATTTACAAAATTTTGGTCATGATTTCTTCAAATACATTTTCTGTTCCTATTCTCTCATCTCTCCTTCAGAGACTCCAAGCACATGTGTATAAAGGCGGCAGAAGTTGTTTTACTGAGACTGCTTTTATTTTTTGAATCCTGTTTTCTCTGTTTTACTTCAGGTTCACAAATATTTCCTTCTGCAATGTCTAATCTGCTGTTAAACCCATCTATAATAGTTTTCTGTAACAAATTACTACAAAATTAGTCTCTTAACACAACACATATTTACAATCTTACGTTTTTGTATTTTCAAAATCCAATATGGGTCTTAGTGGGCTAAAATCAAGGTGTTGTCCTTCTTGCATTCCTTTCTGAAGGCTCTACTGTGTTTACCCAAAAGTAAGACCTAGCCAGACAATCAGCTCTACTGCATCTTTTGGAGCAAAACTATATATAAGACCCAGTCTTATATTTTATTACATTATATAAGACCTGGTCTTATAGTAAAATAAGACTGGGTGTTATGTTTTGTTATGTTTGTTATATTATATTATATTATATTATATTATATTATATTATATTATATTATATTATATTATATTATATTATATTATATTAAAGACACGGTCTTATATTATAGTAAAATAAGACCAGGTCTTATATTAATTTTTGCTCCAAAAACGCATTAGAGCTGATTGTCCGGCTAGGCCTTATTTTCGGGGAAATGTGGTAGGAGATCAGTGGTTTCCTTGCCTTTTCCACCTTCTAAAGACCACATACATTCCTTGGCTTTTGGACCCTCTCTTCCTTGGAAGCCAGTAACATGGCAACACTCTGGCCTCCTTCTGTTGTCACATCTTTTATTCTAATTTTCTTCTTCTGCCTCCCTCTTGCATTTTTAAGAACCATTGTGACTACATTGGACTCATCCTAGATAATCCAGGATAATCTCCACATATCAAGGCCCTTAACTTAATCACATCTATAAAATCCTTTTTGCTATGAGGTAACATATTCACAGATTGTGGGAATTAGAATGTGGACATTTTTAGGGAGTCATTATGTTGCATGCCACACTTTTCAATATATTTTGTAACTTGCAATTTTCATTTCCAGAAGTTTGATAATTGTTTCAATATATCTCATATCTCTACTTAAACATGCTCAGTCTTTCCTCTGCCTTCTTAAGTAGATGGAATATAATTATAATAACTGTTTTAATGTCTTTGTTGGTCATCATTGGGGTTATTTCTAGTTCTGTTTTTATTGATTGATTTTTTTTTCTTCTCATTTTGGGCCATATTTTTCTGCTTCTTTGAATACCTAGTAATTTTGACTGGGTGCCAGAAATTGTTAATTTTGTCTTGTTTGATGCTAGATATTTTTGTGTTCATATGAAATTCTTGAGCTGTGTTCTGGGAAATAAATAAGTTACTTGGAAATAATTTGAACTTTTGAGGCTTGTCTTGAATCTTAGGTGTATCAGAGAAGACTTATTCTAGAGCTGAGTTCTTTCCCCTCTATTTTTCTCCTCTAAAAGATTTGGCAAGAATTTTGTAGCTGCTAAGTCATTTCCCCTCTACTAAATTTTGACCCTACTGAGTACTTGAACCAATGTCCTTTGAATTTCAAAGCGTTTTCACTCTGGATGATTTGGGGGAGAGAGGAGGGGATTCGCCCAGCCTGAGGTAGACTCCTTGCATGCTTGCATGATCAGTAGTCAGCTAAAGACTTATGGGAAAGCTTCTACTGATCTCTGGAATTCTCTTGATATATAACTTTCTCCCACCACTCTTTTCTGCAAACTCTTGTTGCTTTGGCATCCCTGGATTAACTTCATGTCCTCAACTCAGAGGGACCATCAGGCTCACCTGGATTTCTCTTCCCTGCCCTGGGCCCTGGAAACTCTCACCAAACAGTCACATGGGGTAATCTTAGGTCTCACCTTGTTTCCCCTCCCTTAGGAATCACTGCCTGGTGCCGCCTGATATCCAATGTCTGAACAAAAACATTTTTTCTATATTTCATCTCTTTGTTTTTTTTTTTTCATTTTCAGCTGTTTCAGGCTGATGGATAAATTCGATCTCTGTTACTCCATTTTGGCTGGATGTAGCCGTCCTTCTGTCTTTTCATTCCAATATGAGAGAGCTTATTTTAAAGGCTTTTGACATACTACATTCTGGGAACCCTCTAAGAAAAAGTCATGCATATATATACTGTTTCATGACATAGGAGGATTCTCTTCCTTATATAATATAGTGTAAATTTAATGATTTACTTTTTAAGATTATAAATTCTAACTTAAAAGGAATACTTTTCAGGAAAATTATATCATGGAGAATAATGAGTCAAATTGAAGTATTTATATTAGAAATATTTGACACTGCTCCCATAAAGGGAAACAGTACAGTTGACCTGGTGGGCACTGGGAACAGGAAGGAGGGGCTATGGGGAGACCAGTGCCCGAGAGCTGCCACTGGCCTTGACTCTCACAAATCATGCAAATTTTAGGGTCTTTATGATGCCACCTTTGACTCATAAAGGAAACATGCGGGAGAGAAAACATTGTGTGTGTACACACACATGAAACATTGCAAGATTTGGCAAGGATTTTGAAGCTGTTATGTCATATGCAAAGAGAGCATGGCTACTCTCAGAACACTGAGTCCAATGGCCCGAGAAAACTGGACAGTTTGCATTCCTCCTGCCAAAGGAAATGAGAATTAGGGAAAGGTCCTAGGATGACAAACTGCTTTGCCCATTGGAGAATCCTAGAAATCCTCACATAGGGCATTTATTTCCTTGACCATGGCTACAATCATTGATATTCCTCTTCTGAATGCCTTCAGCACTTTAATCTGTCCCACACAATTTAAAACACAACTAGTTTGTCTTTTTTTGTTTCCTGTTGAGAAATACTTCTCTTTGATCCAATTGAGTCCTCCAGGAAGCAAATCTGTGTGATCCATTTATGATGCTTCTACATCCTGACTGCTACCCTGGTCCTTGTACTCTCTCTATAAAGCTGTGGTGTTGGTTGTGCTCCAACAGGCTTGTCCCCTTTTTCTAGAGGTTATTTCTGTGTACTGTAGTGACTCTTGCCTGATATCATTATTATCATAACAGTTAGGATGCTGGGGGCAGGGAGAAGGAAGTGACAAGAAGCCACAAATAAGCAGTCTATGTCAGCCTTTCGCTGACACCAGGCCATAAATCACATTGCAGTAATGGGAAAACTCAGCTCATTTCTTGCCCTCCCTCTCCATTTGTTTCTGCCACATCCTCCTTAAACCAGATAAAGTGTTTTATAGCCATGGGCAGCAGATAGTCATTGTTAGGTGAACTTTGGGGCCACTTTCCAGTGGTATCTGCACTTGTAACAGGAGTTTAACCTGAATCCAACTTAGAAAGGGTCAGAAGAAGACCATATGATTTCATAGTTACTTCTGAATCTGCATGCCCCCAAATAATCAATGAATGCCCTAAAATAGAAGGAGGACACCTCATTTGATTGAGGACAAGCCAGGTGATACAGGTGAAAAAGAACTAAATCCTTGTCTCTCAAACCTGGAAAAGGGAGGAAAATCCCATAAGGCACAGAAACTAAGATAAAGGGGTGTTGTTCCTCAATGGGTATCACTGCAGTTATGCAAGATGCATAAGTTCTAGAGGTTTGCTGTACAACGTTGTGCCTATAGTTAACAATGCTATATTGTGCACTTAAAATTTTGTTAAGAAGGTAGATCCCATTTTAAGTGTTCTTACTACACAACACACACACACACACACACACACACACACACACACACACACACACGCAAACCACAGAGAGGAATAGGAAACTTTTGAAGGTGATGGATATGTTTGTTATCTTGACTGTGGTGATAGTTTCATGGATGTATGTATATGTCCAAACTCATCAAACTGTATACATTAAATATGTGTATTCGTTTGTATATCAGTTATACCTCAATATAGCTGTGATATATACACAATATGGTGAGCAAACAATATGGTGAATGTTTAAATTAAAAAAATTGTTACAGTAAAATATACATTGCCATTAATCCCCCTCAAAATACTCCTCCTCGCTTTGAACACACTTACCCCATCATTCTTGCCACTTTTGGAAGCATTTCTGGAAGTCGTCTTTCATGAGTGTCTTTAGTTGCGCTGTCATGGCTGCCTCAGTGTCCTGAATTGATTCAAAACATTTTCCTTTCATGGTCATTTTGACTTTGGGGAAGAATAAGAAGTCACACAGTGCAAGATCAGCTGAATAAGTTGGATGAGGACAGACCATAGTGTTTTTATTAGACAGAAATTTCCATACCAGAAATGATGTGTGACATGGAGCCTTTCCGTTGTGATCAAAACATTTGGTTAATGCTGCTGCTGAGTGCCATCCAACGGAAAGGCAGGGATTTTCCATACAGGAATTGGCACATCAAACCTTAGTAACAGTGTGTGACAAGTTTCAACTTGTTCAGTGCAATCAGTTGGGTGTGAGATATAGGTGAGAGAAGGTGTGTTTTAACGTGTGTCATAAATCATCCTCCATCATGACAATGTTCCGTGTCACACATTGCTTCTGGTATACGGCAATTTCTGTCAAATAAAAACATTGCGGTGTGTCCTCATCCACCTTATTCACTGGATCTGGCACCGTTCAACTTCTGGCTCTTTCCCAAAGTGAAAATGACCATGAAAGGCAAACGTCTTGAATCCGTTCAGGACATCGAGGCAGTCAAGACAGGGCAATTAAAGACATGAAAGAGGACTTGCAGAAAGTAGCAACAACGATGGGATAAGTGTGTTCAAAGTGAGCGGGAGTATTTTGAGAGGTGTTAATGTCAATGTGTATTTTACTGTAATTTTTTTTATGTAAACATTCACCGTATTTTGTGATTGCACCTCATATATATATGTATACATATATATAATGTATTTTATAACTTTAGTTTTAGAGAGCATGAATGCCTTTCCAAAAATAGTAATTACTGTAGTAATAATGAAAAATTAATGATTCTAAAGCCATTAATCTCTCTGGATTTCAGAGAGTATTCTTCTTCTTTTCTTTTTTTCTTCTTGTTTGTATAAATAAGAGGTGACTGAGAGCAAAGGGAAGTCCTAAAACACAGAAGGATGAAAGGATTATGGCAAACTTTTGTTACTGTTGTTTCGTTTTGTCACTTTTAATTTCCATGTAATAATAGGGAATATGTTATCCGTTTCCCTATGAGTCTGTTAGAGAGACTCATGTGTGGCTGGAACTCAAGAGATTCAGTTGCTTTTTAAATTTACCCCTGTCCTCTTTGGAGCTGCACAGTAGGGAATTAAGGTCTGACTGCTATAGAGTACCAGATGAAATTCATTCCTGACCTTACTAATTACTAATGATTTTTAAAAAATATTTCATTCATTTTAAAACCAACTCTTGTACAAAGGAACTGGCAATAATGGTCTTTCCTCATCCGTGATCAATAATAATGATGGTGCAAGCATCACGGTGTTTCCTGAGAGTAGTTCTTCTGACATGACCCTATGTCTTGAATCATACCAAAGCTCTTACTATCTGCTCATTGCTTTTGAATAACATAAAATCATGTTTATGTTTTAATAGAAAACACACTGATTGAAAACAAATGAACAGAGCATAATAACTAAATGTATTTGTTTTACTTTCAAATTCAAGGTAATTTTAGTAAATATCCCTATCCATCTAGGAATAAAATTTTAGATTTCAGTTTTCTTAATAAAGACTGATATATTTTCTTTGCCATTAAAATTGTGGCATATTAAAGTCTGTCTAGTCTGATAGTTACAGATCAAGATAGTATATACAATACAATTCATTTGAATATTCCACTTAGAAAGGCTGCTTGAATCCATATTGGCAGTCTCAAGTTTTCATTTTACTGCTCATATAAAATCTACTGCGAGCACCTTCTAAATAAAAACAAACAAACAAAAACAAACAAACACTTCCTGTTTGGAAGTTTGGAAAAGCACAGTCCTCTATTAATGGTCTATTTACATTACACTGGAAAGTTAAAGGATATACACTTTGTTACTTGTACTCACATTTTTTACTGTATCTACTTAGCTCTGAATCAGGATTAGGTGGTAAATTTTAAACCTGCAACAGTTCCCTACAATTAAAGTGGTATCTGGAAGGGCATTCGATTGCCCCTCTTATTCATATTCTAGCAAGACTTTTTCCTGATGCACTGATTGTTGAGGCTTCATCAGCAGTAATAACAAAGTTCTTTTTCCAGACTCTATTGGAGCCATCACAAAATCAGTGACTAGAAGATTTCTTCTCCTGAAGCATATTTGTATGTAATCAATAATCAGCAAAACACAAAGTCGTCCAACATTTTCCCCAAATGTATGCCATGCACGTACGCTGAAACGAGTTTTACTCTGCTCACCAGTGGTTTCACCCACCTATGGTGTAAAATATCTGCTTACGTGTACCCATTGGAGGGACTGCCTCTCATACTGAAGGCATTTTGTAAAATAATGTACCCAGTACTTTATTTTGCTTTCTGAAAAAAAAAAAAAAAAAAAAAAAAACACGAAAAGTACAGGCAGTTTTTTCAAGATTTTTGGAAATAATCCATACGACCTTTTGTTTTAACATGTATCTTTCAGCAGTTCTCTGTCGTTTTCATCTCTGCTTTGAGGTGTACAACCAAGGGAAGTGATCTTTTGTTTTTTAAAAATTTTTGATTGTTTTAAGAAACTCAGGGTGAGTTAACCATAAACACAAAGCTGTACAGCAGATCTCTAGAACTATTCATCTTGTATAACTGAAGCTTTAAACCCTCTGAATAGCAACTGCCCATTTCTTCCAACAACCAGCCCCTGGCAATCACCAACCTACTCCCTGTTTCTAGGACCTTGACTATTTCAGACTCCTCATATAAGTGGAACCCTATAGTAATTGTCCTTCTCTGGCTTATTTCACTTGGCATAATGTGCTCCTGGTTCATCCAGATTGTCACAGATGACAGTATTTCCTTCTTTTTATGGCTGAATAATATACCATTGTATATATGTCCCACATTTTCTTTATCAATTCATCCACTGATAGATATTTGGGAATAGTGCTGCAGTGAACATGGGGGTGCCAATATCTCTTCAAAATCCTGGTTTTAATTATAGGTATTTTGGAAAAACACCCAGCAGTGGGATTTCTGGAAGTAAGCAATACTTTCCGTTGGAAATAATTCTCTGTCCTTTCTCTCAAAATCTCAACTGATTTGCTAGATAAATTATCGTTATTTTCTAAATTTATTATAAGTTATTTGGTGAAATATCAGAAATTCAACACTATAAGTTGACTTATGGGACCTTGAGTAAATATTAGGTTGGTACAAAAGTTATTGCGGTTTTTGCAATTATTTTTAACCTTTTAAACTGCAATTATTTTTGCACCAACCTAATAACATAAATTTTTTTATAATTCCTTCCCCTATTTCTTATTTGTACTTTTATAGATACTAATATAATTGATTATATATAGTAATATATAAATGTTAATGTAACATATACTTTTATATATGCTAATATATGTACTTGTATGTATACTAATATACATAGATATATATAAGTATATATATATATATATATAATATGTGTGTAATGTATTCATACACAAGTATCATGCTCACATACTCGGTTACCCCAGCACAATACTATTTGCATTGATAATACAATACCTCATAATGGTAGCAATAAAAAAAAGAAATATAAGCAATAATTCAAAACAAGCACTGAAAACATTAACTGAAGTTAACTATACCTTATTTATAGCCTATTAGCTAGGGTAAACTAATAAAATCAATCTTCTTAGCTCATGAGTAGCTTTTAAATGTATGTTTTTTTAGAGATTTCATCAAGATGGCAGCTCACACACACTTCTGTGCCTTGACTCGCTCCTGAGATACCATTATAATGATAGTAGAGGAATAAAATGGGTGTAGAAAATAACTGAAAAAAAAATCTTTCATAACATTTTCAGAGCAATATGAGAAGATACACACATACACAAAGAGAAAGAGCCAATGAAAGAGAGTGGGACACTGTGAAAAAGGAGCTTATAGAAATAAAAACATAGGTCACCACATAAAAGTTTCAGGCATAGATTTGGAAGATAAATGCAAGAAAAATAGAATATGTAACAGAGTCTGAAAATACAAAATGAAAGGTAAGAGATCAGATTATCTATCTAAGGAGACCCTACACTACACTACTAGGAATTCTAGGAAGAAAGCAGAGAAAATGGATCGAAAAAAATTATCAATGAAGTGAGAAATATTACTCAGAGCAGAAAGAAACTAAAAAATTCTAATGATGAGAGCCCACTGAATACCAGTTTGAATGAATTGAATAGATCTATATTATGTTACTGGGTAACTGGAGGCGACAAAGGTCAGTGGTATGCGGGATACGTCATAATATATTACGCAGTAAGATGAGAAAAAAACGTGAAAAAAGACTATGTGGTCTGTAGTCGCATACAACAGAAAAGCAGGTTAATTATAACATATAATATGTCTCGAAAAGGTTAATTCACGTAACTATCTGTGGTCATTTTGTTTCAATTGAAAATGCCTTCCTTCAAGTAAAATAGTGGTTAACAGTTTACATAAACATTAACTATTTGGAGATATAAGCACAACAAATCAATTTTTCTTATTATTTCTCATTCTGAAACACTAGTTTTCATGCACACACATTTTATTAAAAATAGTAAAATATCTTTAAATATATAGGATACATATACACTATAGTATATACATTGTATTTTACCAATGGAAAAACTGAGTTAAAGTAATTGCTATTAAAGTACATTTTGAAACTAAGTTTCTTGGAAAGTAGGCCAATTTAATCTTAATTTTAGAAGATATGGTGGTGATGAAAAATAGAACTTGAAAAGCATGTGGGTAAACAAAAACGGAATGCATGAAATCTAGTTGATTATCAAGAACAAGACAGGATAAGGTAGTACACAATGTTTTTACCTTTTAATTTAAGTCCTTTTGTACTGTTTAATTTTTAAACATATTCACGTGTAGGTTAAATTACTTCCTTGAAAATTTGCTTCCATTGTATGCATTTGCTTATTCCGGATCTCGTAGGCCTGTACATAATAGGCATTGAATCAACATTTGTGGATGAGCAGATTATGAGGGAATAATCTTAGAATCTTAATTATCTATCTCACTCTCACCAGTGACTTTGAAAATAAATTTCTGCTATACTTTGAAAGCCTAGAATAGCAAACCTTTCATATTGCAACAATAACTTAATTATTTCCCTCTTTACATCAACAATCAAAATGCTGTATAAAGATAATGAAACTATTATTCATTCATTTCAGCCAGCCTGTTATGTTTAGTTTTGTTTCATCCACCATTTTCCTATATCTCTTGGGAATCTTTCTGAGAAAAAAGTACATTATATTTCTGGAAGTTTGGTCACCATCCTTGGATTCTGCCAAATCCTTCCCCTACCTAGTTTCCTGGTTACCATTATGTCACTCAGTTTTGCACATGATTTGGGAATAAAGGTGATGGCTCTTCTGGTTACTTACCTGAAGGAATATAATGAAATTCCCCATCAGGTCTTTACTGAGTAAATCTAAAACTTAGTCTCTTCCTTCTCATTGGAAGTAGGCATAGAGAAGAGTAATTTTATGTGCTCTAAAGTTGTCATGGGCTTTAAATGAAATAAGCATATGTAAGTGAATTTGAAACTATCTAACACTACATCAACGACAATGTTTAGCCCAGGTTTAAAGGAAACGATGACAATTATCATTCTGCTTAGAGAGATGTAATAGTGAAAGCTGAAAAAAAAAGTGATAATAATAATTAAGAAAAAAAAAAAAATTAAGCAATTTCAAACCCAAAACAGCCTTTCTGTCATGTAGTGTATAGCAACAATATACAATGTTAGTGAGAGTAAAAATTCAAAAGTTTTCATAAACTTGGTTAAATAATCAATGTCATATTTTGGTGACTCATAATTATTCTTTAGGAGAAAACAAGAGGTGATATTTGATTAGTTTTGGGAGAAAACATTAAGCATGAACTAAAAGTATAATATGTTGACCCAGGATTATCGACCCTTGCATTATAAAGAAAACTTAGAAAACTTAATTTACGAAAGAATATTGTGTCTTTAATTGTGGTAATGCACATTTGTGTGCACAGAGCCTTTATGAAAGGCATCTTTAAACATGGCATTAGGCTATGATATTTATAGATAAACTGTGGCAACATCCTTAATCAAAATATTTTCTAAGGGCCTTGTCTTGAAGAATAATTTTGAAGGATAAAATGAGAAAAAATCTGTGTTTGCAGAGAAAAGTAAAATCACAGTTTTCTACCTGTGCTTCCACCAAAACAGGAAAATGCATTTCTGTATTTAACTTATATCTTAGATTATGTTCCTGGAGGATACTCTGGCTTTTGCTGCAGCATCCATCAAATCAAACTTTAACTATTTACAGTTTCTTTCCCCCACTTGAAATCACAATAACAACTCTTTTCCTGGGGGTAGAAGAGAGAGGTTATGCTAGAAAAGCTATCTTAAAATGAGCATTTTATTTATGCTGTTTTTGTTGAACCTAGAAAAAGGTTGGAAGTGTCGAAAACTATTCAGGACCTTATGCCATCTGCCCTTATTTCACATGTTCCCTCATATGAGTTGGAACAAAGGAGTGGGCTGGATGGAATTAAAGAATGTATATATATATATATATATATATATATATATATATATATATGTATGTATATATACATATATATATATATATATATATATATATATATAAAAAGAAAGAAAGTAGTGATCAAAAGCTACTGATAAGGGAAGCCAGTGTGCTCCTGGGTGATGTGTGTATTCAACTCCAGGCTGACTCCTCTTATGCTAATACAGCCAATTTCCTCTTTTATTTCATTTCTGGAGCCTGAATCTGCGATCTCTGATAAGGTTCCCAAGGATACCGCCTTCACTCACAAACGGGGAGGGGGTACGGGGAGCGGGTGATGGAGATGTGTAACTGGGAGAGAGCACTAGTGGATGAATAATTTAAAGCTCCGCCCGGAGATTTGAGGCAAAATGCAGAGATAAGACACACCACAGGGTCTTCTCTGTTTATTCAGAGCTTCATCTTCCAATGACAGCTGACCTCCAAGGTCAAGGGTACGATGGGAAATGGAAAAAACAGTGGGAAAAGGTACCGCACATCCCAGAAGAAAGTAATGATTTACTTTGTGTCAAATGAAAAATTGATCTTTTTATTTAACTACTTTATTGTTGCTGTTCATCAATGGAAAAGCTGCGAGTGAAGAGACTTTGCATAGACCACAATATATTCCATGATATGGAGACACTCCCACAAGCTCTTTCTCAGTAACTTCAGCTTGGCATGGTTTAATACTGTTTCATACAGAAATTTGTAAGGTCGGAATTAACTTTGAGTACCAAGAAGTATGGACCATTTAAGACTTCGAGTGACAAACACAGTATCTGGAATCACAGGCGGCTTGAACTTTAGTTTCTCTTAGGCAAAGAATATGCTTCCTACGTTTTTAACTTTGTACAAAAAAAAAAAAAAAAAAAAAAAAAGGCTGTGCTTTTCCCTCATTACATTTTTCTGGAGCCTTATATAATCCCTTTCGGGGCATAACACAACACTGCATACACAGAACCTAATCAAATCTCTGTGTTTTTACTAGTGTGCTGCCTACAATCCCTGAATCTAATAACGTGCTGCAGTTCAGAAAATGTAAAGCCATTTGTCCTGGCTGGAACCACGTTGTTAGTTTTAGGACCTTACAAATTCTGACAGTAAGACATGCACCTAGGAAAACTCTGCTCCTCATTATCAAAACCGTCTGCTCCTTCGCTCCTATTTGTTTCTACAGAATACAGCCATGACCTCTGCAGAGAGAGAGGCAATGTCAAATGCTTCTCAGGGCTGGTTTACATTTCCCTCATAGCCTGAAACTGCTGTTTCTGCTTTCCTCTGTTTGAATGTTACCCATGTTTTCATTCCTGAGCAATCATACCTTTTATCTTTTTTAGATAAACATGAAAACATACTAAGGTCACTGCTGGGTGAGAGGTAAGATGTGCGTGACTGCCACCCAGCCTTAGCGAGCCCTTTTTTTTCCCCCTCCCTTCCTTGACAAACACTCCTGGAGGGTTCCAGTGGAGTGAGACAAGTTCTAAGTATGATTCACATGCTGGCCACATCCAGCGCCCGTACAGGTTGTGCCTGCAAGGGCTCCATTAGCGTGGCGCCAGCCTGCTTGCTTCCTAGCACGCACTTTGCCCAGGTCCCCTTTTCTTTTTTTTTTCTCTCCAACATTCTTGTTTTTATGTTTAGAATCTATCAAATCACATGCAAGGTGCGCCACATTTTATTGCTTCCTGTGTGCATTTTATGCATTTTTGCCAAGGCTTAAAAGAAAACCATTTCCATTATTCTTGTATTCTTGGCCTGCCCTTTTCTTCTTCTTTTTCTTTTCCTTCTTCCTTCCTTCCTTCCTTCCTTCCTTCCTTCCTTCCTTCCTTCCTTCCTTCCTTCCTTCCTTCCTTCCTTCCTTCTTTTTTTTCCCCCTCAGTGGTAGGAAGAGCAATGAGAGAGAGAGAGCACACAAACCGAAACACAAGCTAAGCTGAAACACAAAGTCTCTGATACACAAAGTCTCTCGTTAGAATGGGCCCCTGACGACTACAATAAATGAAACTAAAACATGAACTTTTGGGGCAATGATGGAATCAGGTCTCTAAATTATCCCTCTGGCGATCTTCTGTTATTACCTTAGGAATCAGATATACAGTTTAATTTTGACATTGAGAACCATTTTCAAAACAAAGGTATAACTTTGATTAACCACTAGTAAGAATGGCAAGTTGGTTCCTTACTATTTGCCACTTTCATAGAGATTACAGTCATATTAGTTTTTAAATGTCAACAAATTTTACTTTACTGTAAACTTTGCAACAAACCAATGAGAAAAGTGCTCATTTTGCCAGATAATGTTTACTAAATTCTGTTTCTAAAATGAAGAGCATAATATCTCGGTAGACTAAATATTACCTATAACCCATGATATACGATATTCATTTTATTCTAAAAGTGACTAAATTTTTAAATTATTGGCTTTCTAAGGGTGTGTTTCTGCTCCTTTCCTCCCAAACTATCACTGTATATGGTTTATTTTGTTTTTGTCTTTATAATAACTAGCGCTTAAATACAGAAGCTCAATTTTTTAATTAAAAGCTACAACTAAATTGAAGGAAGAAATCAATTAAAAATAAAAACAAATGTAGAACCATAAACAGACAAAACTACAAGAAAAAGATAGTGTTCAGCTAAAGAATTTCTCACGTCTGTTTTCAGAAAGTAAATGTCCTGTTCCATAAAATAATAAGAAATTAATCCATTTTCATAAATGTTTATACTGAGAATCATAAATTCAATTGGGTGTAAACATTAAAGATATCTTAGTACAAACTTTTTAAGAGAAACTGGTTTCAAAGTCTTTACTGAAACCTCCATCTCCGCCTAGCCCAGTGATCTGTCCACCCATCCTCAACTCATTTTTGTTAATATGACTAAGTGAAAAACTGCCAATTCTCATGCTATGGACCTGTAAAGGGCCAGAATTCATTCGTGTTCTTAGACCCTTAAAATCCCTGAGCCTCTGATTCCTCTTTTCTAGAAACATCGGCTCTATCAAAGCTCAACTTTGTGAAATGTTTAGGCCAAATAACTCAGTGCACAGGCGTAAATAAGTTAGAGAAATTACCCAAGCTTTAAGCCTTTACATTTTTCAACATTGTTAGTTTAAAAATAATACATTTCAACAACAGTAGTAGTTCATGTTGCTGATGACTGAGTACAATCATGCATGAACAGACAGATGAGAGGAAAATGGGGGCAATGATCTTATAGACCTTAGGAACCAAGATCTGTGTTTACTTACTTTTAATTTAAAATAATTAAAGAAAATAAAATGATTTAAAAATGGCAACAGACGTTACTGCTATAGAAAAGGCCTTGCAACTGCTTTAGCATGGATGAACTCAATTCAAAAAATCATTAATTGGAATTTTAGACGCTTAAAGAGTATTTTGTTTAATTCTGTCATTTTCAATTTGAAGTCCCCGAGGCTGCAAGAAATTAAGTGATTGGCCCAGGACAGCATAGCTAGTTTGTAGTAGAAGTGGAAATTGAACTCACATCTCCTCACTCTTTCCAGCACAAACGTAGGGAAGTGGGAGGTCTATAGGCAAAAGGTGTATACATGAGCTTTTCTTTATATTTCAGAGTCTGAAAATAGGAATGGATACTTTTCATGCAAAGGCCTTTTTCTTCCGTGATTTTTCAACATTCGTCTACTCTGATAATCTATGTATGCCTCAGATTATGATAATCTGTCTTTTCTAGCCCCAAATCTACGATTCTTAAGTAGGAAAACATATAACTTTCAGTTTTATAGAGAAATTTCGCTATAACTTAGTATTACAAAGTGAATTTATCTGTGGATATAATTTTTTTAATTTAAAAATTTTAATTAAATTTGGATCTATCTTAATTTTTAAAAATCACCAGTCAAAATAAAGCATGCAAATAAATAAACAAGCATCCAGCCTGTGTTCCCTTCAGTGTATAATTTGAATTTGTTTACACTTATATACCACGGTATGTCCCTGAGTTCTGACTGTCCATTTAACATGTTTTAGATTTGGGGTCAAATTTACTGAGGGCCATCACTTGCTGTATAGAAGATTCTTGGCACCCAAGAAGCATTATTTGTCGGTTTCTTATGACAGGGACATTTTCACTGAGTGTAATTGTGCAAAGCACTTTACTTCACCTATGGGAATATTGGCAGTAGGGTGTTTAGTCATTAAATTAAGAAGAACCACATTGCTCTCGGCTCTTTCCTGTGGAAATGAATCTGGCTGTCTGTGCCATACCCTGTTTTGCTTCCCTTGGGTGAATTAATCCATACATAAAACCAAATCCGTGGGGGAGGTTTCCCTCTTATCTCTACTATTTGGATTTTGTTTCAGATTTGGGAAATTGGTTTGATCTGAGTTTAACTTTCAAGGTCACTTTTTTTTTTCTACAGCACTCGGCATTGCTAAAACATCAATCACAGTATTCAGTTTGTTTAAAATTCTATAATTCATTATTGATATTAATACATTTTGATCATTTTTATATGTTAGTATTATAGAATATTACTTGCATATAGGCTTACGAAATATTATTCTACAAATACAATTTAGGATTGAATTTATGTCTCAGTTTAATTTTGGGCAAACTCAAAAAAATGCTAAAGTGTGTTAGCTAAAATATTAATTTTAGAGGTCAATGAATCTGGAAAATAATATATTACATTTAAAGTTTTGTTTTTATTTCTGCATATGACAACAAGGTTTAACTCTTCCACTTATAGCTTATTTCTTCCTCTCTCAAAGAAAGAAAAAAATTCACACTGTCATTTAAAATAAATATTTTTCTGTGAGATTTTACTTTCCGTTTTTAACGAGTCCTTTTGTGATACACATTTATAAAGAAGAGAGAGACTAGCGAATACTCTGTAGCTTTATTACCTAAAATCCTCAAAATAATTGTATTTCCTCTAGACCCAAAATGCACATTGTATTTTTCAGAATTAAGTTTTTGTGAGTTAAATTAAACTAGTAACTAAACCTGTAGTTTGCCTTCCATGAGTAGACATTTTCAATCTTAATGTTTGTTTGTTTGTTTTTCCCTATGATTGGAAGTATGCGACTTTAGGGAAATGTTCTTAATCAACTTTTAAAAAAATAAAAAGCAAGTATGTTTTAGCCACTTTTCATTAAACAGTATGAAAATGTGTCTCTTCGATGTTGTTATGAGTGAGTCTAAAATAGCAACACCTTAACGGGAACTTAGTAAGATTTAATTCTCTTCGTTGTGATATTTCTAAGCTTGTTGATCACCTGACTCTTCCTATTCTTCCAAAAGAAAGTACCTCAGTGCTCTCTGAGGCTCACAACTTGACTTCTACTTTTGGAGGTCCTGTCAATTCTTAACTGAAAAGTAATAATTCTCTGTGTCTCTGTTCTGTGAGTAGGTCTCACGTTCCCTACTCACCCACTTACCCAAACACTCACCTGTGTTTTAGACACACGTATGAACACCTTGGATCTTACACAACAAAGATTCACAGAAAAATTAAGTGATGTCCTGATCAATGATGGAGCTCGGAATGTCTTATAAAATTATTAGTTTGCTTGTTAGTCGTGAAAAACGCATAAAAAGATTTGTAAAACTGATTTTAAATTTATTACCGAGCATTTCCTGAGTATAAATTAAATAGTACTGGTTTTTAGAGCATTTTAAAAACTACATGTAATATATATATATATATATATATATATATATATATATATATATATATATATATATATATATATATATATATATATATATATATATATACAGACATACACATATTTTATAAGGTGGTATCTTGTTTTGGGATTTAAAAAAAAACAAGTTTAGATGTTGCTAAACTTACTATCTAAGCCTTTGAGTGAAAATAACCATAAAGGGGGCTGCTTTTGAAACAGTAAATACTACTTTGGGCATATATTTAGAAAATTGTCATTGTTTTATCTTGAAAAAATTATAGATGATTTCATGTCATTACTGTTCTAACCAAATTAAACCATTTTGATAAGGTATTTCAAAAACTTTGTATTTATCTGTCTACTTATATCTTAAAACATTTAACTTTACTGAGAACAGAAAATATGAAGATCCCAATTTAGGTATTTATGAATAAAGAAACTAAGATAAAAATAATACAGTGGACAATTAAAAATCATTTTCACATCATAATACTAAATGAGAATTGGTGAAGACTGAAATATAATGTATTGATAAATAAATCAATTTTCACCATTTTTCCCTTTTAAAACAGCCATAAATAAGAAATAATGTGAAATAACACGTATGACACTGCATTTCATGTAAGAATGTAGCAAAGAGAGAGATCTACTCCATTCTGTGCTTGTGTAACTAAAGCAATTCACCAAAGCATGCAGCTTTACTTAACATGTCTCATTTGGAAAAGCCTTACGTGTTAAGTTATATAATTAAGCAAATAATTAAAAGAGAAGAAAAGTCGATAAGCAAATTAAAAACCAAACATTTAAAACACAGAATGCGAGTGCCTAATTCAGGGTTTGTTTCGATGTTATTGATCATAAGATTCTGAACCCAATATAAAGGGCAGAAAATGCAAGATATTAAAAAGAACACATAATAAAAAAATGTCGTCCAATATTACTTTCATCCTTTTTCTCTGTACCACTGATTTTTTTTTACACACCCCAATGCCTTATTGAGTCGGTGTCATATCCTGTGTAACTGCATGATACATTTTTTTATTTGGTTTCACAGGATGCAAGACTGACATTCTGATTTCACAGAGAAGATATGGTTTCATAACAAAGGGCTTAAAATTAGGGTGTTTTTCCCCCATCACTATTGCAATTACAGATGACACTCAGTTTTCAGAACAAAATTATCTGTACTTTAATTTGATTTCTGTAACATGTTCAGAGGTTGAAATTTAAGTTCATTGATAAAGTAACTTCTTGTGGATGAAACTTCAAGATGAAGAGACAGATAAAACACCCAGGGCAGTATCAATACAGAGCAGGTACAAATGACATAGACCTCAGGATGGAACAGTGAAAGGGACAAGGAGCGCTCCTCAAATCTCTTACTTGGGATCACAGTCCCTTTACTTAACATGATGGTGGCCACATTTTCTTGATTATCTAGTAATGTATTTTATTTGTTTAGAATAAATTTTAATGGCACCACCTTGTGATTGTGGTGGAGCACATTTTTCTCCACTACTGAGTATGAAAAGATAGAATAGAAGAAAGTGGAGAAAGTGGAGTAGGGTATGAATGGCTCAGTAAGTATATCCTAATTAAATAGCAAACCTCTGACCTTCAAATCAGTCAACGAAGGACAAAGCAGACCATCTACTTATGCCTAAAGACACCCCCAGACCCGGAGCAGAAGCGCCCTTCCCATAGTCATCAAAGAGCTGGCAAATGTGGAGAAGACTGGAGTGGGAACGTGGTGGGGAAATCATCAAATGAGTCACTCCCTTTCTTCCTGTTTCTGTCTAGATTCTGGCCTTTAGGACGTTAGGAAATTTGGACTCAACTTATCTTTATGGATATACTAAATCCCACTCTTAGAAGAAAAACAAGACTCTTAAAGTCACAATGAATCTTCTTTTGATTACTGTTTTTTGTTGTGTTTTTGGCCTCCTGAAATCACTTTACATTTGTACCACATTGTAGGGCATTGAGGAGTCTCATTGTACCAATTATCTCACTATCATAGTTTCACAAAATCCTTGTAAACCATAGAAAGATGATATAATAATTCCCACTAAAGCAATGGAAACAGGTAGGCAATGGAGGCTTAGAAAATTAGGTGATTACTCACAAGGTTTTCTGACTCTGATCCAGCACCTTTTCAACAAGTTCGTTCTGTTTCTCTAAAAACAGGCATTTCTCAGTCTGTCCTTGACCAGATGTTCTTTCTTCTCTTTCTCTGTTTCCTGCCTTGGAGATCTCACCTTTTCCAAGCTCAGTTCTGAATATCCGTACTACTCATTTGATGGTCAATAGTAAGATACTTTGGACAACACATTTAATTATTTGACCTGTCAAATGAGTATACTATGCAGACAATAAGTATGTTCAAGCAAGTATGTCATATAATTTATATCTTCCTCTGTGCTTTGTAAACAATGTGTGCTTAATTTAAGTCACTACTCTTGGCCATCATGAAATAAATGTGGTCCTTATGAGGTTTAACTAGATATGTCTACCAAATAGGATTTGCAACAGCAGAAGTTATCACATTTCTCAGATGGCCATGAACGAAGAGAAAAGGGGTGTCCTCAGATTCCAAGGGAGATGAGGCCGTATTTCACAGTATAAACCAAACTTAGGGCAAAGATCTATTTAAAACAAAATTAAAGCTGTAAGACTGTAGGAAATTTGTCCTAGGAATCGTTCTTAAGAAACAAGACATCCACAGTCAAATTCATTTGGTGCTAGAATTAAAGAAAAAAACACACAAAACAAATAGATGGGCTGTCAGTTTTTATAAAAATGCAACTTACCACATAGAGAGGAGATTATTATCCAACTGCCTGCATGACCAGCTTCCTTACTACCATTCAAACTGTACTTGTTTTAACCATTTCCTTTTACTCACGTGAGCCCCACTAACTTTCCACTGTTTTCTGTTTTTCCTTCACTAATTTCTTCACTGAAATTCAAGAGAAGGCCCATTTCCTTCAAGGGGCCTCTCTTTAGTCACATACAGCACATAGCAAACATTGTTTCACTTTGCATTCCTACAGTACTGATGTATATTATTTATATAATATTAAGTTGTAATTGCTTAATTCTGCCTCTATGTATATTAAATACATGCATGTCTTCTGTCCCCTATAATGCTGTATGCTTCCCCAGAGATTCTAGTTATTTCTTTTTATTCCTGAGGATTTGAGTCAGTGTGATGACTAGAGTAGATACTTCACAAATGCTTAATGGATTAATGCATGTGCAAATGAATCAACCAATGGGAGCAACTAGATATAAGAATATTTGCATGGAGGAAAAAAATGCAGGGAACCAAGTTGGAGCGATGCGTGTTGTTAATTATCTCAGCACTGACTGGGTTGCATTAAGATGAGGAGGCTGGTGTGTGTTAGGATCTGGTAAAGGAGTGCTTCCTAATTCAATCTACCCATCAGCAAACAAGGAAGGAGACTGCTTAATTGGTGATGAAGTATTGAAAGGGACATTACTGGATGTCTAAAGATAGGGAAATTCTGCTCTATGAACTCACAAACTCTTTGGTTTGCTGAAAAGGATTAGTGTTGTGGAGAAAGGGATGGAGAAGGGGCAACCTTCCACTTACATGTGAGGAGACAAGTATACAAACAAAGTAATTTCCAGTCAAATAGAGGAGTTGGCAGCTCTCTTTTCACACATTCATTTGAAATTGAGAGAATTGAAAATTATTTCCACTCCAGCTAAACACTCAACACTACCAATGCACATTTCTTTTGTCAAGATAAAGCATAAAGTTAAAAAAAATAATATAAAACAGAAAGTTTTAGATGTAGGAGTCATTTGTGTTTGCCATGAGAAAGGAAATAAAATTAATAGTTAATATCAATCAGCTCCGATATCATCATCAAGTATTCATGCGTTAGTATTCCTGTGTTAGGTCCCATGCAGAGAAAATTAGGAGCCTTGTTCTGTGTACATGCCTTTGAGCCAGCTCTGACTCCTGTGACCCTGTGAATGAATGAATTACGTGCACAGAGTCCTGTCCTCACAGCCCTGCTCAGCTTTTGCGGACACATGCCTGCAGCTGCTTTTATGGACTGGATCCATCTCGTATTTGTTTTTCCTTTTGTCCTGCTGCCTTCTGTATTTCCCTGTGCTCTTCTTGTCTTTTCCAGAGCACCCCGCCTTCTCATGAAGTACCCAGAGTAGGGCAGCTTCAGCTTTGTCAGTTTTGCCTCCAGCCATGTTTCAGGCTTAATGTGCCATAGGACCCACTTATTGGACTCTTATTACTATGACCCTTATTGCTACTATGTGTTTATAATTAAAACATGACACTAACAAGCTTATGCCATATTGGCAACGTTAGCCAGTGAACAAATACAAAAGGTGAAGTGCTTAAATGGATAAGTGCATTCTAAGGAATGGTGATTGACACAGTAACAGCAGAATTTGTATTTTTAGTTGGGGAGGTCAAGTGGAAAATACTCCCTTGCTCCCCGTGAGTCAAGGAAAGTTTTATTTGTGGTTTAACACCTACTCCTGCCAGCTGTGTAAGTAACTCCATGGGAAGCCAGGAAAAGAAATCCTTTCACAGAAGCTTTGAGATCTCCATGGTGTGTAGTGGTCCCTGTGAAGACGGGTGCGGGAAGCAAAGCAGGAAATCTCTGCAGACTCTAGAACAACCCACAACATTTGCAATCAGTCATTGCATAAGCACGGAAGGAATCTCTTACATGTTTTAAACTCCTCGGGGCAGGTGCTCAAGATGATGTAGTTCCATCCATGTCACTTCAGAGGCGTGTGACTGAATCTGTTTTTCCTCCCTGTGTCTTCTTTCCCACCCTACAGCCCCTCCCCTTCTTGTTGGAGGGCAGCTGATATCTCAGTATTTCAAGATCTGAGTACATTTTTAAAATCAGAACAAATTTATTTGTGAGTAAAGCTCAATATCTATTGTACTTAGATACTCAACATCACCATATCTTTTGGGCCCAGCACACTGGCAGTACTCTAACTTTATTAGTGCAAACAAGCTTCATTTCAATATAGATATATAACAGATTAGTCCAGTGTTAGTTTAATATATGAAAAATTATTTGTTTTCATTTAAAGGGAGAAAAATGTCATGAGAAAGTCCACTTTTGAGCTATTAGTCAAGAACATCAAAGTCAAAAAATATTACATTGGAACTTAGTGTATAAAACAGTTTTAATTTCTCTGAGCCACACCAATTGCCCTTCTAGCTCACATGCGACATGCTCTTATTTTGATCCAGATTTTGTAAGGAAATTAAAGTGCCATACTGGGAATAGGCCATATCAGGAGATACAGATGCAATGAATGTCTCCAGATAAAAAACAATTAAGGATATTAAATTGATTAAAGTAGATCAAAGGGAGTTAAAAGGGATAAAGGAAAACAATATCCCCAAGGACAAATAATTTGAGAGTGAGTCATGATAGCCCTGGAGGGAGGACAGTGGGTGGTTCCATGATAAAAGAACTCCACACTGCCAAATCTCAAATAAATGTCCTGCAAACCATTCCAAAGAAGTTAGAAATCTGACCTTGATGCTGGTTATTTCTCATGATATCCCAAAGGAGGTGGATTCTCTCTCTCTCTCTGTCTTTCTCTGTCTCTCTCTGTCTCTCTCTGTCTCTCTCTCTCTCTCTGTCTGTCTGTCTCTCTGTCTCTCTGTCTCTCTGTCTCTCTCTCTCTCACTCTCTCTCTCTGTCTCTCTCACATACATGCACACACACACATATACACACAGTTTCTAAGACAAATGGAAATTATGATGCTTCTTAAGTTGTACAGCAAGTTAGTGGAGGATATAGGACTGCAACTCATGACACTATTGAGACTAATCCATGTCTAAACTGAGAAAAAAATGAGCTAAACTCTAGTTATTAGTAGTAGATGCAGATTTGACAATTAGTTCCTTGGCCACATAAAATTGTCTCTTACAGGATATTCAGAGACTACTTGTCAACTATAAAACCAGTCAATTATTGATCCCTCTCTCAATTTCTCTCTGAAGTTCTCAACTACCATTAACAGTCTGTTGGTTGCCATTGTTGCTGTTATTATTATTTGTGAGGGGATTACTCCTGGGTAATGACCCAATTACATGGACACGTGGCTGTTGTCCCAGGAAGCTGTGTAAAAAGGGATGGTGTGAGAATCAAAAATAAACACTTGGGTTTGATCCAGAGAGACGTGGCACTCCCGGAAAATGTCTTATTCCGGTCCTTGCCCTCCCTGACCAGAAGTCCTCACATGCACCTTTGCTGTGGCCCCTGAGGCTTTGTTCTGTGGAGCCCGTGCCCCTGCAGCTGGGACACACTGTTCCACGGAGGTCTGTGATGTCCCTGACGAGTGCTGAGGTTGGTTGGATTTTGGCGTTTCAATGGGGCTCAGAGGGAATCCTAGACACTCGGGCTTTGTAGTCACGTGCCCTAGGAGGAGGGAGAGGAATTGGCACCCTATTCACTTTTTGGTAGAACCCATTTGTGTGGCTGGGTACTGGACAAATAGTTGTCTTTCAGATCTAAATGATATAATTTTAAGAGGAAAGCCTTGATGACTTTAGAGTCTATGGTTTTAAGTGCTCATGTCTTCTGAAGAAACTGTTCTTTGTACTGGAGGATGGCATAGATACCACCAATGTGCCCATCAGTGGTAGAAATGCCTAGCAATTACTTAAAGGGGAATATGTTCTAATCTCACTATGAATTTTTTTCAACCGTGCTCTAAAAAGCAGCCTTGGGTCTGCTAGAACCACCTACATACAATTATTTATCAAGTATGTTGGTTTTTTCAACTACCGCTTATCTGCTAATTCTTCTATGTCAGTACTGTACATTTTACTCCTATAAAATTTAACTCTTTTGAGGTGAATATTTTCTCGAATAACTTATAAAGAAACTGAAGCTTTAGAGTACCTTAAACCGTTTGCTTCTGTAAAAACATTACTTCACTAAAATATCTCTGAAAAGTTGATACTTCCTTAAATTAGGAACTGGGGCTCTCCTGGTCAGTTTGTTCATGGAAAAGCTAGGATTCAAACCCAGCTGTATGTTGTTTCAATATTAAGGTGAGTAAAGCCCCATGGTGGTATAAGGGACCCTATCAGACGTGCCAGACTAAGTTATTCTTGTGTCCTTGCACAGAATTAATGCCCCTAGAGTAATTTGAAGTAACAAGGCACACGCTCACCTTTCCATTCTCTACCTGTCTTCAGTCACACTACTGTTACTCGTCCATACTTTCTCCCTTGTCTGTTCCGCTCAAAGCACCTTCCCCAACTGTCTTGACAGATGTTCATATTCTACCTCTCTCTCCCTCAGTCACTAGCACCCTCTGACCACTGCAGAAATAACTGGATATGAAAGTAAGATATCTTTTTGATTAGCACTGAGGATGGAATCTCTGGGAGCCAACCTTCAGGGTTTGAAACTACGTGCAGATTGGGGCCCCTCATGCGTGGCCTCAAGCACCTGGACTTTCACAATGCCTGAGGGCCCGTACTAGTCTGTAATCTGTCTTGGTGATCAACTTCAGTTTACATGTGATGCCTTTTTGCAAGACATCGATTTATCAAATCCATGGGGCTATTTGGCTCTAGCATAAATTCAGTGTTTTGTTTAACTGGTTGCTTTCGTAAAGTTTGGAGCTTTAGAAAAGGCAGCCTCAAAGGGGTGTCTTCATGTCTTGGTACTTCAAACCCCTAAGAGAGTGGCTGACTCAAGAACTTGCTGATACATTTTGGTGACTAAATAAACCCAGTTGTGACATACTTACCTGCAGTTCGCTGGGCTGCTCTGGAATTCGTGCAGCCTTGCATTTTAAGTCCTTTAGTTGTCTACTCCAGTGTACTTACAGACTAAATGAGGGGGCCTAGTTATGTGCTGCAGCATACATCTGGGTTTCAGGGTTTTCTGATTTCTTGGTTTCACCATAGATGGCCTCACGAACTGACAAGCAGAGCCCCACTCCCCGTTTTAAGGAAACATCAACTTTTCAGAGACATTTTAGCAAAGTAATATATTTACAGAAGCAAAAGCTTCAATTATTATTTTTTGACAAATGTTTTTTTTATAAAACTATAGTCCTAAAGAGCGAAGGATGTATCCATATATTATTAACATTAACTGAATATAAATCTTTAGGAAGCGGTTAAGGGATTAATAATGCCAGGGAAACAAGGGAAAGAAAGTGGAGGTCTGAACCAGAAGTCAGAAATGGCAAATATCAAATGGCATTTTTAGAATGGAACAATGTCAGGAAAACTTAGCTCATGCTGGGACAATGTCAACCATCAGTACACAGTGTTAACCATCTGACAGCCATTTGGAAATTTCATGTAATTCTATTATTACCATTACTATTACTACCAGTATGACTTTACTATCGCTGGGAGTACTTCTAGTACCACTGCTACAGCGAGCTAGTGTGATGGCCTGCACTGTGCTATTATATTAATCTTCTCATTTAATACCTTTATGATGTATGATTTACATTTTACAAAGAAAGTTTCTGGAACTCTCCTAACGTCACGAAACTAGTAAACTATGAAGCTGGGATTTAAATCTAGGTTTGTCTTAGAAGAGAGTACTCTTTCCATTATACCAGAAAAATTACAAAAGTCCCATTTTTACCCTAGTTTTCAGTTCTTTTTCCTATCTACTTTACCAAGTACATACAGCACCACTCTGATTTTCCCCCCGGTGGCTAATGGTGATTTTAATTTCACCTTCCATGTTATCAAAACTTAACTTCAGAAAACATGAAATCAGTTTTATTTTGTATATGTGTCAAAAACACTTTCTTCCTTGTGAATATTCAAATAATGCACTAATAAATAGAAAGGACATAGGATTTAGAGTTGTAAAACTTAGGTTATAAAACTCTAAACCTCATGTTATTTCTAGTGAAGGTCTGCTTAGCCTCAGCTCCCTTATTTGTACAGTGGCACCAAATGCATTTGCTCTGCCCGCCTCATGGGGGGATGGTAAGAAAAAATGAAATCACATACATAAAAGTGCTATTTTATTGGACGGCGCTATGCAATGTAATCTTGCATTGGGTTATTTAAAACATAATGACTAATTGTGTGTTGAAAGGCTTTAACATTATTTATTGAATTTCAGCCATTAATGAACAGGTGAGGAAAGTATCTGAAGTCAAAAGGAGTCTTTGCTGGTACAAGGAATTGGGGCAAGTAGCTACTGGGCTATTCTAGGTCCACAGAAGCAGGACTGTGAAGTAGACAGAACAAGAATGCTTGGAGCCAGAACTGAGGCAGGTGTATGTCCCAGTGCTCACTTTCTGCTAGGTCACATGAGGGTGACCCTCTCTGATGTACATGGTTGGATGTCCTAAGGATCAGTAAGTCACTGATCTACTTCGTTAGCTGAAACCCAGGAGGAACACACCTTAGCAGAATGCTCTCTAACTGTGGACGGGATAAGAGCTACAGCCTCAGCTGAAAGGGCTTTTGAGAAGGGCACTCTCAACACCCATGAATGAAAGGGACTTTCAGAAATATTTATATTTCAGAAATCATCATTTAGGGGCTTTTGTACAGTGGATACATTTTGACTTGTGAACATAAAAAGTACATAACTCACTGTCTTGGAAGAAAGAGACATACATTGGCGATATTGCAGTTTCAGTTCCAGACCACAAAATAAATAATTTTAAATATTTTACAACAGAGTAAATATCACAAAAAAGCAAGTCACACAAATGTTTTGGTTTTGCAGTACATATAAAAGCTATGTTCACACTATACTGTAGTTTATTAAATGTACAATAGCATATCATATATATATATATATATATATATATATATATATATATATATATATACTTTAATTTAAAAACTCTTTATTGCTAAAAAATGCTAACCATCATCTGAGCCCGTTGGAAAAATGAAGCCAAGAGACTTGCTGGATATAGGGTTGTCACAAACCTTCAATTTGTAAAAAAAACACAATATCTGCAAAGTGCAATAAAACACAGTGCAATAAAATGAGGCACGCCATCCACAGAATCATATCTGCAGTGTTTTGGCTACAGCCATTCACTCCAGAGTCCTGGCGCTACTCTTCTGACCACGGGCACTGGTGCGTGTATTATACATGCTAGAGACTCCAAGAGAGGGAAGAGTGCAGTAAGCAGCATCAAAACAAGCATAACGGTAGCAACATCACCAAAACAGGGTGGTCCTGAAACCGCATGAGACAGGTTGGGGAGAGCATAATATGCCACTGTCGATTTCACTGACTTGTCCCACTACCATTAGGGCTACAGCAGCAGCATCTCAGTCATAATCTGGGAACAGAATCACATGCCAGCAAACGAATTTTGGCAAAGAGAATTCCAGAGATGTCTAGTTCACATTCTTGACTCAAAATCAAAATAAGAGAAGATTAGCTTTTGCAAAAATGGTCTCAGTAAAAGAGATGCTAAATACCGGAATTCTAATTTTTCAGTCTAGTTTCTTTACCTGATCATTGTCCCAAACAATTGTCCACTGTCACCTCCTAGAGACCAGGGTCCATTTCAGACTTATGTTTGTATACAGGATCACCTAGCACTCCTTCCTCCTCTCACCAAATAAATGAAATAATCCTTTAAAGCTTCTCAGAGCACGTTGTACCTCTTTACGTCATTTTTTGGCATTGTATTTTACTTTTTTGTGTGTGTGTAGATTATTTGTGGTCTGTGTCTCTAACATATTGCATGAGCCATAATACCAGGAAACTACACCTATTCTTTCTCATCACTGCATTCATAGTGCCTGATACAGCTCCTGGCACTTAGTAGAATTTCAATTAATATATTTTGAATGATGAATGAATGAATAAGTAAATACATGGATGACTGTAGACATTCAAGAGTTTGTTGAATTGAATGGGAAAAATTTAATATCACATATTTCAGCTTAATGTCTTTATACAATAATTTTTACTTGCCATTTCATAGAAATACCCATTATATGAAAGAGTTAGCCCATAGAAATGGCTTAAGCAATAACAATATTTTTGTCTACACTAACATGAGAGAATTTCTACTGCTCTACGACAGCCTTTTCAAGTTCACATATGCTGGAAACATGGCTGATGGTCTACCTACAACCTCCCACCCCATAATAAGTGAATGATGATTTTGTTTGGAAAGACAATGAGCTACATTTTAAAAATACCCAGATTATCAAGAAATTAAGGGTGTCCATGCAACATAGTCCTGTCCAGTGAGATGTGGGCAGAAGTGCATGGATTTTCATCCCTCCTGAAACAAAAGGCAAAGCCTTATTAAGAGAAAGCTAATAGGAAGAAAGGAAGGAAGGAAGGAAGGAAGGAAGGAAGGAAGGAAGGAAGGAAGGAAGGAAGGAAGGAACCTCATCAGACATTTGTTATTCTTTTGTCCTGCTGGAAACGTGGACCTTTGTCTTGGAGATTCAGCAGCCATTTACAACCATGAAGAGGTAGCATAAAGGCAGAGCATTACACAGTTGAAAAGTCAGAGGAGAATGATGGAAACAACCTGGTTGCCTGATGCTGTCAGTGCACATTGTACCAGCTTTGGGCCACTGCCCCTGCAACCTCAGTTATGTCGGAAGTAAATTTATTTCTCTTTAAATACATTTCTCTTTAAGCTACTCTTCTTAGGTCTTATGTAGCCAAATGAATAAATAAAATAACTGACAGAATAGACTTCTTAAAATTAGGGGTAAAACATTACATTTTAAGCAATCCCATTAACACACCAAATTAACAAAATAATACTTTTCATTTAAAATAATCCAGATTATGAATTTCAGTAAAAACAAACTTCACAGTGTTCTTTAGATTTTAATCAATGTAAATGGCATGTTCATGTCTTTAAATATTTACATCTTGAAAGTATTTTCTTAATCTTTAACATAACATCTTAAACGTGTTTTGTCTTTAAAATATTTTCTTTCCGATCTCTCTTTAGACTAACTATCCAAGTCAAATTTTTCAGGTTAATTGATAAATTTTCCACTTCTTAGATTTGTTCACTGCAGGATTCAGAAATACACAAATTATGTACAATGTACATTAAATTGGTAGAAATTGACAGCTTTATTGGAGAGTAGACATGTATATCTTCACTATGTTGTACAGATGCAAAAGTTACAACCGCAAAAGAAATATCTGCATAGTCATAGCATAAATCTCTTACTGTGACTATGGCTTTCCATCAATAAATTTCATTTATATGGAGAAACTTTTAGACTCGCAAGATAACCAAATCTGGATCCAAACTAAAAGACAAAACATAAACATGACTCTTATCAGAGAAAAGGATGAGGACAGCTACAAACAGTGCACAATCAGATTAGCAGCATTTTCTGGGAAATAAATGAAAATGCCTGTAAAACAGTGGGAACTTAGGGCAATCGTTGTACTGCCCACTCTCACTTCCCGTTCATATTGGATTCCTCTCTCTTTTTTCCCTCACCCTGTTACATCTCAACATCTGTGTTGACTTTTCCACAGATGGAAGAAGCAAGTTGTTTACTGGCACGTGAGGTGTCCTGGTAACAAACCCCATTCTCCAGGTTTTCAAATGTGTAGTCTCCGCACACTGTATACTTGTATAGCAGCAGGAAATACCAGTGGTGGGAAAGTTAGACTCAACATCATGACTCTGGGGGGCTTCATGAAATCGGAGCGCACTTGGACAGACATCCCCAGTGAAGACTAGAGGCCTAAGTAAGTAGCACTGCACACTTGGCACCGGAATTCTCCCACTTTATCCACATGCAATTCTTCTTTCTCATAATTGAAAGCGTTTGCCTCTACTCCCGTCCAGTTTCTCTAGTCTCTGTCACCATAGGACCTCACCTTTCCAGTAATGCTAAATATGATTGCTTACACCACTCATGTAGTGTCGACCATGCTCCACGTACTTCCTGTTCATGACGTCCGACCCTCATGAACTCGAATGGCAGATGTATTGGTTTTCTACTAACCCATAACCAATGACAACAAATGTAGCAGCTTATAACAACACGGATCAGTTATCCTACAGTTTTTGTGAGTCAAGAGTCCAGGCGTGCTTTCGCCGAGCCCAGTGCTCAGAGCCTCGCAAGACTACAGTTTAAGGTGTGAGTCAGGCTGCATTCTCATTTCAGGCTCATTTGGGGGTTGGCAGTTTCTTGCAGTTGCAAGGCTGAGGCCCTCAGCCCCTACAGACCCCCTTCCCACAGCAGTTTCACAGCACAGCTGTTTCCTTCTTCGAGGCCTACAGAGAGTACGTCTCTACTCAGGAAGGACCCAGAACCACTTTTCAAGACTTTCACCTGATTAAATCTGGCCCCACTTTGCATTATCTGCCTTTGGATGAACGCTAAATCAACTAATTCGGGACCTTTATTCCATCTGCAAAATGCTTTGACCTTTGCCATACGATGTAAGCTAATTATAAGCAACACCCACCATATTCACAGCCCTTTCCCATCCCATATACACTCGAGAGGGAGGAATTATACGGTTTACCAGGTGGTGGGAATTTGGGGCCCATTTTTGAATTCTATCACAGTCCACCTTCTGGACCCCAAGACGTGCATCCCCTCCACATGCAAAATACATCCACCGTCTCCCAAGTCCTGCA
This sequence comes from Rhinolophus sinicus, assembly GCF_057876585.1. Lineage (NCBI taxonomy): Eukaryota > Metazoa > Chordata > Mammalia > Chiroptera > Rhinolophidae > Rhinolophus > Rhinolophus sinicus. The sequence continues at coordinate 109,341,984 of NC_142501.1, read as the reverse complement.
TTATAACAACAGCTCAGGGCTTCCAGGTATAATCTCTGAAGTACATCTCCTCAGGTAGCGTTCTTCTCCTTGTGTGCACCTGCCAGTATGATGCTAAGGACATGCGACATCCGTCTCCTACTTATTAGTATTATTATTCTTCTTATTATTTTCAGTGTACAACTTAGGGGTATGAAATGCAAGGAAAGATGAGTACCTCAGCCCACAGAACTCTAAAGTCATCCAACTTTAAAGTTGACAGGTTAATTCTTGCCACAGTTTCCAGGTACCACTCCATGCAAACACTTTTCTCATGTCATTTCTCATTTGTGATCACGGTTCCTCTTTACAAACACTCAAGAAGAGAACATAAAGCCAGAGGCTTTAAAACACGATGGAGATGGCTTACCATTGGTCATTTATTGTAATTATTTGAATGAATATAAGTAGAAGTATTTTTAAATATTTAGAAATAGTTTAAGATATTTTAAATGGTCTGCTACTTTCAGAATTTTATAAAATGTATTTTTTAAATATATGCCCTTCTTCATGTAGTCCCGGCAACTTTAATCAAAACATTACCCCTAGATGTATAAGCATTTCATGAACTCAGCTGGAGGTTAGTCAAGGATATTTCAGTCATATCTCTGATGGTGCAATCAGCTTGCATGGGACTGAGATTCAGAGCATTCTGATTCCTTGGTGCTAACTTAGATAGTTCAGTGATCATTAGGTTTGTTATTTCTGGGCCCCTTAGCATTGAGGGTTGATGCAAACAGGCCACAAAAAATCCCAGGGCCTCAATCACTTCACTGCATCCATTTGAAAATTAGACATTAAAAGTTTTATTAAACTCATTAAGAACCCCAAAGGGAATAGTTATACATATTACAGAGGTCATTCTTTTTGATTATCATCTGCTGAGATATTATTTATATTAGCTAATGTAGCATTCAGTATGTCTAAACAAAAGCTTATTTTAAAACATAGGGCATGTAAATTTTCATCCATCCATTTCTCACATCTCACGCTGTTCAATTTTGTATATAAAGTATGAATTTCTTCTTTGCACATGAAGTGACAGATTTTCAGTCATAATTTAAAAATTACGGGCTGGTTTCTCACTGATTGAACCTATGTGTTCTACCATAGAATTTTAGGAATAAGATGGATGACTAAATGAAATGCATTCTAATGAGCAAAAGTAACACTGATCATTTCTTTACATATTTGGGAATACAACTGAAAAAGTTCAGTTAGTTTTAACTATTTGATCACCTGCTTACTTTTAAGGATATTCCTGAAGGGTAGGAATGTGTGTGTGTGTGTGTGTGTGTGTGTGTGTGTGTGTGTGTGTGTGTGTGTATTGATATCATTGCATACATATGTATCCATATATAACACAATGATACTGAGAACCTTGAATCTGACATATATTTAACCACAGATCTTTTTGTTTGTCAACTCACAATTCTACTTTGCCACAATTTGATTATATTTAATCACTACTACTAACCTCCCTCCATAGCTATTTCAATGAACTTGAAATTCTAAAATTTCTAATTCATTTTTTCCTTTTAGAAAAAGGTGAGGAGAGTCAACCTATTTAGTAGGAAGCAGTACAGACATGCTGCTCTATGACATTGCTGTCCCCGAATTATAATAAGAGGACTATGAAAACACCTTTTCTTTAGCGTCAGGGCAGTCGCCTGTTTCCTGGCTGACAAACTTGGAAGTTGCCTGTATGCAGGTCCGTAGACAGAGCAAAAAATAAGAACTGACATTTGCAAGGGTGATGCTCCTGGCCCAGGTGATAAAGCCCTCGAAGGCAGGAATTATGTCTCTTTAACCCAGTACAGAAAATATCTGGTGGAGTTTGTAAACAAATAATTTAGATGATGGATGAGACTGCACTGTTAGGGATTTGTCTCATTAGAAGATTGGACTGTGACAGGGCTAGATGTGAGACTTAACTGTCATTGTTCCTCTTCCGGGAAAATATGGGTTTCAAAGGTGATGCCCAAAAGTCTTTTGTGAGTGAAAGTTAATTTTATGTTGAGCATTTTTCTTTATTATGATGACTATAATTATCATTTTTGATGTGGTTATTAGTGGTATTTTCCAGAGACTTTTATATGGGACCACTGCTGCCTTATCATGTCCACACCTCAACTGTAATAGAATTGGGCAGTATGTGAGTTTAATCCAAAGATGAAAACTTTCTAGTTATTGAAACAGTGTGAATCATTCCATAGTCTTGTCGCTTCGACAGTTTTACCTGAAAATACCTGCAGATTGGTTTCCACTGCCTAGTTTGTTCCCTAATTAGCAGGATTCTCCTGCAGGCAAACACCTGCATTAATCTTACCTGCTGGTCCAGGCATGTGAGAGGAGAAAAGCCAACAACAATATATATTCTGCAAAAAGACCCCAAACAAGCTCTTTTTCTTTGTTTCCGCAACCACATATGCAGATTTGTTATATATTGAAGTGAAAAGTGGGATCAAACACTCTCGTACATTTCTTCCTGGAAAGTCAAAGTAACCCAAATGCATTGCCAGAAAAATCATTAAAAATATTAATAAAAAATCAGCTACAGATTTGAAGAAATGAATGGATTTTTCCCATTTGACAGCTTATCAGTAAGTTGTCATTTAAAATGTTTTTCACCCTGGGAGTGTAACTCGATGATGATAGCCATGTATAATTCATAAAGGAAAATAGATTTAAATAAGCCTGCTCAGTAGTTCCGTGTGTGAAAATTCAACACACTAGTTTCTTTTCACTGTGCCTGCAGTCACTTTTTCTCCTCCAAGCTCCTCCATTCCACATTGTATTTACTTTTTGTATTTTGGATCATAATATAATTTGTTTCCAAATGTATATTTACAGAAGGCAACTTTGAGTGACACAAGAACAGCACAGTAAATGAAAAGTAGGATGGTATTTTCATGTAAATCGCATTTTATAAATATTTAAATGACTTTCTTTTGCAGAATAAAAGTGTATGAATACACTTTACATTTAAGCTACAAATTATGCTGAAGGAGTTTTACCTTGTATAGTTATTGTTCACAACAATCTCTATTAAATTTTTTTCTGTTCTTACATAATTCTTCAAGATTTTTTACTGACTGAGGTCTTAAGAACGCCAGAGATAATCCATCTGAACTTGATAAGAGTGTCACCACAGTCAACATCTAAACAGTCTTGTATTCATCCTCAAAATTTTTAAATATGATACAGAGTGAATATTAAAGCCACATTTTATTTGTAAGGACAGTTATCAAATATATGACTTATAAAAATACAATGCAATCTCATTATTTTGGATCCTACTAACTTGGTTTTTGCAATAATTTAACAATGGAAAGTATACATTAGAAAAAAAAATAGTTATGGTTTAAAAGGAAGAGCACCAAAGTATCAAATTTGAGCATTTTGAATTCCAGGAGAATAAAATGGTGGTAAAATAAAACTATAATTTATTATGTGCTTATTACATGTCAGGAACTGTGGTAGGGTTAGGATATTATTTCTATTAATGTTCAAATGTTTATGGCATAAATCATATCCAAATTTTTCATGATGAAACTACAGCCCACAGGGGTTGATTGATTTTTCAATAGTCATTTAGCTAAAAGTGGCAATTAATCCAAACCCAGGTCTGTCTGACTAGAAAATATGTGCTTTTAATTAAAAATCATTTTAATATGCTTTCAACTTATGTTTTGGACTACTATGTGTCCTATGGAAAAGTACCTTTATATTGATAGCATTTATTAATTGATATAGATATATTTTAGATTATCTTTTCCTGTTACCTAAATTTATATTTTGGTTGGTAATATAGAATGTACTTAAAAGTAGAGTTGGAAAAGTTTAATCATTCTAAATTTTCCTCCACCTATTGTTGTTAATAAGTAAGTTCTTAATATTAAAGATGTATCTCGAAAAAATAATTTAAGAAGCAGAATTGTTATTAAATTTCATGGTCCATCATCCTAAATAAATCCTGCACCAGTTACCTACACTTAGATGATTCAAATTTTGGAAAATGAACAACAAAAGAGAATTTCACTTTAGCACGTGTAATTATCACTTCACTGTGCCTAAGTCTCAGATGATAATTAACACTAAATAAGAAAATGAATATTTTATGCTGATAGATCGTTATGCAATAGAACCTATCATACAACCTCAGAAATAGTTTATTTTCAATGACTTCTTTAAAAAAAAAAGATAAATTTTTAAAACTTTGTCCTTTCCCACATATCCTCAAGGATTTTTTTATTGATTGAGACATTAAGGTTTGGACAAGAGTGTCTTATTAATAACAAAAATCACAATTCTGTGTCTTTCTACAAAAATAGGCATCAGAATCATTGAGGAGGTATTCAAAAATGACAGTGTACTTTGATGAAACATAATTATCATTATGAGATTTAAAGCACTGAAAAATATTTTTTCAGAAAACAAACTTATGATTATGAATATAGCAAGTTCTAAATTGTCAAGGGAACTGTTTTTCTCTTTTGTTAAATATCTTTGTAGTTTTTGCACTTGTGTGGCAGTTTTCCAGGTGAAAGTTTTGTGATTAATAGGTCTGTGCTGTTTTATATTTAACAAACTTGCTAACTTTCTAGTCAACAGTGGTGTGGTGATAAGACAGGAGAACCTAAATATTATGGCAAAACCCCAAAATAATAGCTGCTCAAATGAAACAGGTTTCTTTCTTTTTCTTTCACACATAAGCTGAGTTGACATGACAACTGTTCTCTGCAAAAGGCCTTATGAGCTCAGGCTACTTCTCTCTTGTTGTTCCACCATTTTTAGGAAATTACCTTTTTATTTGCATGGTCCATGGTGGTTCATTACCAGGTCTACTTTCCAGCCAGAAAGAAGAAGGAAAAGGGAAGGGAAGGAAACACCATTTACTTCCTTAAAGGTTATGAATTAGAAGTTGTATTTCCTGTTTCCTCCCATATCTTATTGGCCAGAACTAAGTCACATGGCTCCACCTAGCTGCAAAGGAATTTGGTAAATGTAGCCTTGTGTCCTAAGTCCTGTTATTATGTGAGGCAAGGTAAGAGTATAATTTAGCTTTCTCTACCATATACAGTACTCATAATGAAAAAAACAATGACCACTTTTACAATGAACATGCACTGCAATTTACAATTGGTAATATGGTGGTCCCACAATTGTAGGTTCAGAAAAAAAATCCACTGATGACACTGGTTTTTTTTAAACTGCATTTTTTTTAATATAGACTTTATTTTTTAGAGCAGTTTTAGGTTCACAGGAAAATTCAGTGGAAGGTAAAGAGATTCCCCACCTAACCCTGCCCTCACATATGCGTTTTCCATTATCATGCCATGTCATGATACATTTGTCCAAACCCATAGAATGTACCACACCAACAGTGAACCCTAATGTAAACTGTGGATTTTGGGTAATAATGATGTGTTCATGTAGGTTCATCAATTGTAACAAATATACCACTCTGGTGTAGGGTATTGATAATGATTACATTTTTCAAATTAAGTAAGATTACTTAATTTACCAATCTATTGTCTTTCAGCTTCAAATCAACCCTTCATTGCCCTGCTTGTGGTTTCTAATCTCTGCCCCGCCAACTGGCATGATGTTAAACTTGGTTGACGAGGGCACAGGCGGGAACCTAGAAGAAGAAGGGGCTCTTCATCGGGTTCCAGAGTGTGTTCTCACTCAGCAGGCTCCTACCATGTGTGGCAGCCAGTAGTACATGACATCCTTCAAGAGCAGTCTCCCCTGACACCCTGAGGGAGGGGTCCCCTTGTATCTTTCCGACTAACAGATTCTAAATGAGCTTCATATGGCCACCTCTCCATGAACAGCTTCCCTTGACACCTGAGAGGGCAAATTCTCCATGATTCCTGTGGCATGAACCTCAGGAAACTTCTCCACTCACTGGGACATAGCCAGACCCTCTCCACTGAGGTCGGATCTCAGTCCTGGGGCCTGGATCCTATTCCAGATTTTTTTCCTTCTTTGGGTGCTCTATTTCAGCTGTAGGAGTAGAATCTGCAATTCATATATTCTTTAGAGTTATTTTTTACTTCTTAGTATGCAAACTTCAGTTGCTCCAATTCTCTGTTATAGTTAATACATTTCCTGGAGAGATTTGGTTTCCTGATTGGATCTTGTCTCGTATGATTAGGTAAGCCAGGCACATTAAAACAGTCAAAAGAGTTTCCCCATTTCCTTTGTGAAATATAAGAGGCAATGGAGGGAAATGGAGACATTTGTGGCTTCCTCCTAAAATCATAGATCACCTTTTTGAGGTCTATAATTAATGTTAACACCTGGGTATCCTGAGGATTTGGTGAGAATAACTGTTACACAACTCAAACAAGACAGCACTTAATTGTTTATGAATTAAAACTTTGCATGTCTGAAAGTATTGAGAATTCATGGGAATAGAATTAGTGTGGGTGTTTTAAAAACCTAATCATTATGCTTTGATATTTTTCATTCTTTATCAACATCAGATAAAAAAAGCAAGCTTTTAGAGTTCTTCCAAAACTTGTGTTTCTTCTCCTGCACTATACTCCTACACTTTTAGGAAAGACTATTCACATTACATTTAAGAAAATGTTCAGTTTGCTAGGAAATTACACTGTTTTCTACATGACTTAATAGTGACGTATTGTTTTTGGTAGGCGTATTAGCTGCTCTGCATCCCTACACCAGATGGAAGCTGTAGCTCTGGAAATTGACTTAGATAGAACGCAGAATTTTGCTAACTGAGCTCTCAACTGGAATGTAATACCAAGAAATATTATGGTATTAATTTCTTTTTCCAAACTAGTATTTGACCTAAGAGAATGAGAAGAGATAGGTCAAGTTCTGGAAGTCAGTTGTATGCGTATAATTTAGGAAAAACGTTTTCTTCAGTCACCATTATTCATCTTTTATTATGTGTATACATTCAGTACAATATAGAAAAATCATGATTTATAGATTTTAAATGGTTATTTTATCATTATTTCAAATATATATATACATATATAGATATGTATATATATATTTCTTTAACTAGAAAATAATCTATGTTGGCTTTTATCAGCAATTTTTGCTATGCATGTTTTGTAACTGTCAAAACATTTTTTACTTTAATTCAATTTTATATATTTCTAAAACTATCATCTAAATGCAACTTTAGAAATGTGTATGTGTGCTGCAATAGCTGCTAAAGAAAAGAATGACAAAATGTTTACTCTCCGTCCTGTTTTCATAGGTCTTTTGGCGTAATGAATCATATTTATTTATAGTCTTACTTTTCTATATTTTGGTTCAACTGTCTTTAAGTTTCTTTAAGGTGTTCTTAGTTTTTTGGGATTTTTTTCTGTTTAGACCAATTTTCTATCAGAGGAAATCATGTAAATTCAGGCAAATGTTAATTGACTTTAATCAGAAGTCGTGTATAGGTAGCAGAGGGTGAAGTTAAATGAATTTTTAAGTGGAAATGATTGTACATGAACTTAATAGGTAAGGATTTTAGCATATTTATAACTTATTTTTCCAGTATAGAATTTTTTTTTAAAAATTTTCAAACATCATTCATATCACCTAGGTATTAATTTTTAGTAAGGCAACATTGTTTTCTTCTGAATGTGTTTTTCTCCCATAGAAGATACTAAATTATCTCTTCAAGTTATTTCCGTTGCATTTATTTCACTGTAGTAATTGAAGTCAATAAAAAACAGGGACATGCAAAGGTTAAGCTCTGGGTATGGGATTCTAGGAAGCTGCTGCAAGTGAAAATGCAAAGTGAGGATCAGGAAAACATGTCTACAACTAATTGAAAGTCCCAATGTCTTTGGAGTGTTATTGTTAAGATGACTTATTTTTGTGCACCATTCCACATTACTTTGCAATTAGTGACTTCTCCTCATACATTTTCACAGTAAATGTAAATATTCCAAATTTCAGCACATCGCTTTTGAAATAAAGGCCTAAACTCAAACTTTCAAGGTACCAAGCTTTATGACAGTTTTCAGCTGGAAAAGTAGGAAAATGGCTTATGTCAGCATCTAAAATTTAAGTGAATTGTACTCCAAAAGTCTGGCCAAGACTTAGTACTGAATACATGGAAATAATTCCAGGCAAAGAGCAATTTAGATCCACTGCCCTGCCCTCTGTCCTAACAACTCTTTCTGTTATTTCTTACTTCCTGTTGTCACTCAGGGTCTGTTGCATATGCCAATAGCAAGCCTTCACTAACTCCTAAACTGTTCCTATGACACTGGATGTGGAATAGTAACCCCAGTGTTTTACATTATAAACTCAAGTATTCCAAGGACAGCAATGGAGATTTAAATAGAAACAGCAATGATATACATGCATTTTTAATAAGATTAGTATTAAACAATTAGTTAAACAGACTTTCACAAATGTAGCTCAGTATGCAAGCTGAAGGCCGAAAAAAGCAGAAAATAACATACAGTCCAAACAAGAAAAAGGTGTGCATTGGATGGCGCTTCTAAGAATATGTAATTGTGTGCAGATTTTTTTTTGTTGTTGTTGTAATTTGGATGGATTCCAACTGCTCTAGAAGAAAGCATTTGCTTACATATTAAGCAAATATATGACAGAAAAACAGAGAGATAACAAATACCTACTTGTTTTTCCTTTTAAAGGAAAATGTTCAAACTTTTCACTGATGAATATACATGAAGGTATTCCATCCAGTTACATGTTTGATTCTATTTTATAAAAGTTCTTTTAAAATAAAGGAGTCATTGTGAGTCCAGGTGTTAATAGATACATGCCTTTATATTTTTTTTCTGTTTAAAGTTTTGAAGCTTGTTGGCAGATCATGGTTTGTTGAAATGGCTGACACCACGAAGTCCAAAGTAAATGAAAAGTTATTTATGTGCCAGAGGACCCCTACAGCCTTGTTAGCAGGAACACCAAGAAAACAAATCTCAGATTAACTCTCCTTTTTTTCAGCTTCGTGGATTACCTTTAATACATTGTAAATCTGTATTCACATAGAATAATATAAATATGTGTTCTGCACAATAAAGTCATTCTTAGAAGATTTCATTTCTCTTTAGTTAGAACCCTCTTTTCTTTTAAGATCGCATTTATCTTTATAGCCTACTAAAAACAAATAGCAATGCAACATTGAAAATCAATGCCTATAAAATGTCTACAGAGTGTGTAACACAAAAAAACAAGAATTACTCCTACATAATAGTTAGGTAAAGGGGTGGGGGGAACCTTGAACTTATACCATTTTTCTAGGTTAACCCCATTGAAATCTATTAGAAAAACAGATTCATTGATGCATGGTATCTGGACACGCCAACTCTTTGAAGGCACTGAAAAACATGAGATTTTAAGGAAAAATAAAATGCTATTTTTTATGAAAATTGCTGAAAAGTAAGGCAATTTAAGTTTAAATTACTAATAGAACTACCTTATGACCCAGCAATTCCACTTCTAGGTATTTATCTAAAGAAATCCAAAACACTAATTCAAAAAGATTATGCACCCCTATGTTCAGTGCAGCATTGTTTACAATAGTCAAGATAAGTAAGCAACGTAAGTGCCCATCAATAGATGACTGGATAAAGAAGAGATGGTACTTATATACAATGGAATATTATTCAGCCATAAAAAATGAAATCTTACCATTTGCCACATCATAGATGGGCATAGAGGGTATTATGCTAAGTGAAATAAGTTAAACAGAGAGACAAATATATGATCTCACTTATATATGGAATCTAAGGAGCACAATAAACGAACAAACAAAAACAGAAACAGACTCATAGATACAGAGAACAAAAGGATGGTTGTCAGAGGGGAGCGGGATTAGGGGGTGGGTGACAAAGGTGAAGGGATTAAGAAATACAAATTGGTAGTTATAAAATAGTCACAGAATGTAAAATACAGCATACAGAATATAGTCAATGATATTACAACTATCTATGGTGCCAGGTGAGTACTAGACTAATTGGGGGAATCACGGCATAAATTATATAAATGTCTAACCACTATGCTGTACACTTGAAACTTATATAAAATAATATTGAATGAAAAAATATATAAGTAGTTGTTAATAAATGCAAAACAAAGGAGCCAGGGTTGGACTTCCATTGCAAGTTATCCAGAAGATGGAAGAAGTGTTTTTTATATATATGGAATAAATACTGAGGTCAACAAAGTGATAGAAAAATTTTAAATGTGCCACGTTACACTGAACTAAAGAGGGGGAAAAAAACTCTCTGCCCTACCTGATTCTTCTTTCCCCATTTATATGTTTATTAAACACGCACGTGTGAACTATACCCTCCACTTTAATCTGGAGAGCTTTCATCAGTTCAATCACAACCTGTACCTCTTTGTGTTAGTAATGCTACGCAAAAAAGAAGGGGCCAAACTATTGAGTTTTTTTCAAATCAGTAGCAGTCACCTGATGATATAAGTGATGTCCATTTGGAGTATGTCATAAATACTTTAAATGTTCATTGAAAAACATTAGTAAACATATACTTAACTAAAAATGTATTTACCTGTATCCATCCTATACAACCTCCCACATATCTAGAAATAAAATAGTGAAACTCAAACTTAAAATGAAAGAAACTTTAAAAACTACTTTTGTTTGTTTATCACATATCTTGAATTGTTAAAGTAGACGATAAAATAAACAAAAAGAGTCATTGTACAAGTTGTCAATCTCCATTTAGTTCCTAGGCAAGACAAATGGGGCTTGGCTGAACATGCAATAACTTATGCTGCCACTGGATGGCAATGACAGCTTTTGTCTCTAAAAAGCTGGCCTTGCCTTTGCAGTTTAGTGCCACAGCCCTTAGCATTGAGTTTCTCAGGACATCAAAGTGTAAAAACACACGGGGTGACTCTCCAACAGCTCACAGTCTTTTTGGATCTCTTGCCTCTGGTCCACCCCATCCTAAAGCAGCCAATAAAGCTTCTTTACTTGAAATCACTTTTAGGAACTTGATGTTCCATAGAACGCCAAATTTACAAAAGATAAATAGGAAGGAAAAAAAATGAGGTGAGAGGGAAATACAAATAGGGGACCAGGCTCCTGTCTGCCACTGAATGGTGCTAAGCTTACAGAGGACCAGGATTTTGAGAATATTTTTGTTTGTTTAATTGTGTCTGCCATATAGGAAAAATATCCCTGTTTTTCTTCAGCATTTTATGGTCTCAATTACTTCTTCTCTGACCTGTACATACACACAAACTCCAACATGCATACATGTTTCAAATAATTGTTTGTAGCTTGGACAATTACCTGATGACAGGTTAATTTTCCAGAGTGAAATGGTTTTAAACTGACAAAAAAAAAAATCTTTCAAAAAGTTTTAGATATAGTTAGGCTGAGGAACTTGTTAGAAAAAAAAAAGTTTTTAGAGTTAAAATATGTAAATACCTAAATTTTCATCAATTCAAAGATTAATCATAATTATCAAGGAGTTCAATATTATTATAGCTTGTAACAATGAATTAATTTGGTTTTCAAGAGGGAGGAATTTAAATGCATTCACTTGAGTAAGGGCCTTTGATTCTGAATAGCCTTACTGGGTTATTTGGAAGGGAAAACCTCAAGTTATTATTTTGAAAAGTGGGGTAAAGTGTTTATATTGGTGAAGGTAAAAATAAAAAAGTTTGAGTTCTTTTATAAATATATGGAATGACTCAATACAGATAAATTTAATTGCCCTTATTTCAGAGAACATACCTATTCATTCCTCTGTATTCCTGTTTTAAATTATAAAACCCTTTGCCTATACCATGTTTTGTTTGCACAGTTTAAACAAAGGTCGGATTCTGTCACTAGCCTACAAACGTTTTCATACAGAAAAAAAAGGACACTTCTCAAAATCACTCACATCTGTGAGTTACTATTTTTCACCATATCTATACATTGTGAATATACGTACTTCAGTACAAAAATAGTCATGAGATCATTAAGTTCAACTTACGATTTCCCGAAATAAACGATAGATAATCTTAGGTGTGAAGGGGAAGCACAGGCCCAATTTTTTCTTAAATGAAAGGTGAACTAAATTTTTTTATTGGATAAAAAAGATAAATTTTAGCCATTTAATAAAATTCTTAGACTCCCATCTCTAAATTACACCTAAATGCAATATCTTTGTTATAAGAACTTAATAAAGGGATTGAAGTCATTGTTCATTTACAGTTTGATAATTCTATGAAATAGTTTCAAACAACTAAACTTTAAGTAATGACTATTTCAAATGTTCTACTTTATACTGTAGAGGAGAAAGAAAGAAAGCTAACATTCATTGAAAGCTATCTGGTACCTGGTGTTAAGATACTTTATGTGTATTATCTGGGTTTAGAGAAGTTCCTAAAATGTTGAAATCAAAATTATAGTCATTTTGCAATATCTTCAAATCACTCTTGAAGTTATGGCAGACGTTTGAATTAGAAATCAAATTTAGGGACTGAATATTTTGGTTACTGAAAAAAAAAATGAATGCAGGTTGTGATTGCCAACTCTTCTTATCCTGGGCCTGGTTTGTGTTGCCATGCTACTAGTTGTTAGCAAGGTAAGGTAATCATAATATGTTTTAGAAAAATTCTTTAAGAACAGAGAACAAAATAGGAGGTAGTGTTTTCTTTCTTCTTTTTTTTTTCTTTCAAATTTTACAGGGTCTCTTTTGTACAGGTGTTTATGTGTTTAAATATTTAATACATAAAAGTAAGAATTGAAATTCTGATTCCTATAAGTCGTAAAGTCAAGCAAATTCTTAAAGTAGTTCATATTAGGAAAATTGTTTGACAAGTGGCTATTCATGTAGTGATTTTCTATCTTCCAGCCTGTTTTTCCAATCTTCATGGTTCCCTAGGCATGGCCAGAGGGAAAATCTCAGTCCAATTAAAAGTACAGATTCCCTCATTTGCCTCTGTGCTTACTTTGCCTTTTTAGTACTCATTTCACTTGGTTAATATTTGTTCTCAGCTGTTTCCTCATTCTCTGGGTTGAACCAGTCTTCCCTCAAGTCCATTTTCTCTATAGGTCTCGCACATACACAAATAAAAATGTTTTAACTAAGGTCACTAAAAGGTTCACAGAAATCCTGGCATGATTTTAAGACTAGTCAACAATTCAGACATGAGCACCGATATAGAAAAGAGCTGCCAAATGGAAAGCCCAGGTTCTGACTCCATTTTCCTCTATCACTTGTAAGTTAATACTCACTGATAAAATACTAAAATGCCAGGAAGCACATCAAGCACCCCAGACAATGGAATGCCAGGAGATTGGCAACAGAAGGAGCGTTGCAAATACGAGTGTTACGGGACTGGGAGAAAAATCACGATGAATGCCTAATTTTTTTTCCAAGCTGGGTTCTTACGCATAAATCAATTAAATGAGACTAAAACACCAGTACAATGATAACAAAAACGAGAATTCCAGATACTCATTAACTGGCTGACAAATTTACTCTTTCCAAGTAGAAATAACCCCATTTAATGGCCTAGATGGACAATTTCAGATTCTATATTTTAAACATGCAAACAAGATTTGTTCGATAAAATGAGGATAGTAATAAGGAATAAAGGAAGCAATGAAAAGTTTATGGCATGAGAATGAAATCTGGTTTAAAAGGTTACTGTAGTAAAAGTTCAGAGTAGGTTGAATTTGTTCTCCCGGGATGGCATTTCCCTCTAATTATCAATCATATTATTTACCTTAAGACATAATATTTAAGCCTTATATATGATCACAACCTAAGTTTGTACCTGTAAGGATTAAATATATTGCTATGGCTAAGTTCTGTAATATTAGTATTGACCCTACTATATATAGAATGACAAACTCAAGATTGCATCAGTGTTTCCTTTGTATTGACATTCCTGAAGGCAGACACCAATGCTTCTGGATCACCTTCATTTTCAGTGAATATATTCCCACTTTTTCTACCAACCTTCTTGCCTAACATATGAATTTTACTGTTAAAACAGATTAATCCAAACTAATATTTTTCTTTATTAAGCACAAATCCTAATAATGTCATCATAACGTATGTGACCAAGGTACTTAATTTTAGCCTCTTATGTCCAAAAAAAAAGAAAGAGAGAGAGAGAGAGAGAGAGAGAGAGAGAGAGAGAGAGAGAGAGAGAGAGAAACAGGAAGGAAGGAAGGAAGGAAGGAAGGAAGGAAGGAAGGAAGGAAGGAAGGAAGGAAGGAAGGAAGGAAGAAAAAGAGAAAAACAGAGTTAGTATGAGGGATCCACTTATGTAGTTTTGGCCATGGCTTCTCTTCCCTTGAGGTAGCACTATATTTTTGGGTGTTGCAATACGTTTATGAAAACCTGCCTCATATTATACAGCAGATCCTCAAATAACATTGTTTTGTTCAACGTTGTTTTGTTATAACACTGATGAGATGCCCTACAAACTTAACTCTTGTTTACATCAATTAGTCTATGGTAAAAGTGGTTTCCTTAACATCCCTAGAAAGGAATGTTACATGCATGCAATGCGTTACGCACTCAGGTTTTGTAATTGGACCTGAGTTCAAATCCTGCTTCAAGTCCTACAAGTTATGTTATCGTGTAACTTATTTCTGTTTCATTTTATTCATCAGTAAAAAGATGGATAACACTTACCTAAGAGATTTGTTGCAAATGTCAGATTATTAAAATAAATGTCTGAATATGATGCTGAGATACATGAAGTTTATAATAAATGGAAGTTATGTGTATGATTTAGTGTGTTAAATTGTCATTTTTTTTCTATAATACTGTTGATGCACTGTTATGACTGCTTGTTTAGGCAGAGATGATACAGGGCCATTGGGTAAAATATTCATGGCATATCATTGTCTTATCAGTGAACACTATACTGCATATCTAATTATTGATTTTGGTAAGAGAACCTTATATGTTGCTTCTGAGGATCATTTCCATATTTAATTTTGCACGTTGTAAATTTTGCTGTGTTTATGCTTGAAAGCTTCGTGACTGTTCTAGGAACAGACATATTTATATGTTCATCTTATCCAAAAATACATTTATTTATAAAGTTTAATACTTGTTTTACCTTACACACATGTTAATTTAAAATGTACAATAAGGATTCAATTTAATAATTATTTTCCAAAAAGCCATTTATCCCAACATTATTCAGTGAGTGTTATATCTGCTCATATAAGTTCATAATGTGTTCATAGTCATATAGTAAAGTATATGTACTAGAAATAAGAATTGTATTATTACTTATATTACTCAAGGTATTACTTATGTTATTACATGTTATTAGTATATATACAGGCTAATTTATTTCTTTTAATGTGAGCATCTGTATTTTTCTTGTTAAGCAAACACTTTTTAACTAATATCAATCCATAACACAGTAATTTCAAATGAATATATCTCATTCTTTATTTTTTTTAATAGTATTCATCTTTATCCTGTTGATGTGCGTCTTGGAGTAAAAATTTCAAGGACTGTATCCATGCACAGTTTTTCTTCTGAATCCTGCAGATCTAACCATGAAAGTCTTTCTGTTTGCTCAGTACATTTGTTCTTAGTGGCAGTATTCTTGGTCCACAATATTTTTCTCTCAAATCTTTGCTCTTGTTGTTTCATCATATTCCGGTACTCCGAGTTAAATAGGATCTGAAACTGGTGTGACTTTTTTGTGACTTTTTTTTTTTTTTTTTTGCATTTGCCCAAATCGTGAGTTGTTTTTTTTTTGTTGTTGTTGTTGTTTTGCTTTAAACTTGAAATTCAAACACTTAGCCGTTTTATTCTAAGTCGTTTATTCTAACTTCATTTTTATACGTGTTGCAGGATTTAGTGAACCTTTTTGAGTTGTATACTCAGGTAATGTCCCTTGTTTATTTTTGCTAAACTCATGGAAAGTGTTCTCTTTTAATGAATGATTGTTTGGCTTCATTTGTTTTATTTCATTCTCAATGGATGCCAGTTATTTATATATATTTCTGTTTCCTCTCCTCTGTAGCATCTATTATTGTTCATAGTTTATTTTTAGGAAGCTGTCATCTTTATTAGTGATTTTGTTTTCTACAATGTCAGTTATGTTCTTTACGACAGCTGAAGCCAACTTTAATGTTTTCATTGTGATATCTTCTTCTCTCCCACATTCTCTTTATCTTTGCCAGCAATATTTCAACAATATTCAACATTCTCCCTATTCTCTTATTTTTCGCATTTTTTATCTGTTTGACATATTTATGACAAATGCTTTTTTTGTTAGCTGAAAAAAACATCCATTGGCTCAAGGTCAATGTTACTTTTTTTTTTTTTTTAAATCCTTGAGTGAGGTAAAATCTAACACTGTTGATATTTGCAAAAGGCATTGTTCCTGTTGATGGCTATCACTTTCTATTTTCGTGTTTCCAGAATCTCAGTCATTTTATCTGCTCTCTCTGATGATGTGTATCTTTCCTAGCCAAATTCCAGGACCCAGCAAACATTTAAGTAGCTTGGTTCCACAAAAGTTAGGCAAAATATTACCCTGTGTTGCTTGTCCTTCAAGAGAATATTAGGAGATAAATTAGTTCCTAGATAATTTAAAACATTCTGTAAATTCTCAGGATAGATTATTTTCAGGATTTTGCAGTGTCCTAATTCCTGTTTCCTCTTTCATGTCTAAGGAAGCAATGCTCCTTAAACCTACCAATTTTCAGTCTTATCCAACGGAAAGTTCTGGACTTCCATAGAGTGAAGATAGATAATGACAAGGTTAGGAGAGGGTAGACCTGACCAACTCTGAAATGAGAAGTAAGAGTTAATAGTAACTTTAAACTGTATCATTGGTGCCTTGGGTTATAGTATTTATTGGATCCCATTTGGATGGATAAAATATTCCTCTCTGTATTATGACATTCTGATTTCAGATATTCAGACATAGCTTTGCCTCTAATCATTTATTAACTGGCCTATATAATCTTTCAGTCCTTAGATTTAAAAATATTTTATCTGTATTCTTGGTTTCGTCTGCTGCTATAATTTATTTTTCTGTATTACCAAGGATGTACCAAAGATATGGCACAGGTAGGCAGCTATCACCAGAAGTTACACCATTACTTTCTAATGTGAATTTCAATGTATTTAATAATAGATGGCGATGCTCTTTACTGCCTATTGATACATTTGCCTGAATAATTAAGATTTATCATGATATTAAAAATTCAAATAATGCAAAATTTAATGCAATCCCCTTTGAGAAAATTTCACCTGAATGGAATAGCTGATGATACACCTTTAAAAAAAACTGTGAAAATAATTTTTCTTGAACTTTGGAGAAGTGTAACATGCAAGAAAAGTAGACTTTTGTTTTAAAATTCATATTTTTATGATTATGGAGCAAATTTTGTGCAACTTTATAGAAAAATATGAAATTCCAATTTAGAATTCCATCATGAAACTACACCGTTCTAATTTCTCCAGGCCACGGTTTGTTAATATTCCACAAAGTCCCAGGATGCAACTAGAAGACTGCATTCAAATCTATGAACATGAAGCAATCATGCTCAGCAGAGTATAACAATAATTATAATAGAGATTAAGTAAAAATAATTAGAAAAAGTTCATCTAGTTTTGATGTATTAATTATTCTGACCCTGTTCTATTCAGAGTCTAATTATCTGGTTCAGTGAAAATGCCAAGATTTCTACGACTCATAAAAATTACATTCAAGTAATTATGTCAGCAAACTAAACAGTATTCATTTACCATGCCTTTTTATGCACACATTTGAATATGCTTTTTTAACTGTTTTTGCTCTTTGTTCCTATTCATGGGAAATAATACCTGTAGAGAAATTTGAAAGTCAGTTGCCCTCTGAGTGTAATGTGCAATTCTTGCTGATATTCTTCTTTTGTGAGACTGCTGTAAGTCTCATATAACCTTTGTTTAAAAAACATGAATTAAAGTTCACTCTTCAGTTGTTACAAAGAAATCTTTAAAACCTGTAGCTGTAGTTTTTCTTTTCTTTTTCTTTTTTCTTTTTTTTTTTTTTTTAAGTTTAAAGCAGTAATACAAAGTATCTCTTAGAAAGTTTCTTACCTTGGGTAGCTCAGAGGCTGACTAAAGTCTGTTGTTATTTCTGCAACCCATATTTTCTTTAGAGACATATTATGGCATCCTACAAAAGAATCTAGATTTAGAAAAAAATATATGTGTACGTGATATCTTAAACTCATCAGCAAAGTGGTAACATAGCTCAACATCCAAAATCACTCAGCTCTTTTAGGCCATGAGACATTTTACATTATTATGGCACAGTTAGAAATTTCTTAATTCTGACAGCTAAGTAGTTTCATGTGACAAAGACACAGAGTTATACTAGTGAGGAATTTAATATCTATCACATCCCTTATAATCTCTTTTATTATTTTAGTAAAATATTTGATGGACATTTTAAGCATAAATTTGTTCCCTGAATTACTCAGATTACTGCTTAGTTTTATTTTCTTCTTCGTGTGGATAGACAGGCACAAACTTAGTTGAAAACATAACCTTCAATTATATTCACATTGAGAAAAGTATATTAACAGTTAAGGCTTGAAGTCTTTCCTTGGTGTGCTAGTAATAAGATATATCTATATACACAAATATATATATATATATATATATATATATATATATATATATATATATATATATATATATATATATTTGTCAAAAGGGAAATACGTCTTCCTTGGTTCCCAGTTGATTTTTCAAGTACTATAAACTAACTCCAAACTTTATCCAAGATGGGCAGGGGTAGAAGAATCAAGGAGTGTGATTAAAATACATGGGCTTGAAATGAGACAATGATGAGAAAGAGTTGGAATTTTTTACATAAAACATACCCAAGAACCAAGGCAAACAGGCAAGTCTTTCTCACGGCCCTGCATTCATTTAACGCAGATTCATCCAGATAAAACTGACCTGAAGCTAGGGATGGAGATGGTGGTGGAGTCAAGTGGTCGCAATGACGTGATTCCTTTGTGTTTTATATAGGTATCCATAGAAATCACCCTGCTGGTGCCTCCTCAGGAGAATTTCTTGTTGGTCTCCACTTTTGAACATACATTAGAGATATTGGTCAAACATAATGAGGTGTCTTGAGAAACAATAAAACTTTCCAGAGAAAATGTCCTTCTTTGTATTTGTCAGCTGCACTCAGTTCCCAACTTGTCCTGAAATATCAGACATTGAAAATCAAACACTAACATGTCATACGTAGAAGTCTGCATCCACGTTTTATGTAGAATGAGAACTTAACCTTCTTCACAGATTCCTATAACCATATATACACACAGTAAGTCACTTCACCCCACCCTAAAATAGCAGAAGGGTAAGGAGTAACTAATACTTGTATGTTTTGATATAGAGTGTATCACTTTAACTGTTAGGTGGTTCCTTTGAGCACAATGCTCTTATTGCTACGATACAGAAATAAGTTCATAGAAATGTATGCTTGCAGTTCACTATCTAAATTCATGGCCCTAAGGTTGTAAGTAGGATTTGACAGTGGCTTCAGTAGGGAGATGGCTCATCTCACCTGACTTGTGTAACCAACCTTCCACACTGTGTGCCCTCCTCATCGTACCTCATACCACTGGGATGAACAAGATGCCACCAGATTACCTTTGCCCTGCCCCCTCCACCCTCCACCTAAATTCGCTGCTCAGTGGATATGCCCCGTGTGGGATATCTCAGGGCAATTTCTGGGGGCTCTGGGAGGAGACCTCTGGGAGCTCTCCCAACCCCTTCAATTTGTCAAAGGTGTTCCCATCCTGTCAAGCTCCCTGCGTCCCTGGAATTTGACCTAGAGGGTT
Organism: Rhinolophus sinicus; assembly: GCF_057876585.1. Lineage (NCBI taxonomy): Eukaryota > Metazoa > Chordata > Mammalia > Chiroptera > Rhinolophidae > Rhinolophus > Rhinolophus sinicus. Next base: position 109,322,147 of record NC_142501.1, on the reverse strand, counting down.
AGAACCATTCTCAGGGGTCTGCTTAAAACTGAGTTCCAGATGCACCCCTTTGGTCTCCTTTTCTTCACTCTTGGTGAAACTCAATAATTTTGGAGCCAGAAAAATTGTTGTAATGGTCAAGTGTAGTAATTGTGGCTATAGCGTCACAGTACTTGCTTCCAAATCTTTTTTTTTTTTTTTTTTTTAATAGCTGTATGATATTGAGCCCACACTGAACTCCTATGGTCTGTGATGTGAGGAAACAATGGCCCTACCTCATGTTTGAGATTAAATAAGTGAATTATGTGAAGCCTTAGAGAAGTGCTTGGCAAATAGTTCGCACTATGTAAGTCTTAGCTATAAAGTAACAATGCTATTTCACATTTTCAAAGTTGTTATTAATTGTTATTATCATTCTCTGCATAGTGATTTATGTAACAAGCCATGTCCCAAATCTGCCAGGTTTGGCTCTTGGTACTCAAGCAAATAATTTAGAAGTCCACAATACGTGTTTTGTTTTGTTTTTCTGTCAAATGTGTGGTGTTTGCAGATGAACAGCATTTTGGATTTCAGATCCTTATCCTTATTACATAGTTTAAAAACTTATTGAGAAGTTCAATTGGCCTTTTTGTTTTAGGTTATGCCCACTTTCATCCAAGGTAGCAGATGGCATTGGCTCTGGGCTGAAAGGCCTCTAGTCAATACAAAGATATATGAAAACTAAAGGATCCCAGTTTAAAAATATATATTCACATGTATAAATTTGTGCCATATAAAAGTTTGATGAGAGAGAAAAAGAAGTTTTGATGGCTAGCAATTAAACAGGAAATTCCTCTTCTTGAAATCTGTCAATACGAATTATATGAGATTAGGGACTTTCTCCTGCAGGACCCCAATCAATCTTACTCCTTCGTAGAACAAACATTATCTTTATCACGCAGATAGCGAGACTGATTCTTCTCTGCCAAGTGAGTGCACTAGTAAGTGAACAGTAAGTAGTAACACCAAGATTTAAATTCGTTTTCTCTACGCAAGCACCCACCACTGGATGAATGGATAAAAAAGATGTGGTGTATATACACAATGGAATATTATTTAGCCATGAGAAAGGAGGAAATCCTGCAATTTGTGACAACATAAATAGACCTCAAACATATGCTGAGACAAATCAGAAAGAAAAAAATAAGTATGTTATGATATCAGTTATATGTGGAATCTAAAAATGTCAAACCTGTAAAAAAACAAACAGTGAAACAGTGGTTACCAGGGGATTGAGGGCACGGGATAAGATTGATGGTATTTAAAGGTACAAACTTGTAACAAGTACTACATAGACATAGAGATCTAATGTACAGTATATTGAATATAGACAATAACATTGTACTAAAGTATGTAATGTGGAAAATATTGTTGCAACAGTAACTATATCACAATATATAAATATATCAAAGTAACATGCTGTATACCTTAAATTTATACAGTGCTACATGTAAATGTTTACTTTTTTAAAAAAATTTGTGTTTTCTGAGAACAAATTGTTGGTTACTAGATGGAAGGGGGGTTGGGGGCTGGATGAGAAAGGTGAAGACACTACAAAGTACATATTGATAGTTACAAAATAGTCACAGGGATGTAAAGTACAGTGTGGGAAATATAGTCAATCATATTGCAAAACCTATGTATAGTGTCATATGGGTACTAGACTTGTCACGGGGATCACTTCATAAGTTATATAAATGTATAACCAATACTCTGTGTACCTGAAACTAATACAAAATAATATTGGATGTCAGCTACAATTTTAAAAATATTCATAGGGACATGAAGTACAGCATAGGGAATATAGTCAATAATATTGTAATGGCTATGTACAGTGTCGGATGGGTACTAGACTTATTGGGGTGATCACTGTGTGAGGTATATAAATGTCTAATCACTATGTTGTTTTGTACACCTGAAGCTGATTTGAAAAACTCTGATGCTCAGTGACATTTCCTGCTCCAGAACGGCTTCCTCTTTATCTTCTATTCAATGCCTATGTCACTTCCGATCCATGCATTCCTCACCTGGTCTTCCATGCCCGCATCGTATGGATTTTGGAATTCTGAAATTTAATAAAGCTATATGTCATACCGTAATTGCCATGTTTTCTCTTTGTCTGTCATGATTCTACGTATAAAGATTTTATGAGTTTTTTTTTTTTAGTGGTTGGGATCATATCTCATAAGGCCGTTTTCTTCTATGCCCTATAATAGTAAGAGTTGAAAAAGTTTTCAGTGACACATAATTTACTGTGGTTGTTAAATTAGGCCATAGGGAGGTGGTTTTAGTGTCAGGATGAATTTACTGCCTCAACTTTTAGAATGTGGAAGCTCTACAGAGCTCAGGAACTATTGACCAGTTTTCTTTGACTGTAGTATTAACTGCTGCTGAGAGGATGCTCGTGGCATGATCTACGAGTACGCGTGCACAATCCCGAGGGAATGTGTACTCCAAGGCAAATTCATAGTGGTAGTGGTGAAAAAATAAAAAGCAGTACGTAAAAACTCTGAACATCACTATTTTTTATTTTTTATTAAATTTATTAGGGTGACAATGGTTAGTAAAATTACATAGCTTTCAACTGTACAATTCTGTAATACATCATCTATGTATCACATTGTGTGTTCACCACCTAGAGTCAGTTTCCCTTCCATCACCATGTATTTGACCTCTTTTACCCTCATCTACTATCCCCGCTCTCTGATAACCACTTAACTATTGTCTGAACTTTGTTATGTTCGAAAAAGCTGTTTTTTTGGTTTTTTTCTTTGTTTGTTTTTTTATTAAATTAAAGATCAATCATTTCAGGGATAAGAAGCTATATTAAAGTTTTTGCATAGAGACGTAACTTTAATATTTACCTAAGCCTTAGGTAGTTAAGTTCTGGTAAGCTCTATAAGGGAGGGCAGAAGCAAGCAAGATAAAAGTGTCACTAACAACAACACATTTAGGTTATCCCAAAATAATTGGCAGAGGTAAATGAATTAATTTAAGCTTTTAGGTCACTATTCTAACATAAAGGTGACCATCTGACTCTAGAAAGAAGAAATTCACTTTGCTCAGCTTTCTGGCAAGTAGAGTTTGGAAGGCTTAAACTACTTTATGTAAGAAGAGTGCATTAAAAAAGTTGGGGAATTTCCAAGCTTAAGACCTACATGGTAACACATACCAGAAACGGGAGTGCAGGTGACAGTGAAGGTGTAATTTGCATCTATGAAGAGAATATAACACTTTATTACCAGGATATTCTATACCAAAATCTGTAGACGTATGGACTGTCTCATCTTTGAAAACTTTAAGTAAGTATATTTCATATGTGTATAAATACGTCCACTAAGATTCATACTTTTATTGTGGTTATGATGTATCTTTTGTAAGAATGTATCTTTTGATATTGTAATGATGAAATATCATCTGTCACGGAAAAATGGAAAGGTAAAGCAAAAACTTCTAAAAAGATTAAAAGTACTTTGTTCATGTTCACATAGTAAATACTGTCTTCTTTATCTAGACGCATTAAAATTCTGAAGGAAAATGGATATTTGTCATAAAAAATATAGGATCTTAAATTTTTGAAGTGTTGGAAGCAATGAAGCGACAAAGAATAAAGATATCTGAAGTTAAAAAAAAAATTGCTGGATTTATTATTCAAAGCAACTAGATAGCAAAGAGGTTAAACTTGGAGGGAATTAGGCCTTTGCAGCTCTAAATTTTATCATGACATCTTAGGAAATCTTAGACTTCAACATTTTTAGATCTTAGATCCCTTACCTAAAAATATTAATGTGTGTACTAGATAACCTTTAAGCTCCCTTTACATTATGTATTATAGAAGTATATTACATTAACTTGGAGTATATTTTAGACACATCTTGAAATCCATATTTTAAAAATTCTCTCTTAGTGGAAAAGAAAGATGTCTCTTTCTTAAGATGCAGGTGAAATTTTAAACTAGGTTAGGCAACATGATTCGTCCTCATTTCTTCCAAGGAAACACATTCTGATTCCACAAAATGCTGTATCATCTTAAAATAGTTTTGTGGATATTTCCTTTATGAACAGAAATTTTGTCCAGTAAAAATATGTAGGGGATGGGTAATCCACCGCTATCAATTTCTCTCTGAAAATAATCTTTAATTATGTCTTGCTTTCAGCTTATCCCTAAGGAGAGAGACGTTAACTTGTCAAGCTGGATACTGATCCCAAAGTAGAATTTAATATTTTAATGCATTTAGAGGTTGTAGATCTTTTCAGCTGGGTACAAATAGATTGATCTCCAAGTTGTAATGGCTTATAACTTAACTAGACCTCTAACCAGGTGCCTGAACTGCTTAGTAAATTAGTTCAGTTGAACTCGTCCTACTTAATTCAAAGGTTCTTAGTTTTGATCTGTAGGAAAAGTTCATGTATCTGGAATATCAACAAATAACTAACAAACATATTACATGAAATAGTTTGTCAAACATCCTTTTGTTCTTTGTATTCTAGATGAACTGCTAAAATAATTTCATTTTATATATACTTGAAAGGAAATGAAATATATACCTCCTTTGGTCTAATTTTTAAAAATATTAAACATGTTAAATACACAGAAAGGTGTTAAGTAGTGAGTATTAGCACACACCTAAGCACACATCATCCAGATTTAACTAATGGAAACATTTGCCATATGGCTGTTTCATAACTTGCCTTTTTTTCGGGGGGAGGAATATTGGGGAACAGTGTATTTCTCCAGGGCCCATCAACTCCAAGTCATTTGTCCTTCAATCTAGTTGTGAAGGGTGCAGCTCAGCTCCAAGTCCAGTCGCCGTTTTCAATCTTTAGTTGCAGGGGGCACAGCCCACCATCCCATGCAGGAATTAAACCATCAACTTTGTTGTTGAGAGCTCAGGCTCTAACCAACTAAGCCATCCAGCCACCCCCATAACTTGCTTTTTATTCCACATAAAATTCTGGAGATGTACACACATTGACTAATGTATATATGATTCATTAATTTTAACTGCTTTATTCCCTCATAAAAATATACCACAGTTTTTTATTCTTTCCTTTATTGATATAATTTGCTTTTCTCTAGTTTTTCTTGATTACAAATAATGCTGCTGTGAACATTCTAGCACATTTCCTGTTGTGTACATGTGCAAATCATTTTTCAGGTTAAAGGCCTGATAATAGAATTCCTAGATTATTTATTTACACATTCATTTTTATTAGATATTATCAAATTTGTTTCCAAAATTGTTAGCCAATTTCCATTCCCAAGATGCCAAACGGTGATGAACGCCATTCCTAGTGCTGCTGTATTTCAAGACATTTTCTATATCAGAGATACACTCGGTATTATTAAATTTCAAATCTATCTCTATCTCTGTATTTGGCTATCTATCTGTATCTATCTACCTATGAATAAATGATGCTTTATTCTTTTGTAAGTTTGTATTTTCAGAAAGTTAAGTTTAAACATACATTCATATATTGGCCATTTGGTCCCCATCTTGTCTGAATTGAGCTCATTGAGCAGAAAATATTTAGTAAAAATGTAAAATATTAAGGGCACCAGCCATGCAGATATCTGAGGGGAAACTTTCATAGGCAGGGAGAAAAACATACACATGTCTTCATGGGAGAGTATCTGGTAAGAAGAATCCGTGTAACCAGAGAGCCATTAATAGGTGAATTCAGAGAGGTAAGGGGTGATAGAGAGTATACATTGGAAAAGGCATTGTGAACAGTTACAGTAAATTTGGCTTTTATGCTGAATGAGATTGGGAGTCTTTGGATGATTTTGGTTAAGACAGTGGCATGAATAGCTTAATTCTAACAGGTCTCTCTGGCTGTAACATTGAGATCAGACATGATGACAGAGCAGGAGCAAGGAAACTAGTGATGAGGTTACTAAAAAAAAAAAAAAAAACTAGGCAAGAAGTAATAGTGACTTGGATCATGGTGACAGCAGTGGAGGTAGTAAGAAGTGGTAAGAATTTGGATATATTTTAAGATAGACCCAAAAATATGTATCAATAGGTTAGATGTCGGCTGTAAATGAAAAGAATGAGTCAAGGATGACTCAAACTATTTGCATTAAGAAATAATAAGACTGGATTTGCTTTGTAGAGAGTTGCCTTCAGGAATTCTGGGCATTTCAAAGAATGTTGATGTGTCAACCAGAACTAGTATGGCTATAGTTGACTAAGTGTTTGTAGTAGAATCAGAAACTTCTAAACTTTAAGTAGAGATGTGAAATGAGATGTCCTATGAAAAAGTCAACAGTTTCAAGTAGATTTGTTTGTAGGCACAGGAAATCAACCACCCCCTCCAAAAACTAAAGGAAAAACTGGTGGGAGGGGAAGAGATTATATATAAAATGTATTTGAAGTCATTGGACAGTTACTAAGGAGATGGACTTGAGGGGCCAAGATTCCAAATGGTGATGAACCCTATTCCTAGTGCTGCTGTTTACTTCAAGCCATTTTCTGCTTCCCAAACAAAAGCTGATAGCTTGAGAAATTGTGCCAAGGTGACAAAGGAACTGAGTGACTGAGAAGAGTTTCTAGCAACTTCATTAATGGGGGAATAAAAGTGTGGGTTCCACAACTGTCAAGAAGAAGGGGCTGCCATAAACACTGCAGGGATACAGTTGTGAAGTGCTACACCAAACAAATGAGGGGTGACATGGAACTAGAAGAGCTCTTACAAGGACTGAAGCCTCTCTTTGAAACATCTTACTCTTTAATAGACTAAATTACTTGGGATTGCTAGTGCCCATAGTCTATCTGCAGAAACGAAATAAAAGTAAATCCTCTCTGGGAGAAGGCATTGTGGTCCAAGGTCTCATATTCTCTTCTATAATTTTTAATACAAAATGTCCAGTTTAAAATAAGCAGGCATAAGAGAAAACAACACCTGCATGAAAGTAGAGACAAGAGATAAAAGAAACAAACACATAGGAATCCCAATGCTAGAGTTATCAGAGCCAGACAGTAAAACAACAGGGATTAATAGGTTTAAGATCTTAAGTGATAAGATGGAGAATTCAATTAACTATTAAAAATAAGCAAATAGAAATTCTAGAACTGAAAAATCAGTAACTGTAATTAACCAAACAAATATATTTAACAACAGAAAAGACTGAGTTGTTTAAAAAAATTGTAGATAGATAGATGATAGATACATACATACATACATACATACATACATACATAGGTACATAGATAGATACATAGATAGATAGATAATGGATGTAGATATACATACATACCCAGGTTAGGTTGAAAATGGTAAAGCAAAGTAATACCAAAAAATAGATAAAAGTAAAAAACACAATGGGACCATAAGAGGAGAGGAGAAAGAAAATGATATGGGAAAACATTTGCAGAGGTAATTGCAATGAATTTTCCAAACCAACAAAAGATTTTGAGACATAATCTTGAAAGTCAGCATATATCAAGCAGATGAAAAAAAAAAAAAAAAAGCACATTTAGGCACATCTAGCATAAATTTTAAAAATTAACAGCAGCCAAAGACCAATTTCTGTTTTTCCTTCAAATGAGGAACAATACGATTGAGGGCTAATTTTCAACAAAATTAATGAAAGACAGGAAACAATGAACAGTATCCTCAAAATGCAGGGAAAATATATCTACCAATCTAGAATTCTATATCCAGCAAAAGTGTCTTCTGAAAAATAAAGGTGAAATAAAGACATTTTAAGACAAACAAAACCTGAGAGAATTCATCACTAGCAGACTTGCACTGAAGGAAACAGTAAAGGCAATTCTCAGGTAAAAAAGAAAAATAACCAAGTAAGGAAACCTAGAGATGCAGAAAGAAATGAAGAATAAGTGATAAAGAATAAATATGTGAGTAAAACTAATAAATAGTAATGATATAAAACAATAATAATAGTGTATTGTGGGATTTAAAATATGGATAGAAAACTAAAATATATGAAAACCAACGTGGAAACAAAAATGTGTATATAATTAAATTAAATGTAATTGACTATTATATTGAATGGCAAAGATTTTCAGACTAGATAAAAAAAAAAAAAATCTGTCACTTGTGAGTCAGACCTAAATTATCAGGAGGCATAATGGTTAAAAATAAAGTATACGAAGATATACAATGCAAGAGACCCAAAGGAATCTGGTATAACTATACTAACATCAGAATACGTACTGGTTGTCTGTAAGCTTGAAACCATTTCTAGAGATAGAGAGGTACATTTTAGTCACAATTATTGTTACATTAACAATCCATCAGGAACATTTGACAATTTGTAACCTATATACACTAAGATATATTACATAGCCTCAGAATATGCAAAACAAAACTAAAATTTAAAAAAGAAATGAACAAAGCCACAATCTACTTCTTAATTGAGTTTTTAATCTTGGATACATGTTTATTTTTTCAATTGCTTTTTAATTTTAATGAAATGATCATAGTTTTGTATTCTTCATCCTGTGTTTATCATAAATTAGATTGATTTATGAATATTTGAAGGAACTTGCATTCCTTAAATAAACCCAATTTAGCCATATGTTCATGCTGTATTATTGGATTATTTTTTTTTACACATTGCTTAATTTAACTTGTTATTTTTTTATTAAGGATTTTTAAACTGTATTCAAAAGAGTGTAATTTTACTTCTTATAATATTTTAATCAAGTTTATTAATATGATTATGCTAATCTAGTAAAATGAATTGGAAATGATTATCTAGTTCTCTTCTTTCTATAAAAATTTGTGTAAAGTTTAACAGAATGTGACAGTGAAACCTTCTAGGCCTGGTGATTTATTTTCTTCACTTTCTGTGGCCACCTTTTTATTTTCATTTAAATTCAGTTTCTTTAATGAATATATGTTTACTTTAAACTGTTTACTTTATGTGTATTCATTTTGTTAAATGGTGTTTCTCATCTAACTTTTAAAATTCATCAGCATAGAATTGTGTGCATTAACTTTTTTGCCTTTTAATGTCTGTAGCATCTGTAGTAATAGTCTGTGTTTCATTCTTGCTATTGGAAATGTATATTTTTTTTCTCTTAACTCCCTCATCAGTCTTGTTAGGGGTTTATAAATTTTACTATTTTTAAAAAAAATCCAACTTTTGTTTTATTATTTTATTGTATTGTTTTAGTATTTCATTGGTTTCTGCTCTTTTCCATAAAATTTATTTCCTTTTGCTTATTTAAATTAGTTCTCTTTTTCTAGCTTCCTAACTTAGAAACTTAGGCATGTAGACCACCTTCATTCTTTTCTACCGTAAGCATTTAAACATGTAAGTTTTATTCTGCATACCTCTTAAACTGTAGTCTATACATTTTGATATGGTGTATCTTCATCATCATTCAATTCAAGACATTTTCTAATTTCACTTTTAATTCTTCTTTAAACCATGCATTATTTAGAAATATGTTATTCATCTCCCAAATATTTGAAGATTATATATATATGTGTGTATATATATACATATATATGTATATATATATATATATATATATATATATATATATATATATATACACACATACATATATATAGATATAGATATAGATATCTTTATTATTGTTGTCTTATTGAATTCCATTGCAGTCAGATCATATTATCTGTAAGCATTTAATCTTTGAAAATTTGTTGTGACTTGTGCCATGGCACTTCATATGGTCTAGATTGATGAACATTTCATCTGTATCAGAAAATAATGTGTATTCTACTATTGTTTGGTTTAGTGTATGATAAATTTCAGTTAGGTCAAAGTGATTAATAAATATGACCCAGATATTCTGTATCTGTACTGCTTTATTATCTCATTCTACAAATTACTGAAATACAAGGAAGTCCCCGTGTCACACATCCCTTCTGGTACTGCAATTTCTGTCAAATAAAAACATTTTGGTGTGTTCTCATCTACCTTATTCACCGGATATGGCACCAAGCGACTTCTGGTTCTTCCCCAAAGCCAAAAAAGACCATGAAAAGCAAACATTTTGAATCGATTCAAGACATCAAGGCAGCCACGGCAGCGCAACGAGTTAAACACACTCACAAAAAACTTCCAGAAGTGCTTCAGAAAGTGGCAAGAACTAGGGGGTAAGTGCGTTCAAAGCAAAGGGGAGGACTTTGATGGAGATTAATGGCAATGTGTCTTTTAATGTAATATGTTTGTGTTTTTTTAATTTAAACATTCCCTGTAATTTTTTATCACACCTCGTATGTTATATTTAAATAAGTTATAAAGTTACCATACAGTGTATGATTTCTGCTTAAATGGTCAAATGTACTAAGAAAATTAAGAGAAGAAAAAATATATAGTTCTTTTTATTGATGCACATACTTAACGCATTTGGTGTTCTTCATTCCTTTCTATAGCTGGGAATTTCCACCTTGTGTCCTATCCCTTCAGCCTGAAGAACTCCTGTTAGTGTTTCTTGTACTACATGTAGTAATATATTTTTTCATTTTCCATTCATAGCCAGAAATTGTTATTTTTCCTTTATTTCTGTTGACTAGTTTAACTGGGTATAGAATTTCTGATTAACATGTTTTTGGCACTTTAAGATGTTGATTCATTCAATTCTGCCATGCATTTTCTCTACCATTGCTCCCCTGTAAGTAATGTTTTGCTGTTGTTATTGTTGTTGTTGTTGTTGGGTGGTGCTTTTGAGACATTTTCTTTGTCTTAGTTTCCAGCAATTGTACTAGAATATATCCAGGTGTAGTTGTGTTTGCATTTATCTTGTTTTTTGCTTACTATGCCCCTTGGAACTTTATTTATGCTGAGAATTTTTTGATAATTATATCTTCAAATTATTTTTTTCTGTATTCCTTCTCCTCTTCTTTTGTAATTACACATACACATATATTAGATACTATCCAATAGGCAACTGAAGCTCTATTTATTTTTTAAATATTTTTCTCTCTTTTTATTAGTATTTTTCCAGTTTTATTGAGATATAATTTACCTATAATATTGTACAAGTTTAAGATGTAAAACATAAAGATTTGGTATATGTATCATGTTGAAAAATGATTAGAACAGTACATTTAATTACATTCATCAACTTATATAGTTAGAATTTTTTTCTTGTGCTGAGATCTTTTAAGATCTAGTCTCTTAGCAACCGCTGGAGAGGTCCTCTCTCAGAGTCAAACACCACATCTACGAAGACCCATCTTTCTTCTTGGGGAGTTACATAAAGGAAAGGGCTGATGTCTCACTATAAAACTACTTATATGTCTACTACATTAGCAAGAATGGAAACCTATCTAAGATCTTTGTGGGTAGAATTTAAACTTATATCTCAATAGAATTTACAAACACAAGGATATACAAATATAAAATACAGTATTGTTGACTATAGTCACCAGGTTGTATATCACATCGCCAGAATTTATTTATCTTGTAACTGGAAGTATGTACCATTTGATCACATTCACCCATTTCTTCCAAACCCCAGTCCCTGCCTCTGATAACCACAAATACGTTCTCTGTGTCTATGATTTCAGGTCGTTTAGATTCCACATATAAGTAAGATCATATAGTATTTTTTTTCTTTCTCTAATCTCTCTCTTCCTTAGAATAGATAATTTCCATCAGTAGAAATTACATAATCTAAAAATGTGCTGAATTTCACTACTATCTCCAATCTGCTGTCTATCTAGTTAACTTTTCATTTCAGATACTGTAATTTTCAGTTTGGGAATTTCTTTATTTTCAGTTTTCAGTTCTCTGCTGAGATTCCCCTTATGTTCCATCATTTTGATTTTTAAAAATGTTCTGAACATATTTTTAGAAGATACATAGAACTTTTCTTCTAATTCCAAAATTTGTTTCATCTTGGAATCTGTTTCTATTGACTACATATTTTTCCTGACTAGGGTCACTTTTGCCTACTCTCTTGCACATCTAGAAAATTTTATCATATGCTGAATATTGTGACATACATTATAGAGACTCTGGATTCTGTTTTATCCCTTTTAAGAGTGCTGATTTTTATTCTAGCAGGCAGTTCACATGTTTGACCCCAAACGCTAAACTCTATTTCCCCTGTTTTGGGCAGCAGCTAAAATCTCTGTTCAGATCTTTTAGACTTGCAGCTTTTGATTTCTGTCAGCCTTGCACGCTCCACCATGTGTGCACAATTCAGTTTATAGGTTATATAAAGATTATGAGGTTACTTTCTCTGTGTCTCACTCTTTTCCACGCCCTCCCTCTCCCACCCACACCCCCCACACCCCCACACACACTAACTTTCAAACACTTTGTAAAGCCTGAATTCTGTTCTTAGATTCCATAAATCAGTTAGAATATAGCTTTCTGACTGAGTTTGGTCAAGTTAAGATCCGGGAATATTCTGAGGTAGAAACAGTATAATTTCAGTATAAAATGAAAATTTTCTCAAAGCATTTCCTTTCCTTTCGAGTATCAGTCATCTCTTTTCTTTTGGCCACATTCTAGTGACTCCAAATAACTGACCTTAATACTTTTTCTAGAATGTATAATTGTTGTCTGTGGGATATCTATAGAGGAGCTAGTCAGACACAAATTACTCTGCCATTACCGGAAGTTCAATCTCTCTTTCTTATAATAGTTTAATCTACCTGGAGGGATCCTCTCTCAGAGTTATACACCAAGCCTACAAAGACCTATCTTTCTTCTTGGTGAGTTACACAAAAGAAGGGGCTGATGTCACGCTGTCCAGCGACTTACATGTCTACTACATGAGCAAGAATGGAAACCCATCTGAGATCTGCTTTGTGGCTAAAGTATAAACATACGCCTAAACAGAATTTACAAACACAAGGGATTCTAGTGGAGAATAGCCTGGAGGTTGCTCTGTTACACGTGAGGTTTTGTTGATTCAGTCAGTGACCTTAAGCTGGGAGTAATTTTCTTACTCCATAAAAAGAGAGGCATGGATACATACTTTCACCCAAAGGATACTAGGTAAAGATTTTGTTAGGTCTAAAATGTTTAAATTTCTTTAAGAGAAATGCTATGTAAACAGAATTTATGTCTTATATGAGAAATACTTTTTCTTTCAGTTTCTAAACCACTCCCCCAATGCCCTTTTTACTGATGCATGAGTGGTATTTAATGATAATACTATTTGCATTTTAAATTACTTTGTGTGCACTGGATATTTACTCTGATCACAGGAAGTATATTGCCTTGGGGAGGGGGGGGCGGTTATGCTGCAGTCATAATTAACTTTTGCTTAAAAGTACTATATGACCTTAGAAAATAAAGCAAGCTTGTTAACAGTGTCATATTAATTTTTCATCGTAGAGCAGAAAATTGACACATAATTTTCTTTTGGTTTCTTTTGATATTTTCTACATTTGCCTTAAACCAAAGATTATTCTTTCTTCAGTTATATCTTATTCATTATTAAATTAAAGACAGCATATTTCTATGACTATAAGCACAGAGAATTTGATAGGCTTGTTGGAATTAATCTACTTCCTATCACTCTGTTACAACATAAGAGTTGGAGTTTATAATTAGAGTAATAGATCCCAGTTCACTCTACTGCTTCATTTTTCCTGAGTAATTTTTAATAATACTCCAATACACTACCAAAATTTTCTCTGTGTGAATAATACTGTTTTTGGTTATAAATTGTAACCAAAATTGCCCCACTTATCTCTTGCTAATAATCCATTTGTGATAGTAATATTAATGAAGTGAAAATATCTGGTGTGTGTGTGTGTGTGTGTGTGTGTGTGTGTGTGTGTGTGTGTTTGTGTGTAATTAGATTCCGGAAAAAGGTACTATTATATTTTCATTATGAAAATTGTTCTCTGACTTAGCTATCATAACAAAAAATGAGCTAGGATTACAAAGTAGATGTTCTTTAAAAAATGGAGTAATATACATATTAAAAAATAAAGTATTCTTAAAGTGATACAGAAATAATAAACATAGCAATATTGGGGTAAATTTCAAAAAATGTATAATTCAAAATTAATGAAGAAACAAGCATATGTCAGGCATTTTCTTCAGAATATCAGTAAAGTAAGCCAGTGTAGTTCAATCTCATGATTGATCTTCCATTTACTCAGTTAATGTACAAACTAATATAAATTCAAGCCATAACCTAGAGTAGGAGAAAATCATATACAATAGTACTTAGATTTTTAAATTAATTTAGATATACTTTATATTAACTCTGAACAAAAACATATGCTATTCGATCAGTAGTGTTGCTACACCTTTACTATTTAACTAGTAAGTAATCAGATTTCATTTAAGATACACATTTTAAACCAGATCTGTTGGTGGCATGCCACACAGCTGTCACGCTGTCTTTTCCTTTAGAAAGTGACACACAGTGTTTATTTTTCTGTAGTTAACATTTTGCTGAAAGAACAAAATTTGAAAACTTCAGAATCTTTGAAAAATCATTGTTTCTGTTCACAAATAGACATGTTCTATTTTAGATGAGGTCATGAAGTATACTTCTTGTAAGTCCTTGACTAGAAACATGTCCTTTCTTGCAGATTCAGATATTCTAGGCTGATGATCATATTTTGGGAACAGATAACATTAAAGATAATGTCACACGTATGGCCTTGTTGTGATTTATTCATTATCAATGGGTAGAGAAAATGTCTACGTACTTAGGTCACAATTACTTCATTTCAATTAATTTAAAAGATATACTGAGCACTGTTGTTTTGAAAATCAGTGTGCTAGACATGATAGAAAACCAAAGGTTAGCATCTGTCCTCTGGGAGTTTATAGTCTTTTCTACATTAACAGAATAAACCAGAAGTTAATAAAAGCCAGGAAAAAAGGTACAAAAGGCTTTCTGAGTTACAAAGTGGGCTTTCTGAAAAGGAAGTGAATATATCTGTAATGACACTGGAAAGTAATTTAGAACTGTATTTGGGAAGGTGTTGCTAAAATTTGGAAGAAATTTTTAAACAAATGCAATGGTTCTAAGGATTTATTAAACAATTCTTGAGCTGAGAATTAACACCATATGTTCCTCATTAAATTTTGATATTCAATCTCAATGGTTTTAATGTTACTAATTTCTGTCCCTAAAGAGTTTTAGCAATATGGTATTCAATGACTTTGATTCTAGACTTATAAAATCCATAGCAAAAGGATGCTATATTATGAGCTCAAGTGTTAATAATAGGAAGCATTCATTTAAGCTGAATGGAAAAATGTTAAATACATTTTTTGGTCCAGTGGCTACACTAATAATAACACAATCAGTGAGTATAACAGCAAGGATTTTTTTTTTTTTTAAATTATACAAGGTCTGTAATCTTTTATCTGAGATATAAGCCCAGCTTTTCAGTTTCTTATAACCTAAGACTATCCCATTGATTGAACTCACAGTTGAGTGTCATTTCTACTTCTATCATCAATGTTGACAGTACACAGAAATAAATCCTGCAAGTATCTATAATTCATTCTGTTATCCATGCACTAGAGACTATTAGGCAGATCTTAACCATCACTTAGAAGTTTGCAATGAAATACAGTGTGATTATCATTAATTATAGTGTTGGCACCTGAATGATTTTTCTGCATCATTAAGCTATACTTTGAATGATATTTTTTTCATAACCAAACTGATTCCTCAGAATATAGGCTAACTTTCACGTAAAAAGGGTTTCATTGTCAAATTAGGTTGGGACATTTAATGTTAAACACAATTTTTTAACTTTGAGCAATCACAATTTTAGTTATTGCACATTACAAATTTTCAATAAGGGACAAATATGTAACATTTTCCTAAATTATTTAATCACATGGTTTGTTTCTGCATATGTAAAAATACATACAACAATGCTATTTGTCAAATAGTCATCAGAAATATTTTCAACCTAATGTTACCTATAGGTAGAGAGGACTCTGCTACGCATTTCTAAGAATTCACTGTTGTTGAATCTTGATTTTTAGCCGATGATACTGGTGTGGCCCTAAGACGGGCTGTTGCAGTTCTGTCTAAGCTGAACTGATTTTTCAGGAAGCATGTGGCTACGACTTCAGGAGATATAGGGCTTTTGAGGAAATTAAGGGTCAGTGAAAGGGAGCCATCTGACTCTATGATCTTCTTTTCTGGCTTCCTGTCTCTCCTCCTCTTTAGGAAATTCAGTACAGGAAAGATGCTGCCCATCCTTTATGCTAATGGTCAAAAATATATAGGCATGTGTCACTAGTTTCCCATACTGGCTGTGCATTTGGAGACTCTGAAAGGTTTAAAAAATACCAACACCCAGGCCACAATCAGGCCAAATAACCAGTCTCTCTGGGAATGGGTCTCCAGGATTGATCTTTAAAATTTTGTCCTCCTCTCTATTTGAATAGACCAAGTGACAAAAATGTACAGCCGGGATTGAGAAGTACTGGCGTAAATATGCCTGGAAACTGACTGAGGAAGTCAGTATGCTAGACTCATTGCTGTTATTTTGATCAGCAATTTTCCAATGAGATACATGTATGAAGAAAGGTCCTTCCACTGCTCCTGGCCTCCACTGTGTGCTTTTCTTGCCAGAACTCTAATTCCAATTATGTATCTTGACATTCTTGGACTATATGATCTTACGTGTAATATAAGTCAAAGGGAAACAGACATTAGTATAGAGAATGTTGTACTTCGGAAATGCTGGCTTTCACACATGAGGGAGTATGTTCAATGGCTAAAAGCGGGGTCCTTAGATCAGCTGGAAACTTCGTATTCTGTTGCAATGAAAAAACTTAATATTTCTCCTTTTTTTGCTGGTTTGTTTCCTCTTTAAATGAAGCTGAAAACAGTACTTACTTTCCATGTCAGAGATGAGGATTCATATGAAGCAGTTAGTAACTAGTACCTTTTAGTTTTTTTAATCATCATCATCTTCTTCTCATTAGCAAATAATATATACATGCAGAGATTCAAATATTTATCTTCTTTCTAACAAAGTGGAAAGTTCCAGTATGTTAAACAAAGCCCATTCCTCTCTGTGTTTATTCAATAACATGGTTCCGCTCCTGGACAGATAGGCAGAGAATTCTAAGTTGTAGCCTCCTTTCCGATATGCAACCTTTCTGATTTTTTCATTACAATCCAAAAGAAAAAAAGCTAAGACCATAATATTGAACTATAACCATGGCTGGAACATAGAATGGCCATTCCACCTCTGCTCTCACTCTCTTTTCTCTATCCGTCTGCATCTCTGCCCCTATAGATCCAGGATTCAACATCTGCATGAATATCCTGCTGCTTCCAAGAAGATTTGTTCCTGCCCATACTACTCTGTTCACACTCTCGCTGTCATAACACTTACAGTGTATTTATACTATCTCTCAAATAAGTCAGTTCATAAAATGTAATCAATATGCCAGAGAGTAGACAAGACTATTTCATAATCCAACGGAGAGAAAAGGTTATCAAAACATACTTTCAGGATAGTCAAGTCTCATTTCAATCAAAACCCATAACAATACTCTAAGTCAGATGCATAAATTATGTGAATGATCTTTCTCTCCATTCGAGGGCAGAAATACAACCTACTTGTGGCCGATGACCTAATAACTTAAGGCAAGGCACGTAAAGAAGAATTTAAATGAATTAGCCAAAAATGAATAAGAAATAACTTAGGGACTCCATTATGGTTGTCAACAAGTCATTATACAGGCTGGACGAAGGAAGGAGTTTCGAAAATTGAGAAATTTTGAGCACCTTGCCCTCATGGTACGTCCCTAAAACCACCACTGGGTGTATTTGCAGATTCTGATGTGATCACAGCAGCTCTGACCCACATGAAACTAAGGCTGCAGCACCCAGGGAAACCAAAATGGGTAAGGCGTCTTTGGCTTTAATTTTTTTTGTCATCCATACAAATTTCTACTCTCCCCACATGACTCTGTAATCCATTATTCCTCATGAGAACCTGGCATATGCTGACTATATGAACTCTATAAACTACATTTAATTATGTTCTACTAGAAAGCTGGGATACCACATATCGTAATAACAATGCCTTCATTCACCGGTTTTCTTTTGGGAGGCCAGCCCTAAACAAAAGTGTCATGTTAGCTTTCTTACCATAATGCCATGATACCACCTTTAACTGAAATGCTCATTATTAGAGCCACAAAGCATTAGATTGCAAAACTGGGTTATTGTCTCCAGAAGCTGCCATTGTAATACCTGCACAGGGGAAATATACAGAAACGATAGGATTCTTGGGAAATCTGCCAGGAGAACACGTGTTCATGGGTAATAAGCATCGGAGAAAGGGTAGGGAGAAAGTATGATTATTAGGCTGGTAAATTTACAGGTAAAAACCAGATGTGAAATTAATTATATATATCAAGGCAAAAGTGGTTATGATTTTCCGGTCTTCATGTATTAAATTCTTTGCACTATTCTTTTTTTTGAAATAACAACTGAGATTGCTTCTGTCCTTTAAATATTGAGGTATGTGATATTCAATATTTCTATGAAAACTAAAGACAACTTAATTTATTTGCAGTCAATAATTATTCTAATAAGGTCAAACATGATATATGAATTAATCAATTAAAAACAGCTAAGTAGTGATGCAATCATCAAATACTGAATATTTTAATTGTTCTTTCCTGCTAGCTTTAGGGGAGAGACATTAGGCGATCTAAGGATCATAGGATCGCACAAATTAAAAGGCAAATACTGCATCTTTTTTATGGAGTAATATTAGGAAACATGATTTTAATTGCTTCTTTTTCCATGATCTTTCCATTCCGTTAGATTCTTACAGAGAAAAGCATGTGTAAAAATATTACTCAGTAGTCTATTCTATCACGTATGATTCATAGATACCACTTCAATTTTTCCCAAATAGTATTTTTTCCTTAACTAAATCTGGAGAATTATAATGATAATTCTGTATTCAAGATACAAAAAAATGTGATTGCCAAAGTCATCTGCCAATGGTTGAAAAAGCACAACTTCAAACTATTTGCTAATAACTCTATTTTACTATCACAAATTTGTATATAAATATTTGCAAACAAAATCTTTGGGCAATTTGGATAGGCTAAGAGGGAAAGAGTTACCATTTCTCATTTCCATACATTTTTACTTTTAATTTATATCTTGATATTTTCCCATAAAGGATTTGGGAAGAAATTTGAATGCAAGATTTTTGTCCATCTGTCAGCTGAAAGAAGCTGAGGCTTCCTTTCACATAATGAACTGGCACATTTAGTCACTTATATACAAGTGGATTCCCAGCCTCCCCTTTATTTCTAACTATTGCTATTTATATGCTATATTACATTCTCTAATTTCCTTTTATCTTTTCTTTATTTTGCAGTGTCTCAGTATGTGTCTCTTTAAGACAAGTTAATTTAGCCAATTACTCCAGTTTGGTTGAAGATAAAATCTTTAATTTATCCAGGCCTCCCTTTATTCTTTCTAGGATACGCTTTCCATTAATTTCATGAAACATTCTAATTCTCCAGTTTAGGGAAAAGCACACACACACACACACACACACACACACACACACTCAGATACAAACCAGTATGTAACTATACTTTCAAAACTAATTTTTCTCTTCTTTTCTTGAATTTTTTGAAGTATTTGATATAGTAATAGATTTCAAATGGAGAAATCTATGCTGCTTATGTATTATGCTATACTTAAACCGTTTTCATTCATTTACAGTTTAGCAAAACGAAGTTTCAGCTCCATTCTTGAGAGAATATTTTGACAGACAGTGTATGATCCAGCATGCCTGGAGGGATGTCTGGAGGAAAGTCAGAAATTGCAAGACTCAAAAGCTTGAGGCATTTGAAAATAAAAGTGCCATTTTCTCATTCATCCATTAATTAAGACATTGTACTGTTTGTAGTAATTACCATTTTAGGCATAGGGTTGATGAAAAATGCCATCCCGATCATCAAGTTGGGGGGAGAGATGAGAGATACATAAAATGATGCAATATGTGCTAAATGAGTGCATCTAAGGAGGCAGCAGCCCTACCTGAGACGACTTTCACAAAGGAGGGATGTTTTGAGATAACTTTTCAAGATGATAGGAACTTGAAAGTGACTGTTTTGTTGATTTTTACACTTCTGATCTATTATCTAAATAAATCATTAATACAGACATTTCCAGTATAATTTGACAAGTTTAACTGTCTTTATTCGTATACATATAAATGAACGACTCCTACTTCTAATTCAGATGACCTAGAAGGCCATTACATCAGTTTCAGGTACTGGATAAATTGCTTCTGAGGATGTGCTGTCTGCTACTTTCATGGGCAAATAGTTTTTTTCGTTCATTCTGTATAAACAAAGCAATGAAAATGATGCACCCAAAATACAACTATATTGATTCAAATCATAAGAAGGTCATGGCTGCAAAAAGTGCATTAGAAATGACTGACTATTCCAATGTTTGATTATTAGTATGTTTTTTTAATTTGGGGTTACCATATGTGCACACCTTCTCCAACTCCCTTGCTTGTGTCTTCCCTGATTCAGTTGCTTCTTGTTCCCCTTCCTTCTCAGAGCCCCGTGCTTGAAAGTCCCAATAAATTGTTAGCACTTTATTCTTTGCCTCAGGGTCTATTCTCTAGAGTGCTAAGGTCAACAAAACTGGTGCCTCAGGATGGGGCTTTGGAATAGTTACTTAGCTCTCTGAAAACAAAAACTGCTGGCTTGAAGTCATATCAAAATTACCTAAGCATCTACCTGTGGAAGGCCCAGCATCGGAAGGAAACTTAATAATTTTGGGAGCCAATATTTATTAAGATTGTGTAGAAATTGTGAAGAAATTATTATGTCAACAGTACAGACCTTCCATATTAGATTAAAAGAATCTGGGCAGATACTGAGACCTGGGATGGGGCAATGAGTGGATGAACTTGACAATAAAACCCCCAGATTTTAGCCCTTCTTTGTTGTCATAGGATATACTTCAGCCTCCTCTTATGTGGAGACTATGCAGCGATCACATATAATGCAGGTCCTTGCAATAAGATATTCTCCTCAAGACATTCTCCTATCACTCCACATTACCTATAGTTCATGACCAAAGTGAGGTTTCAACACATCTTCAAAAGGGGAAATCAAAGCCATGCTTTGGGAAGAAATAACCTATACTGGAAAAGTAATGGCAGTGCCTGGCTATGCAGTGGCAAGAAACCAGAAATATGTATGTGTCTGGGTCTTGAAACTGTTAGAGGGGAAAGCAGGTGAAACATAAGACTGGATAGGCTTGGAATTTCATGAATCAGGATTTAGTATTTTAGACAGGACAACAGGAGTTGGCCCTCATAATTTGTTTTGCTCCCAGAAGTCTGGACTCAGTGACTCAGTGATTGCTAGGAGTAAACAAAATGGGAGTGTAAGAACTTCCTTGGCAAAGTGTTAAAGAGGATACCAGAAAGTCCTAGTATACGAGTTCTGACAATTAAGTTCGTGAACTTATTGCAATGATGTTGCTAACCTTTTTTGACATCAGAGGGGGTTATTCATTATGAATTTGTATCAACCAGACAGTTAACCAAGTTTACTATTTGGAAGTGCTGGAAAGGCTGCGTGAAAAAATTAGATGACCTGAACTTCTCGCCAACAATTCACGGCTCTTACATCACGACAATGTACCACCTCACACGGCACTGTCTGTGAGGGAGTTTTTAGCCAGTAAACAAATAACTGTATTGGAACACCCTCCTTACTCACCTGATCTGAACCACAATGACTTCTTTCTTTACCGAAGATAAAGGAAATATTGAAAGGAAGACATTTTGATGACATTCAGGACATCAAGGGTAATATGACGACAGCTCTGGCCATTCCAGAAAGAGTTCCAACATTGTTTTGAAGGGTGGACTAGGCACTGGTGACAGTACATAGCTTCCCAAGGGGAGTACTTTGAACGTGACCGTAGTGATATTCAGCAATGAGGTATGTAGCACTTTCTAGGATGAGTTCATGAACTTAATTGTCTGACCTCGCATGACAATGTTATAATGACGTTTTGTTATAGTTTTCTGTATAGTTCTGTCATAGTTCTGTGCATAGTTCAAGAACTCACCACGTGACCAAGTTCCCCAGGAGCAGATAAAGGATGTTCCTTTCACTGGGAAGTAAAATGTGTGCTATTGGAGGTGGGGATAGGTACCAGAGAGTTTGATAGTTTGGGTGACTGTCTTCTGTGGGGAACTCAGCCATTGGCCTGGCCTCTCTATTTTTCTCTAGAAAAGTTGGAGTTCTGAAAAGGCATAGTGAAAGTAGTAGCAATTAACCATAGCACAAGGATGAATATAGTCAAACAGTAGAGCCAGAGGGGACAACAGCGACTCACAAAGATCTGTGGTGGCAGCTAACACAGCGTGGTATCCCCCGCGGGAGGGAGACAGAGGAACAGCTGAAAATGGTGCTACATGTTATATGTAATAAAAAAAACAACAACAACAAAAAAAAAACAAGAGCAGGTTAGCAGAAGACCAATGACAGCTATTGCAGTGGAAAATCATGGCTACTTACCCAGTTTCCAAATATAAGCTGTGCCAGATACCCAGATGCACTGATGGAATGGGAGGCTGGGTGGCCTTGAACAGGGACCCTGCAATTCTACAGCAAGTATATACAGTAAATATTCCTCCAATTGTCCCACCCAAGAATCATATAGCTATTTGCCAAGATAACTGTGTACTGGTGAAAAGGAAATATGCAGATTTTTAAAAGAATGTTAGGTATGGGGTTCTAGACGGCATTGATACCAAGAGACTCTAAATGCCACCATGGTTCACCAGTTAAAATGGGGAAAAGATCAACTGATAAATACAGCTCTGGCTAGAGGTTATTTTACAGGCCTTTGGGCTCACCTTGCAGTTATGTCCCCAGTGAGCTGAAAAGTAGGAAAGGGTCCTCTGTGAGACATATACACTGTAGACCCATTTCCCTTTACTGCCTCGTTTCTCTTGCAGTCAACATCTTATCCACGCTGATTCCCTTTCCTTGACTCTACTTGGATGAAGTGTCCCAACAGAGAGCATGATATTTAATTGCCTGAGAACCTGACAAAGGGCTGAGTGACACATTTTAAAAGTGTGAGCGAGTTAGCTCTCCACAATGTGAGTGTTGACAATGGGAAATGGAAGACTGGAAGAAATGGAGTAAATAAATGTCCTCTCCTTTCATCTTTCGCTTGCTGCTCTGTGGTGCGATTTCTTTTTGTAAACCTTTTAGAAAAGTCCTACTTTCTATGCAAACATATGTTCTGAACAACCAATTGTACCAGGTTGAAAGGACTTGTGTTAAAGGAGCTTCCATCACAGAAGTGAATCCTACAACAATGGCCTTTATCTTATGTCACTTACACCTTGTTCCCCACCCTCACCTGACTGAGCTAAGACTTCCCAAATAAGGTCAACACTTTGATCCATGGCTTAGGCTCTACCAGAGAGGACAATATTAGGACACTGTGTGAGCATTTAAAGAACAACTAACTAAACCACTTTTTGGCCAACCAGGTAGGTTTTCTGGAGGACTGATCCATATGTTCATTAGGTCTGTTATTCAACATGATAAATACAGATTCAGCATTAGTGTGTGTGTGTGTGTGTGTGTGTGTGTGTGTGTGTGTGTTGTTTCTTCAATTTGACACAGATTATATTAAAATTAGCCAGTGTGGACAAAACATCATAAAAATCCATATTAAAATGTCATTCATTTAGTCTGTCATTCACTTCTTCTGGAGCTCTTTTATATTGGCAAGTTGAATGAGAATTAATGCACCTACCTCCTCTCAGCAATAACTATTCTGTCATTGTTTTTCTTTTGAATTTTAGTCAGTTCTGACTAAGCACTGTATCAATTTCTTCCTCTTCCAGCAATGTCATTTCCTCTCGTGTCTCAGTTACTGCCTGTGTTATCAGGTAACCTCAGATAATAAAAAATTTAGCTCACTCATACTTCATACACAAAGTGATTTGTATGCTAGGTTTAAAAGGGCAGGTGAACTGACAGAGGCAGCAAGGTGTGGGATGCAGGTGGTGGCGGCTGTGGTTACGGCAGCCATGTGAGCGCTGACCAGGAGAGAGCTGGTGAGGGAGAAGAGCACCTTTCTGAAAACCATCAGACCTGATGGTTCAGGGTCGCCCTGTTGGTCCTCTTTGTCCTCAGTTCTCCTTTCAGACTGACTGGGCATCAGGAATAATACCCCAAGATTGTAATACAGTTCAGAGCGAGGGATATACTGTGGCATAGAGAGTTAGGTCATGAAATTATAGCAAAAATAAGTGAGGGAAATAATTATTCCAAAATCCATCTGTGGCACAGACCATACTGTTCACTAAATCTTATTGTTTTGTCTTCGTGGGAACGGCTAGACATTCCCATGCTTCACTAGCATTAGGTGACCAAGTTCGTTTATGTGGGAGCGAGTGGTGTGTGCTTCTTCCAGGCCTGAGTTCTAAAATCTACTGTGCAGCCTTTCACTCAGCATAAAACAGAAGACCTCAAGGCCCCAGGAGATGCCTTGCCCACAACAAACTGCATTAGACTGTCTCATAACCAGGAAGTAAACTGCTATTAGATGAGTCTACTAAGATTTGGGGATTGTTGATCGTAGCAGTTGGCCTATCCTGTGTAATGTGGCATCCTAAATCTATTCTTTCTCCCAAAAACAGAGGGTGCCAAAAAAATATATACACATTTTAGAAAAGGAAAATACTGTATTAAAATTGTGATACTCAGTATATAACGATAACAAGAGATGAATACAAGTCATGTGTATACATTTTTTTTTTGCACCCCTGGTGTTTGCTTTGAAATTAAACATTATTTTTCTTTTCTGCAGGTAGGAATTAGAGCAAAAGAGGTACCAAATTAATAAAACCTGGAGAATGGTATAAAACAGGATTTCTTTCTTCATGCCAATAATCCATTGTTGTTAGGACTCTCTTAAGCTCAAAGAGGAGAAATGTGTTTATTTCTTTTAATAGAAAATGAAAGTCCTGAATCCACTCCATAAAAGTTAATTCTGGTGAAATAGATGTATTAAACTTGGCTTCTTAAAAATGTGATGTATAAGAAACATTTTTCCAAAGAAAATGTCTTCACTGGGGACACTTACATATGGAGAACTATTTACTTACTCCATTTTCTTATCACTGATTATTTTATTAATTGTTATATACTAATAAGCATAAACATAAATGAGCAAGGATTTCAAATGGGCACTCATTAAGTTCCTCTGGACTGATTATGCAATGTCATTTTATAAGGTGTATGTTGTACATGACCAAATGTTTCTTTTTGCAATTTTATGTTAATTATTAAACTTAGAATAACCATTATAAATAATTATTAACATATTCTATTCATTGCTACTATCATTCATATTTGTATAACAGGGACTACATTCCAGAAAGAAAAACCTCATTACCTTCAAATATAATTTGTACACTTTGGGCTTCAACCATTTAAAATATCAGAGAAATAACTAACATAGTCAAGGGCAATTTGAAAACTGCCCTAATAAAAATAATGAGAAAAACAAAATTTCCATTATTTTTTCTGACTCTATCTTTGTTATTTTTCAGACAACATTTTCTCAATATAGACATTATAAAAATGAACACAGTGATTAACTATGTTTTTGTAAATGATGTTGAACAATAATTTATGATATTAGGTAACAAGGAAGTTTTGTTGGATTGTCAATGTATGCTTTGTTCCATTAGAGAGACTATTACTAAGGATTTTTTTTTCCCCAAACAATAAGGCAAAATTGTTCAGTGAAGAGAAAGACAAAGGAGTATTAGAAAACACAAATATATCTTATAGTTCATGGGAGCCGTGCATATGAGCAGAATGAGGTTATGCTTTAGGAAGCACACAGGTTGAAGCGGGGAGGAAGTTATGTTTAGTTTTGAATATATTTTGATAAAGAAAATTTTTGGAAACAGTCTATTGGGAAACAAAATAGCTCTCAGCATTGTTTAATTAAATAATAAAAAGCAGTGAAAAGAAGTTATAGGTAGGAACTTTTGGGCTTCATAGAAAGAAGAAATCTGTCTTAAATGAGAATAAGTACCACTTGGCACATAGCAAGTTGCATTTCATTGCAGTTAAGCTCATAATTTGCTGGAGGTGTTGTGCACATGTGGACATGTGCAGATCACGTGCAAAATTGGGCTAGATGACTACTTGAGTCCCTTTATGGTTGTAAAGATCAGAAAATCTGCATTTTGCTTTTGATTGTATAGAATACATATTGTTTTCATTGGATTTAGCACTGAATTGGCCAGAGATGGGAATCTTAACAAGTACTTACAGATTTGGTGTTAGCAGATTTTAGAGTCGTTAGCATTAGGATGCATGTTGTGGAATGTTTGTTAAAAAATAATAACAAATAAGTTATCTCGTATATTATAACCCCCCAAAATGCTAAATAAATACCATTTTGGGTTCTAATGCCACGCCCCAAAAAGATGCCTGAGGCATGATGGAGCAGATAAAGCATCTTACATACCAGTTAGAACTCAATAAATAGTAGTAGGTTATACGGTTAGCTCTGCTCCAGTAGAAAATGACCATTTAGGTATGCGTGCACTTTTCTTTATCCTCAGCAACACTGGAGAGTACCCTGAAATATTGGTTCTCTGTACTCTCGTGCATTGCTACAGCAGAGAACCATAGGCCTGGAGATGTGCTAACAACTGGATCTCCCTTCAGTGAAGGGGTGATTGTCCAGGTTCTGGGAGTGCAGCCACTGGACAGCCCTCAGCAGGCAGCCTCTTCCGGGATTGCCTGCCACTATTTACTTACTGATGGAGGTGGGGTTACAAAGGCTCAGTTAGTTTGGACCAATTCAGGACAATTCTGCTGAGCCATTTAGTCCCACAGTACCTCTAGGGGGTCAGCTAAAATCAGGGTTTTTCAAGTTTGGCTCTATTGACATCTGGGGTGAATAATTCTTTTGAAGCAACTGTCCCGTGCATTAGATGATGTTTAACATCATTTCTGTCTTCTGCTCACTAGATGCCAATTGTAATCCCTTATTCTTGCTCCATCATGAAAATAAAAAAATGTCTCCAGCATTATCAAATGTCCCCTGGATGGGGGAGGAGGGAGGGTACAAAATTGCCCCCAGCTGAGAACCACAGGGTTAAGGTTGTCAGCTCTGCCGTTTCTCCTAATTATCAGTCCTTCCCCCCACAATCTGCCCCAAGGTTTGGATTCTAGTGAAACTCCACAACAGACATCTGAAACGCTGGACAGAAAGAAAGGAAATTCTATGTAGAACCAACATTGACTGGGGTCCCTAGGTTTCTAGGAAGTTGCCATAATTCAGCAAATCTATTTTTGGCTCCTTGTTGAAAGAAGCAAGAGATTCAAACCTGAAGAAAGTGTTAGCTAACACTTCAGCCGACTTCCTTAGTGAATCTCTGGATATCTAACCATAGAAGCAGAGGTAAAGTGGACTGAAGTGCTCTACCCAATGTAAAAACTATTTTGAACCGGTTTTTAAAAAGTATTTCTAGGTCGCATTCGGGCAGCGGTCAGGTGAGGAGACACATGGAGATGATGAAAACTGGGAGAAGCAGGGGCTTGTGGAAAATTTTATCTAAGTAAGAATGGGGTGGGGGGGAGTTGATTAGCTTATTGGTGTTATGACACAAATTCACCTTTCTCACCTCCAACCTTCCGTAAAATCTGCTACTTCTACAGTTGGCGTTTTTTTCTTTTCTTTTCTTTTCTCTTTTCCCCTAAGTTTTTAAGTGTAGTCTTGGAAAAACTAAAAAGAACAAATTTGAAACAACAAAAAAAAGTTTTTTTTTCCTTATTAGTAACACCTAATAAACTGTTGTTCTATTGATGGTGCAAAATGACTTTCAAATACTTCTCGCCTCAGCTCATGCCTTTCCTGTAGTTACCAGTTGCTGGCCCTGAGGTCTGTTTTCATGTTGTTAGTTACAGGCTTTGTCTTTAATCTCCAGCCAGACCTTCCTTCTTTAATCACTGTGGTTTTATGCGAGGGGTAGATTGTTGTTGGGGTTCTGCTTTTTTTTTTTTTTTTTTTTTTTTGAATTCTTATTTTTTAATTGGGGGAGGTGTGGGTCAGAGGTGGGATTACTCTCCTCTGAACTTCTTCCAAACTGTCTGGGGCTGAGAGGCCTCAAACTGAATCCAGGTGTGATAGTCTCAGCATTTCAGAGACCTTGTCAGTCTGTAATGAGATGAGATGTGTCTTCATTTGTCACTTGCTACAACTTCTTTGGATAAACATCACTAGATTACAGTCTGTTTATGCACTCTCCCCTTTACTCTTAAATCATCATGGGCCAAAGAGTAGATATTGACAAGAAAGTGTGTACTTTGTCTGATATAGCTGTCTCATAAAGGTTCATTTTTAGTGGCCGTTAAGTAGCCCAGTTATCTGTTGTTGTGCAACAAACAACCTCAAGTCTTAGTGCCTTAAAACAGCCATTTTGCCAATGATGTGTAGGTCCAGAATTTCAGAAGAGCTGGGTTGGGTCATTCGTCACCAATCCCTGTGACGTAAGCTGGGCAAGCAGGGCTGGACAATCCATTTGAAGATGTCTTTATTCACACCTGGCACACCAACCGGCTCCTGGGCCCATCTTGCTGTTTCGTGTGGTTTCTTGTTCTCTAGTTCTCTCCAAATGGCTTATGTTTCTCATAGGTTCACCTCTGGAAAGGGTTTGGATCCCTTTAACCAACAGCAATTCTGAAGAACTCCAGGAAAAGACCATTTTAAGTGCCCATACCCCAGGCCAACACACTGTGGCCAGGAACACAAAACCCCTAAGAATGCTACACATCCCACATCAAACTATTATTGGAGAAGAGAAGTAGATTCGTAGGATGGAGGAGGCAATTATGCCTCTAATGTGACTTTATAAACTGACAAAATAGGGTTTTTAAAATAAATGTAATTCAACTCAATTTGTTTTGCTTTCCCACAAGTGAAATAACAGAAAAGGGATACAAAAATATACATATAGATGAAGAGTATATATGAGCGATATTCCTCATCTGCAGGAAACGCTTTTAGAAGAATATTTTTGCTTCATTTGATCACCTTATTATCGGTAAGTTTTTCTATAGACCTCATTCTGTTCACCTACCACCTGGTTTCTTATTTTCCTGTGCATGACGTTCCAAATCTAACTCTTTAAGTGGACGGCGGAGTTCCACAACACTCAGCAATGGAAGGCAGGGCATTAGGCCCTATGAGTTTGAGCATCTACCACTAAGCTGCTTGCGTAAAGCAAATAGTCCAAAATATCCTTCTGTCGCCAAACAGAAACCGGAAAACCACCCTTCCCATCTGGGGACACTGCAAACAAGCAACTTGTGATCTGCCTCAGGCCCTGAACAGAAACCTTGAAAAGTAGGAAACTCAGCTGGTGCTACAGCAGATTACAGGATCTGAATTCACATCATACGTTAAGTAAGTGTATCTCGGACTGATAAACTAAAACTGGTCAGAGACTGATAAGTTGCCTAAGTGCCACCTTTAAGGCAAATAAAAATATACGTGGTACATAAAATATAAATATTACATATTTACATATATAAAACATATAGTATGTACAGTGTAGGTGGAAATTGAAAGATTATTTTAAGACAGTGACTCCTAATTTTCCAGGTCTAAAATAAGAAATGAATTCATTAAGTGAAGGCTACTCCAAGCCCCAGACAGGGTTAATATAAAGCAGCAGACACCTGGCAAGAACAGAGTGAAAGCAGGACTTCAAAGACAAACAGAAAAATCATAAAGCTTTAAGAAAGCAAGACAGATTACCTGTTTAAAAAAAAAAATACAGGGATTACGTTGACGATACACTTAGCATCAGCAAAAATTGGAGTAATAGTTTTAAAGTGCTCAGAAAAAGTAATGGCATTATGGTGGTCCAAGAATTTTATATTAGCAGTCATTCAAATTTAAGGGGAAGGTAGAGTAGTTTTGATTTCCTAAACGAACCTTTCATTTTAAATAATTTTAAATCTTCATAAAGGTTGAAAAAGTAGTGTAATGAACATTGTCTACGATTACCTAGAATCACAGTCATTAGCATGTTCTATATTTGTTTTTCTCTTTTGCTCTTTACCTATCTCCATATGTGCTTTTTCCCCTGAATCATTTGAGAGTCTCTGGCATATCCATGCGACTTCACTCCTAAGTACTAAAGCATACTTTGCCTAATAACAAGGATATTCTCCTTGGAAATCATAATGCTATGATCACACACAAGAAAATTAATGTTGTATGCATACTACAGTTTATTACATGCATTGTGCAGTCCATACTGAAGCGTCTTTCTTTGTGTAAGAATGTCTTTTATGGTTCTATATATCCAAGATCATCCAAAGTCCAATAACGAATTGCACGCTGCCTTTGGTTGTCATGTCTCATTTTAGTTTCCTTTAATCTAGAACTGTTCATCTTTTTGTTTTTCTTGTCTTTGACATTTAGTGGAGTCCAGTCTATATCATTATGCCATTTTAAGTTCTTAAATTTGCAGGTATATTCTAATTAATACAAAGTTACTCTATGTAAAGATATATTTGATTTGACATGTTTAAGTAACAGTGTAGTGAATTCCAGGCCTCATCTACTTTCATAATTAGAAAGTCCAAATTAGTAGTCACAATATAGCCAGGAGGATATGGAATACAGTTTGGGGAAGATAATCAATAATGTAGTAAAGATTTTGTAGGGTATTTAATGGACACCTGTCTTATTAGGGAGACCACTTCATGGACAGTATAGATGCCTGATCACTGCAGTGTACACCTGAAGCTGAAGCTGAATAATATTGAATGTCAACTATAATTTAATATATATATATATATATATATATACACATATATATGACTTTAACCAGAACCCCCACCCTCCATATCTGATCAGGTCCCTCATCCTCCACCGTCCCGCAGGTGATGTCTGATCACCTGGCCTGTCTTCAGCAAAGGTCCTGCTAGGTCGTTTTAGCCAGAATCCCCCTTAGTCATTTTCCATATACACATATATATGTATATATGTATATCCCGTGACCATATATATATATGGTCACGGGATGTGGATTACAGCACAGGGAATAGAGTCAATGGAATTGTAACAGCTATCTATGATATCAGAGGGGTAGTAGATTGGGGGAGGGGGTAATCAGTTTGTGAGGGATGTAAATGTCTATTACATTGTTTTGTACACCTGCAATTAATTTTTTTAAAATACTCAATTTGAAAAATCAGGTAGTGTTTCTGAACTAGTTGATTCTTACGTTCTCTTTTTCTCTTCACTTACCTTTTAACACGTGAAAATAATGTTTGTTTTCTTTACTATTATATTAATAAGTGTTCTTTTAAAACTTTTTTAAATATAGTGAATTTATACTAAGAATGAAATAAAGCAGGCTTTCTCACACTTGACAAAGATTCTTTGCCTGAACACACCTTAGGCAGGCCTCTGGCCCTTCTCCTAGATCCATCTGTGCACTTCCTTATAAATTTTGTTTTAGCAAGAATCCTGCTAAGTCACTTTAACCAGAACCCCCACCCTCCATATCTGATCAGGTCCCTCATCCTCCACCGTCCCGCAGGTGATGTCTGATCACCTGGCCTGTCTTCAGCAAAGGTCCTGCTAGGTTGTTTTAGCCAGAATCCCCCTTAGTCATTTTCCATCCACTGACCCCCACCTGCTCCTTGGCTATAAATTCCCACTGGCCCATACTGTATTTAGAATTGAACCAGTTCTATACTGAGGCCTCTTTTCCCCTATTGTAATAATCCTGAATAAAATGTGCTTTTACCACTTTAGCTACTGGCCAGCCCTGGTTTTTCTTTGACACAGTCCATCGTTCATATTTTTGTGTGTATCCATTCACAGGAATACCCCTCTATTTATTTTTTTCATGGCACTGTTCAATGTATGGGGTTCTTATGAATTGCTTATGTGTTTATTTGTCTATGACCCCAGAAAGTGAAGACCTGGGCCTTTAGGGTCAGGTTCATTTTCTAGCCTTGGTGTCTATCCTGCCCTCAGCGCAGAAAGGAGATTCGTTATCTCACCTCATTCTGCTGTTTTTCTTTATTA
The DNA here is from genome assembly GCF_057876585.1 of Rhinolophus sinicus. NCBI lineage: Eukaryota > Metazoa > Chordata > Mammalia > Chiroptera > Rhinolophidae > Rhinolophus > Rhinolophus sinicus. The sequence goes on along the minus strand of NC_142501.1, from coordinate 109,290,045 downwards.
GTGACCCTGGAATCTATTCCCTTTGTTTGTGGCTCCACTGTCATCCTCCTTTCAGACTTTGTCATTTCATTCTGGGACATTGCAACAGCTTGACAGGTTTCCTTTCACTGTCAGCCTGTCCACCATCCCCACATTACCCCTCTACCTTTAAGATGAGGCTCTTAAATGCATCGTTTAATACGTTGCATCAGTTCTAAGTTCTCCTTTTTAAAATGTGTTTGTTTTATTTGAGTCCTCTCTTTTTTCTTGGATATTTAGCTAAAGGTTCGTCCATGTTGTGGATCTTCAAACAATCAAATCCTAGTTTAATTTATTTTTGTTTTCCTATGCTCTATTATGTTTATTCATGCTCTAATGTTTATGATTTCTTTCCTTCTAATAACTCTGGGTTTAGTTTTTTTCTTCTTTTTCTACTTCTGTGTGGTATATTGTTAGTATGTTTATCTGAAATTAGTGGAAATCATTACATTTTAGTGCTAGAAGTTATTTTGGCTACTACCTAGTCCCTTCTTCTAATGTTATATGTGAAGAAACTGAGTTCCGGAAATGTGCAATGCCTTCCCCACAGCCATGCGGTTAGTGAATGAAAGGTCTTAATCAGCTAGTACTTTATGGAGATTTACTCCATGCCAGTCTCTTTCTTTACATGTGTTACCTCCAGTAACACCCACAGCAATCTTATGAGTGAATCAGTTCTGTTCTCATTTAACAGATGACACATTTAAGGCATGACGTGTTTGAGAAACGTCCTCATAGCAGAGGAGCTGAGAGTCAAATTAGGCAGGCTGCAGGACGTCTCCCAAATCTCCTCCCCTGATCTTTCCATCAGCCCTGTAATACTCAGGACCTGTGGATGCTTTTGTACTTCTGAGTCAGTTATCATTTGCTACTCAGTTGTACTGAGTGGTGTTGTCTGGTTTCCTTGAAAAGCAAACGAACTCATGGCTCTTTGAGACCGTTGCATCTCTGAGGTTTCCCAGTAGCTTTCAAAGTGTTTTCAGTGTTTGATCTTTCACTTTATTTCTGGTAAAAACTCTTTTTTTTATCCCCCTGATTTCACAATTTTCTTTGCCCTAAACCATAGAAGAATGAGATTTTAGTCTTCCAGATACACATTTATTGTCCGTATGTCTTCCCAGTTGCTAGGGTTTCTCTCCCATTCTTTCCATTGAATTGATAGGAATCTAGTTCTAATAAAGGAATTACAAACTCGGATGGTTTCCTGTGCTACAGAACTTCTCCAGCTTTCAAAAGGAGACTCCACAGGAGGCTGCCTCAAACTAGGACTTCCTAGTACAATGCTAGATGTCAGTTGACAAGCACCCCACTTCACAGTGCAGGAGCTTACACGTAGGTGCCACTCCTCTTAACCTCTCCTCACTGGAGCAAAGCCCTGAGGGCAACCTTCTCTTTGGTGTGAAAAGAGGCACTCCAGTAGCTGCTTTGCGAATTCCGATGAGTATCAGTAACGAACAGCAGGATCAAGGATAGATAGAGGTCAAGTTATCAGGGTGGGGTGTGGAAACTATACACCAGCACTGGCGTTCCCTTATCAAATAATCATACATAATGAAATTGTGGAGGGGAAAATGCCCTTTTTTTTTAAACAAGCACAAAATGTATTATTTTGGAGACTGGTCGAATGTAAGCAAGCCAGCTATTCATGCTGTCCCCAGAAGCTCAGACAGAACTAAATTATGCTCCAGATTAATGTATCGGTAGGTTCAAAGGTTAGACAAACAGCTGTTTCTCAAGGAGGTGCACTACAAAGCTTAACTGTTCGTTGGAAGGTCTGTAATGGTCTCAGTGGATTCCCAGAGGAGTCACTGTTATTTGTTTCTGATTGGGAGATATCCCAAACTGACTCCATGCTACCGATGACCTCTATTGCTAGGGCATGAGGGTGACACTCTGGAGCCAGTGCGATTTTACCAGTCTCTGGGAAAAAAAAAGAAAAAGAAAAAGAAAAAACCACCCACACATACATGTTTTTCGTGACTCAAAGGTTATCCACAACCCTGCAGTTTGGAACGGGTGAAAGAATGCTGGAGAGTCAAGAGGTCTATGCTCTCATTTCTGCAAAAATGGAGAATAATTTAAAATAGCAAGTTAATTCAAGAATGTGGTTTATAGCACTTGGGTTTGATTGGATACAAACCTACGTGAAAAAAGGAATGGAATAAGTTACATCTTCATTCAATACTTGCTATGATTCCCTTGATGATTTTGAGATGCTTGAATTGAATAACGTCTCATGAAACAGCTAATCATAAAATGAAAAACAAAATAAATTCTAAGAGAAAGAGAAGATGGGGATAATTTAGAGTTGTAGATTGAGCTATCATATATATTTGAATGTGACCATACTTAAAGAAAAAGTATTAAAATTCAGGTATCAAGAAGATAAAGAGTTAATTTCTTGACGAGGTCCTGAGAGATTTTTAGGGATCCCCGTGATGATTACAAGTGTCTTCCAAAAACATGATCCCACTTTTTTTTTTCTTTCCCCTCACGTATTCATTATTTACTCAAAGTAAGACACTAGTGGTTATTAACTTTTTATCTTTATGCTTCTTTACCACAAGCAGCTCCAAGGTCTTTTTTGGATTTTTCTCTCATACATAAGTTCTCTGTTGTTTTGAGATTAATAAAATTCCTCATAGACTTTATTCCATTCCCACAAAATCATTCAACATTTGCTAAAATCAAAATGAAATTATTGATTACTTATTAGAAACAGAGCACCTTGAGATTTAGGGGGAAAAACAGAAAAGTTTCTTAATAACATGTGACCTCTACCTAGAAAAAGTCCAGCATAAAACTCCTGGTAATGTGGGTGGGGAATTAATTGAGCCTCAACTATTTATTTATCTATGTATCAAACGTGTATTCATGAAGGTACTTATTTATTCACCAAATATTTCCATGTTCTGTCTTGGAATTAATGTTAGAATAGATCCTTAACACTATGAAACAGTTGTATAATTTCAGTGTAAGGACAATTAAGATGACAACAGAAGCAGTTTCTGAGAAATGAGACTGACAATGGGAGAATTTGGAGTGTTTAGGGAAACCACTTGGCTAAGAATACCTCAAAATTGAGCTTATATAGATTAGAGCACAGTGATGCCTGTGACAGAAATAGGGATGCGGAGAAGGAAACCAGTTTGAGGAAGTGAGAGACTGAATTAAACACATTACGTCCTAGGTAGTAGCATTTTCACCAGGCAGATGAAGATAAGAAAACTGAACATGGGAAAATGTCAAGACCTGGAGAGGGTTTTGAGAGTCACAAGTTGGTAATATCACTAAAGAATCAGCAAGAGGAGAACAAAACGGTTGCTGGACAGTAAAAAGGGCTCACTTAGATTTTAAAACCTTATATTTGCAATGAAATGGGTTCATTTTGTCAGCACATCTTGAAGTCCCTGTGTGAAGAAAACCCATGACTGAGATGATCTGTTTGGGAATCATCACAGTGGAAGATCAGTGGGTTATATTGGCCCGAATGTCAGCCAGGAAGGAAGACAGTGAGAATCAGAAGAGAACCTGATATCCCTGATGTGTCCCTTGATATCATGTGACTAAAGAGGCCCTTGAAGAGGAACAGCAGGTTCAGTGGGGCTGGCGGAGTAAGAAACAACCAGAAAGGGTGCAGTGGGGTAGGATGGAAAGTACAGCGGTGATTCCTCAGTCACTCAGCCATCGTTTTTACTGTGTGTAAAAGAAGGCTACTCTACAGATAACATAAGATATTCTATGTAAGCCCATTTCATATGTGGTGTGTGTGTGTGTGTGTGTGTGTGTGTGTGTGTGTGTGTGTGTAATAGTTATAGGTTATAAATAATATATATGGTTCTCTCTCATTATTCTGTCCTCTAGCCTCATGGACTCAAAATACTGTGTGCTTAGTAAATAGTCATTAAAATAAGTTGTGTTGATAAATTGTGTCTGGAGTAGGGGAGTTGCCCGTTTTGAGATCTTATGATGAAGTTACACATTTGATTGAATTGTATGAGCTGTATTCTCTCTATGGTGACGGACGCCCATGGAAGACCGAGCTCAAGCTTTCAGAAAAGTCATCAGGAATACTGCTCAAGGATGTAATAGAGATTAAAATATGAATCAGGTGCTGCATTAGGGGACAGAAAGCTGAGAGGGGTATTGAGCTCTTCACGTTTGATTCTCAAACACAAGGAAGTATGCTCTATTCATCTTTATAGTGCCTCGAAAAAAAATATCTTTCATGTTGGCGTCTTGGTTAATTAAATTAGAAGAAGGATGAGGTATAATTTTGTAGTGCATTTTAAATGAGAAGTATATTATGGTTATGGAAGAAGCACTCAGGAACCAAGATCTCTCCTTAATCCGTTTACTCTTTAACAGATAATTGTGGAAAACTAATATGTGCTAGACATCCTTCTAGACACCAAGGACACAAAAATGAACAAGAGTGTCAAAATCCTTGCTATCACAGAGCTTAATTCAATCAGAGAAGACATACAATATATACCATTGATCCTGAAAAACACAAGTTTGGACTGTGCGAATCCATTTATACACAGATGTTTTTTAATAAGTACATACAGTACTATAATTGTATTTTCTTGTCCTTATGATTTTCTTAATAACATTTTCTTTTATAGCTTACAGTATATAATCCATATAATACACAAAATATGTATTGATTGACTGTTTAAGTTGTCGGTAAGCCTTCCAGTCAACAGTAGGCTATTAGTTAAGTTTTGGGGGAATCAAAAATTATATGCAGATTTTTGACTGTGTGGGAGGGTGACACACCTAACCCGGGTTGTTCAAGGTCAACTGTACAACGTTGAATAAATTGGGAAAAGTGAAGTCTCTGTAATAAAATTTTTCAAGCACACTGAATCATTTGAGAAAAGTCAAGTTTAAGGAAAGACAGGAGGTGGTATGAGAATACAGCAGATGGTTAAGAAAAACGGGATTTAACATGTTATGAAATACTTGTTTCGACAGACATAATCAATTAGTCTAGTATTACATCAACCAGCTGATATGGATCGACTGAAATGGATTAGATCAATAATTCTCAACCTTCTAATATCCTGTAACACCTGCAGATTCCAGGACCCATCCCGGACACACCGATTCACTAGGTTTGGATGGGATCCATCGGAGTTACTGTGCATGAAAACACTCTAGGTGATTCTGACAGTTAGTTCCCAGACCTTACTTTGAGAAACAGTGAATTTGATGGAAAGCTGTTAAATCGCTCATTAGGAGGATATTGCATATAATGGATAGGGCACGAGGGATGAAGGGAATTGGGTGGATGCATTTTAGTGCCAGAAATGGGCTGAAATTAACACTTGTTGGCCTGAATGGATGCATATTTTTCTGCCTAATCTGCTTTCCTCCTGAATTCTAACTACTTTCAAAGTAGACTTAAAAGTTCTGCGTAAGACAAACTTTTAAGTCTTCATATTTGTAGAATGCAGAGGGAAAAATGCATCCAGATGAATTGGTGGATGGTACTGCTTATAGAATGGTATTTTAGGAGGAGGAATATGAAGGAGAAGGAACTGAGGCATCAAGATGCAAAAGATGTTTCACTTTATTGTACTTAACACAGAAGTTTGCTACTACGTGGTATATTTAAGGGTATAATTTAAGTTTTCTAAAACTTAGAAATTCCCTGAGCGGGGAAAAAAACTGAATAAATAGATTATTTCATTTGTAATAAATACATATCTATTTACTATATTCTAAAAATAATTGGCTATTTTTAAGAAAAAAGAGAAGCTTCTTTACACTTAAATATCAACTTTTTTTTTTTTTTTTTTTTCAAAAATAAGACATTATTCAGCATAAGTTACTGGCCTGGTTAGTTTTCTTTTCTTTTCTTTTCTTTTTTAATTTATTGGGGTGAAAATTGTTAGTAAAATTACATAGATTTCAGGTGTACAATTCTGTATTACATCATCTATAAATCCCATTGTGTGTTCACCACCCAGAGTCAGTTCTTCCATCACCATATATTTGATGGCATGGTTAGTTTTCAACATTTAGAATTTGTGACACCTCCCAATCTGTTTTTGCATTAGATCATGTAAGAGAAATATACTCTTATTTTAAATTCAAGTGGTTAGAAAAGGTATTATCATGTTACAGGTCCTATCTCCTTTAAATAGGTTGTGATCTGACTACACCCTGTCAGACTACGTGGCTCCTGGAGATATTGATGATTAACTGAAGGGGGCGCAGGATGAAACAATTCAGTGCCCTCAGTAGGGAGTCAGGGAACCCTCTACTCGTGTTCATTGAACACCTTGCTATGTTTCAGAAATCTCGATAGTCTTCCATACTGTGCCCTGTTTCCTTTATGACTCTAAATAAATGATAAGACATCATGTTCTTATCTTCCTAGGGAGTTGACCAAATTCTTGAGACAGAAAGTCATGACTCAGTATTTGACAGCTCATGAATGAAAAGAACATTGAAAAAAAATTTTTAAAGATGGTGTAGCATCATCCTGTTGCTTGTTTTGGATTATCATTGGCTTTTCAATTACATAGGACTGTGGCTTGTTTCCAGTGGTGTAAACCAAAGGATTTGGAGGTTTTCAACTGAGTAACAGTAAAGATGTTGAATATCATTTATAGAACCACTCAGAGTGAAGTAGATATGTGTGGTGTTGACAGTTAACCTGTCTCGTAATAATTCCTATATTTTAATATTCAAATAGGCAACTAGCTAGTAGAAAACGGCCTTCAGTATAACACAAAAGTCAGAGAGCAAACAATGATCACAGTCATTTAACGCTGACACTGCTTGAACCATTTATTGCTATGGATTTCATGGAGAAAAATAAAATATGATTAAACTATTCTATACTGTAAGTTTAAAGGAAATATTTTCAAAACTATATTTAACACATAGGCTGTAGTTGATAGCTTGATTTATTTAGAAACTAAAATTTCTTATGTAGTCATGCTGTTTATGAAGTAAATCTGATTCTTCTTACGTGTTAAGCAACTTAGTGGTTAAGAGCACATCTCCTGATGGTACTAATGAATATATTTCCAGTTGAAGAAACATCCAATTTCCTCAGAATAAGGATACAGGTCTTGACTTGAGACTACCATCATAGCTTGCTCTTCCTAAACCAGGGGCCTTAATCTCAGCCTAAATCAAAATGGTGGATCCTCTGGGAGTAGAATGAAGATGATTTCTTTAGTGACAGGAGAAAGAAATGCATTGTGGGCAAAGCTTTTCGGCTTATGGTAAGTTACTTTCTTTGGACCAGTTCACTGTTCCTTTCTCAGCCCTTTCTGCTCACAGGTGCCATAAAACGGGTCCTAGTTCTCAATTTTCAAGGAACAAAATAACAGAGCCCAAGGTATTCTGAGGTAAATGCTGACTGTGGAGAAGAACACCAGTAGCTTGTCCTGCAGACTAGTGCCACACAGCTCTCAACCACTCTCTGCAAAGGTCTGAAGATAAGGAAAGCTCCAAACCCCACCTCCCTTCCACATCCTGAGGCTTAATGCTGTTGTTCTTTGGTCTTTGTGTCAAGCCAACCCAGAGGAACTGGCCGGGTCAGTCGGTGAGATCAAATCAGCAAATGGGCACAGCTGCCCAGCTTCCCTCATCCTCACCGGCTGCAATGATGGCATTGCACGTTTGATTGCAAAACATCCGAGGCTTCCACCGTTAAGTGTGTGAAAATAATGATGAAAATACTCAGGTAATGCAGACAGCTAAGGCAACCTCTGCGGGATTTGCACAAGTTCACAAATGGGAGTCCGGATCACAACCAGAATTAGAGCAAATCCTGCAAAACGTGATTCCTGACTTTGAGCTACACAGGAGCCCCTGAACTGTCAGAGGACAATTAGTGTATTTGGTAATTGAATAATGTTTTTGACTCTGGACATGGCATAGGACAGATGGGTTAATTTATCATAATGTGGTTCTTATTTTATTTTTTAAACACCTAGATAACTCAGCAGAGCGATTAACATCCTAAAGCAACAAATGATCGTGTTACTGCCAGGTCCTGACTTACTGTGAAGTCTCCAAGGTAAAAGGCTTTGAGCCGATAGTGAAACTCCATCCGCTTGGACTTAGGTATGGCTCCTCATAAGGGAGCTTGTCTGGTGCCCTGCTGTTTGGAAATGACCCCAAGGCAGAAGTGAAAGATGAAGTTTCAGCAGGGGAGACTGAGGAGCTCAGAGGATTTGCTCTGGGACGCAGGGGCTCTTGTCTGTGAGTGATAATTTCCAAAGACGGCTTCACTCGTAATATTAAATAATTGTGACTGTGTCAGTCTTTTGCCCTCAGATGGGGATGGTGGTCTCTGCATTTAAATAGCATGTTGACTCTGGATGGCAACCCTGGAAAATTTTAGAAACAGGAAAACATCATATGGAGTCTTGAAAGACATAACTCAGACATGCAAAATACATTTTCTCAGACATTCCTTTCCTCTCTCTCTCTCTCTCTCTCTCTCTCTCTCTCTCTCTCTCTCTCACACACACACACATACACACACACACACACACACACACACACACACACACACACTTTGTTTCTTTCCTCCTGGGAAGAAATCATGCATTGCATGAAATAAAATTGCCTCTCCAGTATTTTCTCCCCCAAATATGTTTTCATTAATTATCATCTGAGAAAAATACAATATGATATACAAGAGAAATATTATGGAATGTTGACTTTTCTAGCCACTGAAGTTTACAATTTCTCTGAATAAATTAAGTTATAATATGAAAATCTCAAAGCCAGTGGTGTCTCTACATTGAGAGTTATCATTTAGACACTTGCTAGGTGATTTTAAGTTTTAATATTGTGGACATTATGTGTTGGTGCACCCATTGCATTTATAATGAAAATACTGGCTTGCAATTGTGAAAAGCTTGAAATAAATCCAGAATTAGGCCCACATTAGAGATGCTGGCCCTGGTTGCCTGAAGAGTCGATGGGAAGGGTGGAGGGAGGAAGTGTTCTTTTGTACAGTAAAACTTGCCATATGGGATCTTGTCTAAGCGAACCCTCTGCTGTTACATAGGTTGAGAACTTGGCCTTGGAGCTGAATAAGTGCCAATGAAATCTGATCAGCTAAAGGCCAATCTGCAGGAAGCTGTCATCACCTCACAGAGTTTCCAAAACTTAAAAGGAAACCACTTTCGCTTTCAGGGTTTTCACTGACTATTGGCTACTTCTCCCTCTGAAGCTTTACAGCAAGTCTCATCTTTTGATGAATTTGGATTGTTTGTGGTCTTTTGTTTGTTTTGTTTTGTCTTGTCCCATCCTTCATTTCTCTGTAAAACTCTGCTTGTATATTCTGAGCGCCCGAAGGCTGGAAAGTTTCATCAGTGAAGATAAAATCTATTGCAGGTACTTTCATTCTGGCTGTCTTTCCCGTTTTCGCTAATCCTCTTCACTCCTGCTGCTTTTGTATGATACCAAAGCCACACCCTGATTTTTGCCAGGGAGTCACAGAAGCGCTCGGCTTTGAAGTGAATGCCGGTGATGCGTTTGTGAATCATTTTATAAATGTACCTGCGTTTAGCCCATAGAGGTAATACCTTCCTTGTAGACTTGCAATATTTCCCGGAGAATCTATGTCCACCTTGTAGGACAACAAACCTCTATTCCATAACAATCACACCGTCCAACATCATTTCTCTGAGGTGGACTTACTCTGAGTGGACAAGAACCTGGTTTGTCTGTTCTGAGACAATGTGCTGAAAAAAAAGTTGAAATTCTATGACTATCAAGGGCAATGTGGTCATTTCAATGCCAAATTTTAAAAACATTTTCATTGATACAGTATTTTCTCTTCTTGTATCAATGTAAACTTTAACTGTGGAGTACATCTATACCAAACTCTTAAAAAGATACCACTTTAGGCAATGGAACATCCAAATACACTAAAAGGAAACATTGTCAGGGAGTTTTAAAAGAGCTGATACTGTTGAGGCTGTTTTTAAATAGTATACACACGAGACTACTGGAGAATAGAAAATGAGTGCTTGACTTGGAGTTCTTCCATGATTGGTGTGAGATTTAAATAATACAACCATTGTGGTATGCCTACCCAGAACCTTAAATATTAGATGCTTAATAAATGTTAACTGAAGGGAAAGAAGAGGAGAGAAGAATGATCAACTATTATGTATTATGATAAGTTCTTAAATGGGACGCACTTACAGCAGAGTAGTTAAAAAAAAATTGGGGAGTGAGACTGCCTGGGTTTTAGCCCTGCATTAACATGCAATAGTTTTGTGACCACAGGCAAGTGATTTAATGCCTCAAGCCATAATTTCTTCTTCTTTGAAATAGGGATGATAATAGTACCTACTTCCTAGGGATGCTGTGTGGGTTAAATTAGATAAGTCTAATACATTTAAATAGTACCTGTCTCTTTGTAGTGCTTATAACAACCCTTATAGGTAAGCACGTTTATCCCACTTTTCCAAAGATAAGTACATTTCTCAATTTTGGAAACTGAGAAATTACAGGCTGACTCCAAGACCCTTGGTCCCAAAACTATGTGTTCCTACTCTATGGTAAGCTATGGAGAACCTCTGAATGGTTGATAAAGTACTATCTTTATGATGCTAATATTTATGACTTTATTTGTAATGTATATATTTTTTGAGTTGAGTTCTCAAAATTATTAGGATAGTTATTAAGAATATGTACTTTACAGATGGACCTATGATACCAACATCAGACAAAGACACTACAAAAAATTAAACTACAGACCAAGACCATTGATGAATATTGATGCAAAAATTCTCAACAAAATATCACCAAAGCAAATTCACATTAAAATTATTATACACTGTGACAAAGTGGAATTTATTTCTGGATTGCAAGGATGGTTCAACCTATGAAAATCTATCAATATAATATACCACATGATCACCTCAATAGATACAGAAAAAGCATTGACATAATTCAACACACTTTATGATAAAACCACCAACAAAACTAGAAATAGAAGGAAAGTACCTCAAATAATATAAGAAATGAGAAAATTCCACAGCTAACATCATACTCAATGGTGAAAGACTGAAAGCTTTAACTCTAAGATCAGGAACAAGGCAAGAACGCCCATTGTTGCCATTTATGTTCAACATACTACTGAAATTCCTACACAGAGCAATTAAGTATGAAAAAAAAGGAGGAGCCAACCAAATTGGAAAGGAAGAAATAAATGATCTCTATTTACATTTATATGATTCTTAAATGTAGAAAACCCTAAAAATCCCACACACAAAAAACTGTTAGAACAATAAATAAATTCAGGAATGTTTCAGTATACAAAATCAACACGCCAAATCAGTTGCATTTTTACATACTGACAATTAATAATCCAAAACGGAAATTAAAAAAAAACACCAGAAAAAATAAAATATCTAGTAACTTAACCAAGGTGATGAATACTATACACTGAGAATTGTAAAACATTGCTGCAAAACATTACAGGGGGCACAAATAAATGGAAGGAAACCCTGTGTTCATAGGTTGAAGACTTAATATTGTTAAAATGTCCCTACTACACTAGCAATCTATAGATTCAGTACAATTCCTATCAAAGTTCCAATGTATTACAGAATTGTACACCTGAAACCTCTTTAACTTTACTAAACATTGTCACCCCAATAAACTTTAATTTAAAAAGAAAAAAATCCAATGGCTTTTTTTTTTTTTTTTGTAGAAAAGGGAAAAAAAATCTAAAAATTTATGTGGAATCTCAAAGAACCTGAATATTGAAAACAGTCTTGAGAAAGAACAAAGCTGGAGTCCTTGCACTTCCTGATTTCAAAACATATTAAAAAGCTATGGTAACTAAGACAGTGTGGTACTGGCATAAAGACATGCATATTGACTAATGGAACAGACTAGAGAGTCCAGAGATAAACCCATGAATATACACGATCAACTGATCTTCAACGAGGGTACCAAGAATACACAATGAAGAAATGACAGTCTTTTTAACAAATGGTGCTGAGAAGCTGGATTGCCACATGCAAAAGAATGAAGTTGAACTTTTATCATATACCCTATACAAAAATTAACTCAAAATGGATTAAAGACTTAAACGTAAGACCTAAAACTATAAAACTTCAGGAAGAAAACATTAGAGAAAAGCTTTATGATATTGTATTTGGGAATATTTTGGGGTCTGATACTAGAAACACAGGCAACACAAATGGAAATAGACTCAATATCTGCTCATCGTAGGAAATAATTAGCAAAGTGAAAAGGTGACCTACCGATGGAATAGGAGAAAATATTTTTACATCATATATCTGATTAGGGATTAACATTCAGAACATATAAATAACTCCTAAATCTCAGTAACATAATAAAAAGATTTAAAATTGGGTAAAATACTTAAATAGGCATTTCTCCAAAGAAGATATACAAATGGCCAAAAAGCATATGAAAAGACGTTCAATATCGTGAATCATTAGAGAAATGTAAATCAAACCCACAATGAGGTATCACCTCATATCCATAAGGATGGCCACTATCAGAAAACAAAACAACCCTAACAAATGAAATAACAAGTGTTGGTGAGGATTTGGACCTCTTATACACTGTTAGGATTGTAAAGTGGTACAACTGTTATGGACAACAGTATGGAGTTCCTCCAAAAAGTAAAAGTAATATAGCCATATGATCCAGCAATCTCTCTTCTGGGTAGACATCCAAAATAATTAAACCAGGATTTTGAACAGAGATTTGCACATCCATTGTCATTGTAGTATTAGTAACAATAGCCTGAAGTGGGTGCAACACAAAAGTCCATCTACAGGTGAATGGATAAACAAAATGTGGTCTATGCATACAATAGAATATATCCAGCCTTAAAGAAAGAGAGAGAGAGAGAAAGAGAGAGAGAGAGAGAGAGAGAGAGAGAGAGAGAGAAAGAAAGAGAAAAAAAATCCTGACACAGGCTACAATATGGATACCCTTGAGGACATTATGCTAAGTGAAAAAAGCCAGTCACCAAAAGATAAATACGGTGTGACCCCACTTATATGTGTTATCAAACATAGTCAGATTCATGAAAACAGAAAATAGAACGGTGGTTGCCATGGGATAGGAGGAGGGAGAAACTAGGAGTTGTTCAGTGGTCATAGAGTTTCAGTTTTGCAAGATGAAAAAACAAGTTCAAGAGTTCTGTTGCACAACAGTATGAACATAATTAACACTACTTAACTGAACACTTAAATATGATAAATTTTGAACATAGGTGCATATGTCTTTTTAAATTAATGTTTTGTGTTTCTTCGGATAAATACTAACAAGTAGAATTGCTGAGTCATAAGGTAGTTCAATTTTTAATTTTTTGAGGAACCTCCATACTGATTTCCATAGTATCTGCACCAATCTGCAATCCCACCAACGGTGCAGCAGGACAGCCTCACCAGCACTTGTTTGTTGATTAACTGATGATAGACATTCTGACCGGAGTGGGGTGGTATCTCATTGTGGTTTTTATTTGCATTTCTATGATGACTAGTGATATTGAACATCTTTTCGTTTGTCTAGTGGCTATCTGTCCTTTTCGGGGAAATGTCTATTCAGGACTTCTATCCATCTTTAATTGGATTATTTTTTTGGTGCTGAGTTGTATGAGTTCTTTATTAATTTTGGATATTAAGCCTTTATCAATCAGATGTATCACTGGTGAACACCTTTCCCTTTCAGTAGGATGTCTTTTCGTTTTCTTGATGGTTTTCTTTTCCGCACAAAAACTTTTTGGTTTGATGTAGTCTCATTTGTTTATTTTTTCTTTTGTTTCCCTTATCTGAGGCAATAGATCAGGAAAATAAATATCACTGAGAGCAATGTCTGAGAGCTTACTGCCTATGTTTTCTTCTAGGAGTTTTATGGTTTCAGGTCTTACATTTAAGTCTTTAATCCGTTTTGAGTTTATTCTTGTATGTGGTATAGGAAAATGGTCCAGTTTCTTTTTTTTTTTTTTCATGTATCTGTCCAGTTTTCTCAACACCATTCATTGAATAGACTGTTTTTGCACCCCCCAATATATTCTTGCCTCTTTTGTTGTACATTAAATGACCATATAGGTGTAGGTTTATTTCTGGGTTCCCTGTGTTGTTCCATAGATCTATGTGTCTATTTTTATGTAAGTACTATGGTGTTGTTTTGTTTTGTTTTGTTTTGCAGCACTATTTACAATAGCCAAGATAGGGAATCAACCCAAATGCCCATCAATAGACAATTGGATAAAGAAGATGTGGTACATATACATATATAATGGAATATTGCTTGGCCATAAAAAAGAATAAAATATTACCATTTGCAAAACATGGATGGACCTAGAGGGTATCATGCTAAGTAAAATAAGTCAGACTCAGAAAGACAAATACTAAATGATCTCACTTATATGTGGAATCTAAAGAACAAAATAAAGAAATAAACCAAACAGAAACAGACTCATAGATGCAGAGAACAAACTGATGGTTGCCAGAGGGGAGAGGAATTGAGGAGCTGGATGAAAAACATGAAAGTATTAAGAAATACAAATTGGTAGTTACAAAATAGTCATGGAGATGTAAAGGACAGCATAGATAATCAATAATGCGTATAGTGCCAGGTGAGTACTCAACTAATTGGGGATCATTACATAAATTATGTAAATGTCTAACCACTATGCTGTACACCTGAAACTAATATAAAATACGAGTGAATGTCAACTGTAACTGAAAAAAAAAAATTAATTAAAAACATGATAAGTTTTATGTTATGTGTTTTTGAATCAATGGAAGGTAAAAATTAATATAAATGTAAATATAAAATATTTAAGAAAATGTGGGGAAAAGGCTTAGCTTGGGAACTATTCATTGAAAGAAAGTCTACAAAGTAAAATATTTTCATAATTAACGTTGAAAAAATATTTTTGAGTTCCATCCCACTGGACATTTATCAAATGTTTCTATTGTACAGCAAAATGGCTATAATGGGTGTTTAATAAGTGCTTGTCAAAATAAGTAAATCTTTAACGTATATATTTTAAAGTGATGTTTTCCAATCATTATGAATTTTTGTAACACTGTCTCCCTAGAAACATCTACTTTGTTAGCATTTCCCTCAAATCCTAAAGAGATTGTTAGCCCTTTAGATGATTTTCAGAATTAAACTGACTAAATCTGTTTGGGAGAAAACTATTATGAATCTATAAATTAATTCAAGTGGGGGATAAATCTACATGCAGTATCACCTGGGAAAAATAAAATCACATGGTGCTTTGCAAAAACAAAACAAAACAAACAAAAAACAAAAACAAAAAAAATAAGACTACTTGTGGAAGAGAAGAATAAGTAGAAACAAATTTTAAAAAATCAAAGATGAAAAGAGAGGAAAAAAGTGTGAAAGGAAGAACATTATTAAAAGAGGAAGATAAATGACTTACATACATTTAAATTTAAGATAAATTATCTAGGATTTGAAGATGAGACAGTAAAGAGAAAACTTACACGAATTTAATAGTAAATTTCATTTAGGTGACGTAGAAACAGAAAATTCCTTCATTTAGAAAGTATGAGGTGCTTCTTGAGGTTGACGCAGAATTGATTTGGTGTGAATCAGAACAGTGTTTGCTAGTGGTCTTCACAAATGGAGAGATGAAGAAACTTGAACTAGTTCTGAAAAAGTAAACATAATATAAATAATTTCAATTAGTAAAATACAGTTTTTAAATGAAAATATAGACATGAAGGCTAAGGGATCACATACTTATAATATTTACATATATGGTTGAGACTATTCAAAAAACATCTACAAAGAACTGCCTCCATACTCCAAGCTGTATGAGACCTTTTGAGGGACACAAATAAAGGGTATATTTGTTTTTTTACCTCCTAAGATGCTCACAACTTCCCTCGGAAGAGAACTTCTATACAGGAAAAATCTTGAGAGCCATTCGCAAAAGCTATTCGCTGGGGCCTTATTGAATGTTACCATGAACTAAAAGGCATGGACAGCCAAACCAAAAAGGGGAGGCTAAATGTAGGTGCAGTGATCAAAAAAGACAGGAATGGAATGTTTCTAACATTTGCGTAAGAAGGCAGAGTAAGAGGGGACTCTAGGAAGTGGAGACACTATACAATTGTTTGGCAGGCTAGTCACAGTTTTTGAAATAAAGGAAATGTTGGCAGGGCCAAAAAAAAAAAAAAGGAAGTGGACATCATAAATCTGGGTTAATATCACAGACAAAGCATAGAACATGTCTCAGAGACAAAATACATAACAATGGAGCTACAGGAGTTGGAGATAACTGAAGTTTTTCATCTAGAAAATGTGGACTAAGAAAAGAGAGAGAGACAGAGAGAGAGAGAGAGACATAGAGACAGAGAGAGAGAGATTGTTTGTAATGGCAGGGAACAAATCCATAGAGTACTTTTTCCCCAAGGCTGTATTTGAATTTGACCTTTGACCAACCTCTACCACCTTTGTCATAGTGCCCGTCTCTCTCTCTTTCTCTCTATCCTTTCTTTTGTTCTGCCATAGGAGTCAGGCAAATGGACTTTAAGAAGAACTTGAGATCTCAATTGTCCTTGCAGACTCGCACACCATTTCTCTGGGAAATTGAGTCATGTAATTGTTCTCTGAACTCTGAGCTGTTCAGGACTGCTCCCCATTTGCAGCTAGAAAAGTCCAACAAGAAGCAGGGATATTCCAGGAAAATAATTTATCTGGGAGGTGAACACAACCTCACAGGCAGATCTGTGAAAACTAAAGGTCAATTGCTGAAAAAGAGAAAAAATGAAATAAAAAAATTCTTAGATGAAGAGGTGACTAGGAGAACAAGTAACAATTTAGGTGGTATTTACAGAAATATTTGACCAAAAATGTTAAATGTGTATTGTGCATATGTGCCACACTTATTACATTGTTTTGATCACCTACATACCTGTCAAATTTACTCTTTCCTTGAATATGTCGAAAAGACATTCTCTCCAGCTCTCACTTCTGCTCTCACTCTCACTTTCTCTCTTTGCCCTGAGCAAAATAATGCATTTACTTGTCAAAGCTGATTTCCTCAAGGCATGAAATGCACCATGGTTTGCTTAAGTAGCCAACAAGAACTTTCAGATAGGACTTTCAGCCTTGCATCATCACAGGACCCATTTGACAGTAGAAAAACATGATAACACTGTAATTTGATTATAAAAAGCCAGATATATATATACATATATATATATATATATATATATATATATATATATATATACATATACATATACATATACATATACTTATGCTAAGACAAAGGCCTATTAGGCACAGATCAACGGTCTTTTATTTTCTCCTGTTTTCCCTTATTGTTAGTAGGGGGTAACATATTCAAGTTGACCAGGGGAGCATGATCCTGGCAAAGGATGGGCAGAGAGGGTCCCCAGGAACCACATTTCCAAAGTCTAAGTTCATCTAATGACTGAAATAAACTAAATTCTAATTTGAGACTCCTTGCTTATGTATAAGAAACACTCAATAAAGAAAAAAAAAAAGCATGCTGTCTTAAATAATGAAAGCCTGACTAGACTGAGGCAAATTGCTACTCACATATAAAAAATGCAATATATAAATAATCTCCATAATCTTTATAGGATTAGGAAAGATTGCCAGCATGTTCACTCGTTTATGTATCCCCCTAACATTTTCCGATGTTAATCTACTATTTATCCAGGCACCATTCGAGGCATCAGCTGAAGAATACTACCTCAGTGGGTTTGCATTGTAGTGAAAAGACGTGCAAGTTTTAAAAATATGAAAAAGCGCATCTAACAGTTATATAGTAAAGGCTTTGGACAAAAGTAAATAAGAGAAGAGGACTAGGAATACTGGGAAGGGGGTGATTGTCATTTTAAAGCAAGTGTCATAAAAGACTTCCCTTAGGAGACAACGTAAGAACAAGGGCTGAAGTAGGTGAGCTCATGTGTATAAGCCACACTGGAACAATATATTGTCACCACTTCACTGAGTCATCAAAGCCCTGAATCTCATTGTCAGTCCCAACCCCAAGCTAATTCTTATATAAAATTTATTAGCATGTTAGGTGATACATTAGCAGCCTACGGTCTCACTATGAATTATAGTAAAGGTCAATTTATCTAACCTTTTTGTGCCTCAGTTTCCTCACATGTAAACTGGGGATTAAAAAAATAATACCTAATTTATTGGATTATGTTCTAAGCATTTTGCATGTAATTGTGTTGTTTCATGCGAGGTGTTTGGAACAGTGTCTGGTATGTAAGTATTACTCTTCTGTTACTATCATTTTTGTTTATTTTTTGATAAACAAAGGAATAAAATATGAGCAGGCTAAAACATATTGTAGCCTACACTTTATGTTGGAGGCATGATTATTACAAACTTTTTTTGAGAGTAGTTAATTTGTTATAAAGTTACAAATGTTTCACACTTTTTCATTATATATAACTTAATGTCTGACTCTGGGTTTGTGAAATGGATAAAGTAAATGAAATAAGAATTTTGGAAAGTGGAGTAGAGTGTTAAACATCAGTGGCATGCTATGAACCAATTACTGCTTGGGGCAAAGATTTTATCCCTTATTCCCTATTTAATCATCTTGGGCGGTCTCATTATTTTTTTTTAACTTGGCATAAACTTGATAACTGTTTTTAATCATCATAGAACAACATTACATTCTGTAAATGACATATGAATTTGGGGAAGAAAGGAAGCATTGAAGTAGTATACACTGACAATAAATTGAAGGAAACCAGGTTCAATTATCTAGTTACCTAGTGTATTTAGAAAAGTGGAATGTGATGAAAATTCTACTGTTACTCTTAATACTCTGTGAAAAACCAAATGAGATATCTTTAACAGAATTATTGCCTTGTCTGATGGGCCACCTGTCCACGAGAATAGGATCCCAAAGTGAAAAGGGTACTACTGCAGTTATGAAAGATGTCTCCATCACTCTATCAGCAAAACTATCTTGAGCATTACAGTTTTCTCTTAGTAGCCAATGCCAAGTTTAATCTCTCTCTCTCTCTCTCTCTCTCTCTCTCTCTCTCTCTCTCTCTCTCCCCCCCCCCCTCATATTTTTTAAAGGTCCAATAAAGTTGAGGTGTCCAGAAACATAGTAAGTTGATGGTGACTCTCAACTATTTGAAGAAGAGAAATAGTTGTTCTCTAAATAAACAAACAAACAGACAAACAAACAGAAAAGGTTTGAGTATATTTTCAACAACCAGAGCCCAAAGAGTAACAACATATGTTTTGGTCCTTTTCAATGTTCTTTCTGTTACACTCCAAGTCCATTTGTACCAACAGTAGCAACTTTCTTTTTTTCTCACCCATATAATCAAACATTTAGCTTTGCAGGGTTATTAATCACACTTTGCACTTAGATGGCCTGAGTTTGAAAAGGCATTGCTTAGAATCTATAAACAGTCATTAATCCTTAAAAATGGGGGGCAGGGCTTCAGGAGGTTGTGTGCTTTGGAATCATTTTATCCAAATTATTAAAGTTATAGAATTATCATGGGCTTGCCATTTTTTCATAAGATCCATACTCATTAATGTTTTTCTAGATGTGAAAACTAGTAACAGGCTTCAAACAGTTGTTGAAGATTCTGGCTACTTTGCCTAATGCTGGCCACCCTTTAGTCTTCCACTGCTTTTCACTTTTTACTTGGAAGTCATTTTTTTCCATGAAGTTTCTCTGAGGCTGGAGTAGATCCTACCCTTAGTGTCCTATTGTCCTCTGTGAATTGCACCAATCAGAACCCCCCCATATATGATATCATTTGCTTATGTAATTATATTTTTCCAAAATGAGACTGTAAGATCTAACAATATATTTTTTTTTACTTATCATTGCTTTTCTAGCATGATACTCATAGTAAACAATATATATTTGTTATTGAATAATAAGTGCAATTGGGAATACAATACAGCCTCTATCATGAACTGAGTGACCTTAAGCAAATTCATTAAATTTTCTAGTACTCAGTATCCTCCTTTGCTAAAAATGATAATGCTGAAATTTTGAGAGCAATTTTCATGCACTAAGTGTTGTTATGAGCAGAGTATTAGCTTATTAAGTCCTATAAAAATCCTATATACTCTTATATCTCTAATGTATAATTGAAAGTTTTAAAGCCCAGAGTGATTAAATAACCTGTATATTAGTAAAGTAAGTAAGTGACAGAATTGAGAATTTGAATCCAGGCATTCAGGCTCAAACCCATGCTCTTAATCATTATACTACATGCCTCCCTACACCCTTAAGTGATATCTTAGTGTTTGTTTGTTTTTTCAAAATTAATATTGAATAATAGGAAAAAAAGAGAAATGTTTTAAAGACTTTTCCATTGGTTGGATCTGGGTGTGAAATCTAGCTCAGCCTTTTCTTTTATAGCTATTAGCTCTTAAGCTGGCTGATATTTAGCATTCTTATTTATAAAGGAGTCATAATAATGTATATCTTTTTAATATAATTATTAAATAAGTGTCTATAATGTGCCAGCATTTAACAAATGAAATAATTTTAATTTTAGAATAAGAAAAATAATAAATATGCTCACACAATTTGATTTAAATAAAATAATGAGTACTGCCAAAATATGTTTTCTGATGTAGCCTTTAATTAGGAGGATAAGGGATTCTCATTTTTAGCCAGAATTGTTCAAATTAAAGTTTTACAAAGAAAGTATATCTTAAAAGTTCTCATCACAAGGAAAAAATCATAACTATATGAGGCGATGGATGTTAACTAAACTTATTGCGGTAACTATTTTGCAATATATACACATATCAAATCATTGTGTTGTACACCTTAAACTAATACATTGTTATATGTCAATTATATCTCAATAAAACTGTAGCAAAAAGGATCTACAGTGGGTGAGTTATTTGGAAAATCCTAAGTTTTCCAGTTGGTTTGGGGGTCACACTTCATCCCAAGTCAACAGAAAAGTCTGGATGAAAATACAGACACTGCTAGCAGCAATAATAAGAAAACAAATCTTGTTTTATTTACTTAAGCAGGTGAGTTTTCGGAAGAGGCAACAGAGCCCATGTGATCCTGGTCAAAGTGCTAGTAAGAGGCAGAGCCAGGATTGGAAGATGGATCTATCTGACACACAGGCTCCCTGCTCTTGATTGTTACATTACTTGCACTTTGAAAGCCTAGTTTTAGATAATGTATACATTTCTGTACCAGGCTCACATGGCTTGACCTAGCTTCTGTTCATGGCACTCAACTCCAAGGAAGCTCATTAATTCACTCAACACATTATTTATGGCATGTGCAAATGGAGGGATACACTCCGTGGACATCACAATCTCCGGAATTAACTTTGAGCATATCGAGGAAAATCACTTTGTTTCACAATAGAGATTTACTACTAAAATATTAATTTTATGGCATTACAGTTTACTCATTTTTTTTTCCAAAATGAGCAGACCAGAATAAACTTGGTTTTCAGATGAACCAGACAAAGCAGGCCACAACGCAGAATCTTCAGAGAGAGCAAGAAAGAGAGAGAGAAGAAAAAAACTCATTACGTGGGCATTCAGCCAGTCTGAAGAATGAACACAGCATTTTCAGAATCTTCGGAATACTAAGAATAGGTCATAAGTAAAAGAAAAGAGGAAATAAGGACCGGAGGTTGGGAAGCCTGGAGCCAGTTCAGACTGTCTGAATCACTTATGTTGTGGTGGTGATTTGAGCTGACAAAATGTTATTGGAGAGATCATTCTCCTCAACACTGTTTGCTTTGGGAAGTCAGGCAGAGATTTATTATGGCTGAAAGCCTTTACAGCTGTCGGATGTAAGTGCTGGGTTAAGAGAGTTGAAAATATCAGCTGAAATTAATAGCATGAGTTGTGATTTTGAATATTTGCAACAGTTGCGATGGGGAAAAAAGAGCCAGAGACTATAGTTTTATTCTACATGTATGATCACACTTGGTTGCAAAAGAAGTCGTGATATATCATACAAGGAGAGGGGTCATCCAGTATCCACTGAAAATAATCCGGATATCTGCAATACTGATAGGCAGGACTGACTGAAAGTGAATGGGATGGCATTTTGATGTGAGTCAAGATGTTAGATTCAACATCTAGAATGATACAAGAAAGGAAACACTGGATGTGATATGTTTCTGAAGAGTGTTCGTCTTGTAGAGTAACAATCACTAAATTCATGAGTGTCTATAAAGATACCAAGAAAAGTACATTTGGAAGATGAGGATACAGTGATTACATAGATAGATGATAGATAGATAGATAGATAGATAGATAGATAGATAGATAGATAGATATGTTAAACTACTAATATTATTTACATATCTATATCTTTACATATGGAATTGCTATAGTTATATTTATCCATCTATCTGTGTTGGAAAATGTAAGCTCAATCAAACACTAAGAATTCCGGCTTTGCTCTCATTTCTCGGTCCATAGACAAGTGGCAGAAGTACACACATCTTAACGAGTTAAACAGACTTTTGTGAGGCAGCACTGCTCATAACTAGTGTTTATTATAAAACTCTAAGGATGACAATATATTATACAGTGGTTTCTGAACTTACGTTGGAATTCTTGTGAAGAATCTCATGGGTTAGTTTCTTCTGAACACATTAGGAGCAGGTACAATGTACCAACGCTACTCAAAATCCCTTATGTACATTTTTATTTATTATTCCCAGCATCTGAAGAGTTTGCTTCTGTTGATTCCTGCATTACAGGTAAGGAAAAGAGAGATCTGAGGACTTTGAATAGCTTGTCAAAGATCACTCAGCTTCTAACTAGTGGAGGCGGATATCAACAGTGGTATGAAGAGCTCTCAGGTACCATGCTATACCACCATTCATTTTTATAATTTGTGACTCAAAAAAGTCTTTTCCAAAAATTGGGTGTCTGAGGAACGAAGGGATGCTTAAAACAGAGACATTCTAAATAAATGTTTATTTAGTATTTGGCACAAAGTACGGGTGGAACATAACTATTTCTAGATAAAGGAAAGCAAAATAGGCACTGTACTTCCATTAAGAAAGAAAGAGAGAGAGAGAGAGAGAGAGAGAGAGAGAGAGAGAGAGAGAGAGAGAGAGAGAGAGGAGAGAGAGAGAGAGAGAGAGAGAGAGAGAGAGAGAGAGAGAGAGAGAAACCCAGATTGTTCCAGTTTATTTTGTCTTGTGTTTGTTGCTTAAATAAAATAAAACATGAGGGCACTTATCAAAATGCTGGACACATGACAGCTCATTCAGTTAACCACTGCTATTTTTTTCCAATGGAGGAAGAATTCTTGTAGAAAATCATGTAAATGATATTCTTGCCACAAATAATGGTACTCAAGTGTCATGCTGTGGAACGTTGCGTGAGTTTCTCACTGGCTTCCGTATTTCTCAAAAACTGACATGATATCTGTCCTAAATTAAATAGACAATCTTAGGCTCTGAAGATTAGGTATTTATAACAGGCATTATGAGCATAAAGTAAATATTCCAAGCAGATGCCCTATTTTAATCTATCAGTGGAACACACAAAAAAACTGAATGCATTTACTCTATAGCAGAGTACTACATATTCAATGAGAAAAAAAAAATTGTCCTAAGGTTTGATTTTATTTTTAGTTCAAATTTTATCAATATCAAGCCCAAGAGACTTTCAAAAAAAAAAAAGTTGTAAGTCTGTTTCTCATTTGGTCTATTTGGTTTTTCATATGAGAAATCTTCACTTCCTTTTGAAACTATTCTTACCATATCTTTAAGGAAATGACAAAGAAGAGTGTGTATGCAAATTGGACCTAAAAGTAGAGAAACAATTTGGATTTATCTTGAGGGTAAAACTAGCTTGCAAAACATGAATAATATAGGCATGAGACATGGAGGGTAATTGATAGTGATAAATATGAACTTTCATGCAGTTTAGGGATTTATTCCCAATGGGAATACCTTTTGTTTACAATGGATAGCTCCTGAAGTTTTGCTTTGCATTTCCTGGTGATTAGTGATGTTGAGCACCTTTTCATGTAGCTGGTGGCCATCTGTATGTCTTCTTTGGAAAAATGTCTATTCAGACCCAAACCCGGTTTTCAATCGAATTATTGTGTGTGTGTGTGTGTGTTTGTGTGTGTGTGTGTGTGTTTGCTATTGAGTTGTATGAGTTCTTTATATACTCGTATTTTGGATATTAACCTCTTACCAGATACATGATTCACAAATATTTTCTGCCATTCATTGGGCTGACTTTTCAGTTTATTGATGGATTTCTTTGTTATGCAGAAGCTTTTTAGTTTGACATAGTCTCACTTCTTGATTTTCAGTTTTTTTGCCTTTGTTTTTGGTGTCAAATCCAAAATGTCACTTCCAAGACACATGTCAGGAAGTTTATTACCGCCTGTTTTCTTCTAGGAATTTTATGGTTTCAGGTCCTACATTCAAGTCTTTAATTCATTATGAGTTAGTTTTTGTATATGGTGTAAGATAGTGGTCGAGTTCCATTCTTTCCCATGTGGTTGCCCAGGTTCCCCAACACCATTTACTAAATAGACTGGTCTTTCCCCATTGTATATTCTTGGTTTTTTTGTTGTTGTAAATTTATTGACCGTATAGCCATGGTTTTATTTCTAGGCTGTCAATTCTCTGTCATTGACCTATGTCTCTGTCTTTTGCCAATATCACATTGTTTTGACTACTATAGCCTTGCAATATAATTTGAAATCTGTAGGCCCCTAGGTGTTCGCCAGAACCAAAGTCTGCTTCAAGCTGAAGCTCCAGGACTAGCAAATAGCCCTCTTTTATAGAAAGACTAGGGGTGTGTCTCAGTTGACTGTCCGTGCAGGACCCTGGGGGTGGTAGCCCACCAAGAACTCTCTCTCTAGTAGTTACAATCCTGTAGGACCCAAGACAAAAACCCTCTGGCCACTAGAGCCAGGTGATCAAGCGAGGTCCCTGGGTGGCAGCAGCAAAAACAGGTGCACCAAGCGCATGCAAAAGCTCCTTTTTGGAAGATACTAGCGCTGTGGATCAACAGAGAAATTATACCGCTGGGGCAATGAGGATAACACCTGAGCGAGGATAGCACCTGCATGAGGTTAGCGCCTGCGCGCTGAGGTTTCTGGAAAGGGTTTCAGTCAACCCCAGATGTTTTAAATCAGAAGCCCTGCACCTCAGACTGCAGCCATGAGCAGATGCTAACAGGCCTCTTTCCCAGAAGGACTGAGCTCCTGGGTCTGTGCGTCTGGCCGTGCCCTCCGAGGGTGACCATTTAAGAAATCTTTCTCCACTGGTTGCCTTGCAGAGGGACCTGCAAGTGAAAGCTCCACGGGCCAGCAGAGCCAGACCACGGAGAGGTGGCCTGGTAACAGCCACAAAAATCAGTGCGCCAGACGTGTTTCAAAGCTCCTGTCTCAGAGATGCTGGCACTCTGGAACTGGGCAGAGGGAGAGCATAGAGAAGGCACCTGCCAGGAAAGACAACAGAGAAAAAACAAAGAAAAAAGCAAAACCTAGACTTGAAAAAGAAAAAGGTGTTCCTAGAGGAAGCAAGGTGGAGAGAGAGTGGGAAGACGGTGCCGGCCAGGCTCCATCCCGGAGAGCATCCAGCAGGCCCAGGTGTGTCAACCAGGTGCTTCCCCTCAGGCCCAGGCTCCCAGGACCGGTGTACTGGCTTCATCCACACGAAGTCCAGGCGCCCTGCGCAGCCCGCCACTGCACGCTGGGTGAGTCCTTGCGCATGCGCGCCAGTGCTCCTGTCACTAGCCTCTGGGTCTCCCCGCTGGTTTGCAAAGCTAGATGTTTTGAGGGCTTATCCCTCAGGTGCAGATCTTAAAGTTGGGGGGTGCAAATGTGGGGTTCAAATCCTTCGCTCCTTGAGGAGCAGCTTGGCGGCGTTTGAGTTCCCTCCGGACTGTGCGCTCCGCTGGTTGTGGGGTTTGTGGTGAGGTAGTGTCCCCCTTCTCCCACCTGTTTCCACGTGGGCCTTCTCTGGTTCGCTTGATTCGAAGGAGTCTAAGTGTCGCCAGCCAGGTTTTAGATGTTTTTTTGGTTTGGTTTTGCTTTTGTTTTTGTTTTTCCCAGAAGTTGTTCCATGTGTATCTGTAGTTTTGGTGTGAGGGTTTGGTGTATGGCTCTGTTGTGAGATGAGCTCAGGATCCGCTCACGTCACCGTCTTGAACGGGGACTCCTATGACCTTTAACTTCTGCATGGTGTTTCTTGGGTTTGGGTTTGGGTTGTTTTTGGTTATGAAGATTTTGTGTGTGTGTGTGTGTGTGTGTGTGTGTGTGTGTATTATCTAGTATTATCTAGCTTTTCTCCTATGTCTTCTAAATTATCAAATACATTTAGGAAGACACTCTCTACTTTGAGATTGCATCACATTTTCTGCGAGTGCTTCTATGATGTTGTTCGTTTACACTGTACTTTCTTTTCTCGAACCTCAGTAATCTGTTCACGTTTCCCTTCCATTGTTTCCACCCTTAATGGTAACATTATCTTGACTTTTCATAGCATACTTTCTTTTGCCTGTTATTTTTGGACTGTGTATAAATTATGTAATCACTGAGTGTTTTCACATCTGTGACTTATTTTGACAAACTATGTTTGGGATGTTTATCTTACTGTTTGTTGTACGTTGTCGTCGATCACGCATTCTTATTCAGACTATTATTCTGTTGGGTAGCTTGTTTTATGGAAACGGGGGATATTGTCGCTATGACCATGAAGGTCTGTTTTATGGCACGTATATGTTTGGGTACATATTTATTTAAGGAGTGTAACCTAAGAGTGTGGTTGCTGGTTATGAATATGAGTATACTCTATTTTACTAGCCATTGACAAAGAGTTTTCCAACATCGTGTAAGTGTTTCTGGTTCATTAATATGCTCTATAATACTTAGCGTTTTAATCCTTTTCTAAATTTTAGCCACTCTGGTGAGTACTGTTATATTTTATTGTGTTTTTCATTTGCATTCCTCTGATTTTTAATCAAGTTGAACACCTTTCATGTGCTTATTTTCCATTTGCTTATATTTTCTTCAATTGCCTTTTTACATCTTTGCCCAGTGTACTGCTGAATTTTCTGTTTTTCATAGTGATTTGAAGGTGTTCTTTATATATTGTGGATGTTGTCTTTTGTTGGTTGTAATATATGCATTATGAATGTCTTCTTAAGTTTGGGTTTTCTTTTATATTATTTTTATTATGTTTTAATAAACAAATGTTTTTAATCTTAAATAGTCCAACATATCATTTTTCTTTGTTAGTATTTTTTTTTCCCCTTTTAAGGGCTATTTGCCTAAACCAATCATTAAGATATTATCCTGCATTGTTGTTAAAGCATTATATTTTCTTTGACATTGAAATCTGCAATCCATTGATTTTGTTTATAGGATGAGATGAGTGTTAATTGAGTTCTGTGTATGTAGTGAGGTAGGGATTTATCTTCCTTTTTTGTCTCTGTGGATACCCAGTTGTGGTGGAAGCGTTCTGAGATGTCCTCTGAGATGCTTGGCTCTGGTATCTAGTATAATCTCCTCCCCGAGAGTGTAAGTGTGATGGATTTTACTCTTGATTAGGTTATGTTACAGAACAAACGTAATTTTGCAGATGTCATTAAGGCCCCAATTCAGTTGACTTTGAATTAATTAAAAGGGAGATTATCCTAACTATACCTGATCTAATCAGATGAGCCCTTCAGAAACACTAGGCCTTTTTTGAAGGGAGAGGCTCAAAGCATGAGAGAAATTCTCCTCTTGGCTTTGAAAGAGTAAACTGCCATTTTGAGAGGGTCCCATATGTGGGGGAACAGCAGCTGGTCTATCAGCTGAGGGTCTGAGTCCAACAACCACAAGAAATGAATTCCAACAACCGTGTGCCGAGAAGAGGATGCAGAGCCTCCAGCCCTGACCAGCATCTGCAGTACCACCTGTGAGGCCCTGCGCAGAGGACCAGCTCACCTGTACCTGTGCCCACAGAAACCATGAGTAACATATTTGGATTGTTTTAATCTGCTAAATAGGTGATGATTTCTTATGGCACCACAGAAAGCTAATACACCAGTGGGTACAAAACCAATTATTGAAAAAGCACGATTTCCCCAACTGTGTTATAGCGCCACCTGAGTCATCAACCACATATAGATGGGTCTGTTTCAGTTTTCACCATTGAGGTCCGTTGACTAATAAGTTAATGCTTGTGCTGATACCACATTATCTTTTTATGGTAAGTCTCCATAGATGGTAGTTTGAAGTCTTTTAGTTTTGTTATTCTGCTTTAAAATTTCCTTGGCAGTTTTTGGTCCTTTGTGTTTCTGTATGAATTCTAGAATAAGGCTGGATTTGTGTGTTTTTTTTGTTTTTTTTTAAGTTTGATCGGGACTGCACTGAATCTACATAAATACCTAAAATTCTATATTTTACCCACAATTTTGTATTTTATCGTGTTTCTCCGAAAATAAGACCTCGTCGGACAATCAGCTCTAATGCGTCTTTTGGAGCAAAAATAATATAAAACCTGGTCTTATTTTACTATATTAATTTTTGCTCCAAAAGACGCATTAGAGCTGATTGCCCGGCTAGGTCTCATTTTCAGGGAAATATGGTATGCAGTAAAAATTGATTTTACACTATGAGCAAGAATGCAATAATATGTTTGTATTCCCTCCATATTTCTCTTAGTTTTACTACCTAATTTTCAGTATATACAAATATTTTCTTACTCTTACCTGTATGCTTATACTTACTTATATCTGTTAATTTATCATCTTGAATTCATACCATTTATCTTGCTGTAAAAGATGATGAAATC
The DNA here is from genome assembly GCF_057876585.1 of Rhinolophus sinicus. Classification (NCBI taxonomy): domain Eukaryota; kingdom Metazoa; phylum Chordata; class Mammalia; order Chiroptera; family Rhinolophidae; genus Rhinolophus; species Rhinolophus sinicus. The sequence goes on along the minus strand of NC_142501.1, from coordinate 109,261,210 downwards.
AGTATGTTTGCACTATCTTCCACTTTATGTTTTTGCCCCAAACTTTGTATTATTTCTGCATTATTGAGACTTGTGACACAAACATTTTGTTCTTTACTCATAAATAACATATCTCTTTAGTTTGTTCTACAGTAAGATAAATTCCAATTTTTGCCATTTCTTTGACAGTAGTTTTTCCAGTCACTTTTTGGTTAGTTGAATAGTGTCCTCTAGTAGCTTTTGTTTATTTGTTTGTTTAGCAAGGTCTTACAAGTTATTGAATCTTAATTTGTATTTCATGTTATTGTATTTTAATTTGAGTTACAGTTTGGCTACTTATAAAATTCTTGGTGCACAGTTTATTTTCCTTGCATACTTCATATGTAGGAGCTCCTCTATCTCCTAAAATTTTACTTTTCTCTGGAGAAATTTGAGGTCAGACGAATGTTTACTGTTTTTGGTCACCATTCTTTGAATAGCTTTTCTCTATTGCCTTTGCTGAGCTTTTCAGCTATACTCAGCTGTTACAGATAGGGATGCAGTTGTCTTTAACTTTTATTAAGTGAAGAATTTGCATTTCTGATTTTCCTTGTTATTTTGGGGTAATACTCAAGTCAAGAAAGCAAAAATACAACTGTACTCTATCATTTCTATGCCAAGTAATATCTATGCTTCAGTTTTTCCCTGGTTTGTTCTCATGGGTTATAAAAATAGGTTATACACATATACATACAGAGGGTGCCAAAATATATATACACACTTTCAGAAAGGAAAAAACTGTATTAAAATTGTAATACTGAATATATACAGATAACAAAAGATGAATACAAGTCACATTTGACTTCTACAATCACAAGAGAGGTGCTCAAAGTGGTTACCATCGACATAATTTTAATACATTATTTTCCTTTCTTAAAATGTGTATACATATTTTTTTGGCTCATTTTGTATGTGTATGTATATACATATATGGTATATCTTACATTTCTTCTAGTAGATTTATTACCTTACACTTGAATCAGCAAAGTAGACAGCATCCTATAGTTGGTTAAGTCAGAGAATGTTCTTTGTCACCATTTACTAAACCCCTTATTTAGGTGTTAGTGTTCTTTGGTTAATAATAATTAAAGCAACAGCAGCTTCAACAACAATGGCAACAGCTGTGGCAGCTGACAAGTATTGATTACAGAGTAATGTATTAATCACTTCATATGCATTGTCATATTTAATTCTTATGACAGTGCTGTTCTTAGGTAAATACTAAGGTCTAGTAAAGTAAAGTAACTTTGGAGAAGTTACACAGCTGACAAGGGATGGAGTATTGATGGGACCCTATGTATTCTGACTTCAGAGTTTTCACTATCTTTGTGGTAGGTACTGACCAGCTGGCATGTACTTTTTTAATGTCAGCTATGCAGAAGCATTTTAGTTTGCTGTAGTCCCACGTGTTTATTTTTACTTTTGTTGCCTTTGCTTTAGGTGTCAAATCCAAAATATCTTTGCTCAGGACGATGTCGATTGCATTAGTCCAAGAAGGCAATAACTTGAGCCTGAATTAAAGCTGTAGTGTTGGGAATGGAGACCAAAGGACAAAACCTAAACATGCTTCCTTCACACAGTAGAATTAGGTGTGTAGTTCATGAGAGGCCTTTGCTGACCTAGATGCTTAGCTTGATGAAATAAAGAAGACAATGTAGGATGAATATGTAGGAATGTGTGAAGTGGACATCTGCTGTGTTTGCCTGAATAGCATGCGTTCTTCCTGCTCATGGAATAGTGCCCTGGTTTGTCTTTGGTGTACTACACCTCTTTCTCTTAGAGGCCATAATATATTGGTGAGGCTGGCTGTCCCTCTTCCCATCCCCGCTTCCCCAGGCCCATAGGAAAGACTGACAGTGAGAGTAAGCTGGCCAATCAGTATGCTCCCCCCATCCAGTTCCCCATTATGTGCAAGGATGGTGAAAGACAGTCCAATGAGATGCATTCCTAGCATGTTAGTGAAATTATTGGGAAAGGGAAGCCATTTCCACTGGGACATTATTTTGCTGTTAAATATTAGAGTCACTTGAAACAAATATTGTTTCTTTGCCAACCTCAAGAATAGCAAAAGCCTATTTTAAATGGAAGGATTGAGCAAGGTACAACAACGACCAGGATATGTGTTGGAAGTAAGACGTACATACGGTGGAATGTGAAGTCTTATAATCCCATTGTCAATGCTGTTGCTATATTCTCAGATGTTAGACTTAATGTCAGGAAGTATCTTCAGTGCCATGAGCAAGGCTCAGTCATGACTGTTGTATTCACCAGCAGCTAAATGGCACAAAGAGAATAGTGCCCCAATCATATCTTTCCCCACTTTCCACAGAAAGCTGTTTTTCTCCAATTGTGTGCCTAGACCCAAAATATACCATTTTCATTGCCATCCGTTTATTTTCTCAAATGCTCATGAGTAAGGCATACACATATGCCTGTATATACACTCACACCCATTTATTGATTCAACAGAGTTTAAATAAGGTTTGTAAAGCTTAGTCCCTGCTGTAGGTAAAAAACTAAGCAGTACCAGAGATGTAGAGATGAATAAGACACATTGGAGGATTGAATTGTACTCTGATGAGCTCGGATACCTTCAAAATTATATGATCATGAACTACTTAGGTAACAGTCTGTGATTATTTGATATATTTGTTCCCATATCATAGGTAAAAGTCAAAATTCTCCCTGGTATTCTCGTACAAGTTAAATATATATTAGGAACTCAGTAAATACTTGGTTGATTCATGATATGTTGCTGTAGGCAAACTTAGTTTTCCCAGAGACCCTGAGATATCCCATGACTAATATGTCTCGATTTCATAGAATTCCTAGAATAGCTATCTAGAGTCTCCATTTTCTTCTAACGATTAATCTGGTTTGGATGGGAGTTTTTGATAAAGACAGATCTATCACAACCTATAAAAATAACTCAAATTATATCAAATTGTGGTGCCACAGTTACTGTGGGAAGTACTAGCTCTGTAAGAAAGCATGATCTTAAAACAACTTTTAAACAATTTGTTGCTTGCTCTCTTGCCTTATGAGGAAGAACGTGAGATTTATCATCCTTAATTGGTCCTCAGGGAAACATTTACTATTTTCAACAGGATTTACACAGGAAACCTCCCTACACACATCTCACTAAGACAAAACGTATCCTTTGAGATTGTAGATTTGGAGTGAACATAACTGATGTGTGCTATGAAAATAGCCTATTATTTATAGATGGATGGATTTATTACAAGATTTCCCAATTTCCTCCATGTGACCCATCATTCCAAGATAAGGTCTCTTTCTAATAATTAGCCCTGCTGGTAATAATCTATATGTGCATGCCATTTTGTAGATTGTGAAGTTTTCATATACTATATGTCACTTCATGTAACACTTGAATATACTGTATAAAATATAGATCATCTGAAACTAAGCTTGTTTTTGGAAGGTGTTTGGAGGGGGAGGGATGGAAACACAATTTTCATTGACTGACCGTGTGACCAAAGCTTTCCCATGTTGAAAATGTAGATTTCAGACCAGGACTGATTTCTAGCCCAGCTCTGCCACTTACTGAGTCACTTGGTTCAAGTTCCTGAATCTCTCTTGCTTCATTTTCCTCAACAGTAAAAGGGAGATATTTGTACCTACTATTACCGTATTTTTGTTGAGATCATAGGAGTTAATACATGTGAAACGTGTAGAAAGTGCTTGTCACAGAGTAAGCAATATATAAATGTTAACTTCTGATTTCTCGCAGTAATCCTGTATCATGGTAATTATCTCCATTTTGGGGTGAGGAAAATAAATTGTATGACAAGTTACTGGGAAAGGTAGCCTTCAAATCCAAATCTAAACCTTCTAACATCATCTCTCGAAGTGGTGGTTGTGGCCGTTTTAATGCGATCAAAGGTGTTTCCTTTTATTGTTATTGCTGATTTTTATACCATGTTAAAAAAAAAAAAAATGAATGACTTTACCAAGGATAAGTCTTCACTTGTTTTCTATAGTATGTTTTCTATAGTCTTTTCTGTACTTTCTTGTTTTAATTCTTTCCTTGAACGAATTTTATTTGTGACATATTTTACTCCTGTTTCATTTTTTCTTCTGTTTCCCCAGTGCAGAACAAAATACCAGGTTATAGAAAAAATGTTGAATGAATGCACTCATAGAATTTTAGATTCTATATTAATCATTTTACCCATTTTTGTGAAAATGAGTCTTTCAATTTATCATGGTAAAAGCCACACATAAACCACTTATTTAGTTCAGTTGCTTCAATCATGCTGTGAGTATCAAATTCAGTATCCCTGGACAGGAAAAATGATGTTGATTGCAAAATGTTGTCAATATACAAACATGGCTAAAATTGTTTCATTTCAAATCAGGCTGCATTTTATCCTAAGATACAGTGATGCTTAACTGTTCCTTACATTCTTTGTGAAACTATTTTTCATTCTCAATGAATATCTGTAATGTATTTTCAAATCTTTGAATGTACATTGAAATGCATGTTCACACAGTTCAGGTATAATCAATATTTTAATGTCTTAATATATTTACATAAACTCTTAAGTACATTTTATCATTTTTAAGAGAAAGCATATTCATATGAAATATTTTCCAGCTATAGATTTCAATCTATATTTAAATTATTTTCTTGGTTGTTCAAGTGTTTTCTTATAAGAAAAAGGCTAATATGGGATTTGAATTGTGTGTGAGTGCAGGTACAAGTAAATAAATGTCTAATGAGCCATTCTTAAGGCATCTATGTCAAGGTGCTTCTTCCAAAGGTTGGTGTGTAATTTTATAACATAGATTGAGGTTCTTGTACATTGTATTGTATTTGAAAATTGAGAGAATTAGTAACACTCTTAACGTGGTTTTACTCCGTGTTACAAAACAAAGCTCTTTATTTGCCTTTAAAGGTGAAAAAGGAAAGAAGGGGAACAGAAAGGTATGAACATGCTATTGTACAGGAAACAGGGAAAGAAGGATTACTTTACATTCCTCTTGTTTGAAATTATCTATTTCCATTCTATAGCATCTTTGTTTGTCATTCCCTGCTTATGTGGTTACACATAGGCTGGCTTTGTTTCTGTATCCAAAACTCTTATCATGTTACCTTTAAAATTTGGCATACGGCAACAGAAGGGTCAACAGTGCCACCTTCCTCATGGTTTGTATGACTTCGTTAGTGAAATAGAACTGTGGGAACCAATTTTCTAGGCGACTCTGAAGTCATTATGAGCAATAAGGAGAACTTCATATCTATTAGGGGAAATAGTTTTAATGTAGTTTGTCGTTGAAACAACTTTATAACAGAAAATGTTTGGTAGGTTTTCTTCACAGGTTATGGTGAATATATTTGGAACATTGGGAAGTACTCATTTTGTAACATGGGTTTCATTTCCTATGCAAAATATGCAGTGCTTTAAATTTAACTTGAAAAGTCAGATCAGGTTTTTAAATAGTTTCTAACCCTCACAAGCTGACAATATTGAAAAAAATTACAAGGCAATTTCTGTTGTCCTTGAATAAAACTAGAGAGTTTGATGAATACAATTTATTGGAAAAAGAGCATTTATAGGAAAAAGAAAATTATTTTCAAACCTTAACATAGGGAATCTTTCAACTCTAAAATTCTATAGTTTTAACTCCTGCAATTTGGGGGATGTGTTGTCATAGTAGAAAAATTACCCAAATAAAATTATTCTACCTTGGTGGCTTTATTGCAAAAATCTTAAGATAAGAATTTATAAGATGATTGTTTTTAGTTTAGGTTTTTTGTGTGTGCGTTTTTTCTTTTCACTTTAAAGTCTGTACATAAAAACACATAATTATCTTCAAATCCAGAAGAGTATGAGCACCAAAGTCTGGTCCTTGGCACAAAGATGCTATTGAAATCCGGAAATCACTGTGTCATCTTTGTGTAATGCTTGCGTCCAGAAATTAAACGTGTGGCCCACAATATTTCAGTGTTAATAGAATTTCATATCATTCATGCAACAGACACCCCCTCTCTTTCTGTGGAAAGAGTTGCAGGAATAATAACTCTGTTCTGTGCCAGATGGTGGGAGCCCAGAAAGGAGAAATTGGAGCCGAGGAGGACAGATCAGGTCAGCTGGGCCACCTCCCCTGCCAGTGCAGCATCACTAAGGTGGCTGGAGGGCCCCACTATCTCGTGTGCAGTAAGCACGGGTACCCAGCCCTGTGGGCTCTTTGTTGCTTTTTAAAATCCCACCAATACAGACATCACTGATTCTGTTTTTGCTTATCATCATTTTGCAAAGCTGCATCTTGTATCTCCGTGATGTTATCTTAAATATTATGTCCCCCCCACCATATTTCACCCGTTCTGCTTGTTTGCCTCTGGTCTTGTCATGGTCCTCCATGCTATTTGTTTAAATAAGGGAGTTTTATCAAAGCATGACAAGGAATTTAGAGGCTATTGTGTACAAAACATAAGTCAATATAGCATTGACTGTAATTTTTTATAGTGGCTAATTGAGTCATGCCAGGCATGCTGTCATATAAACTCAGGGTGGTCGTATCGTATGTACTGATTTTTGCAAGATTTTATTCCAAGGTGAATTCATCCCCAAGGGCTGCTGTAAACAAACAAACGAACAAAGAACACAAACTGGCTGCCTTAAAAGAACAGAAATTTATTCACTCTCAGTCAGTAGTTCTGGAAGCTGAAGGTTACAAATCAAGGTGCAGACAGCGTTTGTTTCTTCTCAAGTGTTGGGGGAGTGTCTGTTCCGTGCTTGTCTCCTAGCGTTTGGTAGTCCCGGGCACCCCGGGTGTTCCTTGGCTTGTGGGCACCTCACTCCAATCCCTGCCTCTGTCTCCACATCACATTCTCCCCTGTGTATTTGTGTCGTGTCTGAATTTCCCTCTCCTCATAAGAACAGCAGCCATTGGATGTAGGGCTCACCCTGCTCCAGTGTGACCTCATCTTAACTTGATGACATCTGCAAAGACCCTATTTCCAAATAAGGTCACATTCACAAAGTCCCAGTGGACATGAACTCTGGGGGTGGGGGGCGCTACATAACCCAGTATACATGACTTAGCAAACTTTCTTTAAACGGCCAAATAAATGTTTTAGGCTTTACAGGTCATACAGTCAGAACTACTCCACTCTGCCATTGTTGTCCGTCATTTGTGTGACTTTAGAAATGTCATTAGCTTCTGGCATAGATAAGATGAGAATGATGCCTTCCCTCCTCGGTTTTTCTGATTATTAAATGAGATGATGAAGTAAAATTGACCTGTACTTGGGGGGGGGGGGGAGAGAGAGAGAGAGAGAACGAACTCTGCTGTCTTCCTTTTCTTGTAAGAACACAACACCAGTCCCGTTGGATTAGGGCTTCACCTCTATAACCTCATTTAACCTTGATTACCTTCTTAAAGACCTGGTCTTTAAATACATTTATATTGGGGATTAGAGCTTCAACATATGAATGACGGGGTGGGTGCACAATTCAGTTCATAGCACAAGGCAGAGAGAGAAGAGCTCGGTTAACCTTGGCTTCCCTGCTTGTCTTTGCAACCCTCTGGTTTACATCTTCTCAGTAAAGACAAACTTTTGGCAAAAGTGGAAATGAGGAGCACTTTGCTTTCAAAGAATCTTTCTTTCTAGTTTGGTACCTCCTTATGTAACCAGATTCCAAGGGCTGTCTCAGAGCTCTAGATCCTACTTTCTATCAGAATCATTTAATTGCTTAATGAAGAATAACTCAGTTTTACACTTACTCCTCCTGGGTGGATATGAAAACTCAAAGCAGAATATCAGGAGAGGAGCACATGGATGGTTCTAAGATGGTAGCCTTGTACAGAACGTGGCCTGTGGGTGAGAAAGAAATTCCACCATAGAGTTGACTTTACCCCTAATGAAATCAGCCCCCGATTCACCTGCAACATTGATGTTTTCCATAACACTTCATCTTAGAAATCTCTGATCAGATTGCCCAGTCACATGAGGTTTTGTGGATTCGCATAGCCAGGATTATTTGTGTATGTGAGCATAGAGGAATACACAACCTCTGTTTATAGAGAAAGGCACTGAACTTTGTGGTAAGTACCTGCAGTGGGTACCATTTCATTCTCTTGCATGTGGAAGTCCGATTTTTGTAGGGACTCTTAACTATAACAACATCCCTGCACAAGTGTGCTGAGGGAAGCTTTTACAGCCTGTGTGTATGCTTGTGTCACATATGTATACAAGTGTTTCTTATATAAGAGGTATAATTGTGTGTGCATCTTTATGTTAGATTCCGGAATTTCAACTATTCAGTTTTACCGTTTGGTAGAAATGTTTGAACATTAATGAGTAATTAATAGCTGCAGCTGAATAAATCCCTTTGACACTAAGTATCACTTTTAATGGGAGAAATAAACATTTATTCAAATTAAAGACTTTCATGAGTCATGTACGTATTCTGTTATTTTTATCCCCGTTGAATTATTCCAGCATCGGGCTTATTCTGGGCTACTGGTTGTTTTTTCAATTACCTTTTTAAAGTAATGGTGTCATGTAATTGGTTTTAGCTCAAAATTGTTGACTTGTGAGAATGTGTAGCTATTTTAGGCTATTCAGTCTTATTTCCATCAATATATTGTGCCAGCCTTAGTCATCTAGATATGAAATTGAGATTTAATGTGCATAGAGCACATTTCCACATCAGACAAAAAAAAAAAAAAACACCCAGTGGAGTAGAGTTCGTTATAACCTTTTTCCTCAGTGAAAATACTAAAGAGAAGCATAAATGTGCTGATTGTCCTAAGCAAGAGAGAAATGTGCATGAAAATCCTGTTCTTTCTCGTCTTCTTTCAGATGTCTTTCCTCTGTACCCACCTCTGTGTTTCTAAAAATCTGAAGCCCAAGTGGGAACCAAAGATGGATTCCTCATGTCATGTCAGCAAGCATATCATCTATTGCTGTCTGTTAGGAATCAGACTCAGCTTCTGTGCACGATGACCAATGGCCGGGTCTATGTAAAGACAGGCAAGTTGTGCTTCATCAGATTGCTCAATAGAAACTCCTGGAATTTCTCATTTAATGTGTTTTAAGAGATCGCTTGAAAAATAACATCTAGCTGATATAACTTACTTAAAAGAAAAAGAAAAAGTAAGGGCTGGACTCAGGTAAAGCAATGCATTCAATTCTGAGGGAAAGTAAGGTTCTATCTGGTTATAGAGTTGTGTTAATGTTGTGTTCACACCATTTTATTTAATTGGCTCTGATAGATTTTTATTAAAGTTTTAATCTAATGACAGAAGTAGCAGCTTGAATGTGAAAATATCAATGTAAATACTACGTTAATTGGATCACTAGCTATTTAAATTTAGTTTGTTACTTTTTCCTAGGCATGAATTGAAATTATATGATGTGACCTAGGATATGATCATTTATGGTGTAAACTAAGAAATGAAGGGCATTGTAGAGATATTTTTGAGGTGGAAGAAAATTTAGGTTAGTTATTCAGCCCCTAAATTAACAAATGGGTAAACTGAGGCATGGGACAGTTAAGTGAGTTGGCCAGAGACACAGATATACTTAATGTGAAGATATGGACCTACCTTCAAAGCTCTGAAATGCCAGTTGAACACCCTAGCAAACACAATTTATTCTACTTATAATTCTTTCTGTACATGTAGGAGGAAGCCTTGCTAAAATGTTCTCCCAAGCTACCTTAGGACTGCCTACCTTATAGGTGAGTTGGTGAGTCCCAGTATAGACCTTGACTAAACAGTGAAATAGAGAGAAGGCCCATGATGCTTATCTCCCAGGCTGTTTATCTCTTGAACTTTTATGACCATTAAGACAGACTGACTCAAGTAGTTTTAACAGCAATAAAATGATTAACTGAAGTAACTTCTACTAAACAATTCCCTGTATGATTCAAAATATATAATATCTTCCTGACCTAATTACCATTTTAATAGGAATATTTTGATTATTTAAAACCATTTTGACTCTAAAATTCATATTTTATGTTTAGGTATAAATTTATATTTACAGATTATCATGAATTGTTATAATTGATTGTCACAAAAATGCCATGAAGTAGGTGAAATCAGCATTTTTCCCCTACTATAAATCTAGGAACCCCAAATTCAAAATAGCTTAAACGTTTTCCCCAAAGATCAAAAAGTTTGCAAATGGCCATTCTGAAACTCGAATCCAGACGTTCTGATAAATTATTGATAACTGTCTTTTGTGAATGTCTAATAAATTGAAGATTAGGTAAAATTGATAAAAGTTGGAGATTAGGTAAAACTGATACTTTGATTTTACTATACTCCAATATCCAATCCTCAATCCTGAACAAGAACTTTGAGCCTGGGCAAAGTAGTTGAAAAAAGTAAAGAACAGAGAGATTAACAAGGAAATTGTAGAGGTATGTTCCCTTTAATAATTAAATCTAACAGCTACGGATTTGAACTTTTTTCTCTTTATTATTAAAATATATAATATCCAATACCCTCAACACATTAATAACAATCTTTAAATTTCCAAATTAACACTAAAAAGTAGCTTACAAACTGAAAAGTAAAATTAATTGACTATCATCATAATTCTTCACCAAAAGTCTAGGTTTTTCATTTTATCCATTATATGTGTTTTTCTTGTTTATAAAGCACTCTCCATGTATCTTATCACATCCTATATCATAACGATACAGGGTGTGAGGTTAGGTATTAATATTCTTATTTTAATAAAAATAATTGAAGCTGAAGAGATTAAATGACTTGTTCATTTTCAAACGATATAAATGGCAAAGTTCAGACTAGCAACTTCTGACACTGTTTCAATAATGATTTCATTTTAAATTATAAAGTAATTACAAAGGATTTTGTTTTTACTCATTGCTTTTTTAAAAACCCAGAATTACAATTACAATTACAATGTCTCTTTCCTCATGACAGTTGGCCTTTCAGTTTTACCCTAGAAATGACCACTGTTTATTCTTTGGTGTGTTTGTTTTGAATTATAAGTGTAGACCGTATCGCTCTTCCTTCAATGCTACTTCCCTGAAATAACCACTTTTATCTTTTCCATCTTCTGCTTTTAGTCATTTTTCTAGTAACTTTCTTCGTGAATTTAGATTGTGATATACCTCTCTTTCTTGCACAGTAAACCTTTAAAAAGTGTTTAAAATGATTTCCCTTTTTGAAAGATGAAGAATATGATTTTACTGGTTATATCTTTTTCCACATTCTAATTTCTGTCAATCATATTTTAAAATAAAAATATTTTTGCTAGTATTATAACTGTATATAATGTACTGAATATATTTAACTTTCTTTTATAAAAAGTAAGGAATTATTATCCTTTTCTTCCCTATCATTTTTCCTTCCATCCATCTCCCAACTTTTGTTTGCTATACCATGACTTTCGTACCATCAGGTTTTGTCGCATGTACGTTCCATGTTGTCACCCTAATTAATCCTTTTGTGCTTTGTCCGTGGAGAATGACTCCAAAAATTGAAAACTTATGACAGGGTCTTGGACAAATTATATATTACAGCATCAAGATGTGTATTTGGGTCCACAGAAGTGATATAATCTTATGTTATAAAACGTTGTTGCTCAAGCACAAGTTTACAAAGTTTCATAGGTCCTGAAGACATTTCTCCTGTAGATTTACCCCTATATCTGGGACTGCGTCCAGTGCTGTTAAGTCTGGTGCCTGTGTGATCATTCCTTTCTAAGCAGAAATTCATTCCCTTTGAAAGCTTTCAGGGATCTCTTTTCCTTTATATTTGATGCTCAGAGTTTCACCAAGGTCATTCTGGATGTGGGTTATCTATTTATTCTTAGCCCATTGATCTCTACAGTATACTGAATTCTTTCTGGCTAAAGAACCATGTACATATGCGTATGCACAAGATTGCAAGGTGGGTGTAGAAAACAGGGCTTGTTTGATGCATATAATAGGAGCTGTGTTATGATAAAACCTGAGGACGGATCTCCAAAATTTGGAATCACAACACTGCTTTCTACTTATTTCATTAATGTTTTAATGTGAAATCATACTGGTCAAAGCTGTAGCAGTATGTAATGAAGATATAATACTAATATTTTAAAATAGCTTTGTTCTTGATGGCAAATAAATCTATATGTAGTCCATTGTCATTTCTGCTGCTTTCTGTAATATAATCCTTGTTATTTTTTTTCTAGAGGATACCATGCTTCTGCAATACGTGATACTGTATTAGTTTGGGTTAACCACCATTTTATGTTTTATGTTCTGTAAACATTAAAAAAAAACAACCTGACCATTCACCTATTTAATTTTACTCTCATAGAAAAAGAGCTTAGGAAACATATTTTTTTCCTGTACTAGTCTTTGATAATTTATGCACACACTGTACTTTTAAAACTATTTTTGTTACTATTATTTATTAGTTAATCCTCCATTGTAAAAAATATTTATAAACAGAACACACGATTTAAATCTGAAATCTTTAGTTGCACAGGAAAGTCAGGCTGGTAAATGGATAATAGCTCATTATTTCAAGCTGGTAAGGAAATCTTTGTACTACATCAGGTTCAAAGAATGGTCAACCAGTTCTTTGTGGATCTTCTTGTCTGTGATAACCTAGCAGACTGGGATACCTGCTCTAAGGAGCTGTTGATGAACAGTACACCACACAGCTGGGAGTGTGGTCTGGTGTGCTTTACATGCTGGAATCACGAGACAAACAGACTGCATGTCTTGTTCCTCTCAAACAGTTGCATCTAGTAGCTAATAAAATGTACTGCATGGTCCACATTAAGTAAATTATGTTCCTATCATAGATTTTTATTTTCAAAGTCAAAAATGAGTTTAAGCTATGAATAACTTTGAACTACATGAAAACATTTACTGGATATCTCTTCAGTATTCAAATTATTACTTAGGATTGGTAGTGTGTTTCAAATATAGCCTATTTGCTTAAAGACAGCTATAAATCTATCCCAAATTCTGACAGTTTCTTTTATGTACATATGAAAAGAGAAAATATTTAGAGTATTTGTTAAAATAAAAATATACCTTAATATATAATATAAATAAATAATGTTTTCTTTATATAACATATGTAGTATTTTACAGTATTTATCTGTGAATAAAAAACTTATGTAGATAATAGATATTATCTATATATCTGTCTATATATAGAGAGAAATAATATACTATATAAAGAGAATGTATTATATAATTACTGAAAAAATGTGCCAGTGTTAACAGTTAATACCTTAATTAGTAAAACTAAGAGTGATTTTTATTTTAATTGAAGCTTTTGTGTGCATTTTAAGTTTTACTCATGCATCACTTTTGTTTAATTAAAGTTTTAGGGTGACAATTGTTAGTAAAATTACATACCGTGTTTCCCCGAAAATAAGACCTAGCCAGACAATCAGCTCTAATGCATCTTTTGGAGCAAAAATTAAAAATTAAGACCTGGTATTATATTATTATATTGTCTTTATTTATTTATTTATTTATTTATTTATTTATTTATTTATTGTATTATATTGTATATTATATCATTATATTGTATTATATTGTATTATTATATTATATTGTATTGTATTATATTATATTATATATTATAGACCCTGTCTTATATTATAGTAAAATAAGATCCAGTCTTACATTGTATTATATAATATCCGGTCTTATAGTAAAATATGACCGTGTCTTATGTTAATTTTTGCTCCCAAAGATGCATTAGAGCTGTCCAGCTAGGTCTTATTTTCAGGGAAATATGGTAGGTTCCAGGTGTACAATTATGTAATATATAATCTATACACCACATTGTGTGTTCACCACCAAGAGTTAGTTCTCCTTCCATCACCATATATTTGATCCCTTTTACCCTCATCTACCACACCCTTCCCTCTGGCTTACCCTCCGCCCTGTAACCACTAAACTATTGTCTGTGTCTATGATTTTTTGTTTATTCATTTGTCTTGTTCCTTTATTGTTTTCAGTTTTATACACTATATATCAGTGAAATCATATGAATCTCTACTTTTTCTGTCTGACTTATTTTGCTTAGCATAATAATCTCAAGATCCATCCATGTTGTCACAAATGGCATTATTTCATCTTTTCTTATGGCAGAATAGTATTCCACTCTGTATATATACCACATCTTCTTTATCCAATCATCTATCAAAGGACACCTTTGTTGTTTCCATGTCTTGGCCACCATAAATAAAGCTAAAATGAACATTGAAGCACATATATCTTTACAGATACATATTTTCAGATTTTTGGGAGTAGATACCCAGGAGAGGGATTGCTGGGTCATATGGTAATTCTATTCATAATTTTTTGAGGAACCTCCACACTGCCTTCCGTAGCGGCTGCACCAATCTGCATTCCCACCAACAGTGTATGAGGGTTCCTTTTTCTCCACAGCATCTCTAGCACTTGTTATTATTTGTCTTGTTGATGATAGCCATTCTGACTGGGGTGAGGTGATATCTCATTGTGGTTTTTATTTGCACTTCTCTGATGATTAGTGATGTTGAGCATCTTTTCATATGTCTATTTACCATTTGTATGTCCTCTTTGGAGAAATGTCTCTTCAAGTCCTCTGCCCATTTTTTAAAATTGGATTATCTGTTTTCTTGTTGTTGAGTTGTATGAGTTCCTTATGTATTTTGGATATAAGCCCCTTGTCAGAGGCGTTGTTTGCAAAAATATTCTCTCATTCGGTTGGTTGCCTCTTTATTTTGTCGATTGTTTCTTTTGCTGTGAAGAAGCTTTTTAGTTTGATATAGTCCCATTCATTTATTTTAGCTTTTATTTCCCTTGCCGTTGGAGTCAAATTCATAAAATCCTCTTTGAATCCAAAGTCCGTAAGTTTAGTACCTGTGTTTTCTTCTATGCAGTTTATTGTTTCAGGTCTTATGTTTAGGTCTTTGATCCATTTTGAATTAATTTTGGTACATGTTGACATATAGCATTCTAGTTTCATTCTTTTGCACATGGCTATCCAATTCTCCCAGCACTATTTATTGAAGAAGCTGTCTTTTCTCCATTGTATATTTTTGGCTTCTTTATCAAAAATTATCTGTCCATATTTATGTGGGTTTATTTCTGTGTTCTCAGTTCTATTCCATTGGTCTGTGTATCTTTTTTTCTGCCAATACCATGCTGTTTTGATTATTGTTGCCCTGTAGTACAAGCTGAAGTCAGGGAGTGTGATACCTCAAGCATTGTCCTTTTTTCTTAAAAGTTCTTTGGCTATTCGGGGTCTTTTGTGGTTCCGTACAAATCTGATGATTTTTTGTTCTATTTCTTTAAAAATGCCATTGGGATTTTGATGGGAATTGAGTTAAATCTGTATATTGCTTTGGGTGATATGGCCATTTACCATTTACCAATATGTTGATTCTTCCAATCAATAGATTCAGAAAAAAGCATTTGACATGCTACAACATCCATTTATAATGAAAACATTTAATAAAATAGATATAGAAGGAAAATACCTGAACATAATAAAGGCCACATATGACAAATCCTCAGCCAATATAATTAACAGTGAAAAACTAAAGCCCTTCGCTCTACATTCAGGAAGATGACAGAGCTGTCCCCTATCACCTCTGCTTTACAACAGAATATTGGAAGTCCTAGCCAGAGCAATCAGGCAAGGAAAGAAAGAAAAGTCATCTGAATTAAGAATGAAGAAGTTAAATTGTCACTTTTTACAGATGACATTGATGCTATATATATAGAAAACCCTTAATACTCCACCGAAAAGCTCTTAGAAACAATAAACGAATACAGTAAAGTTGCTGGCTACAAAATCAATGTACAGAAGTCCGTTGCATTCCTATATACTAATGATAAAATCTCAGAAAAACAAACAAACAAAAATATCAATTCCTTTTGCAATTGCAGCAAAAAGAATAAAACACCTAGGAATAAACTTAACCAAGGATGTGAAAGACCTATACACTGAAAACTATAAGGCATTTTTAAAAGAAATTGAAGAAGACACAAAGAAATGGAAAGACATTCCATGTTCATGGATTGGAAGAATCATCATTACTTTTTAAAGCAGGCTACAAATACACACTCAGTATAACTGCTTTGTTTAAAGAACAACTTCGAAATATTAAATACCCCCTTCACAGACCAGTCTGATGGTTTGCATAAACAGATTAAAAGCTTGCGGGACTAATTTTCATAGAAATGTATTTTGCCCCACACATTTTTAAAGAACAAGGAGCTTTCAGAAATTTTTTAAAGTTTAATTTTATCTGCCAAACAACATTTGGCTACCTACTTATAATGTGTTTTGAATACTGTAGGTGATTTGGATGAAAAACTGTATTTAAAATAATAGGCGGTATGAAATACTTTAATATTTTAATTCTCTGAAATTCTTACACACTGTCTTGTAAACATTTCAACATGATCACTGGTCACATTCAGTTAGCGCACAGTAGTTAAAAATATAGAATTATACACTAATGGAAATTGAAAAATACCATTGTTCTTTAATCACTGAATGATTTTAAATGCTATTAGTATAATTAACTATTAAGTCATTCATAGTTTTAAGTATCCCTGACATGTCTTTTGTGTGCAGCATTTACTGGGCATGTGATATTTTAAATTTGGCCATCTATGATTAAAGATGCCCAGTTATCCCAGAGTCATTGGGTCATTCAGAGGTAAAGCCACACATAAGTAATCTGCCTTTATGACTGGCAGGTATTCTTGTGTCTACTGCTTTGCTTGCCTTCTCCAATTTGAAATGGAATTAAATTTCTTAAAAATTCATATACAGGGTGACGCCCTTTCAGAGATAGGTTTTGTCTTTGTTTTCAATTTCTTATAAGAAAAATACATGTTTTTTGACACATTATTTCTGATGATAAAAATAAGAGAATGTTTGAAAATGTTTTCTTTCAAATGAATTTTTAAACATATGCTTCTAACAAAACAATTTTTCAATAAAATTGAACAATGGTATAAGATCACTCTAGATGTTTAAATTTGAGATGGCAGTTGTAGAAGCTGATTTTCTTACCAAATGTCGTTCTTCTTAATGTCTATATTAGCCTTTTTCCCATCCCAGCCTTTAACTAATTTAGCTTAAATCCTTCCAATATTATAATTCTTTCTATTTATGACTGTTTTTTCTATTATTTGTAAGTTTCCCATCTTCTATTTTATTGAAATTACCTTTTTCTTTACTCATCATCTCAATAGTTTCTAGGAATTTTTTTTGAAATATGTGTTTTAAGAAACAAAGCATACAACATTAAATATAAGACATTATGCTAAAATCATTGTATTAAAATTCATTCGTGGAAAATATGAGTATGTCCTCCCTATGCCTGCGTCACATTCCTTTGTGACATTTTTGCCTTGTTCTTTGTGGTACAACTTGTGACAGGTAATTGAAAGACCTAAAATAAGATACCAGTCTTTATGACTAGGAATTGACATTCTTATTATACCCAAAATTTATATATTTTATCTGTTTGAATAACAGGATTTGTGTTAGTGATGATATAGCTAGCCAGCTAGCTAGCTAGATAGCTAGATAGCAAGAGAGAGAGCTGTTTATATATATATACCTATCTATCTATGTGTTATCTGATATTATACTATTATCTATAGATTGAAAACTTCAACTTTGAAACATATAGCCATGGGGAAAAATATATAGCCATTGAGTACCCATCAAGTGTTAGGCTCCATGTTAAGTATTTTTATACCTCTAGCTGCTCCCCCTCATGCAATCCAGCTAATCTAGGCTTAAGTTTTTTCAGGACTCTTATTAAACTTGTACTTACTTGCTCTTACGAGTACATACAGCTGCCTGTTAGAAAACATGAAAAGTCATTCACCTAAGTGCAATGTAACTAATTACTAAAAAGTATTAAATATTAGTAAGAACATTAGAAAGGCGCTAAAATCTTCATAACTTTATACCTTGGCAGGCTTCTTACCTTTTTTAGAAATTTGTATCATAAACAGGTGCCATGTAAACACATACAATCCATGTAAATATACAAGGTGTGATCACAAAATATGGTGAATGTTTAAATTTTAAAAATTTATTCAACTATATGGTGATGGAAAGAGAACTAACTCTGGGTGGTGAACACACAATGGGATTTATAGATGATGTATTACAGAATTGTACACCTGAAATCTATGTAACTTTACTAACAATTGTCACCCCAATAAACTTTAATTAAAAAAAATTATCACAGTAAAAGACACATTACCATTAACCCCCCTCAAAATACTCCCTCTTGCTTCAAACACACTTATCCCATCGTTTTTGCCACTTTCTGAAGCAGTTCTGGAAGTCCTCTTTTGTGAGTGTCTTTAGTGGCACTGTTGTGGCTGCCTCCATACCTTGAATCATTTTGACTTTGGGGAAGAGCTAGAAGTCACACGGTGCACAGATTCAGAGTATAAGGTGGATGAGGACACACCGTAATGTTTGTATGTGACAGAAATTGCCATATACCAGAAGCGATGTGTGACACGGAGCGTTGTCATGATGGAGGATGATTTACCGCACACTTTAAAACACATCTTCTCTCGACCATAGCTCACACCTGACTGACTGCACAGAACAAGTTGAAACTTGTCACACACTGTTACGAAGTTTCGACACGCCGCTTCCCATATTGAAGATCCTGCCTTTCCATCGGATGGCACTCGGCAGCAGCATTCACTGTATTTTTTGATCACACATATTATGAATATCAGACCATATTACAGAAAGTTAATGTCCCATTTGAAGAAATAAGGGACATATATCATAAATATTGTCTTAAGATGGTGTGTCAGGAAGATTAGAAACCCTGTATGAATTGTGAATATTCTGGAACAGTAGGCATTGGTTAACTGTAGCCATTGATTAACATTAGGAAGCCCCTTAATTTCTGATCAATTTGTATATATCACTACAGAAGCTAGAGTAGTAGTTCAAGCTTTACATCTCAAAGAGATAAAAATAAAGTGTATAACAGGTGTTTGACTTATTTGAAGGGAAGGTGGATAAAAGCAAGTAATGACAACATAAGGGGCTGTATCTCTAATCATTTGAGCTTACATTTAGAAATACAACCTTCAACTACTGTAATTGACCCTAATATCATTAGAAACACAATTATTAACCCCTACTGAGCATCTGCCATGCACTAGTCATTTATCATGCCTGAGGAAAACAGTAAATAATGTCAAATTTCGAATCAGACATATGTACATATGCATTTCCATATGTATATTTATGCATATAATATGTGTGTGTTTCTATATACATACTTGTATATGGACAGTGAGTTTTTTAAAAAACAGTAAATACATTCATACATCTTATTGAATATATTTTGGCTTATATGCCACTCTTCTACTATGTATTAATTATCTATTAGGACTTTAAAAAATTAGTATTTCTCTGCTAGTTGTGTGGGTCGAGAATCTGGCAATCATTTAGCTGTATGGTTGTGGCTCAGGTCTCTCATGGGGTTGTAGCCAGCTGTTGGCCAAAGCTTCAGGCTTGTAAGGCTTACCTGGAGCTGAGAGTTCCACTTCCAAGTGTTCCTACTTGGTTCTTGGAAGGCCTGAGTTCCTTGCCAAATAGCTCTCTCTATAGGGCTCTTGAAATGGTAGTTAGCTTACCTCAGTGAGAGTGATCCAAGAGAGAGACAAAAACAGAGAACCTCCAAGATGGAAGCCACAATGTCTTTTGTAACCTTATCTCAGAAATGACATACGATCATATCTGCAATATACACTGGTCACACAGACCACCTCTGAAAATATGTGGGAGGTGGCTACACAAGGGTGTGAATACCAGGCAGGGTTAGTTCAGAGCCATCTGGGAGGCTGACTACCACTTGCTCTGAACATGGAAAGACCCCCAGACCAGTAGTCACGTGGCACTCATCACTATGTAGGCACTTACCTACTTCCTTCCTTCCTTAAACATGAACATATTTTACTATCCTAGAATCTTGGTGCTGATAGGGTCTCAATCAATCTTAACTAATTCTCAAATTTAAAAAAAATGCAGCAATTGAAATAGCTCAACGTCATGTAGCCCTTCAGAAGCATGATCAGTTTCTTGACTACAATCCTAACATGTCTTTTACAGCAGCATCCTGAAATTTATTTTGTTATTGTCTATGTTTAATCCTAATAATTTATACATGAATTCAGTTAATATTGAATCAGGACAAATTCATGGACTAATGGTTGACTGATTTCCTGAAGAACTTTTTACTGTTATAATTGTGGTGTCTGGTCCTCTTTATTTTAATCTTGCCTTATTTTGATAGACATATAAGTGCATTGACAGGACTCAGCCTCTGCTTTTTCCATCCCACTCTCACAACACCACTAGGCTTTGCCTTCTAAATCTGAAATTTGATCCAGTAAATTATATCTTCAGTTTTCACCAATGGAATCACCATGTCAGACACTCAGCACTAAATAATGCTAAGGTGTATGTAAATCTTCAGGTCAAAGACAGTCCTTGGTATTTATATAGAAGAAGAGAGGGGCAGGGGGAAGGGAGAGAAATAGGAGAGGGTAAGAGAGAGTCCAGGTGCTTTTAAAGGACTCTACATAAAATACTCCTATAGAGCTGAGAGATGAATTTCAATAGATGGTTCAGAAAGGTCCAGCATTTGGACAATAACACTACAGAGCAGGATGCATTCTGTTGGAGAAAGTATGAAAAGTAGTTACAAGTAATGGAAAAATTATTTCTCCGTTAAACTTACCTTAATAGTTACTTACACTTAAGTGTCTGCATTTTACAGCAGGTTCAGGAAAGCACCAAGAATGTAAAGTCCATTGTTTTTAAAATTACAGTGAAGTTAAAACATTTTATACTATGAGAATATATATATATATGTGTGTATGTATATGTATATATGTATATATATATACACACACACTCACACATGCATATGTATATGTTCTTATGGGTGTGTGTGTGTGTGTGTGCGCGCACGCGTGTCTTCATGCATAAGCTTATATCCAGGGCTAGGGTTTCTGTGAGAAAGAACTTGTGGGAAAAATCCACTAACAAACTGGTTGTTTTCTACCAGTTCTGAGTGGAGAGGGTTAACTCGTGGAACAGTACAGAAGCCTCTGTAACCAGGATGCCATTACAGTAAATGAGGTAATACCATTTTGCTGAGACTGGGTAAAGGCTGGCTTAGAAAGGATGAACTCAAGCTGGAGCCAAATCTCAGTTAATTAACTCCAGCTCCTCTGCAATTCTATTGTGAGAAAGCAGCGGCTGAAGCTGGACTCAAACTATACTGTATCATGTTGGGAGAAGTGTGAAATAATACAGAACTCACTGTGACACAGGTTGGTCCAGCAGCAATATTAGATAACTCTGGGTCAAATTTGAGTTAAAATCAGTTATAATTGCTCAAAGGCTTTTCTAATTAGAAAATTCAGAATTAAGTTCATAAACATTAAAAAGTTGCAGGGTTTGCTTAAAATGGATAAGAAATGCTTGAAATTAATCAGGCAGAGTGATCATTATTACATACTTTTTACAAAGCATTATATTAATAATTACTTTTTGACCTTCTTCAACATTTCTAAAGTAGACATAAATGGACTATCTCTTAAATCTATGATGGAGGAGGAATTAAATTCTAAGATTCATAGTGTTAACACTTTATGCACCTTAGATGAAATGAAAAAATATGAGCTTGAAAATTTGTGTCTTGTATCATAAACATACTTTCCACTTTGGGAGTGGGTCTGTCAAGCTGTAAAAAGTTGTTGTCAGGCACTAAAATATGGAAGTCATACAGAGGTGAATAATTAAAACTTTATCCAGAAGGTGTTGAATTGAATCAACAAAATTATGGGTTCTTTTTATGTTAAGTCGTAATGCATGACTTGGTCCTCTACTGCCCTATTGGTGTTCAACAAAGTATTGAATTCATTGATATGATTTAACTTTCATTGCTACAAGCCATATATAAAAAGTTCTAGAAAAATCCCATATGAATATATTAGATGAAAATCACTACCAAGGTGTTTATCCAACTCTGGCCCCCTGTTGATTTCTGGAAGCCCTTTATTTCTCCAAACCTCAACTGACCTTCCCCCACCTTCCATGTTACCATAGAAGTAATAACATATGTTCTACAAACTTTCTAAATCCTTGACTATACCTTAGCTTTTTCTTAGCCTCCTGATAGGTAAGAGTCAGGCCCTGTCATGTGAACACTCCCACCTTTTCTCTTTTAAATTACCCTGATGAAAAGAAGGCTGACAAGCTTTGCCCCCAAACAAATCCGTAGTAACCAGAAGAGATTGATAATTCTGATTAAATTTTAATGCCCAATAATCAATTTTCGCTCATATTCAGCCTTGTATGGCCTCAAAAATAACTGTAAATGGTTGGGGAAGAGTGATACAAATAACTAGTTTCACTAATACTTGTATAAGTTGGGTTCTACATTTGATAGCCATATAACAAAATACGTATATTACAAATGGATACAAATATCTTCTTCCCACTAGTGTACAGTATTCATATCAGTATCCCCAATCTTAGTGTGCAGTAATGGTGGTGCAAGCACCCAACAGAAACATGACAGTGCCAGCGTGAGGAGGCAGCTCTTGTAGTTTTGTGGATGTTGGGCATCAGGTGACAATTGTGATTATAGTTGGACACAGCAGCAGCAGATTTCACGATGCCACAAGGGGTTCCTTGAGTAGTTGAGTTCTCAGTATGCAAACTCATTAAAGAAGGTTGAAATAGAAAGGGGTTGATCAATCGACACACGCCCACGCACACATACAAATGCGCACACACATGCAAGCACACACTCACACACTCACACATGCATGCACGCACACACATGCACACACACATGCACACACACACGACCCTGACTCATCCAGTAAGTATCCTTCCCTCTTTCCCCCTTTCCTTTCTTCCAACAGAGTGCCTTACACAGTTTGTACTCAGTCAGTATTGGTTGACTTGACAGTGTACTCAAGACATTTATGTCCAATCCAAGAACTTTCTCACTTTCCATTTTGTAGAGCTTTATTTGTATATTCATCAGGATAGAAAGATTTAACATGATTTGTTATCCTGTGAAATGTATCCTCAAATGTTAAAAGAATGGTCCCATGTGGTTTTTAATGACAGTGAGGTAACACATAAACAAAAAAGTTTTTGTGTTATCAAAATGAGACAGCATTGTGTCATTGTTCTAAAGCTTGCCACTTTGTCAGAGGCACCCAAGGCTGCTGAGTAGCTAAGCTCCTTCTTCTCGTGCCAGATGCTCTCTGCGAATCAGGCTGCCATTAGACACCAAAGGCTGAATTCAGCTTAACAGAAAAGATGAAGTGGTGACCGAGGTTAGAGTTATCTCCTAAATTGGTGTTAACTGAAACTCTCTCATATTCCCAGTGTGCCTGCTGTCTCCCTTAATAGACTAAACATATGTGTCTTTTCAATCACTTAGGGAAAGATGTTATGAAATAACTATAGTCATAAATGGGCCATAGATGGTTTTCACATAATATCATAATCCATTCATAATTTCTAATTGACTTTCAAATGCATCACAGTTAGCTAAGAGATTTATTTTTAATGATATATTATCCAGTAAAGGTCATAAAGAGAAATCAAGGATATTTTCTGTTCAATGATACAAAAATAACATTATGGTCATCTATTTGGTTTTCCAAGGAAATATGCCTTTATTTCTTTAAAGTTGTTGCTCGTGTTACATTCTTAGGAGCCAAATGAAAGGAGAATGCTATTTTTCAATGGAGTTACATGCCATTTTCACTAGTTATAGGTGTTTTTTTCCTCTACAGTGCTATTATTTTTATTAGACTAGCAATCAGTTATGATGAACAGAGTCCCCTTTGGGTGTGGTAAGGGTCTCGCTGTGGATGTCTGCAAAATGCCACTGCCATCATTAGGTTAGGTCCTGTTAAATGAAACTGATCAATGTAATTTAAAAAAAACAAAACACAATTTTTGTTCTGTAGCTGACTAGATTGGTTGATTTAATTTAGTGATCTGTTTAGGCTATATACTTCATCTCCTAGCTCTCCATAAAGAAGTTTTAGTTATGACATTTGAGTTAGCATTTTATCTGGTAATGATCTATGCTTTAACAATTGTAAAATGCATTCTATTTTTTTTTTTAAAAAATAACCTTCTAGAGTTGAATGTCCAAACACATAAATGCAATACTAAAGTTTCTAAACTAAGGTGGTGTTCTTTACTAGCTTTGAGTTACATACCCCTTGAGCATCTAATGAAAAGCCATGGGTGCCCCCTACAAGGTTGTGAGGATGCCATCTTTGAACTCCCTTGCAGTGCTAGGCAGGGTAAAATTATAATGGTGTTTTTATATGTCTTTCCCTTGTATATTTTCTCCTCGTTGAGTATGCAAAGTCCATTGCTTCTGTTATCCATGTGCCTGCTGGTGAAAGAACAGGTCACCCTCAGAACAGGGTCTACAGAACACAATTCAGCCATCACCAACCCCACGTGTCCCTGAGGCATCCTTCCAGTTAAGAGAAAATGGCACAGATGTGACAGCAACTCATAAAATACAGCCACATCTAATTTTCACTGTTATGTTAGCAGACATTAAAAAAAGGAGGCAGAGGAGGAGGGTGGGGGAGGAAGGAAGAGGGGGAGGGGAGGAGAGAAGGAGGAGGAGGAAACTTAGAGCAATATAAAGGAATAGAGAAGACAGGTTACTTGCTTTACCAAGACTCCTAGAGTCCACCTCCCCCTACCTGCACATACACAAAAGCCTATCTTAGAATTCACAAAAATGTGGAATTAATTTACTCTGTCTCCATGAGTGTCTATTTTTTGAGATAGAAAGTATCAGTGCTTCTCTTTCTGGCACTTGGCATAATCCTGCTTGGGCTACATAATATGGATAAATTACAGAATCTTGTTTGCCCAAGAAGAATGTTTTGGAAGAAACTCTTGAGAAAATGCCCTTCTTATCAAAAGAAGGGTGGTTTTAATCCATTCTTATCATTAACTACAAATTCCACTTAAATATTATATGTTTAATGTTATAAACAATCAGAAGGCCACAATTTCAACACTTGATATCCTCTCAGTATCTTTAGTCCCTTTCCCCAAGGCGGTTTTAGTAGGACAAAAGTAATACACGCAGTTTCAACATCGCTGATCATTTTACCTAGTCTCCACTTTCAAACATATTAGCTGTACTTGTTTCAACAAAGCCTTACTGAAAGGAATTCTGTCCTCAAATGATTATATTTCACAGTCATATGCCTCTTTCACTTATCTCTACCTTTTTCCTTTAGCCAAAAATGTTTTTCAAGATTCACCAGCACACTCAATCTACTGATTCTCTTTTCGCAAACACACTAATCACTATTTTCCCACAAACTTTTAATATACCTTTATGTTTAAAAAAAAAACAAAAACTTTGCATTTTAATGTCATGTTTTCTTCTATCAACTTCCAAATTAATCTAAATAATTTTTGAAACTACTCAGATTCCAGGTTATGTCTTGATTATCTATATATTTGCTGTGTGTGTGTGTGAGAGAGAGAGAGAGAGAGAATAAATTTCCTTAGTGCTTGGTTTTATTTTAAATACAAGAAAACATTACATTTATTTAAGTCACCTGGGTTCCCCCTTCAAAAGGAGTTAGGTGAACTTACCCCCAAATCCAGATCATAGGTCTTACTTCCCTGCAGCTCCATGACTCCTGAGTTCAAAACTGCATTTCCCTGCCAGTTTCCATGAAAAACCCAAATGCATTATGGAAATTACTATTTCTGCAACCTAAATAATTTGAGGAGGTAACAAATGACCATTTGCCATCTTCGGGCTTGCAACGTTTGCTCCTTACAGATTTCTCTTTCTCTCTTCCCTGCCTCCCTCCTCCTTCTCCTATTTCACCCTTCCTGACCTTTACCCTTCTGCAGAAGTCAGGGCCCTCTGCAAAAGATACCCTCCTTCACATACCCAGGCTGCTTTGCAAATAAGGGACACTCCCATAAACCTCTCTATTCCTTTATTTGCTTCTTTGGAGATTAAGAATCTTATATCATGATGATGAATTTTATATATTTAAGAGCTTTCTAATCATATCAGAATGACTGCAAGTAACATTTATTAAAGCATATAATTGTAACACATATTTATTACTTGCAAAACAACAGGGTTACATGCATGTCATTGTCTCCACATGGCCCTCAAAGAACTTATAAACCAGCTTAAGGCTTAACCTTACCAGTATCAGATTTAATGATAAATAGATTTTAAGTTCTTATAAAGTATGAAAAGTTAAGCATATTTGATTTAGGGCTCATTTTTTTAAAATCAGCATTTTGAACTAGTTACAATTACATGCATATATTCCTACTGAATTTATCCGATGCTACCAATTCCTTTAATGCAGGGGTGTCCAAACTTTTTTCAACGATTTTCACCAAGGGCCGTATGCGGTAAAATACACAAACAGCTGGGCCACTTACTCGAGGTGAAGTACATATTGCCTCTCCTGGTTTATTTAAGTAAACTAAATATATTTTTGGAATTTGCTGCGGGCCAAATAAAAATGGATTGCGGGCCACAGTTGGCCCGCGGGCTACAGTTTGGACACCCCTGCTTTAATATATCTATCTCTTCAAGTAGAATCTCTTCAAGTAAATAAATAATTGGGTGATATACATATATACATATACATATACATATACATATACATATACATATATATATATATATATATATATATATATATATATATAGAATTAAACAGTGTCTTAAAGTGGAGTAATTTGTCATCCCACCAACTGGACATTACACTTGATGGCATTATTTCCAAAAATAGATTCTCAAAGTTTTTATCAAAATGTTCATCCAAGGATAATGAATTACGGAAATCTAGACCCACTGTAGGTATTTATGATTGGAACACAAATAAACAACTTCCTCACTTAAAAAATACCACTCTATTAGGACATTTAATTTACTTTATTTAATATCTGATTCACTGTACAAGTATGTTCTAGAGTCAGACATACTAGTATGTTTTGAGTACAATTACTTTCCTCTAGATCTATGTTAAATATATTTTACAGTCCAGTAAAATATTTTAAAGGGATTTAGCATAAGCTAAAGATAAATAATGACTAAAGAAAAGAATAATAAATAGTTTCATTGTGATGGAAATACATTTTTACACAAGACTCTGTGAAGTAAATGTTTCATAGTTACATTGGTTCACTTACATGCCAAACTAAGAAAATGGAAGAATAGCTGAAATATTGTGTTCTCGAGAAAAGTGAGAATCATATCAAGTCACTTAAACCTGAATACTTTTTAACTTAAAAAAATAATTTTAAACTCATGGCAAGGTTGAAAAAATAGTACAGAGAGTTCCCTTGCGTGCAATTCTCTTGCCTGTCCTGTAATAAGCCACATTTGCTTGAATTCTCTAATTCTCTATGATGTGGAGGCAATCTGAAGAGTCATTCCAAAAAAGCTATTTTTGAGAGAAAAATGTGGAAGCGATGTTTCAAGTCAAACTGTAGCTAAGACACTATGCTATTGAGAATTGCAGTATGTAAGGAAAATATGCTTAGTAAGTCAGGGCAAGATGGGATAGATAGCAAATTATATAAACTGGAGATCTTAAAGCTAATGCATCTTCATTTTTGTCCTAGGTTCTAAGGTTATGCAGTTTCACTAACAGAGTTGTTGCTATTTACAGTTCACTATTTTAAAATTAGTCATATATATAATATAATATATAATATATAATACATAATACATAATGCATAATACATAATATATAATATATATTATATAATATATATAATGTATATGGTTAATAGTTAAAGCAGCTACAATAAATGTATAAATTTAAGTGCTTTGAGATCATAGTATGGCACATATAATACTTGGATTAAATATCCAAGTATTATATGTGCCATACTATGATCTCAAAGCACTTAAATTTATACATTTATTAATTTAAATATTGATTTCTGCCTAGGCAATTATTGTTAAATCTCTTCATTTTGCCTTGTTTAATTGGAACCCAATATCTAACAAAGATAGGAGATACTTGCATGATTAAAAAAGTTATAACCAAAAATTCTGAGTAAGGTGGTCCAAGTGTCAAAATTAAACATAAAGTGAAGCTCTTTGGAAGTTTCATGAATTACAGTGAAATGTTAATTTTTATTTCTTTGTAAAATATACCAGTCAGGGGACTTACTGTGATTCACAGGTAAAGTTAGCCTTCCTTGGGTGTGACTAAATATGTATAAACATTTTGATATCACAAGAAATGAAACTTACTTACATTTTTTCTTATTAAAGTGACAGTTTTTAAAATATGGTGTTGCTGAGAATGTTGAGAAGTGATTAGACAGAATAGAATTAGGATAGCTAAGTAATGCCCAATATTTAAAGCCAAATGAACAGTAAGAACAGAGGCTTGGATCTGCAATAGAGAATTGCATGTCCAAGGTGTAATCAGCATGGATGGAAATCAGGATTTTTATAAGACCATGGTGACAAATGGTATGCGATAGAATGGAATTGAGATAATTCCTGGCACCATGGAAATTATAACTTATTTTATAAGCAATATAAAGCTTATTCAAAAGCAGGTGAACTACTTGATAAAATTGTGTCTTTAAAAGATTTTTTTCTAAAAATGAATTATTAGTGGCATTTTTGGAATTGAAGTGGACAAACCTAGGAGACTTATGCCAAATGGGAGGTATAGAGATCAAGGGGACTGAATTGTGATGAAAATGGAAACAAGGGACAGATAAGAAAGATAATCTCTAGATACAATCACTAGCACCTGCTGGTTAATGGGATATGTATAACCAAAGGTAGATTGTAATGAAAAACACACCTGATTCAATTTGATGTGTTCAAGCTAAATAATAGAGCTTAATGGTAGGGCCTGCAAAATCATGACTCTGCCATTTGCATGAGGAAGCATTCATAGAGTCCCTGGAAATTTGTCTTGACTGATATTTTTTTCACATCATTGATGACCAAATTATGAATTGGCACTAAATTTCACACCAATATGAAAAAGTGGTATTTCTCTAGCACAGAGAAATCCACCAGAACAGAATTATATGCCTGTTTTGAGTGTAGTTAACTACTTCTGAATCATTTAAAAATTCCGCATGTAGGTATATGTTGGATATATACCTAAGTGAATGCTATTATACATCTCTTCAAGTAGCTATTTTCAGACTTTATTCATTATTTTTAATCTTTCATATTTAAAGCATGCGTGACTCTAAGGTGAATGTTGGTACTCTGATTCTGTCATGAGATTCCCTTAACTGAACTATTTAATCAGTGAGATAGTTGGGATAAAAAAGTTTTGTTTCCCTTTAATTTGTCACATAGGCATTTTAAAGATAATTTTCTGTGTAATTGTTAAACATATAAAAATCAACATTTCTTTCATTCCTCTTCTTTCAAAACATGTAACAAACTAATTTGCAAACTTTTGCTTTCATGTATTTCCCCAGATTTCAGGAAAAAGTTCTCATTCTTGGGCTTTTTCTCTGTCATTGTTTATTGAATGTATGATCCTGCACTGAGGAATTAAGTGGGGAAAGCTACTTTACACCACTAGTAGATAAAAGGAGCCAAGCCAAGTACGAATTGGTATTATTCATTATCAAGTTTTTGTTGTTGTTGTGGTCTGGTCTTTTTCTGAACTTGGCCTTGCTCTTACTTTACTGAAACAGTATACCAACAACAGGGAGATGGCTGATATGCGAGAGGCTAAAAAGTTCAGTCTGTTGGGAGAGGGATTCATTTCAGCCCATCAGTGTTGTTATTCTGCTAAGTGGTGACATAATCCCAAATTCACATTCCCAAGAGATTGGCTCTCAGGATCTCTCCCATTTGCTGACTTTACTGCAAAAGAATGCCAGCTTCTGCCGTAATTGAGGAAAAAGGTTTTCAGGCCAGATTATCATTTCTGAAATGGATCACATAACATATCTAAAAGTGTTAGTATAAACCCGACCTTCTGCCCGGAGATTGTCTTCTTTTCAAATAAATAGATTTTTTAAAATCCTGTCTTATTAAGGGTACCATATATTGGGTTTATTTGCTTTTCTTTTTAAATTTCAATAATTCTGACTTTCTGAAATGCAACATTTTAGGCAAAACACCATCCTGGATCAGTATTTAACATAGAGATAAGGGGAGGAGAGAAAACAACTAGAAACAACCTATATGGTTATTGCTAAATTTTCTACATTAACTAAAAAGAAAAGACTAAAGCTCCATATATACTCTATTGTGTTAGAAGGACTGTATGACATATTAAATGAATAAATCAAACTGAAGTAGAATATATAGTGTTGACCTGTCTGTTGGACAAATGATATATACATATACAGGCAAATATTCACATATATGTAACTCCATTTGCATGTACTGTATAATGTGTGTATATATATATATATATATATATATATATATATATATATATATGTCATAAAATTGCTGATGATTACTTCTGAAAGAATCAGACCTAATTGGAATGTTATTTCATAACCTTTCTTATATTTAACTATTTCAGCCTGACATACATTTATAATTTTTAAAATGTAATGTAAAATTACTGTTCCCTATATTGTCTTTTGCAAAATAAGATTTCTTTAGTGTACATATGAAAGCATGTTTTTAATGCATTCTGTATTCTATGTTAACTTTATACAGTTTTGATGCATATTTAAGACATTTTGCTAAATGCTGTTATGTATTCAGTGAGTGCCCCCAAACCACTAGGAATGTTAGCCACAAACAGAAGCCACCAAGGTCCAACAGTACCTTCAAGATAGTTGAGGTAGGTGAAAACCCAAAACACATTTGATCAAGTTCTATGTTTCAAGATAAACTTTACCCATATGTTTTTGATTCATTTACATGTAATTTATTGAACTGACATTTTAAAAGACTTATTTGATGCATAGGGAGAGTTTTGTTTCATAATTATGTGTGATACATATAATGCGTAATAATGTAGAGCAGAACTTGTGTTTTGCCATGTGACAGATTCCAACCACATGTTCCTTCCTGATTCACTGTGTGTGAAGGGAGGTCAAGTTACAGTTCAGATTTATACTACTGCTTGTTTGTACATTTTTTAAGGTAGTTTTTCTATGCCTCAGTTTCCACAGTTGTCAAATTAGCATGATGGTCTTTATTATAATTTACCATGGTCATTTAGCAGAACCTATAAAATTTATTAACATGTTTGCAAATAATTAGTTCCTAGATTTGTGATTTTTTAAAATGTGACAACATAATTCAAATTTGCATTTGTAAATATATTGAAACACCAAGTGCCCATATTATCTCTTTCAATCTGGAAGATAGGCTTACCAAAAATTTTGTGAACTGTGAACTCTCTCATAAGATTTATGGATACTCAATTGTATTCATAGTTGTTGTAATGGCTAAAAAATATGATGAAATTTCACATGTCGTTCATATCTCTCACAAGCCCTTCAAGTCTCAGACAGTGTTGTTGCTTTAGGAAATAAAATTGTATTATCCTTTTTGTGCCTTTAAAAATTGAGATGTGAATATATTGGTCGGGGGTGGGGGGGTGAGGAATCAAGATGGCAGACTAGATAAACTCTGTGCTTGCCTCCTCCTGTGACCACACTAAAATTACAATTAAATTATAGCACAATCAACCTGGAGAACCATCTGAAGTCTAGCTGAACAAAAGTCCTATAACTAAGGATATAAAGAAGAGGCCATCTAGACTGGTAGGAGAGACAGAGACACAAAATAGTCCCACCCCATACCTGCGTGTGGCGGTTGAAAATTGGAAGGGATATCTTAGCTGTGGAGGCACTCCTTGGAGGAGCAAGGTTCCTCCTTGGAGGAACCAGCCCCACACCAGGTTCCCCACCTAGAGTACTGGTGTGGGGAAGAGGAGCCCCCACAACATCTGGCTGTGAAAAACAATGGGGATTCCAACCATCCAAGTGAGACAGAAGACTGCAGGGAAACCTAGACATTCTCTTAAAGGACCTGTGCACAGAGTCACTTATTCATAAACACTCACCCTGGGCTCCAGCAGAGGAGCGGTGACTCAGGAGACACCAGAGACATACAGTCGTGTGGCTTCAGAGTGAGGGCTGGAGAGACAGTTGCCATATTCCCTGTGTAGAACCCTTCTCCCGTGCAGCCAGTAGGTGGGTGCCATCTTTCATGTGTTGTGCCTCCCCCCACATGGCCAAATCTGAATCTGCATTGGCCTGGTGAACTTCCTTCACTTCACCCTGGTGACTCCTTGGGACCCCACCCCACCCAACTTGCCCAATGCTGCAGGCACTTTCCTCGACTGGCAACCAGCCCCAGCCCATACATCATAGGAGGCAGCAAATGGCTGGTCTCAACCTGAGTGCCACTGGAGGCACTTTCACAGCCAGCAGCCCATCCCATCCCACATTGCAGTCCTTCTTGGATAACTCTCAGGAGTTGGCAGGCCACAGGTGGGCAATGGCTGGCCTCAATGTACTCTGCCTTTTATTGAGTAGCTCGGGCCTCAGCACTGCCACCACACCAGAATCAACATTAACCTGGTGACCACAACTCTTCACACTCTAGTGACTCCCTGAGACCCCGCCTCACCCAACTAACATACTGCACAAGGCTCTATCAGCAGCTGAGCCTTACAGCCAACAGGCAGCAGCAGGCCTCTGGGTGACCTGGACTTTCTGCAGAACTACTCTGGGCCTCCATTTGCAGTGTGGCCTCTTCCATAAACAACCAATTGAAAAATAGGCAGAGGACTTGAGTAGACATTTCTCCAAAGAGGACATACAGATGGCCTCAATATCACTAATTATTAGAGAAATGCAAATAAAAACCACAATGACATGTGATCTCACACTTGTCAGAATGGCCATCATGAATAAATCAACAAACAACATGCCTCGATGGGGATGCAGAGAAAAGGGAATCCTGGTGCATTGTTGGTGGAATTGCAAATTGGTGCAGCCACTATAGAAAACAGTTGGAGGTTCCTCAAAAAATTTAAAAAGTACTACCTTATGGCCCAATAATTCCACTTCTGGGTATTTATCTGAAAAAAAATATGAAACTAATTTGAAAAGATATATACACCACTGTGTTCACTGCAGCACTATTTACAATAGCCAAGATATGGAAGCAACCTAAGTGTCCATCAATAGACGATTGGATAAAGAAGATGTGGTATATACATACAATGAAATATTACTCGGCCTTAAAAAGAATGAAATCTTATCATTTGTGACAACATGGAAGGACCTAGAGGGTATTGTGCTAAGTGAAATAAATCAGATTGAGAAAGACAAATACCATATGATCTCACTTTTAGGTGGAATCTGAAGAATAAAATAAACAAATAAAACAGAAACTGACTCATAGCTACAGTGAACAAACTGATGGTTGCCAGAAGGGAGGGGAGGTTAGGGACAGGATGCAAAAGATGAAGGAATTAAGAAATATAAATTGGTAGTTACAAAATAGTCATGAGGATGTAAGTACAGCATAAAGAACATAGTCAATCATGTTGCAACAACTCTGTAGTGCCAGATGAGTCCTAGACTAATCAGGGGGATCACTGCATAAATTGTATAAATGTCTAATCACTATGTACACCTGAAACTAATATAAAATAATATTGAATGTCAACTGTAACTGAAAAAAATGATTATTTTTAAGAAATTGAGATGCATTTCAAAGGATTCTTACTTTTGTTCATTACATATAATTAAACCATATTTTCCCTAGTTGTAAATACAAATTTGACTTTGTGGTTCCTGTGGTGTCATTTTTGTGTGCAACTCTCTTAATCAACCTGGAATTTATTTTACTGTGTAAAACAATGTGGAGATACAATTGTCTCTCTTCAGTTTGTACTGGCAAAGTACCTCATTTGCATTTGCAAGGTTGTTTTTTTTTATTTATTTAGTATCATAGTAAAAGCAATAATTGTTTCCCTAACTGTATGTTCTGCTCTCTGAATTTGAGATACTATTCTTAAATTTCTCACTTTCAAATTTTTTGTTTGATGTTAAGCACTATCCCTGATATGAATCCACTGGAAAGTTTTTGAAATCATCAAATGGAGGCAAACAGAAAAAGACACCTGAAAGGCAAAAAGCTTCAACTGGACTATAAGTAAATCATAATATATTAAATAAGCTTGATAAATGAGTTACAGGTCAAAATATTATCAAATTAATATGTTTTCAAAGGGCATTAGTGGCTAATGGCAGAAAAACCATATCTTCAAACAAATTGAATTTTAATATGGTATTGGAAATGATATAAATACTAAGCTTTAATGATATCAGTGATATAAATTGGAAACTAAATCACTAACTGATGACTATTTCAAGGTTACATATCAAATTTATGGAGAGGCCATCTGCTCACCCATTTACCTGTCAGATCTTCAAGTGTGCAGTTGAGTTAGCAGTCTGTGTATTATTCCTCAAAAAGCACACATCAGACAGGACTCTGCAGTTTGAGAACAACAGAAATATAACTCTAGCTTTGG
Source organism: Rhinolophus sinicus (assembly GCF_057876585.1). Taxonomy (NCBI): domain Eukaryota; kingdom Metazoa; phylum Chordata; class Mammalia; order Chiroptera; family Rhinolophidae; genus Rhinolophus; species Rhinolophus sinicus. The sequence continues at coordinate 109,226,579 of NC_142501.1, read as the reverse complement.
CAAAAAGGGTGTTTGTTGGAAGGGCGTTTGTTGGAAGGGTACTGGTGTAGCACTCCGAGCTGAAGAAAGAGTTGCCTCTTATCTGTTTTTGTTATCTTGTTAACATCATTCTCTCAGATCAATGTTGGTTCCAGGAACTCTAAACTCATAGCCTTACATGTTTATGAGTAGAAGGGAAAAAGAGATCTCTCTTTGCCAGCCCTAGATTGAAATACCTTGGGAGAAGAATTCTGATGGACCAAGGTGGGGTCAGATACTCATCCCCAATCAATGCCATCAGTGAGCTGGTTATTCCCACCCACCTAGTAATAATTATAGCTAATGCTTACGATTTAACAGGAATTGTGAAAATTACTTTATATGGATTATTTCAATTGTTACGATAGTTCCATTAGTCGGATGTTCTTATTATTCCTAATTTACAAATAAAAAGCTGGCACAGAGAAATTTCCCTACGGCCACACAGGTGAGACTTGATGGGTGAGGGTGAGCTAAACCTAAAGCCAGGCCTTAACCATGTTGGGGGACTTAATGTTAACAGAGGTGACACTTTCAAATCAGTGCCACACTTACAGCAAAAGTCAGGTATGGTTCCACTGACTCTGGAAAACCCATTAACTCTTTGAAAACCCTTCACCCACAAAACTACTCACAGTCCCATCTACACCCTTCATTCTCCACGGCACACTTGCACAGTGGAAATGATGATGGCAAAACTAACAGTATTGCTCTTTTGTCGCCTTTTCTTGCTGTTCCTTCTTGTATAGCCTGTTCCTTTAAACTCCTCAGTTGGATACACATGTGCTGTGACTGCTACATGCTATGCATGCCCCCTCCATACTTGAATGAATGGGTGATAGTATGTTTTAATGAGAGTGGGAGGAGGGCAAACATATGGGGACTGTGACACTGATTTGAGGTTGTACAAGGGTTGTGGAGTTTCTCCTGGCAAAAAAGGATGGTGCACGGAAAGATGGTGGCCTGGAAGACAACTTTCTCTATTTTACCACTATATATATATGGCAAAGGAAGGTCCAACATTTATTTGGTGCTTTCTATGTACCAGGTGCTCATAAAATATGCATGAACTCTGTTCATCTTTATAACCCCCCAAACGAGAGAGGTCTTACTATTTCTACTTTATGGATTAAGTATACGGAAACTCAGAGGTTAAATAACTTGGCCCAGGCCACATCACTAGAAAGGTATAGAGAAGAGAAATTTGTGGGGTTTTTTTTCCTGCTTTAAAGAACTGACCCAGAAAATTTACCTTTTATATTTTAATAAGAAAAAGAAACAACACCTGAATTTCATGGCTAATGATCTTCAACAGAACATAAAAGTAGGTTCTATGGTAGAAAATAGTTTGCTAATTTAAATAGTGATAAAAAAATAACCATAATTTTTAATGGGACTACAAAATCTCTGGGAATAAGGGTTTGCCAAGTGGAGATATATATACTGACAAACTTCAACCTACTATATGAATAGGAAACAAAACATAAATTTCTTGTACAGAGAGGCTTTGTGTCTTTACTACTTTTGCTTGAAGCAAGGGGTCCTTGCCTAAGCTTTTCATGGCTGTACTTCAGCTCTCTCTAAGGCTAAATTGTCCAAAGAATTTGAAAGAGAGAGAGAGGGAGGGAGGGAGGGAGGGAGGGAGGGAGGGAGGGAGGGAGGGAGGGAGGGAGAAAAAGAGAGAGAAGTGAAATCCAGAATAATTTAGGGTTGTCTAAATCACCTGATGCTTTGCAAGGGAGGGATTTCACTCTAAATAGGAAGGCTTATGGTCTGTTTCCTGGCAATTTGGAAAGATTTGCACTACACTGATAACCCATTATGCATTAACTGTGTTTTGTTAGATACTCATTTATTTTAATGCAAGTTTGCTTTATCCTGCCAGTTTGTTGACTGTTCCTTGCTGAGTAGGTCTGTAATCTAAACTTTAAAGGAGGATTAAGCTTCATGATATTTACCTAACTAAGCATTGTCATTGTGTTATCCTCTTATATGTTTGTTACCTGGGGGGAAAATGCTCTTTTTTATGGGCCTTCCTGTTATTTTTGAATGAAAGCCCTTGTGTTTTTTTTTTTTTTTAATTCTGTTTTATGATCTGAAACTGTCATTTAAATAGAACCAAAAGTTAACTTAGACTACAACTCTTTTAATACTTTTTTTTGCTGTCGTACGTACACACAAATAACAGAAAATAATACGACATAATCCATCTTCTCTCTTTTAATCTCTGAAATACCGTGAATAGTTAGTAGACCAACAAAAAATAATGAGAACTTGGCTAGCCATATTCGGACCACACATTTTCAGAAATGGAAGTGGTTTTGAATACCCTTTGAAAATTAGCTACATTTTTAATGGAAAACTTGCTTGTCTCCTCTTCATGGCTCGTATTCCCCCAAGGTAAATGGAATATATAAGTGCATTTTAGAAACTTTTTAACATTAATTGTTCACAACTCAGAAGATACAGAAGACACAAAAAATGTTTGACAGAGACAAAAAGAGTGAAATCTAATTTTATTTTGATTAAAAGACTCAAGGAAGAGATAACCCCAATGTCTCTGGACAACATGTGTGAGGGTGTGAACCTAAGAATGTTGTGGCCATCTTACCACCGTGAGGCTATGAGCAAGAGGACAAAAGGTAACTTGCTGTGGTTAGTAGAGGGGGAAAAGATGAAAACAACAACAACAGACAAACAACAAAACCTAGCTCTTTGAGCTGTAAGTATGGAATTGAAATGCAGGCTTCCTGTTATGTGAAGTGATATACTGTAGTTTAAGTCATGAAAACCAGAGATTTCTGTTACAAGTAGCTAAGCACATTTGACTTGATATCCTTTATCCTTTGCATTAAATTCTACAGACAGGCATATTAAGATAGGTCCAACACTCGAGAGCTTTTTTTAAAATCTAAGGGGGCATGTGGAGAGAGATGAAGATGGGAAAAAGAAAAATGTACAGATACAGAATAATGACTATATAATTTATAAACCCTAGATATTATCAATGAACTAAAAATGCACTGAGAATAACTTCAGTTTTGAAGGGGAAGGAAAACTTAGATGCAAGACAATATTTAGGAAGATTGACACCTCATAAATTCTCCCAGCTCATGGTAGTTCACACACATTTTGACACAATGAGGTAGTAGAAGCTCTCTCTTGAAAAGTGCTGGCCCCTGCTGGGTTGAGAGGACAGGTGACTGGAGGAACACGTGAGTACAAGAGAATAAGACCAGTGCACTTGAACTTGAGAAATGTGAGGACCAGCTCATGGACTGAGATTGAGCTAGGGAAGTAGGGAGGGATCAAGCTGTGGAGAACCTTACAGGACATGAAATAAATTTATTATAATAAGACAAAGTCTAGGGGAGGGGAATAAATAAAAGAAAGCATTTTTTTTACTTAAAAATGTGAATCTGAAATTAACATATAGAATATATTACTTAGTTCACTGATTAAACAATTCATTCATGAAACAAAACAAAACTAAAAATGACACATTTTTGGATTCAATGATTGCAATTCTAGGATTATGGCTTAAAGAAATAATATGAGATATGGTAGAAAATTATGTACAAGGGTGTTTATCACATTATTCATATTAATAAGAACAGGAAACAACCAAAGATCCAACAAAACTGGAAAAGTTAAATCATGGATCATTTTTAAAATTGAATATGGGGGCTGTTACAATTATTTATTTGTAGGATATTAGGTGTTAGGAGAAAACACTTATAATAAAAGGTGTAGGTGGGGAGAAAAGTATCAGGCAAAAATAAGAAGGTATAATCCCTATTAGGAAAAGAGGAGGAAAGGGGGAGGACATTTACATGCATAGATGCAATGCCCCGCAACACACACACATACGCAATTTAAAAATGGTTACAATTAAATGCAACATATTCAACAGTATTATTCCCAGCTAGTGAGCAATAAGAAATGCTCTTGTGTGTAGGTAAGTAAACATAGATTGTTTTTATGTAATAAAACAATGATTTATAAATAAAAATACAAAAAGTAGCTCAAAATTAAATTTCAAGAAAAGGGATGTTATAAATAGTAACGCACTATGAGCAAGAAGAAAACATTACATTCTCAGTAAATAAGCAATATTACAGCAACAACCATAATAAAGATCATACTAGAATATGCCTTCAAGGAAATGGAAAGAAATATGTATATTTCTGTGTAAATAATTAAGTCACAGTTATACTAAAGATGTTATATTTGCTTGGGGTTCTTTGTTCCCTACTACGGTAGGTCAACATTTTGCTAGTTTTGATGAGGAAGGTCATGGCTACAGCAAAACAAGGTGGGATAACCTTCCAGATCCTCGGCATTGTATAAGAGTGTTTATTCAGAGAAAGGGACAGAGAGGGAGAAAAAGGGAGAAAGGGGGAGAGAGGAAGAGGGAGAAGCCTAATTTTGTTTGTATTTTTTGAAGGGAGGGAATAATGTCTGTAGCAATAGGGAGTGACTGACTCCTGGTAAAAACTGAGAAATTGATAAAGGAAAAGAAGTAAAGCAGAGCCTAAGGCCATGCTTCCTGCTCTTTTATTTCACAGGAACTATAATATACACTCTTATTAACTCCCTGGCTGAATGAATAAGAATGATAGAATGAAGAACAGCTATCTAGCCCAAAAACCTCATTTTAATTTTTAGATCTGAGAAAATGTGCTAAATATTTTCCAAGTCACAAAATGGTTTAGTGACAGCAAGAGTTTTAAGGTCCGAGGGCTCTTGATGCCCAATACAGTTTCCGTTCCACTAAACCATCATAACTCTAGGCTTAAGGAAAGCTTTCAGATCACCACACAGTAACTGGTACATAAAAGTGCCCCAATGTTTTGTTTAATGTAAGTAAATAAATAATGGAAAACCCACCAAATTCATTCTAAAAACTTACTGGCTTTTAGTCCTATTTCTTCTTTTTTTTTTTTTTTTTTTTTTTTAATTTTATTTTATTAAATTTATTGGGGTGACAATTGTTAGTAAAATTACATAGATTTCAGGTGTACAATTGTGTATTACATCATCTATAAATCCCATTGTGTGAGGTTAAGGGGGATCGAATATATGGTGATGGAAGGAGAACTGACTCTGGGTGGAGTCCTATTTCTTCTATAGGTTATTGGTGTGGTCTTGTGTTTGTCACTTAACCTGCTGTGCCTCAGTATCTTATCTGCAAAATAAAGAGATTGTATTAAATATTTTCCAATGTATTTGATTATATTTAACAGATACCCTGCAGTATTACATAACTGGTGAAAACATTGTTCTGACAAAGGTGTAATCTTTATTTATATCTTGCTCATTCAAATGCTCCATTTTCCTAGAAGCCCCAAATAAATACTTTGAGATAATGAAACCAAATAATAGCTGAACAACTATTGCATATCTGTGAACATTTACAATAAGTAAAAAAAATAATTATATATAAATTTAGGGAAATTTCAAGAGCTGAAATGTAGAGGACTCATTTCATTGGGAAATGTACACAGAGGAAATAGGGAAGTAGAGCAATTTGACTAAGGGGGGACACTGGTGACAAGTACATACGTATTAGGAATTCTCTAGAGAATATAATTATTCTCTATATAACTATTTTGCGTGTAATTATTCCTGAAAGACTTTTATGAAGTTTGTTTGATAGCTAAGGCGTGAATTTAAAAAAGAATGAAGGCCATCAGTAGACAACTGGATTAAGAAATTGTGGTACATTTATACAATGGAGTATTACTCAGCCATAAAGAAAAATGAAATCTTACCATTTGCAACAACATGGATGGACCTAGAGAATATTATGGTAAGTGAAATAAGTCAGACTGAGAAAGACAAATAACATATGCTCTCACTTATATGTGGAATCTAAAGAATAGAACAAATGAGCAAACTAATCAGAAACAGTCTCAGATATAGAGGAAAAATTAAGGGTTTCTAGATGGGATGGGGTGTGGGGATGAAGGAGAGGGTGAGGGGATTAGAAAGCACAAATTGGTAATCACAAGATTGCCACGGGGATACGAAAGACAGTTTGGGGAATATAATCAATAATATTGTAAAGATTTTGTAGGGTGTCAGATGGACACTCGTCTTATTAGGGAAACCACCTCAGGGACGGTGTAGATGCCTGATCACTGTGCTTTACACCTGAAGCTGAAGCTGAATAATAAAGAATGTTAACTATAATTTTATATATATATAACATATATATATATATATATATATATATATAACATATATATATAAATTATATATATATATATAACTTAAATATATATAAAATTATAGTTAACATTCATTATTATTAATATATATACATATATATATGTATATGTGTATATATATATATATATATATATATATATATATATATATATATATGGTCACAGGATATGGAGTACAGAATAGGGAATAGTCAATGGAACTGTAACAGCTATATACAATGTCAGAGGGGTAGTAGATTGGGGTAGGGAAGTTATCATTTTGTGATGGGTGTAAATGTCTAATTATTACATTGTTTTGTACACCTGAAACTAATTAAAAGAATCAGGAAAAGAAGAAGACATTCTCTTCATGAACCTAGAAAAAATAAAAATAAAATAAATAAAAATGAAGAAAGATACTGGGATAGTTACATAATGAAAGGGGCTTCTCCGTTATAATCTGTAATATGTAGGGAGACACTGCCCTCTACTAAAGAGTGAATTTATTCTCAGAGTAAAGAACTGTGAATCTGTAATTGAATTTCAGCCCACCCCTCCCCAAATCAGGGAAATGGTAGATGAAAAGTTTCATGAAAATTCTTAATCTTTGTTTGACAGTAGAAACAGGGGTAAGGAGAATAATAGAATGCATTTCATAAGGTTATTGTAAGGATTTAATGGATCAATGCAGATAAATCTCTTAGAATAATGTCCAGCACACAGTACTAAATAAGTATTAGCTATCATTGTTATTGTTGCTTTGTCATTGCTGTTGTTTGCATTATTATTTGGTCTGAAATATATTTAGATTGATCTCTCTAACTTTCTGGCAAATTAATTATAATTTTCTGGTAAACAAATGTCCTCTGTAACTTTTCAATTACGTGGTTTCCATTTACTTGTGCAAAGAACAATCCATTTTGTCCACTAGAAAAAAATCAATTTATTTAAGGTGAAATACGCACGAAGCCTCTTGTTTGCTGTAGCAAACGCATCTATTTCTCTGTGATCGAGATGAATTAAAATTCACACTACTAGTTTTCTAAGTTTCAGCCGTTCATGCCTGACCTTCAATCTCAGAGATAACTTGCTCTTTAGTGTGTATTTTGTAAGTAGGGTATTGAAGTCATCTCAAATCTAAGCTTGATACCTGAATATCTTCCTACACAACTGAATGTTAACTTCTAAGAATCAAATTCCTGTTTGCAAGTACCTAAGAAATATGAATCACTTTTCAGTTCACTGGATGACACAGATCTTGAGGTCTTTGAGATACAGTATTCAAGCAATAACAAGTCACTTTCACATTCTAGAAAGCAACCACCCTACTAAAACAAGCAGAGGGAGTTACCCCATCATTTCCTTTCTGCTTTCAGTATGAATGAAATCAGCCCCACATAGTGTCTTCTATGTCCTGAAGAAAATTCTAACTAATTTCCACATGAAATTAAAATTTCAGGAAATAATTTGTAGCTTTTTGTTGTTGTTAGACTTTTATTAACTAAAACTGTAGGAAAATAGGTCTTCTCTAGCTGGTAAAACAAAGAATATATTTCAACATTTATAAATTCAGTTCTTCAATCTAAAGAGTTTTAAATTGTTTACTTTGGGTAAACTTTAATAAGTGGCATTTCAAAACTCTTAAATATTTATTAGAGGAAAGGAGAAGCAAACAATTGTTGAGCATGTAAAGATGTTAGGCTCTGATATAAATGCTTAGCTGTATTATTTATTTGATAGTTCTTTTCTGGTTAAAATTTTGACTATTGGCTATAATATATACAAATTATCATAAAAATAAATGGTGTTTCAAAATCACTTTATAGCACACCGGAAAATTGGTAAATTTTGACTTTTAAAGATTTGACTCAATGAAAGAGGGACATTTTGCCTGATTTCTCTATTTTATTTACCTTTCTTTTTCAATGCAGCTCTCTAACCCAACACTCTACATTGTACTTCCACTAATTCTAGTTTTGCATTAGAATTTGAATGTGTTCTGTTTCATTTATTCAATCAACATGACAGTGTGACTGAGGAGGAAAGACTAAATTACATGAAAACTGCCCAGAGCTATTTGTTTCAAGTTACTGGTTAGGTAGTTGCATGAAGATACTGTCTGTGATGTCCTGGAATGGACAGCAAAAGTGCCTCGTATAGAAGGTGTTGTAGTGTTAGGGACAGAAGGGGTCTATGGTATCATAGCTCAGTTCTTCTCGTTAGTAGGGGAGATGGTACACCAGGATGGTTAAATGATTTTTCTGTAATGAGACTAGGTAGCAGAATTGGGACTAAATCCCAAATCTTCTAATTTCTGACTATACATCCAGTGTTCTTCTAATATACCGTGTTTACCCGAAAATAAGACCTAGCCAGACAATCAGCTCTAATGTGTCTTTCGGGAGAAAAATTTGTATGAAACCCAGTATTTTATATTATATTATATTTACTATATTATATTATATTATATTATATTATATTATATTATATTATATTATATTATATTATATTATATTATATTATACTATAAAAACCCAATCTTATAGTAAAATAAGACTGGGTCTTATATTAATTTTTGCTCCAAAAGACATATGAGAGCTGATTGTCCAGCTAGGTCTTATTTTCGGGGAAACATGGTACTTATTGATGGGAGTGTTTCTAGTGCCTTCAGAATGTGTATTCAATCCTGGTTTTGAAGCTTATAATTAACAGTGGCCAAAGGCATACATGATAAAATCCGGGACCAATGTATCCTATATTCTGGCAATCCAAGGGCTACTGGCTTTACCTCTGTGAAATGACCAAAGTGAACTTAATTACTCAGTCCTCAAAGTGTTTCTTCAAGCCAGTCTTACCCTGGTTGGTAGGGGTGCTGTTACTAATTAGTACTAAGCATCCTTTGTGGTCCATCTCCAACAACCCTCTTTAGACTGAGTAGTACAAAAAAGTAAATCTGGCTGAACTTTCAGATTCAGCTGAGATTTTCCCTTTACTTATCCATATTTATGATATTAGGTTTATGTATTTAAAGATCAACCAATGCCTTTAAATATTTTCACAGAATATTAGAGTTGGAAAAGAATCTAGTAATTATCAAACCCTGCAAATGAGAAAAATGTAGCCTAAGAAGAAAAATGTGACATATTCAAGGTCACGCTTTGATTGGTAATGTAGCTGAAATATAAGTCCGTCTTATGTCAAGTTCTGTAAAAGTTCCCCTACTTCTAAAGTCAACTGAATGTTTACATGAGTAATCTAAAAGTGTAGTGTGTTAATTTTTTAGGTAAGGAAAAAGAACCCAGACTATTCAGAATTTACTGAAAATAGCTGCTTACTTCACATTTGAAATATATTTTCCTATTTAAAGTACTATCCCTAGATGGTTTGTTTAGTATTCAGATAAGCAGAATACTAAAATGGAAAAAAGATTTCCTCCCCCCCTTTTTTTAATGTGCCATAAGAAGAATGATAAAATTTAAACTCTGTAGCACAAAATGGTTTCTCTGAGTCAGTCGAACGTTACTTCTCTGTTTAATAGGTGGCCATTTTTCAAATTCTAGGGCAATAGACTTTTAGAACAATAAAATGGTGTTAGCTCTTTGGCTTAAGAAAATAATTTGAAAGTCATCAGATAATTTATTCTGAAACCAAGAGGTAGCTATAATCAAAGCCTTGTTCTATTTAAGTCTGTTAGTATTTATCTTTGGGAATATCACTCTGGTAGATGTGGGAAGAATTGATTGGATGATGGTAGAATTTTATTAGAGGCAAGGATTCTGCTGTGCCAGGCAATACTATATCTGTAAACAAAATTTACAAAGATTTCTCACTTATGAAGCTTACGTTCAAGCAAGGGAAGACAGGATATAACAAACAAGTACAGTATATGTTAGAAGGAAATAATTACAATGAACAAAATACAGTACAGAGTAAAGAGATTTTAAGTTCTGGGAATAGAGGGCAGGTTCCAGGTTTAAAGAAGAGACTCAAATTTAGTCTCATTGAAAATAACAATTTGAAAAAGCACCTGAAAGATATGAGAGAGTTTGAAATTCAGATAGCTTGGGAGAATAGAATACCTACTATGGTGGTCATAAGACTATCACATGCTTCACATGTTAGAGAAATAGGAAGGAGGTTTGCATGGCTGAACAGGAATGAAACAGGGACAGAGTAATAGGAGATGAAGTCAGAGAGTTAAAGGGATCCTGTAAGAGCAGCTAGACCATCAACAAGCCTTTGCCTTTTATTCTGAGTGAACGGGCCTGCTGTGCAGTATTTTGAGCAGAAAAGGGACATAATCTTGTTTATACTTTGAAAGCATCATTCTGGGAGCTCTGTTGAAATTAAAGTGTAAGAGGTGGGGGGTTGCAAGCAGGGAGGCGGGTTAGGAGAATATTGCAGTAATCCAGGGAAGACATGATGGTAGGCAGACCAGATAGTAGCAGTGAGGGAAGGTGGTAAGAAGTGGTACGATGGTGGATGTATTCTGAACATAAAGTCAATGTGACCTCCTGATAGACTGGATGAGAAGATGGGAGCAAGAGAGGTGCTGGAGATGTTTCCAAGGCTTTTGCTGTGAACTACTGGGAAGATGGAGTTTTCATCATTTGATACAGGAAGGCTGGATGAAACCTCTTTGGAAAGGAAGAATGCAAGTTCAGTTCGGGAAATGTTGAGTTTAATGTGCATCTTAGGGATCCATATGGAAACACTGAGACCTAAGTTTGGAGGAGAGATCTGGTTTGGAGACAAAGATTTGAGAATATAGATGCTATTTAAAGTCACAGAACTGGACAAGATTGTCACAGAAGTGAGTGAAGAGTGAGGGGAGAAAAGATCCAAGGACTGAGAACTCTGAGAAAAAAAAAGAAGGAAGCAGTTAAGTAATCAGTAAGGTAGAAGAAAAACTAGGAAAATGAGATGTCTTAGAATCCAAGTGAAGAAAATGTGTCAAGAATACAAGTATGTGAGTGTACAATTGTTTCAAATGATATTAAGAGGTTGAGTACTATGGGAACTGAGCATTTTTTTAGCAAAGAAATCATCCGTGGGCTGATTGCACATACACAGTTGGTCTAGCACACTCCCAATTGATGTCTGTTGCCATCCAAAGTGTCCTCATTTGGATGTACTTATGTAGAAGAAGAGGAAATAGAAACACTCAGTCAGGTGGTAGAGGCCTGCATTATGTCACTGAAGATTATTATGAGACACAGAATGGAAATTTGGTTGCTTTGGTGTCATATTTGAGAAAAAATTATGTGTCCTGGATATGGCCCACATTTTGTATTGGTTCAGCAGGGTAATGACATACATGCAGATGAAAAACATATGAGAAGGGAGAGGTGGAAGGATGATCTGAGATGATGGCTTCAGTGTTGAGGAAACAGTACACGTACATGTGAACTTATGTAACTTGAGTCTGAACAGGAATGGATTAGAGATTAGAACTAAAAGTCAAAACAAAGAAACAACAATTGAAGCACAGGGATACAATACTGAGTACAAAGAGAAATGGCCAAGAACTGCATCTTATAGTACAAGGATGTTTAAGGGATGAAGTAAGGAGGCTAAGAATGGTTAGTTGATGGGAAGAAAACCAGGGCAGTAGTGCCCCTTAAGGTGAAGGAGATTTTCAAGAAGGACATTTCTGAAACCTCTGTGACCTCAAGAATCAAATTTTCCCTCACCGGTAAGGATATGTGGTTTTTTAAACTTAGATCCAATGGAGCAAATCTCTGAGATTTTTCCAATCTGAACTTGTCTTTGTTTTGTTTTGTTTTGTTTCTGTTTGGTTTCATTAATCTTAGGGTCTTTACTTTCTGGCTTGTCACCAAATATCTGATATAGACTTCTCTAACAAGCCATTTTAAGTTGAATTTTCAATGGGACTATCTTCATTGTTTGGTCTAGGCTTCCTAATTGTGTTGTCCATAACCTTCCCAGCTCCAGGATCTCAGTCTTTCAGGGAAGTTCCTTGGGCCCCCAGCTGACATTTCCAGAACTTCAGAGCCCATTGGACTTGGAGAATGTGAAATCAAGTAAATTAAGGGCCAAAACGTCATTACTAGATTTGTTAACGAATCATTGGTGCGCTTTGCAAGAGAAGTTTCAGAGAACTGCTTTGATGGGAATCCACATTATAGTGTCCTGAAACAATCCCCAAAGGGAGGTCAGGAAGCAGACATAGCATCAGTAGACAACTCTTACAACAAATGTGGTTGATTAAGATCATAGTGATACCAGTGGATTGTTAGAAGTGTTATAAAAATGGTGGGAAAATGGTTTGTTTTTTTCTGTCTTGTTTTGGGAGAAGATTTGCTAGTACTTGGAAGCTGAGGGAAAGGAGCTCATAGAAAGAGAGTAGGTAATAATTTGGGAAAGAAAATGTATTGTTTGTGAAATGAGGATCTGAGGTACTAGTTCAAGTTGGAAAATTGACAATATCTAAATAAATATGAGTCAAATTACCGCTTAATTCGAAGATATTGCATGAAGCAAATCAAATATAATACTTAGAATTAATTGCCATTTATAGAAAAAGACATTGAGAATTTGCCTCTCAATTTATGCTTTTATGGAAAAAAAGATAGTGTTCTTTCTGAGTTCTGAACACAGCTGGCTTTCTTTCAGTTCCTGAAATTCTCTATGCTTAGAAAACTTTTCCCACAATTCTTTGTCTGATTAGTTCCTGGTCAACCTTCAGAGATGGTTGGATCATTCAATTTTACACATATCCTTAAAGCTCAGTCTTCTTCTTTCATGGCACCTATAATTTGAAAGCTCCAAGTGAGAAGAGACTAAGTACATTTTATTCTCTACCCGTCAATGCCTAGATAGCATTCTTTCCAACACACAACACTTGGTAGGTAACTTCTACAATGAGTGGAAGTAACATCCAAAGAATACACCCCCAAATCCTGATAATATGTTCTCTGGTGTTTTTTATTGTACTGACTCTGGTCATAGTTGTCCTTAATTTAGTCCTTCAATGTTGTGTTAAAATATGTACATTGTTCTTTGTTCTTTCTAGTTAGTCTTTTTTAGAAAAGGTGTTCGGGAAAATTCCAAAATAAAAATTATAACATTAATCATTAGTGAAGTTAGGAGGAGTTATCTTTTTAATGATGATACTTAGTGTGCCTTTGTGTGAGAGACTTGTAAGGTTGAGTGTTTATTTAGGTGAGATTCTTTTGTTAGTTTCTCTTTTTTGAGCATCTTTTTGGAGTTTGGGGGACTGGACACTGGAATATTATTTTGTCTTGGAGAGAAGACCCAAATTCATGTTTTCTCACTAATAATACCCTGGCTATGCATATACCATACAAGAATGCTGTGAAAAGACCCAGCTGACACCAACCTTGAGATCACAGTCTTACAGCTGATGTTTCTTTTCACAGCTTTGTGAACTTAAGAAATAATAATCCTGGAATGACTCACTGGCCATTGATATTCTAGTCAAAGTTGAACAGTGCTGATAAAATATGCTGCTTCTGTGTGAAGGGCCAGAACAACATTTAATAAAGAGTAAAACCACAGAATGCACGCACATAGACATGAAAAACATTAACCTTTTGCTACCCAGGAAATCTTTCTGGTAAATGTGAGCTGGTGTATGGGTAGGGAAATGGGTTGTGAAGTGTTACGTAAATTGATAATATGAAAATATTTACACAGTATGTGCTTAGTCTTCGGCAAAAGAAGTTCTTCTCTTACTGTCTGTAGGAGAGAATTACACTATAGAGGGAGTTAACTAAATTATGCTACCTTATTTTTAGGGATTTTTTGGGGGAAATATTTTTATTCTGGAAGAAAATGCATCCCGCCCACTCCTAGCCCTCATAATTATTTATTTCAAGCCTCTGCATTTTCTCAAAGAACAATAGTCCACTGATTCCTATTCAGTGGGTCTTAAAGGTTAGGTTGTTTATTTAATGTTAATGCTGCTAATGAATCATTTAAAACAGATATTTGGAAAAAAGGAAAAGTAAGGAAAGTCTAGGGAGAAATGAGCTAGGCATAAATATACGGGCAATTAATATACTTAATAGCAGCAAGATATTATCAGCAAAAATGTGAAAAGAGGGAGGATAGGGAGAGAAAAAGAGAGAAATCAAATAATGATTCCTACTATTTTGTTGTATTATAGTCAAATACCCGTAATATTTTATATTTCAAAAATATCTCTGTCCACATTCTTGTTTCCCTCACATATTCATCTTTTTTTCTAATGTGTATAAATCTCTGAGCAAGTGAGAAATTTTCATGCATTGCTGTGAAAATCTGTTGCTCTTGAGTTAGAGTGGGACAACAGGTAATAGGGAAAATGCAAAGGTTTGAACCTGTCAATAGGAGTACCAGTGCTTTTTTGTGTTTTTGATCTCAATGAGATAAATTATTTCTTTTCTTTTTTAAACTCCAATTTATTTAAACAAAAAAAACAGTTTACTCAGTTCTCCCACCCACCGATATGTTCTCTGTATCTATGAGCTTAGTTTTATGTATATGCGCCACATGTAAGTAAAATCCTATGGATTTGTCTTTCTCTGTCTGATTTATTTCACTTAGCATAATACCCTTGAGGTCTATTCATGTCACAAATGGCAAAATTTCATTCCTTTTTATGGCCGAATAATATTTCATTGAATATTATATCACATAAAATATATATATCACATTTTCTTTATTCATTGATCCATTGATGAACACTTAGGTTGTTTCCATATCTTGGCTATTGTAAATAATGCTGCAGTGAACATGGAATGTATATATCTCTTCAAATTAGTGTTTTTATTTTCTTAGAATAAATACCCAGAAGTAGAATTGCAGCATCATATGGTAATTCTATTTTTAATTTTTTGAGGAACCTTCTCACTGTTTTCCATAGTGGCCGCACCAGTTTACATTCCCACCAATATTGCATAAAGGTTCCCTTTTCTCCACACGCTTGCCAACACTTGTTATTTCCAATCTTTTTGCTCATAGCCATTCTGACACGTGTGAGGTGCTACCTCATTGTGGTTTTGATATGCATTTCCCTGATGATTAGTGATTTTTGAGCATCTTTTCATGAACCATATGGGCATCTGTATGTCTTCTTTGGAAAACTGTCTATTCAGATTTTTTTGTTTGTATTTTTTTTGCTATTGAGTTATATGTGTTCTTTATACATGTTGAATATTAGCCCCTTACCAGAGATCCAATTTGCAGATATTTTCTTACAATCATTGGGTAGCCTTTCATTTTGTTGATAGTTTCCTTTGCTGTGCAGAAGCTTTTTAGCTTGGAGTAGTTTCACTTGTTTGTTGCTGCTTTTGTTGCTTTTGCTTTTGCTGTGAGATTCAAAAACCTAACTTTATTCTGACACTGTCTACCTGGAGATAATGTCAGATCCCACAGGTTAAAGGCCCAATACCGCAAGACTGCCTCCCGCCCCAACTTCAGATGCCAATCACAAGTAGTAGAGCCCCATGTTCCCTACAACTTCTGATCAACTGGCTATAAATCAGAGGTTCCCATGTACTGTCCCCCTCCATACCCCCCTGCATGCCTTTGGATTCAATAAATTTGCTAGAATGGCTCACAGAACTCAAAGAACATTTTATTTACTCGATCACTGATTCAATATAAAGGGATGTAACTCAGAAACAGCATGATAGAAGAGATGCATTGGGCAAGGTGTGGGGAAAGGGTGCAGACCTTCCATGCCCTCTCCTTGTGTGCCACTCTCCCCATATCTGCATGTGTTCAGCAACCCAGAAGCTTTCGGGATCCCTCCCGTCCATCTGGGTTTTTATGGAGACTTCATTACATGTTGATTAAATCATTGGCCACTAGCAATTGATTCATCCTTCAGCCCCATTCCTCTTCCCTCTCCCCAGAGGTCCCAGGGAAGGGCTGAAAGTTCTAACCTTCTAATCGCATGGTTGGTTCTACTTGCAATCAGCACCCCTATCTTCAGGTGAGGTTCAAAAGTCACTTCATTAACATAATGAAAAATAGTTCTCTTCACTTAAGAAATTCTAAGGGTTTTAGGAGCTCTGTGTCAGAAATGAGAGGAAGACCAAATATGTATTTCTTATTGTAAATCATAATATGACATATATACAATGGCATTATTAGAATATTTTAAATATGTGTGTGTATAAATAGATAAAATCATAGACAAGGAATGGTGATGCTAATAATAATTATTTCTTATTTTCTACAAATAAGTCCCCAATTAATTGATCACAAATAATAGAACCTTAATATTTTATTTTCTATGCAAACTATTGCAATTGTTTTTTTTTAATTGATCTCTCCACTTATCTTCTATAATCCATTTCAGCACCTAGTTTTTTGAAACTTTAACCATAACTTGAGATTCTGCTGCTTCAAACCCTTGATATTTCATTGCATGCAGACTTATATACAAATTTGTTGCATGGTCCAAGGTCCCATATTATCTAAATACCTATTGACTGCTATACCTCCACAGATTTATGCCTTTCAGTATTCTCCTGTCCTGTCCTCCCTCCTCCAGAATATTCTTAAAGCCTTTGCACTCAGCTGTTTCCTCTTTATGGAGCACTTTCTTCTGTCTGAATCACTTGTTTTCGAGTCAAAGAGGGCTGTACCCTTCTAAAATTGCCTCATTCTAATCACTTTGTTACATTTTTCTTCATAGTACTTGCCACTATCATATATTCTCTACTTATTTATGTTTTATTATCTGCTTCTTGTAAGCTTCTCGAGAACAGAAACCTCATCATTTTTCCCCCTATATCCCAGTGGCTCCAGTGACTACAATAGTGCCCATCACATCATATAAGTACTTACTGAACAAATGAGTGAATCTGGGTTTATATTATGGCTAACAGGCTATCTGTTGGCTAATTCCACATCCAGATTAGTTGGCAGTATAATCTAAGTTGAAACTGGAAATCAAGGCCAAAAAAATAGGAGGAATAGTTTGATTTGCATCAAGAGCCAATGGAACATTCTGAGTAATTCTAATGGCGTAGTTGTTTTTGTTTTGTTTTTGTTTTAACTTATCAGACACTGAATGTAAGTGGCAGCAGGCCACCCGGTCAGTGACATTATTGCTTCCAACTTTCCAGCCTTCCTCGGTTTGACATTGCTACAAGTCAGAGGAAAGGAAATAAAAAGATAGGGAGCAATCGTTGAAAAAGAAGGGAAAGAGAACATGGAAGGGCAGAAAGCCAAAAAAGTGGTGAGAAAGGAAATAAGGCATATGTGGAGTGCCCACCCATTTGCAAGTTTACCATTTGCCCGGAGGTTAGATTACTTATCAGATGAAATACAGCTGAAACTGAATTTTCTCTGTGACTAACCTTCATGGGGGGATGTCTCTGTGTACTTAGTTACTGTTATTATTCAACTTGATTTTTTTTCAAGTCATCATATTTTCTGACTCAAAATTTTCTCAGGCTTTCAATGCACGAAAGAGTTTCTTGAACTAAATAGACAAGATCCGTGGGAAAGCCCACGGCTAATTTAAATACAGTATATGGAATTTTATCATTCTTGTTTTTTCTCAAATTCATCATATGAGGGTCTAATGAAGAAAAATCTCTTATGTTGACCTCAGAAATATTCATATTTTGTTTTAAACCAAGGGAAATATCTGCATACAAGAACTTCCGTTAAGATATAATTACCAACTTAGCACCGGCAATTGCTGAATTTACCAGTTGTAGCAAATTATATTTTTAAAGCAGTGATTTCTTCTGTTTTATGCACAGAGTAAATGTGTAGGTCATGCTCACATAATGTTCGATGAAAATTCTATTCAATTAAAATAATGATAAGAAAATAATGATCTGAATTTTGAACTTTCTTTAAGAACTGTAACATGTAAATAGATTAGTGTTTAACTAAAATTAAATCAACTGTTTAATATTAACTCAAATTAAATGATCTTGAGAAATTGTATGACTTTACAAAATACCTTCTGAGAAGCAAGGCATGTGATGAATTGATAAGATTGCTAGCATGATGGGTTAATGCACTAGGTGGCACTAATTGTATGCCTTTTATGTATTATAAAATCAGATTTAGTGTGAAAAAAGAAAGTACCTCACACTTGAAATGTTTTTATCAGGTATACTTTATGAAATTTCTTTGATATGTTATTTGTAATTTCTTATTACAGCTTCTCAGATCATCAGAAAAAAAGAATTAATTATAACCACTTTGATATTAAGTGAAATTCAAATTGAAAAATATAATTCCTGGATTTTTTTTTTAACCTAAAGAAACTAATTTACTCCAGGCAAGATGCAAAAGTAGTCTAGTACAAAAGGATTAAGTGATTCAATTCAAGGGAAAACTTCTATACCAATTACATGGTTTTCCATGAACTTTACTTATCAAAAAGATTAAAGTCTCAGAAAATAAATAAATTCTTCAGATTTTCTAAACAAAGTCTAAACCTTAAAGCATAATAGAAATTCTGTGCTCTGCAAAATTCTTTCCTTGCGGTTTTTAAGTACACAAACGGGCAAAGGGAATAAAATCTTGTTATTAAGGAACAAAGCAAGACTATAAATAAGACAATTTTCAAAATAAGCAGTTTTCAATTAAGTTACCTGGCAGTTACAGACAGACTTAACTATTATTGTACTGAAAAAAAACAAGGGAGGCAAAAATCATTAATTCAATTAATGTGTACTTACTTTAAAATATATGAAATATTGATGTTGGGGTCACCAAGTTAATTATGAATCCATTGGGTTTGTTTAAACTTTGATATAATGTAATTTTTTCAGTCAAACAGAAACAGTACCTTTTAAGGTTACAATTTTCCTTGATTAATTTGATCATTACCATATTATGAAACCATGGATAATATCAAACCCTATATATACTAGTGTTTTCCTATACATACAGACCTATGATAAAGCTTATATATTTGGCACAGTAAGAGATTAACAACAACAATAAAATAGAACAATTGTAACAATATACTGTAATAAAAGTTATGTTAATATGGTCTTGCTCTGATAACCAAACTGAAAAGCAAGATGGCTACTAAGTGACTAAAAGGCAGATGGCCATACAGTGTAGATATATTGGACAATTGGATGATTCATACCCTGGGCAGGACAGAGAGGGACGATGTGAGATTTCATCACGCTACTCAGAGTGGTGCGCAACTTAAAACTTATGAATTGTTTGTTTCTGTAATTTTCCATGTCATATTTTCCAATTGTGGTTGACCATGGGTAATTGAAACTGGGGAAAGAAAAACCATGGATGAGAGGGAACTACTGTATAC
This sequence comes from Rhinolophus sinicus, assembly GCF_057876585.1. NCBI lineage: Eukaryota > Metazoa > Chordata > Mammalia > Chiroptera > Rhinolophidae > Rhinolophus > Rhinolophus sinicus. The sequence continues at coordinate 109,207,064 of NC_142501.1, read as the reverse complement.
ACACATGCACATGACGAAAATTGAGTGAGATTTTCCAAACATTTTCTTTCTTATCGAACATTGTTAAAACCTATTGATCCATAAGAAGTTTAAAAACTTGTTCTGTATGAAAACTTTCCTTTTTTAAAATTTTCAAGTGAGGTGGAAGTGGCGGTAGTGGCAGTGGTGGAGGAAAGGAAGGGTCAGTACGGTGGGAATGATGGCAGAGGGGAGGGTGAGGAAGATGGTGAAGATGAGTACTATAGATGGCCTTAATTCAGAAGACAATTTAACAGTAACTTTTTGGATCAGAAACCTCTGCTGATATGCTCCTCTGACTCTGATCAATAATGGTTCCAAATTAATTCACATTCATTCATGTTAGATTACATTTTTAATTCAAAATAAATAAATGCAAAAAAAATGATCATCCTCTTTTGATCTCCCTCACTTCTTCCCTTGCTTTCTTATTCTTTCTCTATAATTGCTCAATGATCAGTCTTTAAAAAGGTACCAATTTTCATTTTAATGGTTTTTATTTTGCTAATGATGGGTCTCTGCAAATACAGGGATTTCATTCCAGCACTGAAAATATATGCTACAAAATGTATTATTTTATGAGTTACAGAAATGATGGAAGAAGTTTGAAAAGGTACTCTGGGTTTGGATGCTACCTAGAAAAATCCCTCTAATACTCAGAAAACACATCATGTAATTATTTCCTTCCTCACACTACCATGTATCAGGTTCTTCTTTCCGTGGTGCTACATTAAGTTGAGGCTAACTTCCGAAAATGTACAGTAGAGCTTCATAAAGTGTCAATTTTCTCTTATTTTAAGATTGTTTATTTATTTTTATTCTCTTTCAGAAATAAAACTTAAACATTTTTAAGGGATATAATCTCGTGAATTTGAAAGCATTTAATTGTAAGACAAAAGAAATATACTAAACTGGTCTTATAGATTGCCTCAATACCTCAAACATTTTTGCATTTTGAAACATGTACAGTTACATTATTCAAAGTAATTCATAAAATTAGAATATATAAGCAAATAGGTTGATCATTCATGTTACTAAAAGAGCCTTTATTATTTAATAAAGGGCTTTGATTTTTTTTAATGATTTCTTTTTCGTGCATAGCATTATTGGCTAAATAGCACAGACATAATTTTAGTTTTCAAAAAAATTGTATATTAGGTTAATATGCCATTTATCATTAGGAAGACATCAATACACATGAACAAATGCAGATTATATGGTTTAGGATGAAAGTCAAGGACTAAACAGTATCTATCTTTTTACATAATAATACATATCGGTATGGGAAAATCATTTTTCTGGATCAAGATGGAAGAAATACATCTCCTTAACTGCCAGTTTTAGAGACAAAATTGGGCATTTTACCATCCTTTTATGCTGAAATTTAAGAATGAAACCTCCATCAATGGCAGACATCTCACCTCCTAATTGATGCTGGCTAGGTCTCTGACTTGGCCATCCATGAGTAAGCAAGAAATTGGAAAACTGGGATGAAAGATGGGGAGAAGGCTTTGTAGGTCAGAGAATGAGGAGTAGATAACCAATCCCACATTCACGGCAATTATTTCTCAGTCTAACTTTCACTTGCTTACCTTAAGGATAATTTAAAAAAAAAAAGAGACAAAAAGACTATGTTTTTTTTGTTGTTGTTATAAAATTTTACCTAGCTCCTATAGCAGCATACCAAAAAGAGTTACTCTTCATTCACTCCCTCGTAAGTAAGAGGCCCTGACTCTGTCCTTTATACCCCATCTCCATCATTTTACAATATCCACATAGGTTAGAAGTTACTTATTATTTACGGATGAGAGATTTAAAGCATTACTAGAGGTGTTACATGGCAGAAGTGAATCTTTACATACCCAAGTGTCTGAAGTAAGATTAATTTTAATTTTTATAAAAACACCGAGAGTTAGTATTTACTTATAAGAGCTATGGCAAGAGGTGAAGCTTCTGGTGTGGGTTATTGGGGTTCAGGATGCTGAATGTAAAACTGGAATAATAGCAGTACCTATTTCCTTGGAGCGCTACTTTCATTTTTTAGCAACACACACATATGCACACATGCACAGTCTATTGTTTTTAAATTTGTCTAACTCTACCTTCCAATTTAAAAACTATTACGATTGACATGCTTAATCAGCTCTTTTCATAGGTCATCCAAATTTAACTTTTAAGCTACTTCACATTCCAATTTAATACACCTTTCCTATTAGTAAGGTTAAATTACCAGGCGCTTACTTGGTTGCAGTATGAGTAGAAACTATGAGTCAGGACTAATAAGAAGCTGACTGTACGGGGTGGATAGTCAGCAAAAGAGAATCAAAACTTGAAAGGGCTCTGGATCTTCATAGGATTTGTGGAACTGCCCTACAAAACTGAAAGAATGATTATTCAATCTCTGAATGACAGCAAACTGGCTATTTCATTACTCAGCCCATTAAGATATCCTCTCCTTAGTTATTTTTTCAACTAATCAGTTTTTTAATTCAGTGAGAAAGCATAATAACATTTCCTGTATTATTGTTTCTATATTGGTAAGTTTGGGCTTCTATTATAATTGCCAAATATGGTTAATTGAAATGATATAAGGTATTGAAATATTAAAAAAAAAGAAAAAACGATCACAGAGAAAAAGTAATAATAAGGCAAAGAAGATGATGGCAACAAAAAAGTAGTAGGAATAGTAAAAGAAAACATAAAAATCTTCATGTGTGATATATCAACCTAAGAAAATAAATATATGTCTACACATAGACATATACATAAAAATTGCCAATGTTAATATTGCTTTTAAAATGATTATAGAGATTCAGGAAAATGTATTTCCTTGTATGTGTCTATGTATTTTTGGAGTTTTCTTTTAAAATGAGCATGTGTCATTTATCTAATCAGAAAAAAATCAATAATTTTTATTGTGAAAATAAAAAGTTGTAATTAATGTTTTTGTATAATTTAATATTTTTATCATCTTAATTTTAAACTATCTTAAATACTCATTGTTCCAAATTGGAATTATTATCATAGTGTCACCCTTCAAAATACTGTATATTTGCTACTGTGGTTTGCATTTAAAAATCAATCATCTATTAGGTTGGTGCAAAAGTAATTGTGGTTTAAAAGGTTGAAAATAATTGCAAAAACCACCATTACTTTTGCACCAACCTAATAAAAGCATTGCTGTAAATCTTAAAAGTTCTCATCACAAGAAAAAAAAGTTCTGTAACAACTTATGGTGCTGGATGCTAACTAGACTAACTGTGTGATCATTCCACAATATATACAAATATTGAATCATTATGTTGTACACCTGATACTAATATATTTTGTGCGTCAGTTATACCTCAATAATAAAAATAAATTTAATAATGTAATTCAGCACTGTTTAAAAAAAATTTTTTAAAGCATCGGCGAATGCTATAGTATTGAAAAGTGTTCGTAGGTCAGAGAGTGAGGAGCAGGTAACATTGGAAGTGTCACATTAGATTTCACAAGTAGATCATTTATGTAGTTGGAGGAAAAGGCTTTTGCTCTCTGAAAGCTTCCTTTTTTGGAAATGGAAAAGAAGAAAGAATGTTACATCTCCCAGCCAAACTACCACTTTGATGGGCCAAAATTGCCCTGATGTCTGTTTTTGTAAATAAAGTTTTATTGGAACACAGCTATATTCATTTCTTTACACTGGTTTATAGCTGCTTTCCTGTACCAGTGAGTAGTTCCAACAGAGACCACATGGAACACAAAGCCTAAACATTTACTATCTAGCTGTTTACAGAAAATGTTTTTCAATTCCTGTCTTAAACCATAAGTCATATCAAGTTCATCTTGTGCTCAAAAGCCTGCAATGGCTTCTCATGCTCCTCGAGTAAAAGCTCAAGCTTTTTCAATGCCTGTTATGTCCTAAATGGCCTGTCCTGCCCTGATTCTCTCGGCTCATCTTCTCATTGCTTTCTCTCCTTCTCTCCAGCCATGTGACCTTCTGGAACACATCAACCAAACTCTTGCTGTAGGGTGTAGGGACTTTTTCTGAGCTATTCCTTTTACATGGAAAGCTTCCTCCCTAGATTTCTACAGCGAACATCCTCACCTGTGCCACGCACTTGCGTTGTGTCACTTTCTAAATGAGACTAACCAGGACATGCAATTCAAAATCTCCCTCCTTTGCTTATTTCACCTCCCAGAGTGCCTGACCATGCTGTATGTTTTCCTCCACAGCTTCTATCACTTTCTAACATGCCTAATGAATTAACTTGTCTTTACTTATAAATTCATTTGCTCATTATTTGTTTCTTCCCCCTAAAATAGAAAGTCCTCCAGGGCAGAAATATTTGGGCTCTTTGTGCATTAGTGTGTTCTGAATGGCTAGTGGTAGGCACCCAACACGGTCATGAAAAATAAAGAAGCATTGGCACAACAGTGTCAAAAGTTGGACCATTTTCTGCCATGAACTAATTCTGCCACCTTGGAAAAACAAACTTTGAAGGGCACTAGTTTCTTTATCTTAAGTAAAAAATTGAGAGACTTTGCAAGTTTCTTTTAAGCACTTCAATTCTTTGATTTTCTGATCATCAGTAAAATATAAATGCACTAAATTCATTTGTGAACTTCTGGATCTGTTTTTATTGAGACTATAACCATGATAGTGAAACAAAAATACCAAATAAAACAACTATCTTAAGAGTAAAAGTTATTTCTTGAAGTATAATAACCTATGTAATTGTTTCAGTAGCATATGATTGGAAACTGATAATTTCTATTAATGAAGAAAAACAAATATTTATTTGGTGGTAGGAAAGATGGCCAAATGTATTTGTTCAAATATTTCTACAGGCTACTTGCCACTTTCCTTATTTTATTCGCTACTAATTTACCTCATGTGAAATGACTATTTTTTTTAATTTTTAAATATTCTCTAGAAAATACTGTTTTCTACAAAGTCATTAATGTATTATATTACAACTTATATGTTCATTTTAGATCTTTTATTAAAAACACAATATAGGCTCTTTGATATGTTCTAAACCCATCATTCAGTGTTCAAATTAGCAAATATCTATTACACAGAGATACCGTCATTATATCTGTTATGATATAGATGTTTTATTCATTTCATAAATATTTACTAAGTGCTTATAATGTGCAAAGTACAGTGTTTTGTTCTGAGAACTAAATAGTAAGCTTATCTGTCTTCTAAAATATATAGAACATTTCTTGGTATACCAGGAAGTCTAGCACTCAGGAAACGCCTTTAGTTCTCCCCTTAATTATAGATCTTTATAATCTCAAGTAACTAAGAACATCATTAAACTGGACAGGACCCCAGAAATACCCTAGGTGTATTTCCAGTTATTAAGATCAGGAATCTCTGGCCCAGATGTTCAGTATGGATTTTCCAAGGTCATATATTTAATTAGTGCTGGACAAAGAATGAGAATATAGAACTCCTGTGGTCAGTTAAGTGAAAAACTCTCCCAACTCCTTAAGTGACCAGATATTGAATATAAAACATGCAGGTAAACAAATGTATGTGTGTGTGCTTTCCCAAACTCTGTGTGCAAAGAATCATAAATTAAACAAACAACAAACTTTTTTATTAGTTATTCTTCATAATTTTGTCTTCATTCTTCCTTACAGACTTGGTAAATGTCTATGCAACATAATTCTGCAATTTACTTCTGATTTAGCATGTTGAGTTGACTCATAGTCAAAATGTAAATAGGACTATGGTCTTCAAAAGAGCATATTTTCTATGTAGGTCACAGATTACATAGTGAAAAGGCCATTCAAAAAAGTGATGTTCCTAAAAGCATGGCAATGATGACAAACCTCATTGTTTTTGTGATACGGAGACACTTGACATTGTGTTCTGTTACCAGTATAGACTGACCCAACTAGGAGACACTCCAGGCCCTGTATTGGAGATATATTGATAACCATATCATAGTCGAAGCTTTAAAAATTCACCCGTGTCACTGCTAGAAAAATTCATTGCAATTAAAGTAATTTCTATAAACTATTGGAAGCAGTTTATTTTCCAGAAGGTACTGCGAAAAGTAGCATTTGAATCACCCATCTTCCAGTTCTCCCCACAGAATCTTCCACTTAACCTTATTTCGCCACCTGCCTCTTATTTCACAGTTCTATTACTCCTCATGGTTCTTTCTTCTCCCCTTAAAAAAAAAAAAAAAAAAAAATCATACATACTAAAGAACACACATCAAGCAGCATAAGGCCTAGATACCTAACAATGAATCTCTTTAAAAATCGATAGTTTCCTTCAACTTTATGTGAACAGTTGTAGTGTGTGATTACCTACATATTGCTGTCATCCGAACAGAATTCCAAAATACTTAGTTTTGAAAAAAAATGCCATTTGGCAAAACCCATCTGCTCATGAAAAGTAATTGTGGTCAGACATATTTAGCTTATATTACTGGCATTCATCTTAAAGTTCTGTAAATATTTATAGTGAATTTAAATGCATGTAAATACTGTATACCGTTTCAGCAGTTTAATGGGATTCATTTATAGGACATGAAAAAAAATGGAGTAAGCTGCCACAGTTCAAAGAACTGAAGATATTTTCCATTTATTTCCAAATGTGTATGTTTCAGAATAGTAAAGTCCACATGGAAAGAGAATGTGTGTTTGCCTCTATGCAGAATGTGCTTTAATGCACAGTTTTTAGATGTAGGTATTTAAATGGGATTCAAAATTGGGAACTTGGAATCGGGGTTGAAACAACTTTCCTGTCCTTGGCATTTTAATGAAAAAAAGAAGATAAATAGTACTGACTTTTTGGACCATAATATTGTCCTATTTTTCACTTAATTTTGCCTGTAGTATGAAAATAGTCCTAGAGACTCTAGTCATAAACGTACACACGAATCAACATACATGTATAAAAATATACATATTCATTCTTAAATAAATTGTGATAAACTTTTGATCAGTAATTTGAGAAATATTTTAGTTTGCAAATTAATTTAAATTAATCAAAATAGCGAATATTTTGATGAGAACATATTAACATGAGCTTTGCGGTCCTGGTTTTCTGACTGTGTCCTATTTCTATATGAACATCAGAAAGTACACAGTTTTAGAAGAGAAAATATTATTTAAATGACTGGAAAAATATGTAACAGGGCTATCAGAATTGAGTAGGTTATCTCATATAGCAACAAGATAAATAAAAATGTTTTATTTAGTGTAGGGCTTTTTTATCCAATACAGTACATTTATATATAACATATTGCTAATTCTCACAAAAAAATATACAATTAGCATCATTATACCCAGGTCATAAATGAGGAAAAGGAGACCTACACAGATTCAATAATTGTTTAAAAATCACGTCTAAAAAATAGTAATGTAGCTACTAATTATGATTTTTAAGTCCTGTACATAGTCCTTTTCTGCCCAACTACTTGATATTCAAAAATATTTCAAGGGAAAGATTTGGAGGACAATAAAAGTATAAACAAGATGGACTTTTGCTAGGATGAAGTAGAGGACATCAACAAAAAATTTTGTTGAGAAAAGTCCTATAAGCCAGGTCTTGTGTTAGTTACGTATCTAAATGAGATACAGACAATCTGATATCAAATGTACTCAGAATCCATGGGAAAACTAATACATCTATGATTAGTAATAATATGTGACAAGTGCTAAATTAGCATCGTAAATAAATTACAGAAATACCGAGAAAGTAAAAGTTAATTGGCTGGTGAAAGTTAGTGGAAGTAAGTTGGGGTGCTGAGGCTCTAGAATTTCCTGGACGACACATGGATTTTAGATTATGAAAGAGTAATTATTAAGCATAACATTAATATAGCCATTAAATTGGTCTATTTAAACTAGGCATTTATAAATAAATTAACCAGTACTTTACAAATTATAGAAATTGAAGTTTTACATCCCGCATCTAGAATCTTTACTACAATTTTTTTGTAGATAGAGTTGAAACTTTTCTTTGTTTAAGTGAATCTAAATTTTTCCTGTAAAGCTTCCAAAATTGTTTTCAGATTTAGAATTTCTGTTCCTTGCAAGATGCGGTGTGTGTGTGTGTGTGTGTGTGTGTGTGTAGGTGTGTGTGTGTGTGTGTGTGTGTGTGAGAGAGAGAGAGAGAGAGAGAGAGAAAGAGAGAGAGAGAGAAAAAGAGAGAGAGAGAAATGAAAAGAACCACAGTTCTTTCTGATCTACTCTAATTTTTGTTCTAATACCTACCATTCTCCACTAGCAAATAAATCCCTTTCATTTTTATGGTGGGTTGTCCATATACTTATAGGTTATGATCTCGAAAGTCAATTGAAAGTCTCCGTGTTCAAGTATTTGGACCCATGTATCCATGTGCATAGAAGGCAAGGCTAAGTTTCAGCAATGTGCAGGAGGGGGTGCCAGTGGGCAGAGTGGGTGGTGGTTAATATTTTCTAACATGTGCAGATGGGTTCTGCTCTTGTCCACGGCTCCAGACATCCAAAACACTGCATTTTCTCTGTCAATCCTATTGTGCCAAGTCAATACTGCAAGCCACTATTTATTTTAAAAAGTTGATAATGACGGGAGCCGTGGGGAGTGCTTTCCAGTGATAAATACTCTTGAAAAATGGCATTTCCCTCTTTGCCATTTTTGTCTTTTCAGTATTACATAATAGCAGGCATATTCTAAGGAAAGAAAATGGCTAGGTGTTTGTAATATATGTCACTCACTGTTTCCATTCCCATCATGGTGTGGCATGTTTAATTTCTAAACTCTAAGTGCTTAATGACTACTGGTTATTTTCTCTTCTCTGCAAACATTACCTGTTCAGTTGCAGTGCATGGAATCCTGCCCATACAATAAACAGTAATATAGGAACCCCCCTTAGGGGATTCTCCCTTTCTTGGTTGAACAGATAATTTCTAAGTTACCCTTTCACTTAAAGATAGTAGGATTTTATTTGAATGCCAGGGCTGCCCAATTTGGGTTTACAGCACCTTTTAATTGCAGTTAGCATTCTGTAATAATTCCTTTTAGCAAAGTATGTCCTTACTTCAATACTCATCTCCACTCCTACCGTCTAAATGCTCTCAGAGTTACTAGTAGAAGTACTATTTGACGGAATACGACATTAATGGAGAGAAGACTGCTCTCAGGAAAGAGAGCTTCTAAACAAGACTGGAGGAAAAGAATGTAAGAATAGTAGGACCAAATAGGAAATTATATCTAGATTTTAGTGCTCTCCTTGAATGTACTAGTCTTATATTTCAGTGAGCTACGCACAGATCTCCTTTTGTAACATAAATATGTGCTCAAATGTTGTGCCTAAGTAGCCATTTCAATATTAATAACTTTGAATGGGAAAAAAAGATCTCTGATTTTAGAAATTCTAAGGTTGCTTCTTCGATATAGGAGAGAATTCCTTTGTATTGATAATTTCTATCAACATTTTAATTTAAAATTGTAAGTTTTTCTCTGCATTAAATATCCTGTACATGAAAAATATCTGTTCTATATCAAGTTGTTAAACAATGAAGTACATGTATTGTCAAGTATAAAATTAAACAATATTAAAACTGGAGTCATTCTTCTGTCTTTTCTGGCTGTGACTAGTTTAGAAGATGATATTTAGGCCATGTTCTATTTTACTGTAATAAAACAGAAACATATTCCAAATTCTATTGTTGAGAAAGCACCATTCCCGAAAAAAACAAGCTACTAGCTCATACGTTGAGATGCATTTATTTAAGGTGGCCCACAAAAGATTCCCAAATACATTTCATGACTATAGGTATGACAATTAAAATTGATAAGCAAATCAGGATAAGAAAGACACTGTTAAATTTGAACTGAGATACCCAGAGAAATATTTGGTATCTAGAATAATTATAATGGTGCCTACTCCCTCATGCAAATGTCTTTGATAAATGTATTCCTTCTTTATTTAAACCAAAGGTTCTGCCCCAAGTTACAGGCTCATCCTTACTGTACTCTTCACTTTCTGGGGATTTCCTTATCACTAGTGACAGCCACTGACAAAAGATGAAGTCTAAACAGAGATAATACTTAAAAACAGATTTAATAAAACTAAGAGTGTACTCTTGTTAAAGGAGCTATTTGATAAACAGAGCACAAGGAACGTTCACAGGAAGTAGCTGAAAGGGTTTTGTTTTTTTTGTGTGTTTTTTTTTTTTTAGCTCATTATCTGATATTGAGTCTAGAAGGATTAATGCAGACTTTTTGGTATGTCATGTACATTTTGATTGCAGTGATTATTAGGACCGTGATTAAATGACCCCACACAAAGCAATAGGAAGAAAAAAAAAACAGCTTTCTCTCTGACTTATATTTAATCTATTGTTGTGGTTTCTATGCTTTAAATGTGGCACAACTATCTTATAAATATGTTTCAGTTTTCTGAACCATTTCCACCAAAATTGGATTAATACATTGCAGGTATTTTTATTATTTTACCTTGACGTAGTCAACTATATAATCCTCTTGACATAAAATATTTTTATATGAAAAAATGATTTAGTAGCAAAATGCATAAATTGAATTTTTTTCAAAGGAAACGAATTGTTTGGCATTGTATTCCATAAGGTTATTTTGAGATAAGATTTGGGAACTTTACTCATTGAAATGAAAAACATGATTGAAAATAATTTTGTAGAAAATGTTAATTCACTCTAGTCTATTTTATATAAAAACTCAAATAAAAATATAAGAATAATGAACTCAATTACAAATACAAATATCAATAATGCTCATCATTGTTTTTCTTATGTAGTTTGATTTCCACCAAATAGGTTTCCAGAGAGATATATGTGTACACATGAATCTACCTTTTAATATAATCAGCCATATTTTGTGATCTTTTTTCTTTAGGATTTAGGGAAATAAGATTTAATGCATTTTATATAGAAATTTGTTTTAATTAAGTTCTAGTGCTGTTACTATTCAGAGACAAATATTTAACTTAACAAATTCATTCATTGGAAGTATTTGGAATAATTGGGATTGAGGAAGGGGGACAATAATTAGTTGAATATAAGAAAAGACAGAACACTTCACAATTTTTTAAAAAATTAAATTCTAACAATTTATTTATTGCTTCAGACTTGTTGGTTTGATATTATAGAGAAACTACAGGGTATGACTCAAAAAATGATAATGCTGCTCTAAGGACATTGGATAATAGGTGGGAAAGAGTTGAAGCATAAGTGTTAGGAATCCACTTAAGTCCAGAACATATGAGTATCTTAGATATGATATCAAATGCATGTTCCAATTGATATATTAGACAATCGAAATTAAAAACCTTTGCTCTTTGAAGGACAATATTAGGAGAATGAAGAAACAAGCTACAGACTAGGAGAATGGTTTTACAAAGCTTATATCTGATAAAGGACTTGCATTCATAATATATAAAATACATAAAGAAAGCCAAAATTCAATAATATGAAAAAACAAGCTCAACTAAATGGGCTAAAATTTGAACAGACACTTAAACAAAGAAAGTATAGAGATTACAAATAAGCACAGGGGAAATGTAAAATCATAAGTCACTGTAAAATAAAAAAGCAAGATTTAGCTACATAGGTGGAATGCCTAAAATTTAAAATATTAATCATACCAAATGTAGGCAAGAATGAGGAGTAACAACTTTTCCACACTGCAAATGGAATGTAAAATGCTACAAACACTTTGGAAAAACAGTTGTCCATTTCTTTAAAATATTAACATATATGACCTATGATACAGTCATTTCACTCCGGAGTGTTTACCCTAGAGACCATGTCCATACATATTCTTTCAAATAAATGTTCATGGGGGTTTTAAGGGTAAGAGCCAAAAAGTGGGAACAACCAAAGTGTTCACCAACACGTAAAAGGATTAAAAATCATTGCATATAGTCATTCACACAATGAGAGCATATCCAACAATAAGAACTATTGAAACACATCACAGCATGGATGAATCATAAGGTAATCGTGCTGAATGAAAGAAGCCATACAACAGAGCATATACATATGGGATGATTCCATTTATATAAGTCTCTAGAAGTTGCAGACAATGTTCAGTAATCAGAAAATCAGTGTTTGCCTGGGAACAAGAGAGGCAGGTAGACATTCTAAAGGGCATGAGGGGACTTTGGGGCTGATGGATATGTTTACTATCTTGATATGGTCATGGTTTCATGGTAAGATATACCGTGTTTCCCCAAAAACAGGACCTACCCTGAAAATAAGAGCCAGTTAAGGTTGTCAGCCAGACAGACGCATTTAGTACGTTATAACGATGTTCCAGACGAAGATGACAGGACTGTATTTAAATAAATGTAGATTGTTGTAAATGAAAAAATAAGACATCCCCTGCAAATAAGCCTTAATGCATCTTTTGGAGCAAAAATTAATATAAGACCCAGTCTTGTTTTTTGGGGAATACAGTATAAGACCTGGTTTTATTTTTGGGGAAACACTGTGTATAGTTGATCCTCGGTTAGGTGCGCTGAACCCTGGACAGTCAAAAATCTACATATAATTTTTGACTCCCCCAAAACTTAACTACAGTCATTCCTTGGTATCTGGGGTGGGGAGGATCTGGAACAGATACTAAAATCCACAGATTTTCAAGTCCCTTATATAAAATTGCATAGATCAATGAATACAATCTGTCCTCTGCATCCAAACCACAGGTGGAAAATGCTATTTTCTATCCTTGGTTGAATCTGCAGATGTGAAACCCAGGATGCACAGAGCCAGGTTTATATTTATTGAAACAATCTTCATATCAGTGAAATCTCAACTTTTTCTGTCTGACTTACATCACTTAGCTTAATAACCTAAAGATGCATCCATGTTTTCGCAAATGGCACTATTTCATCTTACGGCAGAGTAGTACTCTATTGTATATATATATACCACATCTTCTTTATCCAGTCATCTATCGAAGGACACTTTGTTGTTTTTATGTCTTGGTCACCATAAATAAAGCTGTACTGATATATGGGATATAAACTGCAAACAACAAAGGAACAAGACAAGCAAATAAAGAAACAAAACCTCATAGACACAAACAACAGTTTAGTTGTTACCAGAGGGTAAGGGAGGAGGGGGGTGGGAGATGAGGGTAAAAGGGATCAAATATATGGTGATGGAATGAGAACTGACTCTGGGTGGTAAACACACATGTGATATATAGATGATGTAATACAGAATTGTACGCCTGAAACCTATGTAACTTTACTAACAATTGTCACCACAGTAAACTTTAATTTAAAAAAAGTCTGCATATAAGTGAACCTGGACAGTTCAAACTAATGTTGGTTAGGGGTCACTAGTATATATTGTTAAATTTATTAAACTTTTCAGTTTAAATATATACAACTTATTGTATGTTCATTTTCCTCAATAGTAAATACCATGTATATGCCATATCTATAGTGAATACAAAATCCAAAGGGTTATTGTGCAATTTCTAAAAGAGAGCAGCCACAAGAGACAGCGAGGAATTGGGCTAATTTGAGCATGTGGTTGCTTAAGGTTAAGCATTTGTTAGTATAGATCAAAGCTTTGTGTCCCCAATTGCTTATCTAGTTTTGTTTTGTAGTAAACAATAGAGAAAACTCTAAACCTCAGCAGCTCATTTTCCAAAGAAAACATAACACCTGCAAGTTATAGGTCCTAGAGGCATAAGAACTGCATATAAATTCAGGCTGCACCACTTGATAAACATGTAACTGCTCAGTTTACTTACTTTTTTAACCTTAGTTTTCTCGTCAGTAAACTCTTAATAGCATGAGTTTGCAATCTGTAAAGTTAGCTTGAAACCCTCAGCATGCACACAGGCACCTCTACAAAATTCTCAGGGGGACTTTTCTTCCCACTCATGAGTTCTGTTGGGAAGATTAATCAGGGGTGCTGGAGAGAAGAAGGTGATGGCAGCCAGAGTTGGCAAAAAGACTTATGCAGACAGGGTGGTGGGAAAAAGCCTCTTGAGGCAAAAGCATTTCAACAGAGAGACTCATGAATACAGTGAGGGATTAAACTGTGGGGAAATTGGGGGGTGGGGTGGGGTGGGAGTGGGGGTAGGGGACTTTTAAAATGGAAATAGCAAGTGCATAGGTGACTATAAACTGGGCTTCTTGACCAGTGAAGTCAAGCGTGGAGTGGCTGGATGTGGAAGAAGCTAGCAGTTGCTAGATCCCGTTGGCCCTTGTAGGACTCTGTAAGGCATGTAAAAAGTTTCACTTATTACTTGTTGAATTCTAAGTATGTAAGTAAGCCATTAGAAGTTGTAAGCAGGACAGGGATTTGATTTTCATGTTTACAAGTATACCTTGGCTGCTCTGTGGGTGATAAATTATGAGAACGCAAGCATCTCAACAGCGAGACCAGTACTTTGGAGGGTCTCTCTCTACCAAGAAGTGGCTGTCTCTCGCTACACAGTTTGAAATGTCTTCTCCAGGAAAAAACGGTACAGAACTTGTTCTGAGAATTTGTCAGTTCACCTTTACATAAAAATGTTATCTTTAAGTAGCACTTGAGGCCATTTCTTTGTAAATTGCACAATGCATTATTTAAGAAATGATGTTTTATAATATAAAATAAGATTTACATATTAATTAGTATAATAATGTAATATAAAAAGAATACCTATGTTTTAAACAAACAAATAATTAAAGGGAGAGGGAACTAAAGTATTAGATAAACAAACCAGGGCAATAACCATCCAGGCTGAAAGCTGAAAGGAGATACATTGAGGTATAAATGTAGAAAGGACAGAGATTTCTTTTCCAAATCCTAGATGTGATCATAAAAACATCAAAGATAACTATATACATAGGGCAAATAAGATACATCACTTGGCTAGTAAACTTACAGCATTCATTACAGACTGCAAATATACGTAAAATCAATTGAGAATTAGCTATGTGACATATGATGAAAGCAACTTCCTATTAAATTCTCCAACAATACACATACACAGGCAGGGGTGAAAGTCTGAGTGGTCTCAGTTATGCTATGGGGGGACGTGCAATGTAGCAACAGTAAGGGGAGGAAAGCAGAGGGGAGAGGGCAGAGGCCAGGGAACAGAGATTAACCATGTTAAGGGAGTTGGACTTTATCTTCAGGGTAAAGGGAAACTTTTACAAGCTTGGTCTGCCTTTTTCTCTTCTTCTTCTTCTTCTTTTTAAATGGGAGAGTGGTTTATTTATTTATTTATTTATTTATTTTTGATAGGAGAAAATGTGAATTTGGACCTGTTAATTTAATTCAAAAATCCTATTCACTCTGACCCTGGAAAATAAGACCCTGGAAGACATGTAGAATAAATGAAAATAAGAACTGTTTTTTTAAACTTAAATAAACCTAGATTCATTAATATCGGTCAAAGGTACATACACAGATTTAGAAAAAGTGAGAGAAATAAAATAATTGGGAAAAATGTGTTCATCAAAGTTAGCAAGCATGATTTTGTTGATGTTGAAAGCTTGGTATCTTACTGAAGAAGTACTTATGACCTTTCTCTGGACTAATAAAACGTGGATCTGATCTAAGATTTCAGTTCTGCCTTTCCTTAAATGGTCAGTCCTTACCACCGGTCCCATGTAGGGCATCCGCAAGTCCCCTCCTTTTCCTTTAATAATCTTGGTGCTTTTGAGACATCACTTTGAATCCATATTACCTTTAGCTAATATACACTCATATTCACATTCATGCTCAATTAAAAACAATCCTCAACATTCACTAGATTTTTCACAAATTTCTGGAAAAAGAATCAGTAATATTATTTGTTTGTTGCTGCTATTATACACATGAAATTATGTATAAATGAAAAGATAGATTAGGGGTCCATAAAATTCATTACACAGTTATATCCTAGCATTTGCTCCTATCTGTCTGGATGCTTTCTTTGGCTCTCTTTAAAATTTGCCAAAGAAAACACATATATTTCCCTGCAGTTAAAGCATCAAAGCTCCCACACAGAAACCCATTCCCATGGAACCCAAATAAAAACATAAAGAAGACTGTTGGTAGACTAAATACATTTCGTGTCTTTTCCAGGTTTCTATTTAAACACACAGTTTGATTTTCACTTGGTTGACTCTCTTCTCTATTAAGCCCTGGGCACATGGACCAGGACGTACTTTTATGGCTTTGCAATAGCAATGATGACAGCTAAGGTTAAACAGGCTCCCATTAGATCCAGCAGCGCCAGCAGAAGCTCATTACACAGATTATTTTATTGGAATACCAGGAAATGGACACTAACAGAATCTTGCTTAGTACCAGCACTTGAGACATAACAGGCACTTAATAATTGCTTGTTGCATTATGACTGAATGATCCCTAAATTGGTTATATATTCCATGGCCTGACCCGAAGGAAGCTAGGGATGATAGCTGACAAAATGCAAAGCTAAATCCTGTTTTAGTGTTTAGTTTGTCCTAGCTTTCAAACCTGGATTTGTGTGGATCTTGACTACTTACGATTTGGAGTGACTAAAGTTATTAAGCAAAAATTGTGCAGTATTAATTTATATATCAAGGTTTTATTATGTTTTTAACATTTAACTAAGCTATCAAATGGCATTTGCTTTCTTATATTCTTCTCTTTTTTTTAAATTTATTTAAAGATGGACTGTGCCGAAGAGGCATTTTAAATATTATGATGAATATAACTTTTAAGGTGAAGAAACTGGCAAAAATGTTAAGTACGTACATGATCATCTAAAGTCCTACCAAGAGTATCTATAAAATGAATGTTTGAGAAGAAACTTTATTTTTTAATATAATTTTTCCCCTCAGTTCTAGAGCCTTAAATATGGTTTAATTTATAGGTTTTTTTATTGACTTAAGGAATGAGGGATTGTCTAATTATCCCCATGAAATAAAAATCATGTGACAGTTGTCATCACAGTTCAATAGTCATATGTGGGGCACTGACACAGGATGGGACAGATAAAGTTATGTAGGACGTAACATAGAGATTAATGAATTCCAGGAACTGGGGCATCTTTGCAAGGTTGAATTGTGTTGGTCTCAGTTTTCTACAGGCAGAGCAAGGTACATGTGTTCTTCTCATAAATGCAGTTTGGGACCTAAAAGAGAACACGCATTACAGAGACAGAACCACATAGTGCCAGAAGAAGAGAGATGTCATTCCAAGGGAAACAGAAAGTTTTACTCGGGATTGGTGTCTCTTTATGTTGTGTGCAAAGATATAGAAATTGTTGAGTTCCTAATGCTCAAAGTAGCAAATGGTTCATAAATGCAGACAAAGACAAAGACATGAAGAAATCTGCAATTGTGATTACAAAGCCTAGTTCATTGCAAGCCCCAGTGTAACACCCACATTTGCAGAAATCCCCAAGTGTAGTGGATGCAGGGCTGTGCCTGAACTCATCCAAGGAAGCCTCACATTCACCATCTTTTGATACCTCCAAAGGATTCCAGTTTATCTTAAGCAACAACAACTGTGTATCAGCGGAAGGTGGTATAAAATTTAATTTCTTATTTAGATATTTATAAAACATTTTTATACGTGATTGCTTGAAAACATATAATGTATTTTAAAGCTGGCTTTCTACCTGAAATACCCCATCCAAGACTTTCATTCTACCCAAAATTGCAATTTTAACTTTAAGGACTTTTTGATTCTATGCTCACATCACTCTGACTTCCCACCCATTTGTACCAAAATCCCAACAGTCGAGTGGCCATTGTGAAAGTGTACCTTTGGCTGAATTCTGCTTCATTGGTAGTTCTCCATGAGTTTTATTCACTTAGAATAACTATGTAATGTTACTACCTTCCTACCAGACACCGGCCTAGACCCTGGAGGTAGGAACTTAGGTTCTAGAGGGTGTAGACCACACAATGTAGAAATATATTCATGTACTTAAATACATAAGGTATAATGAAACTGGGCATAGAGAAAAATAAAGCAGGCAAGGGGGTAAGAAGCACCTGAAATGTATTGAATTGTAAATAGGATAGCCAGGTCAGAGATTGCTGAAAGGGTACATTTGAGTGCTCACTTGAAGTAGTCAAAAGAGAGCTATCTGGATAGGTGAAGAGTAGCTAAGGAGTGGGGCTGGTGTGTCTGCAGAATAGCAAGGCTCCACTCTATCTGCCCCCATTTCCTCTCTGGCTTCATTTTCGACTTCTTTACTCTGCAATCTTTGCACTCCAGGGGATGGGGACAGATAGAGTAGGGTTTAGTAGTCCCTGGTAAAGATTTCAGCTTTCCTGTGCATGAAATGGGGAGCACTGTAGAGTTTTGACTAAGCAGTAATATGGTTTCACTTAAATTTTAAAAGAGGATCATTTTAAATAACTTATTAGAAG
Organism: Rhinolophus sinicus; assembly: GCF_057876585.1. Classification (NCBI taxonomy): domain Eukaryota; kingdom Metazoa; phylum Chordata; class Mammalia; order Chiroptera; family Rhinolophidae; genus Rhinolophus; species Rhinolophus sinicus. The sequence goes on along the minus strand of NC_142501.1, from coordinate 109,188,712 downwards.
AGACTTTGAAGAGATGGGGGTAGAAGCAGGGAGGTGATGATGGCTTGAACCAGGGAACTAGCTGTGGAGGTGGTGACAACATACCAGATCGTTTGGCTTCACATGCAAAGTGTAGTCTGGGGTCTCTGTGTGGACCTCATTCAGCATCACTGTTGATTTCTGAAGGCTTTCCCTCCACATAACCAAACTGCTCCCAAGCATTTCATTCCATAGACTACACATCAGGAGGATAGAATTTCTATTTCCAGTTAAAAAATGTCATGGAAAATGTAATTGGCCCAACATACTGTGTTGCCCTGAAAATAAGACCTAGACGGATAATCAGCTCTAATGTATCTTTTGGAGCAAAAATTAATATAAGACCCAGTCTTATATTATATTACATTACATTACATTACATTACATTACATTACATTACATTACATTATGTAAGACCTCGTCTTATATTATAGTAAAATAAGACTGGATCTTATATTAATTTTTGCTCCAAAAGTCGTATTAGAGCTGATAATCTGGCTAGGTCTTATTTTCGGAGAAACACGGTATGTCATATGGTTCTCTTCCAATAAGGCATCCTAAATATAATAGGATATAATCCCCTGAACTCCTGAGCTTTCACATGTCAGCAGACCTTATAGAGATATCACTGGTAAAGCTCATTTATTTTGGCAAGCACTTTTCAAAAATCACTTGGACCACTTTTCACTCTGTCACCACACAAGAGCCCATAAATTTTTCAGCTCACAGGCCTGGGAGGGACCAATTAAACAGATATTTCCAAATGTAATTTTATAAAGAAATTGGCCAAGGAGTATCAGAGCTCTCTATTTCATTTTGTTCCTCTTCTGCTTATGAAAGAAAAGCTATTTCGTATGTTAGAGGAAGAATATCAAAGACTAGACCAAACTGTGACTGAAAATAAGTTGTATAGTTTATTCATATGCTAATCTGCACAGAAGTGGTTGAGATGTAAAAATCTAAACTCAGTTACTATTCTATAGCATATCTATGTCTTGTTCACTAAGGTATTACCAGCACCAAGCCCTGAACCTGGCACATCATAGCAAAGCAATAAATCCTTATTGAATGGATAAATGAATCTTACCACACTGGAAAGTGATGAATTTTCAATTTGCTTCTTTTTATGCCACTCTTGGGTGAAGGACATGACTTATAGTATGCCAGGGAAGAGTGGCAGGGGGGATGAATATATCACTTACTTGTTTAAAAAGTCTGTTTTAGCATTGAGAGGATGATTTCAAATTACTATCCATTTCTTAAATCAATATAAAATTGTTAGCTTCCAAAGACAATATGCGTCTTAGATCCCTATGGACAGGGATGGAAAAAAAAACAAAACAATTTTCTAGTCTATATTCTATCAGATATCATTTTATATCAATTAATAATTGCTGAGCACCCACTAGTTTTGAACATAGATGCTTCCTTTAACGAGTTTGCAAACCAGTTTTGGAGGCAAGGTACAAATAAACGTAAAGTTAAATCATAATATAAACATGTTATAATACTGCATAAGATAGAATGAAAAAGTCACAAATGGAACGTGGTATTCCATAAATACTTGTCTACTGTTGGGAAAATCGCTCATGGATATTCACATCACTGGAACCACACGGTACTGTATGGACTGAATTGTGCCCCCCATCCCCACCAGCTCATATATTGAACTCTTAATGCCCAGGCCTCTGAATGTGACTGTGTTTGGAGATAGGGTCTTTAGAGAAGTAATTAAGTTAAAATGAGGTTGTTAGGTTGGGCCCTAAGCCAATGACTTGTGTTCTTATAAGAAGAGGACATTTGGACACAGACACACAAGCGGAAGAATGCCATGTGAACATGAAGATGGTCATCTCCATGCGAAGGAAAGAGGCTTTGGAAACCAACCCTGCCACTCCTTGATCTCAGACTTGTAACTTCCAGACCTCTGAAAAACACATTTCTGTTATTTAAGCCACACAGTTTGTGGTACTTTGTTATGGCAGTTTTAGCATACTAATACAGTACAAATACAAAATATGTTTTATGCCGCGGAAGAATTCCCAGCAGAGAAGTAATAGGGCATAAATAGTCCCATGAACTTGAATTTTCCTGGAAAGGAGAGCCATAGATCACAATTAGATGCACGATAGAAAGAGCTCTGAGAAAGAGACCCCACATTCATAATGCTTGGGAAAAAAATTATGGAAGGTCACATGTAGGTAACCCAGTGACAGTGAGACTATTTTGGGTCCCAGTGTCCAGTGGCCAATTTCAGCTAGTTGTGTTGAACTAAACCAGGCCTTCCAAGCCATCTCTTTGCTATTTTTCGCTCCTCACTTGTGTATGTCAAGACCCACAGTTTTGTCATGTCACCACCAATAAAACATAGGTTCTTCAGTAATATAAATACTAAATAATTAATTATCTAGTATTTATATTACTAAATTATAAAGATTATCAGTTGCTTACTTGTACTTGTCAAGAGTAGCTATTATTTTTTAAGGTAATGTCAAAGATATTCACTTGTATATCATAATTTATAAACTGGACTGTCAATAAACTTGTAGCCTCCACATATAGAGGAGTCACCAATTTAATTGGTTAAACACATCTTGCATTTATAAGTCACCACCTGCAAGTTTTGTATTATTACCCAAGTAAAGGCAAAAAGAAATGTGAGTGATACAGTTAATTTATTTCCACCATGTTGACTCCAGTGACTAGCTCAGGAAACCACCTTGTTTGAGAGGGATTAGGAGCTGGAGGTTACTTATGAATTCAGTTACTTCTGACTCTTCTCTGAACAGAGACTGGAAAACGTAATTCCACACTCGCACATTGCTGAGTAAGTAGGTCAGCATCTAGCCCTGGCTCAGCATTTGGCAATCCATTGGCCAGATGCTCTCACACGGCCTGGCCCCTTCCTGCCGCCAACTTGCTTGGGTTTCACAATTCCTTGCTTCATTAGTGTAGGTTCTGCAGCCCTGAATAACAGTGACAGAACTGCCTCAACCTGTAGGGTTTTTCCACTTGAAGCTCCTGAACCTGGCAGAGTAGGTAGAATTCTCCACCTTTCTCATGTGGCAATGTGACCTACTAAGACTCATTGGCTGATGGTTTGGGTACATATGCCTAAGGACCTTAGACAAACATATTACATAACATTAAATTAATGTTCATCTGATTTCCAGTTAGTAATGGGAATGGAGCAAGATGTTGAGGTTACATAAGCAACTGAACACCTACGGAGAGTTAATTTTAAAAGGGCCAGTGCTCATTGTCAGTTACCTCCCGTTTCCAATATGGCTCACAAAGACAATAGGGTTATACCTAAAAAGCTGTAAAATTTTGGAAAGAAAGTGACCAATGCAAAAACTTCTGTTGGTTGATTTTTAACCTTGTATTTATGCGATGCACAGCATTGGTCATGATGAAAATATTATCTTCTTTACATATTGCTGGTATTTTGTTAGGTATCTTTCCATCTATGTTCATGAGTGATATTGGTCTGTGATTGTTTTCTAGTAATAGCATTGTCAGGTTTGGAATGAGAGTTATTTTGGCATCATGAAAAGAGTTGGGAAGTAATCCTTCTCTTTGGTTTTCTGACAGCTTATGTAGAATTGGTAATATTTCTTAGCTCAATATATGATAGAATTCTCCAGTCAGGCCATTTGAGCCTATGGATTTCTGTATAAGAAGAGTGTTATCTATGAATTAAATCTCTTGGCTAAATGTAGCACTATTCAGATTTTGTAATTCTTCTTTTCTTTGTTTTGCTATGATGTGCTTTTCAAGGAATTTGTTCTGTTATCTAAGCTGTTACAATCATTGACATCAGGTCTTTATAATATCTGTATGATCTGTAATGACGTCCCCTGGGTCATTCATGATACTGCATTAGTTCTCCTTTTCTTGATTAGTTTTGCTAAGGATTTACCAGTTTTATTAATCTTTTAAAAGGAAAATGATTTTTTACTTAAATATTTTTCTTGGTTGCTTGTCTGTTTTCCATTGCATTGATTTCTAGTTTTATCATTACTCTTTTCTTTCTTCCATGTATTTTGCGTTTCACTTGCTCTGCCTTATTTAGTTTCTTTCCGTGAAAGTTTTCATCACTGATTTATACTTTCCTTCTTTTCTAATATAAACATTTAAACCTAAAATTTGGTCAAATGACCATTTAACTACATCCTACCACTTTTGATATGTTTTGTTTTCTTGATCATTCAGTTCAAAATGTTCTAATTTCTATTGGGATGTCTTCATTGATAAATTGCTTAGAAGTGTGTTGCCTTATTTCTTTCTTCTGTTTTACCAATCTGCTATTAATCTATCCAATAAACATTTACCTTCATGTATTGTCTTTTAAACTTATATTTTATTTCCGTTTTACTGTTTCCAAATCTCTCCTGACATTCTCCTTCACATCACCCACTATAACAATATCTCTTACTTTAGACTTGTGAGCAGATTCATCACAGTTATTTAACAGTTCTTGTCTATTAACTGTTACATCTATGCTCTTTATGGTCTCTTTTGATTTTTCTCTAGATTGTGTCATATATTTTGTTTTTACTCATGTCTTGTAATTATTGATTGCATACTGGACTTTGTGGGTGAAATGCTATAAATACTCTGTAAATTCTTTATCTTCTTTGAAGAGTGTTGAATTTTGCTCTAGCAGACAGTTGAATTACTGGCAGGTTATGTTGAACTTGTAAAGTCCTGATTTTAGGTTTTGTTAACGTTGGTCTATTTCTATTTTACTCTTATTCCTGGGGCAATCTCTTCATCTTGGAACAGTTTTTTCCCCCAATGTATGGCCCTTCTGGGATTTTAATGAAAAGTCAGGGGTGTTTACCAAGTCTTTCCAACTTGACAAGCTTTAAACGCTAATCTTTGTCCCCTCACCCTATCATGAGTGGCATATGAAATTTTTACTCATCTCCTTCATTCCTTGTAGTTGCTATTTTCTCCATTTCCAGGCGCTCTGGTAGTCCCAAGTTCAAGTCTCTGAATCCTGAGGCCAAAATGACTTCAGTTTTATGTTCTATTTTTAATCTGTCTATGTTTCACAGACTTGAACATGCTCTCAAGGGAAAAATCATTATTTTTTTTTAATTAAATTTTTTGGATTATAGATACTCAGAAAGCTTTTCAAGGATGCTATGGTCCGAATTTTTTTTTTTTTTTTTTTTTTTTTTTTTTTAGTTTATTGGGATGACAATGGTTAGTAAAGTTACATAGGTTTCAAGTGTACAATTCTGTAATACATCATCTATATATCACATTGTGTGTTCACCACCCAGAGTCAGTTCTCCTTCTAGCACCAGATATTTGATCCCTTTACCCTTATCTACCACCCCTCCCCCCCTTACCCTGTGGTAACCACTAAACTATTGCTCAAGACATGGAAACAACCAAAGTTTCCTTCAATAGATGATTGGATAAAGAAGATGTGGGATATATACACAATGGAATACTACTCTGCCATAAGAAAAGATGAAATAGTGCCAATTGCGACAACATGGATGGTCTTGAGATCATTATGCTAAGCAAAATAAGTCAGACAGAAAAAGTCGAGAACCATATGACTTCACTGATATGTGGGATATAAAACTGAAAACAACAAAAGAACAAGACAAACAAAGAAAAACTCATAGACATCAACAATGGTCTGAATGTTTGTGTCCCCACAAAATTCTTATGCTGAAATCTTAAACTTCAAAGTTGATGGTCTTATGAGGTAAGGTCTTGGGGGATTGATTGGGTCACACAAATGAAGGTCTCATGAATGAGAATTATGCCCTGATAAAAGAATTCTAGAGAGAGCTTTGGCCTTTTTCCAGCGTGATGAACACAGAGAGAAGGCACTGGTTATGAACTAGAAAAAGGGTTCTCGCTGGGAAGCGACCGTGCTGGCACCATGATTTTAGATTTCCAGCTTCCAGAACCATGAGAAATAAATTTCAGTTGTTTATAAGCCACTCGATCTGTGATATTTTTCTAATGGTAACCTGAATAGACTAACATAAAGGAATGTGATAAAAGTATGCAGGCTCTTCCCATTTTATGTCTCACTATAGCAAAAGCATGTTTTAATCATGGCCTAAAGGCAATAACTCATTTCACAGTGGTAATATTTTAAGCAAATGTTAGGGAGAAGTGCACAATGGGAAGCAGAGATGATTTCAAAATTCTTCAAATTTCTAAACTATTCTCTGGAACAAAATTCTAGTTGCTGTGTTCTAATAGAAACCGACCTAGGAATTATAGAGCCTATATGTAAAATTGCTTTCAGTATGCTGTATTAGAAATAAAATAGTTTAAGAGTAGTTCAAAATGAATCAGAGTATACCTAATTTATCTCCCCATAGACTATTTTACAGCCGCTTAGGAAAGTTTTCAAAAACGAGTTCTGCGGGGCACTATTTTCTTAAAATAATGGAATTATTATTTTATATTTTGTACATACAATGTATTGAGAATTTTGCATATACCATGTATTGAGAATTTTGCATATACCATGTATTGATAATTTATTTATTTATTTTTACTTACTCTTTTTTTTAATTTAAGTATAGTTGACATACAATATTGTGTTAGTTTCAGGTGTACAACATAGTGATTTGTTATTTATATGTCTGACGATGTGAACACCACACTAATTCTAATAACCACATGTCACTATGCAAAGTCATCACAATATTATTGACTATATTCCTCTTCACCTTTTTCATCCATTTCCCCACCCACCCCTTTGGACAATAATCAGTTTGTTCTTTGTTTCCATGAATCAGTTTTTGTTTTTTTGTTTATTCATTTATTATGTTTCAGGCATTTGAAATATTTATAATAGTAACTCATCTCACCCCCAAAACAAGCTTATGAAGTATATAACTTGACATATTTTATCTGTAACTTTATATTATGGAACTTTGCAAATGAGGGATGTGAATCACAGGCAGTCACAATAGATAATTGTCCACAAACAGACCAGCATATGACAGAACAAAGCATTGAACTCATTGCAGTCTGGCTCAATAGTCTGAATTCTGAACTACTATAAATACTGCCCGTTTCTCCAGTAAGAACTGTCCCTTGCCTATAAAATTTGGAAAATATTTGGTTTAATAAATATACTATATTTTAACTACAAGACTTCTCAGAAACATTAGTATGTTAACTATGTTCTCTCAAACATATTAATATGTTTATGGGTCCAAAGGGTGTACTGATAAAAATACAAAAGAAGTCCCTAATTTTTAACAGTTGCTGAGTAGTACACCAAGACTGATTTCAAGTTGCCAATGAGTGGTTTAACAATTGGCTTGCAGGACTTTTGAATATTTACCAGTCATAATAGTTTAACCTACCTATTCTTGACTCTACCTTCTCTAGCTATTAGCTCTATTTTTCTGCTACATCCTAGCAAAAAAATTCTCACATTGACTATATACAATTTTCTCTTCCTATCCTATCCACTCTTATTTTTTCCTCTGCCATTCTCTTCTCATTTTGCTCCAATCTGTTTTCCACCTCCATCACGTCACTAAAATTATCAAGATCATCAACAGCATTCATCTTGCTAAATTCAATGTTTTCTGACATCACTGTATTTGACACCTTTAAAAAGTTTAGAAAAATCTTTTCTGAAGCAAATTCTAACTTTCTAAATAGAATGCGAATCAACAGTGAAAAACCTAGACCTTTGGGCCTTAAAATTCTACTTTAAAAACAAGAAAAACAACAACAAATTAGAACCAATGAAACAAGAGACCATAGTTTAATCACAAAAATTATTTTAAAATCCTGTCAGTTTGTGGCAAAAGGATTTAATGAAAATATTTTATTTAATAATAAAAAATGCTATAATTGCCCCATGTGTTCAATAGAGATGAAGTGGATAAACTCTGGGTTCCTTGACAATAATCTCTGCGAGATAATAAGTCATTGCCTACTTTTGTAAATTATGCAGTAAAATCTCCAAGCAGATATTCATTTATTGTTATTTTACCCGTGTAACTAACAGAATCATTCCTCAGCGAGATTTGAGGGACAAGAAGAAATGATGAATATTTTTCATTATTTTCGATTATTTTATTTAAAGAAATAAATAGACAAGATTCTACTTCCCATATTAAGGTACTAAAATTCATTCCTGTTTTTCCTCTCAATGTCAGTTTAGAAGACAGCATCAAAATCACACAAACTAAAGGGGACCCAAAGAATGTGCACTCTGATGTTTGTTATGTCTCTTCAAACTGTTTTTGCCTTTTATTTGCCTTACAATTATTTATTTATTTATTTGTTTGTTAGTTTTATTTTTTTGCTGAATGGCATATATTATATATTGGGTAAAGGAACTGTGGTAAATAGGCCTTTAAAAATGAAGTGCTGTGATGTCAGCGGTAGAAGTGTTCTGTAATCCTATAATGGGGTTCAGTTCATGCTCTGAGAATGTGAACTGGTGATTCTCAGTTGTTTTTTTGTTTTTCGTTTTCTCTCTCATGTGGGTCAGAATGACTGAGAAACCTAGAGGTGTATATTTGCCTTCACCCAGGTAGGTCAGGCTCTGATAAAACCCCAGCAGGGTCGGCTCTGGTAAAATAATTTCTCCTGAGGGCAGACCTTGTTAATAACCCAGACTTGTCAGTCGTATTCGGTGTATGATAATAGCAATATATAGTATCAAAAATAATCTCTGGGTAGGTTTCAGGATGTTAGGAGTTTTACTTGACTCTAATATATGTTTTAAAATTCTGAATAAAATAGGATAGTTGTTAAGCATTATAAAACTGGGTGTCCGATTCCTAAATTTTTTAAAATAGTATTTTTAAATGATATTTGCTTTGAAATATTGCATAATACAAGTATAGAAAAATAAAAATTTTATAACAATTAAAAAAACATAATTTTCAATTTTAATATAAATTAACTGCCATTACTCAAAGAATTAATGATACAATTATATTAATAATAAAAATTTAATTATTATATTCATAATTATAGTTTTCATAATTATATATTAAATTATAGAGTTTTAGAGATGGAAGGAAACTCACAGGTTATTTAACCCAATTTATTTATTTTTAGATATTAGAACTAAACCCAAGAAAATTAAATGGACATACCCTAAGTCCAGTGGTCTAGCCAGAAAAGCACATACTATTTAAATTGTTACATTTGACTGTTTTGAGAAAACATGGATAAACTTTTGCCTTTGTTAACTGATGATATCTTTGTTCAATGACTGTCTTTGGGGGACTTTTGGTTTTGATACCACCCCTATTACCAGTGAAAAATCATTGAATTCTGGAGCCTATTTTTTTGTTCCTCACTCTCATCAATCTGTACAACTTAATCTGTAAAATAAAAATAATGCATGAAATTAGAGTCTGCCTTTCACAGAGATTGTGAAGGGTAATATAGTTAGTTGGATGAATGTAGAATATTTTCAGGACAGCTTGGTTTTGTAGAAAGAAAACTGGTCTAGGAGAAAAGAAAACTTTCATTCAATTCTTAAATCTTTCATAAACTGCATGTGGTGATTGGTCATGTCTGTTTGCTTTCTATAAAGCAAATAATTTTCTCCTCTTAATTTGTTGAAGTCAGTCAAAAATACACTTTGGATATAGCAAGCTGGGGGAGTTTTTGAATCCCTTTTCCAAAGCAAAAAAACACAAAAACGATTTGTAGCAGAGAGAGAATTAGAAACTGTGTTCTGAACTTTAGTTCATTTTAACTCTGAATATCACCTTATGCAGTCATTGACATATTTATTTCTCATTTTGTAACTTAATGATTTTACAGTAATATAGTAAGCATTGTTGAAATAAGGACATGGTGAATAAATGATGAATTGGAAAATAAAAGATTCAGGCTTATTCAATATTACTATGACTGTCGATTACACAGTTCCTTGTAAATGAGTCATGTATAGACATTTACTAAGATATCTTGCTATCTTTTCTCACTTTGAAAAACTGATTTAAAATAAAAAAAGAGGTTATCACTTATTGAGAACTTACCCTTCAACTTCTCTCTGCCACACTTCATTGAGAAGATCTCATGATCTCACACAGCAAGGAAGTAAACATTTCAAAATGAGGGTGTGAGGATGTGGATTGCCGTGGACTGACAATAGGATTTTGTCTGAGATGTTCACAAACTGAGAGGAAAAAAATATGTCCATGGATGATTTGGATAAGTCCTGAAATATAATTCTTTCTAAGAATTAGAGGAAGCTAATTCTTACATGTAGAAACACTGACTACATCTGTTTCCCATGAACTTAAAAAAAAAAATTGTTAGGAAGATAATGCAACAAACTACATTTCGAGAAGGAAAAAACACAAGAGATAATCCCATATGAAGGTTATTCATTTCCACAAACTTCACACACTTTGTCTGGTTTACTTCTCAGAACAATCTGGTAGGGTAGGTAATATTATTCCCATTTCACAGATGAGAGACTTAAGGCTCAGAGAGTTTTAGTATATAGTAGTCACCCCCTTATTCACAGAGGATACATTCCAAGACCCCAGTGGATGCCTGAAACTGCAGATAGTACAGAACCTTATCTATACCATGTTTCTTCCTATACGAGCATAACTATGGTAAAAGTTAATTTATAAATTAGGCACAGTAAGAGATTAACAACAATAACTAATAATAAAATAGAACAGTTATAACAACATAGTGTAATAAAACTTATGTGAATTTGGTCTCTCTCTGGGTGGCTGATAACCTAGATGGCTACTAAGTGACTAACAGGAAGGTTGCATATACTGGACAAAGGAATGGTTACCCATACAGACAGGACAGGACGGGATGATACGGGAATGCATGAGATTTCATCACACTGCACAGAACAATGCACAATTTAAAGCTTATGAATAGTTCACTTCTGGAATTTTCCATTTAATATTTTGGTCTGTGGCTGACCATGCGTAACTGAAACCATCGAAAGTGAAACTGTGGATAAGTGGGGACTACTGTGCTTTTAAAGTTTAGTGTCTTAAGGTTAGAATCAATAAGTGGGAGTACTAAAATTGATACTCAAATCTAACTAAATCTGTCCAAGTATCACTTTCCCCCATGTCACATTTCCTTCTTCCAAAGTAAAAGGGCTTTGCTATGACTTTCCATAAATGCATACTCCATAATTGTAATCCGAAATCAAAAAAGTGTTAACTCATGTGGAAGTAAACATTTATTTTAAAAGTTAAAAATTCTTTTTATAAGTATTTAGTTTGCATTTGTCATATTTCTAAAACTTCTCTTCAATTTAGATTGTGTGCTTCACAGGGATGGTGAGCCAGAAAGAAACACTGATGAATAAATTTTTATGAGGTTTCTGTCAAGTGCCCTGGGAAAAAAATACCACCACTCTTACCTTACCTTCCAACATTTTTGTCTGCTTACTGGGCATTTTCTGGACAGATTTCATAGTAACCATTAGTTCAGTTATTGACCTGAAAAAAAGTTTTTAGTCTGAGTAGTCCTGGCAAATGAGTTTTATAATAAAGTCGTTTTGTAATAAAGTAACTGATTCTGTAATTAATTGTGTAATAAATTAACTATTTGGAGATTTTTAAAAATTGAAACATTAGTTTGTTGGCAAATTAGTATGTTTAACTACACTATTGAAAAAATTTGATACAATCAAATTTGATGCATTTTTAAAGTGTCTGAATCTCAGTAAACTGAAAACCCCAACAGATTTTTTTCTGACCCTAAAATGTATTGTTTAGGTAATTGTCTGTATTTCCACTCTATGTCTAGCTGGTCCTTCATGCCTTCGCTATAGCATAAAGCTCAGTAAATCTTTATGAATATCTACTTAATTTACTTGTATGGTAGAGAACTAATGCTACATTAGAATATACCAAGACAGGAAAGAGAAGATCTCTTTCTAACTTTACTCAAGTGGGGAAATACATTGGCAACTAGTTAAGCTCATCTAAAGCAAGGACTTTGTCTCATTCCATAGCACCTAGAATAGTCCTTGGCACAAAGGAAGAGCCCAATGGCTGGTTCATATCAGGCAGTTCTTAAAGCCTGTAAATTATGCTTTGTGGAGATCTACCTTCTCGTCGTTTAAAAGGTTCTATTCTACCTAATCCTGTAGAAGCAATATTTTTCTTTGGCACATTCTGTGGTTGATGGACTTCAACAATGTTCTACCCCTACTCCAATAAAAACAAATTATAAGTAAATAACATTATTAAATTATTCTTCAGTTTCCATTACCAGGGAGCATTCTAAGCAAGCTCTGATACCATAAAAGAAGGAGATATATAAGTTAATGACTATCTAAGCCATGTAGCACTTTTAAGACTAAAAATTTAAATCTGAATATACATTCATGTACATTCACATACATACTTATTTATGTATGTATGTGTATGTACACACACAGATAAGTACACACACACACACACACACACACACACACACACACACAGAGGGTGCCAAAAAAATGTGTACACATTTTAAGGAAGGAAAATACTGTATTAAAATTGTAATACTCAATATATACCGATAACAAAAGATGAATACAAGTCATGTGTATACATTTTTTGGCACCTCCAGTATATATGTGTACTTAATTATATAGACCCAATAAAGTTATACATATTTTTATTTTTTCTTCTTTTATATTTCCTTTTTCTTTTCATGTACTATTTTTGTGGGAAAAAACACAAAACTTAACAGTAAAAAAAATCAAAGCAAAACTACAGAATTCTACATTTCAGGCAACCACAATTACTCACTTATCTCCTTGGCTCATTTAGGTTTTCTGTATCTTAATTATTTGCAGGAGATGCTATATGTGTGTAAGAAATGTATGCACTTCGTGACCTGAGTATTTAACAACCAGTTACAAGTTTCTAAAGTATTTGCATTTTTATCTTCCTGCCTCTCTTTCTTTCTCAAAAATACCTCTTACTCTCTTTACATGCGTAACTGACAGAAATTGGTATATGAGACGTATCACATCTCTTACAGACGTGTTCATTCACCTATCTGTGAGTAGGTACATAGGAAAAACACTTATGTTTGCTGCACCTGTGTTACATTCATACTTAAACCATATAAAATTGTGCTTTTTGTAAGTTAAAATGGTCACATATTGACAAGTTTATGTTGTTCAACTGATAGATCACCAATTTCTTTCTACTGGCATTTTATAACATTAAAATATTCCCTCTATTTTATGGTTAATGAAACTATATTCAGTATATGCAGAACTGTTCAGAATTCTAAGGGTGATTAGTGTTCTATTTTCTGGTTTGGTTAACTCAATCAGTTAAAGTGCTATATTACTGAGCCAGTTAATTTCTCCAAAACATATCTGCAAGTGTAGGTTATTAATTATAATGAGTGAATAAAGAAGGATTGAACTTTCTTTGTCCATCCAAGGTTTGTTTCTCTTATAACAGCCTCTTCATCTGTCACCTTCCTGAGTATCCCAAAATATACGTGTTTCCCTCTCTCCATTTTATGCAAATCTTAGTCGTACCACCCAGTCTTTACTGATTTTTAGAGAAGTCAAGGTTCAGAAAAAAAAAAAAATTAATGGTGTAAGTTTGCACATTTTTAAGAGATTTTTTTTTTTCCAAAACCAAGTTAAAAATTTGGACGCAAGTATTTTTATAAGGATAAATGAAAATTTTAAAACATTTTTACTGTATCATTTGTTTTCTGTCTTTTATCTCCCAAAGTATTTTATACAAATTATGCACCTTGATTGTTTATGCAAAGCTCCCTGAATAGAATGACAGTCAACCCCCATCATTCATACATACAGTACCCTGTAAATCTTCTTGTCTGTATTTGTCACTTGTATGATTTCTTGTAAACTTATTTAATTACACACTGAGAAAATATGTATTTATTAATGTAGTTATTTATTAATTATGAATTGTTTATTGCTGTAGATACAGAAATTGTCATAGTGCCAGGCACATAACAGGTGCTTATAGTTTCTGACTAAATGTCTGAATGGTTGAAACAGTGCTGTATAAATAAAAGTGCAAAAGCCACATGATTCTACAGGCAGGAGATAGACTCAATATGGCTTTGTGGTTTAGACAACTTAGTGTTAGGCAACTCCTGTATAAACTTCACTTCTGCCATTTATCAGTCTGGTCATGTTGGACATGATACTAAACATCTATTAGTGCTAGATTTCTTTTTTGTAAAAATGTGCCTAATAATAGTCTATATCATATAATCACTAGAATGAAATTAGATCACGAACAATGCCAAATTTCTTGAGCAAGTTAAAATCAGAGAAAAAGATACACAAATGGTTAATAATCATATGAGAAAAGGTTAAACCTAACTCATGATTTAAGAAATACAAATTAAAGCGACACAATGCCATTTTCACTTATCAGATTGACAAAGATTAAAAGGATTGATAATATCTAGTGCTGGTAAGGATGTGGTGAAATGTTTATGCTCATATGTGTTTGGTGGCGATATAAATTAGTGCAACTTTTAAGAGAAATTTGCCTTATCTTTTAATATTTAAAGCTTCTAATCCAGTGACTCAGCAATCACACTTTAGGCACTTACCCTATAAATCTATTCACAAAAGTGAGAGGTGATACATGTGCCAGTTTATTTATTGTAGCATTTCATAAAACAGAAAAAACTAGAAACAACTAAAATTTTCACCATTTTCTAATTTTTAAGGAAAAGGTGAAAATGCTCATCCTAAGTGGAACCCATTTTCTCTTATAAGTTTTGAAGGGAGGGGACTTGGTAATGAGAGGAGCATTTTTTCTTAAAATCCTCTATATACATACTCTTTATCAAATGGGCTATAGCTTTTTATTATTGCAGGTAATTTTTTATTCTTTATTGAACGTTTTCAGAACATAAAATCCTTTCTGTTTATAGGGGTTGTGCAACATACGATAACTGTAATAGGTTTCCCCTTCAATTTAAAGTAGAGGATTTTGTGTCAGATATAGACCTCTATTTTGAATATAAATTTCATAGTTAAAGAGTGTACTCTAATAATCCTAGAAGGACATGAGTAAATCAATACAACCTTCTCTTTTACCCAGATAAAAGTTTAAGGAAAATACAGATGAATCATACATTTCTGTATAATCTGTGCTTTTGTCAAAAGGTTGCCATGACTCATTTATGACTTTCCATAGTTTTAAAACCAGTGTTTTTAACCATAGAAAATGTACTTCATGGTCCTACTTTGATGACACTGAGTCAATAATAGTCTTTCGTTCATGCATGAATGTTTGTAGAAACAAAACCAATTAAAATTGTTCCTTGCTATAGTTCCATAAAGCAGAATTCTAGACAGAGAAAGAGAATATAAAATCAAGTGAGTGCCCTTACAGACACTATGTTGGATGCTGTACACTCTGCTGGGAGCCACAGACATCACCTCATTTAATCCTCACAGCTCCCTGTAAGATCAACTACAGTTCAAGAGTCAGGTAGCTAATAAGAGGGCAAAGGACTGGAATTAGAACCCAAATCCATATCATTCCATATCATTGATTGTTTATGCAAAGCTCCCTAAATAGAATGACAGTCAATCCCCATCATGAAAATGACCAAATTACCATGTAATTTTGACTTAATTTATTTCAATATCCATTCAGTTTTATTAGTCCCACAGTTTTCAGAACCAGATATTTAGGACAATGTTATCTGAAATAAATGCTTTGTTTCTCAGTTACAAGCAGTAAATTCTGACAATGAGAAACAATATTCATGGATGGTTGTAAAGTACTCTTTTAACCAATATCGTTCTCCAAATAAGATTGAACAGGACAGAAATAAGGTCAGTCTTCCAAATTTTCAACACCTGTTATAATAAGCAATGCCTGAATAAGTGGGTGCTGTCTGCTCAGTGGTAGTCTTTTAAAGTCATTCTTCTGTAGAAGG
The DNA here is from genome assembly GCF_057876585.1 of Rhinolophus sinicus. NCBI lineage: Eukaryota > Metazoa > Chordata > Mammalia > Chiroptera > Rhinolophidae > Rhinolophus > Rhinolophus sinicus. The sequence continues at coordinate 109,172,776 of NC_142501.1, read as the reverse complement.
ATTGCTCTCAATGAATTAACTTTTACTTGACCATGAAGAGGGGCCAACTTGTTTCAACAATTCAAAATATGTGAGGAACTTAAGAAAAATTTTGTATTTGTCTCACCTTTCCTCTGAGGACACTTTTGGGCTAGCTACTTTGTTTTAGTTCCCGTTTCATTTCACTGTGTAGAAAGAATAGTAATATTTAAAACAAAGGGACACTGCAGAAATTTAGAGATAGCACACCTGTTTCTACTACCATAAGACTTTATATCTTTCTAGAAGCAAGAAGAGGCTCATAAACCATGGAAACAACTGAGGATCAAATCATATGTCTCAGCCATACATCACATCTCTTGTATCATAGCCCTTATTTAAAAGTCACTTTATTATTTTTTTTAAATCACTTAACCTGGAAGTTCTGACTCAAGAAAAAATATATCCCTAACATAAATAATGCCATATTGCAACTACATAGGGAAAAAACTTAAGCCATTGTGTGTACCAGGAGTCATTTGCACCATCATCTTCATTTATTAATTTTCTTGATGTCCCTTGTTTTGTTGTCTGTCATAACTGCCTCCATTTGAGAAAGAGAGGAAATTGGATGTGGTTAATTTATGCAGTTTCTATCTTTATTAAACTCCTTAAGTAGGGACCTGCTATCTTTATTACTCTAAAGACCATAGGCTCTAGAGTTCCTCTTTGGAAAGAAAAAAGTAAGCAATTTTAGCATAAAAAATCGAAATTAATTTCTGCTCTATGATTTGAAAGATTGAGTTCTCAAGGATATGCTTTAGTTATATATTGAGAGGTTTGACTAAACCAAGTTTGTTTTCTGGAACTCATGCATTGAGAACTTCATGGTGAGGGCTTGAATAATTTGCTTTTGATGCCACTTATGGACCAAAATTATCACCGTGAGTTTTTCTCAAATACTGATTCACCCATAATAATGGGAAAACAAATACATCATTAGTTCATCTAGACAGTTCTCTTTACTAATCACATCAGGTCACATCTTTACTAGTAATTGTTCATAGGTGCAAGTTTTCACAAATAAAAACGCAGTTTTGACCTCTTTCTGAGAGACGTTTTGTTGAATTACTAATTTGGTCAAGTTTCGCAGTTAGGTTTAGTGAGGATCTTGTCAGTCACAGGGTGCTGCCCTCAAACAGCCATTATCAAGTTGAAGTTCCTAAGTTCAGGGAAATACACAGTGCTCAGATCAGATATGATTAAGGAAGCCAGTTCAAATCATGGTGAAGTTAAATGAAATACGAAGTTCCTGAAATTCAAATTTGTATTTTTTCCTCAAACAGAGCAAATGGTTCCAACTTAATTAAAGGAGAAAATGAAAAACATATGTCTCTTACAGTTACCAGTTCCTTCATTCATGTCCTGGCTCTTCCCTCCTCCTCTTAAGTTCAGGTATTTCCCAAGAATCTGTCCATGGCCCTGCTCTTTGCATATGCTCCTGTGGAAGCCACTGTCACTTGTGTTCCTATCCAACTACTTCTCTGAACACAGCAGCCCCAGTTCAGAATCTCTGTTCTCCTTTGGAGCCAATCCACATTCCTAGATGTTGACGGAATATGGATCAAACTGAACTCATGATCTGTGCTCCATACTCTGCTGCTAATTTGACTGTTTAAAACCGGTTGTACTAATAATTACACGTGAACCAGCTACTGCGGTAAGCACTGTACGTGCATTGTTGCATTGAATTCTTACCACAACTAGTAAAGGATATGTTAGAGTTCTTGATGTACAGAAAAGGAAACAGAAACTTAAGGAAGTTTAAGATTAAGCTGCCCAAAGCTGACACAGCGAATGAGAGACAGAGCTGGGGCTTCAAGCCAGGAGATGCTGCCTCCAAAGCTGGTGTATTCGACCAAACTAAGCTGTTTGAAACCTCCTTCCTCACCCAGATTTGAAACCTCAGACATATCTTTGATGTTATTATCTCCTTTATTTTCTGCACTTCCTTATGTTGCTAGTCTAAAGATAAATAAACGATATAAATATTGAGCCCCTTGAGAATAGTACTCTGGTATATCATGCATATATTGTATGTAATATAATGTTAAATATATGTAATATATGCATTAAATATATGTAGTATATATAGTATATATATGCAATATATACTATATATACAATATTACTACATATATTAAATACATGTAATATGTATTCTTTATTTATATAAATCTCTACAGCACCTTGTATAGTCCTGAGAATTAGGTTGAAAATCAAATGTATCTCTTGAGTATATGAAAGTCATTTGAATTCTATCTCAACATTTATTTCCTACGTCTGCACCTTTTGTGCATTCATTGCAACTTCCACAATTCAGACTTTTCAACACCTTGATCTTAGTTTTTCCATGAGTCTTCACCGTTCTAGTTTCAACCACCCTCATCTGCAGTTTGTCATAGCACATTGCTCCTTGAGCAAACATCAGAATGTGAAGTTCTAACCCCTGGCTCAAAAGCCCACTGCCTGTGGAGTAAAACTCTTTAACCTAGCACTCACGTCCTCTAAGAACAATATTTCATTTTCCTAGTGTCTCAGGAAAGCTAGAACATAACATTGTGTCTTCTATACTCAGGGTCAGTTCCTGTCTGATGTTTTCCCCCATACCCATGAAGCAGAGCATTGTTTTTTCAGTATGATAAAATTGAACCATCTGGGCTCAGCTCTTCTGTATCAATTGCTGGTTTATCCAACAGGAATAAATGAATGTGCATAATGCATTGTGCACCTCCCCTGAATATTTATCACTTTACCCTTAGTGATTTTAGTATACCTTAGTATTTTAAATACACACACGTACATGTGAACACACATCGGTGTATCCAATTTTTCTTAATAGACTAAGCCCTTTAGAATCATGGTCAATTTCTGTCTCATCTTTGTATATTCCACAGAGTTTTGATCATGTTACTCAACATGGATTGACTGAATAAATGAATTAACATCTTTCTGGATGCACATTCCTGGAATTAGGATAACAAACCTGATGGACACCTGGAGAGATAGGTGTGTGGAATTGAATGGATAAACTTCCAAGGAATAAATTCAAGAATAGAGCATTTTGGGGGCGGCCAGATGGCTCAGTTTGTTAGAGTGCCAGCTCTTAACAACAGGGTTGCCGGTTCAATTCCACATGGGATGGTGGGCTATGTCCCCTGCAAGTAAGATTGAAAATGGTGACTAGACTTGGAGCTGAGCTGCACCCTCCACAACTAGATTGAAGGACAATGACTTGGAGCTGATGGGCCCTAGAGAAACACACTGTTCCCCAATATTCCCCAATTTAAAAAAAAAAAAAAAAAAAAAAAAAAGTAGAGCATTTCTCCCCAGAGGGGGAAAAAAAACGTATAAAAAGAAGTGCACCAACATTTATTATTCATTCAGCAGTCAATGGGTCCTACTCTACACGGTAGGGACTGTGCTGAGTATTTTTTTTTTATCACTTTTATGCTCATTTGTAAATATATCTTACCTAGCAGAACATTTTTGCACGTTTCAGACACAAAGGAGTAATAAATGGTGAGGTAGGTAAGCTGCCACTTAACAGCTCTATCAAAGGAATATATTTAACTCCCAGTGTTAAAAATGCAAACAAACCTTTAACTTCCAAGATCAATTACACCTATAGAAGGAAGCTTGCTGGGAACAGCATTCTGTCTTGTCAAAGACTCCTTATCACCAAGGAAGAATAAACACTCTAATTATTATTATTTTTTTTCTTTTTTGTTTGTTTTCTAATTGGACTGCTCATTACTCTCTAGAATTCAAATCAACATCAGATTTATAGTTGGAGGCTACTGAAATATTGATTTGGTTATAGAAATGTCAAGCTTGGCAGGTAAGCTGTTTTACTGCCAGAGAAGGCTTTGGCTTTAGTAAATTTATTTAAAAAGGCCAATAAAATGGAATGAGCAAGCTATTTGCATCTGTATCAGACATGGAGAGAAGTTTTTAAAAATTTAATGAGTCTCCTTAACATCCCCCTGATGCCAGATTCCTGGAATTAAGGTAACAAACCTGAACTGCAATGTACAAATCCTGGTTATTCAAAGGTCTGATGTTCATTCATTCTGTTTCTACCGGCCCATGCTACACTTGAAGTGAGATACAGGGAGCACTAAATCATATGCTGTGTTGTTATTAGGAGAGAGAGTTGGTCACTGTAGTTAGATACAGATTCTACGTGGGTCTGCAAATTTCTGGCCAGATAAACAGAACACATCATGTCATCTTTCCATATATCTTCGTTTAGTTGTCTTTAATTTGAGAATAACACATCTTCCCTGCTGATCTCATTGTTGTAATGAGAAGAATGACTATGTTTTTTGAAAGCTATGTCCATCATTTGTACTTTTAAAATAGACATTTTTCTCTTGAGAAATTATTATGTAAATCTCATACATATATGTTTATCTACAGGAAAAAAATAATTTACTGTATTTCCAATGAGCTAATCAGGAAAAAATAGGGGGTGATTAAAAAAAAAAAAAAAAAACTGGAGGAAAAAGAGGAAAAGACACTGATATAAACAGAAAGAATGCTGAATAGCACATGGTGGTTATCTTAGAAGAGTATTTTGGTATGTCGGAAATTATTTTCTACTCTAGCACTTTAAGCAAATATTATATACTTACCTCTTTCTACTCTAAAAATATGCATTGTGTAGTTCTGATTGGCAGCCAATTCTTTCTTCCTCATCCTGAGTGGATGTGAATGAGCTACTGGAAACCACAAAGAGGTTCTATCCACCCACTCACCCCAACCCCAGCCCCAAATATTTGTATAAGGGAACACAGATTGACTGTCCTCACCCATATATGCACTAAGGGAAGAAGATGGAAGATCCTGGAATAATAACTGCCTCCCCTACCCCTCCCTAGCGCTATTCCTTTCCTGCTTCTCCATCACAGCATCAGGAGGGGACATGACCTAAGCCAAGCTGAGGTGGTGAGACTAACTTCTCTGCCATTGACAGAATTGAGAAGGTTAGCAATTCCAGAGTAACATGTTGCAAATTTTGTCCCAATGTCAACGAAGAGAAGTGATACAGCCCTTGCTGTTTTCCTCCTATCCCATGACTGGAGTTCGCAAATAAATGTTTTAAATCAACATAGTTTCTCAACATCATGTTTTTCATGCCAGGAGCTAGCTACCTTACCAAGCTCTTCTGAATAAGCCCAACACCCTCTCTCCCTCATACACCTCAATCTGATGATTCAAAAAAGAAACCTTTTAATCTCACCCCACTGATCAACTAAGATACTTTAATGTTTCTGCTGTGAGTAAAAATAATGTGCTTTCTTAAAGAGAATAACTTTAGTCTTCAGTGGCCACAACTCTAGAATTAGCACTGGAAAATAAGCCCTGGGCTTCTGCCCACAGTTTTCGAATTAAGAATGATGTTTTTGTACTTTAATGAAACAGCCTTCATTGCTCATCAAGAGGACTCAGGATGTCAGCTCTCCAGCCCCTTGGCAGTGCAGTGTAAGTACCATATGCAGCCCTTTTATTCTCTTGCAAAGGCTTCCCCCCCTGGGAGTAAAACTTGGGAAATTCTAATTTTCAATCTGCTTTCCACTCCCAAATAGTATTTTTACGAAACTGACATGATCATTGACTTTCCTTTCCCCTTGTTTTGGGGAGTTCTTCCAAAAATTTCAAATATGTCCATGAAGACAAACCTTCAATCAACAAACCATCCAGTGTTGAAATGTGTGTAGTTCTCGCTGAGCCTATGCCTGTCATAAGAGGGTCTTGATATAAATATTTGATGTTGCTATTGCAGGAATGTCATTTGTATAAGGAAAATGAGCTTAGGGTCCCAAGACCCGAAGTAGGTTGTCTGAGAATCAGGGATACCAGTGAAGCACTTTCTGTTTTTTCTCATAATGTTTACAAAGATTAGAGGAGCAATAATTTTAAATGTAGAGGCTTAACTTGTTCAATTCCTTCCTCAAAGAAGTGGTGGGGAAAATGCATATAGTTGAAATCTGCTACTGCTAAAGAAGAAAGTCAAGTGGTTTTATAAATGATCATGTTTGGTTTTGTTCAGATTCTCAGAAACAGAAAAAAAATGCTGTGAGACTCCTGTATGCTGTGATGTCACGTAGGTGACATTCCTGAGGCATTATCGAACATGACGTAAATACAGAAAGGTGACGAGGCCCCTAAATGGACTGTTCTGGTTGTCCCTCCAGTAGGGTTCCCATGTCTGTGCCCCTCAGTCCCCATTTCCAGGAGGCTGCCATGACAGTCATTGTTGCATTCTTCCTGCACATGGTCCTGGACGAGGTCTCCACACGGCTGCCAGCCGCCCTCCTGTTTCTATGCAGGCTACCGGAGCTGTCTTACTTCCTTGGCATTCTGGCCATTCTCTGTCTGAAAAGGTTCAAATCTGCAATTTAACAAATTCACATGACCACTGTCCATAACGCTAAGTAGCTGATTCCCTAAACGCAGTAACTGCCATGAAATCATGCCTCATTATTTTCATTAAAAAAAAAAAAAAAAAGAAATCTTTTGAAGTCGATGTATTTGATGAGACTAATATACTTATTAAGAGACATAAGAAGGAAGTGTGGGTTACAATCAGACTACCTTGTATTTTCTCATTTAGAAACCTTGACTGTGATGGACATATTAGGGAATGAACTAGTAACCTTGGACATAGACCCTTTCTGGCCCCCCTTTCCCTGACTACAAAATAGGGGTTTGGAGTAAGTGATCTCTGTGAGTCTGTCCAGCACCGCGATCCCCATCTCTCTTCACCAGAAATTGTATGCTCTGTGCCATTCAGACTCATGAATACAAAAGTCACTGAATGATACTGGATTCTGCCTACCATCCCACAATGTCTTTGTTCTCCATTTTTGTCCCCAGCCTCTGACACTGCACTGTATAGAAAGTATTTGATGGAAAGAGAAATTGAATATATAATTACCCAATAATAAGCATCTCAAATTGATTCCATCTTCATTGTTATAAAACGGACTTTTTTCCTATTATGTTTTTTTTTAAAAAAGCCACATTATTGTCATATCTTTATTTCCATCTGAATTTGTGCACCAGAGGTGAATTTCCACTCACCTCAGGTAGAAATTTAGAGAAGAGAAAAAAAGGGGGGAAATAAAAATAGGTTTATATAATACAGTTTTGAAATGTAGTTGTGGTTTGTATTTTCTGCAGCTGCTCTTTTTCAATCATAAAAAACATGTAAAAGAAAATACATGTAAAAGCCATTTTAAGTCTCTTCAAATCACTTTCCTGAATGATGAAAAATTCCCTTGAATATGTTAAGTCCCTAAAATAAATGCCTTTACTTAGCATCTGTTAGTCAGTTACATTGACGTCAGACCATTTTACACTAACTTTTTACAGGAATAGTGAAGATACAGACTGGAGGCTATCTCCTAGAATCAATTACATTCATTTGCAACTATCATATATTTTCATTCAACTCTAATAGTGCATTTTCTGCCATACCTCCATTTTCCTCCCTTCTGTTGTTGAGCAAAGTAGTTTCAACTCTCCCAGTTTCCTAGGTTCATTCTGCTCTTACTATTAAACTATTAAAAGGTGGCAAGTTTAACTCAATTCCTCTATGAGTATTACAATATCTAACCCATTTTCAGCTGAACAGACTCCCTAGAAATAACCATTTTGTCCAACCTGTGGTCAAGCCTTCAAAATATTCTATACAGTTCTAAGGGTAACAAATTCAGTATCTAGAACCATCAGTTTAAACTACAATAGTTACGTAAGTCACTGTAGTTACAAAACCACTTAAGGTTTGAAAAGCTGCTTATTATTCTAAGAAAATATCAGCTCCATTTGATTTCCATCACAGTACCCAGGAAAGGAAAACGGGGGCTTCAAAAGAAGTGAAACTATGTTTAAATGATTAGCGGACTTGAGGCAGTGTTTGGCGATCAGGGGTGATTATTACTTAAGTAAATGGATTAATACTTCTGACAAATTCATAAATGAACATTTTAGGATTTTAAGTGACAACATTTCTATAAGAACAATTGTCTACTCTTCTGAGGACTATATATATATTTTATTTAGACAGTGAATTATACACAGAAATAATCTTTAATGTTTGTAAGATAGCCAGTTGTATATAAATTTTTATTTAATCCTTCTCAGATCTTTGCACTCCCCACAACCACGATTTTTCTTAATTAAAACCACAGTAGAGTGTTTCATTTAGGAAAAATAAAGCAGAGCCCAAGGGTCAGCAGAAATGACATAGTGGAAAGTGTCAACAATTGTCCCTAGTATTTTCAAAGTTTGGAAGCCACCATTTCCTGATTTACTTCTGCCCACAGATCTCCCATAGAAATTCAGAAGAACTAATGATCCCTATTTCTATAGCAGAAAGAGGCTATGTCCCTGGGGAGTGATTAAGTTGAATCGTTTGTCTTCTCCATCTTCCTCTTCAAAACGCTTAACTTCTTGGCCAAAGTTAAATCACCTCATTTTTGTGATGGGAACAGATCTCAAAAATAGATTAATCTTCAGCTGATAACAGAAAAGAAGGGAGACACTGTTGTGGTGGCAAAAAAACGGTTGAAATAAATAACTGTTAAGACAGTTTTTAGGGCTGTAAGTAGCAGTAGTTTCACTTGCATAAAAGTGTTGAGCCCAAACCTGTAACCTGAAGTAGGAAGAATGTTCTGCCTTAAGCAAAGCAGCAGTTCAGGAGTGAAAGATTTTTATATAACTGAAGGTGAGAAAAAAAATTTTTAACTTTTCACAGGTATTTGCTAAGCTTAAATTGTCTCTGGCTAAAACATGAATGTTTAGGTAGAAAAATCCCATATTTAAACTATGCAGACTGAACTGGATGTGGGGATGATTCATGTTCTGTGTGGTCACACAGCCCACCAAGTTCTGAATCAACGTCATTTACATGGGGAAATTAGCAAACTTTACTTCCTGCATGGTATTGTTGCATCTATTAAGTAAGACCCAAGGATGGCACCAAAATATTATCTTCAAGTTTGAAGGTGTATTTTCTTACCTTCCAACATAATTTAAAACTGCATTGTCTTATTAAAAAAAAAAAAAAAATTAAATACTTTGGTGAATGGTCAAACATATCATGTGGGAAATCTATTTTACAAATCATAGCTAAACTTGTGATTAAAAAAAAATACGTGGGAAAGATGCACGTATGTACAGGCTGCATTTTCACTGAGAGGCTAATGGCTATTGTAGAGGTTTGTATCAACAGCTAGTAAATTAAAACATGTGTAACAAAAAACAGTATGTTTAAGGTCTCAAGATGATTTTCATTATCATTCCATGTTCTTGGTTGCAAGTTTTTGAAAATCTTGTGTATGTTGAGTCTACTCAAAGTTAAGCTCTATAATATTGGGAGGTAAATAAATACAGCTATTTTGAGTTCCACAAAGAGGAGGAATAAGGCAACTTTTTGTGCTTGTTTCCTCATTTATTTTACACTTAGATATAATGCAAATGACTTAAATTTTAAAATAAATACTTGTTTACCTAAAAGAAGGAATAAAAAGGTCAAATCTGAGTAATAAAATGAGTTTAAAATAACAATGTTAGAAAAAATGGAGCATATGAATATGAGTGCAAAAAAAACTTTATGTCCAAGATTTGTAGTGTATGCAAAACAAAAGTTATTCATTAATATAAGATACATAATAATACATAACATAATTTTACATAAATAATATAAATTATTTTATATTTGGAGAAATCAGTTTCACACATTGCCCTTTTAAGTTTTGCAAACAGGAAGATAGGATAGGGTTTATTAGTGATTTTGAATCTAATGCATATTACAGAGTCATGCTTTTTTGATAGGGTCTGTCAAGTTTGTAAAATCTGTTACATCTCTTCTTGGCGGTTCACGTTTATTTTTCATGTGGAATGAAATGACATTTCTCTGTTTGCTTGATCCTAATAAATCACCTGGCCAGTGACTAGCTTTGGGGGCTAAAAACCACCACTCTAGGGCAAAACCTCCAGAAGTCCTGCTTTAATGTGAAAAAATCAATAAAGACAACTCAAAAGACCAATCAACATGCATTGGAATAATAACAGTGGAAGTCTGAAAGAAGCATAAGAACAAGGGAAATTGGAAAAGTAAATATATTGAAAAGGTATGGCATTGAAAAAGACACAAATAACCAACTTCTCGTAAGTTTGGCATAAATCTCTAGTAAATTATTAAAATGTTCATATTTTAATAAACGAGTCCATTTTTCTGTGCAGGCAGCACTGTAAAAAAAAAAAAAAAAATTCCACAAAGACAAAGTTCTAGAAAATGTATAATGTATTTAAACAGATATCCTTGCCACAAAAGTTGTAATCATTCCTGTGTGTGATTACTAATTTATTTAGTAATACTGAAATTCCAATTACAATGATTATTAAGCCCAACCAAGAAAGGAAAACTGGACAAGAGTGAAAAATGTTAAGGCTGACTCTCATATTAGTTTATTGGCCAAGGCTACGTAGGTAACTGCTAAATACATTTAGAATACTGACTGTGAGAAGTTTTAAATGTAGTGAACCCTCTGAATTGTATCTACATATTAATAATACCCAATTACTGCATTTTTGGAAACCAGACAAAGCCACCGAGATTTTAGGCTATTGTCTTATGAGACCATCAAACAATTTCAATGTAACTTAAACTCAGAACTCATAGTAAGACTGTTTTGTTCATTTTTTTCCCCATGATTTGCAGGATCTGAATTATGTAGGTTTTATTAAAAAACACACACACACACACAAAAAAAAAACCGAAATACTTATTACCAAGACAGTAAAATACTCAACATGTGAAATATAGTTCTTCATTAAATATTTTGACATATTCTTTGTGGGTCACCAATTCCCCAAATATCTGCATGTAGCATAACATTTTTATTACCAAAACTCTACTGATGACTCATAATCATGTACATAATTCAGATCATGTAGGGCCTTGGGCTCTTATTATGAAACCCTCCAGTTCCAAAGTCATTTCTTTAATAATCAACGTAGCATCCGTTTGCTATAAAATCTCAAAGTATCAGACTTCTAGGTTTTGAGATCATAGAGACCACCTGAAATTGCTATATTCAAAAGTGAACGAATCAGCTCCTAAAAGGATCTAGTGATTTTTTAAGGTCACATATCTGAAGATGACTAAAATATAAAAATATGTGGTAAATGTTTGGAAGAAAAATGTAGGCATACTAATTTCCTTTAGTCATGCATTTTCTACCCCCTCCCTCACTCTCCCCCCCCCAACCTCCTTCCTTTCTTACAGGATTATCAGAATATTTCTTGTGTTGTTTTCAAATTCTTGAAGAACAAAACATATTTATATTGTTTGGCAGCAGTTTAAAAAAGCTAATAAATGATTGTGTGGACTGGCTGATACTTTTATATATAATTTTTACTTTACACTGTTTGATTCCAAAACAGATGTGCTCTGTTAAAATGATTGTCTTCTCTTTTAATCATATGGTGAGAGCGTGGATTGCAAATGGGGTTCAATTGCTAGACTCTGCTTCTCTCTAAAAAAAAAAAGAAAAAAAGTGCTAAAATACATCACAATGAAATTATAGTTGTTAAAAGGAAATTAAATAATAGAGACTACTATTGATCCATGAAGGCAAATCTCTTCCTAAATACTGATATAGTTATGAAAACCTCAAGTGAATTAAAATCAAATGGCATTTTAAGAAATGTGGTCACAAATACCTTTTAACCAAATAATTTATGACAGAGTAAAAGCGAGAATGGAATAGAAATGAATATAAGCACGATTTGGGCTGAAAGTCTACTATCTGATATGTCAAATACTAAAATATGTTTCAGAAAAATCCATCTTTAGTACCAGTTCCTCTCTTTTTCTCTCTTTTCATTCTAAATCATACGCAGGGGAAATGTTGTTTGTTTGAAATTTTTGGCTACTTACAAAGTACATGAATAGTAACATGATGTATTATTTTACAACAACAGCAAAAAAACATAAAACAAGAAACAGTGTCTGGATATTTTTGCATAATAATTCAGTGATTTGAATTTAAGCTTATTTTAACATATTCAGTTTACCTAAAGATATTTTCAGAGCTATTTTAAAATTACAGTTTTATAACTCATAAACACACTACAAACTAACGAGAAAACTTCACTTAGGGTCCAGGATTTCTCACTCATTCAACACCTTAAAGCATTTTGATCCTACCTCTCCTGTGGTTATTGAATTGTACACTTTGAGTTATAGTTATATGTGGGCTTGCCATATCCCTCTTCCCACAATATATCATGCTACTGATTAAAAATTGCCTCATTATCTTTTAAGCTCTTAAGTGACTTGCATCTAATATGGTCTTCAGAAGTAATTTTTGTTTTAATTGAAGAAGTATATTAATATATTCAAATAATATTAAATTTAGCAATAGCACGAACATTTCATAGAATATCAGAGCTTAAATGCATGTTCCTGTGCTTGATTCTTGCCTACAACAATTCAAGTAATAGGGTGTTAAAACTTCTTGCAGATTTTATTTTAGGAAAATATAATCGTAGAATGTTACTGTTATTTTTATAAGCTAAAAACTATCCAACTGATGATTGGTGGTGTATTTATTTACAGGTCTAATATAAGGTCCTTCCTGTATCACTGGGATTTAAGTCTAGCCTTGTAGGCTTTCTAAATATCAATATAGTGATCAGAAGTGTTTTGATCATTATAATTATCAATAGGCATTTATTAATTTTCTGCATGTTGCCCGCCATGACCCTGTGGAAGAACGTAGAGAAAGACGTATTAATTCAAAGGGGATAAACTAACCAGAGCAGCAAGGAGACTAGATGTGCTTCAATATCAAAACAGGACTGATTTCAAAGAGGAAAAATAAAAAGCTATCAAATAGCCAACCTCTGTGTATTATTTAAAAGAAAATAAATACAGCTGAGATCAAGGCAGAGGTACTTGGTTGTACCCGCTGTGTAGCAGGAAGTGGAAACACGGTTCAGATTGTTACAGAGCAATACTGTATGTGCCTTTCACCTGTCACTTTGAGGGTTGAGTGATGAAATGCCACAATTTTTTTAAACTTCCCTTTCAGGGCTATAGAATAAACTGAAAAAAAAAAAAAAAAAACCCTGGCATGTAGGTATGTAGGTAGAGGTTCATTATTGTATAAAGAAAGGGTAAAATGAAAAAAATTCCTGATCCTGACAAAAACAAAAACCATACTTAAGAGTAACGTTTAAGCCTGGAAGGAAAAGAATATACTTACATAAACAACACACCACATACACACATCTAAAATTTTAAATGAAGAACTGAAATATGTTTATATTTTTTAATTCTGATCATTAAAGATCCACATTCTTAATGTTTCCCTCAAAAATTCAGATATAAAATCAGAGAATAACAGCCTTTTGTTCTGGAATATTTCATAAGTTCCTAGAGAACTGAGATAATAGTAACTCTGATTATTTTCCGTTCTTGAAGCATGATGTCTTGTTCAGAGGACCTGAGCCTACCTTCTAAGTACCTTAGTCTGTTTCTCAATCCTGGAAATGCGGTAGGAGAAGAAGGTGCCGTGGGATGGTCAGCAGTGGGCACTGAGGAATCACATACTCAGATACCTTGTTCTTTGTTACCTTTGTTTCTGCTGAAGCAGCTGATAACAGGTCCCCCTCTCTGCGCTGGATGTTAGAGGGAAATGGCAATGATAACTACCATTTTCATCCATCGGGAAGGCTGGGTTATTTGGTTGGGATGTCCAGGTAGCCCCTTCCTTCAGCACTGTGCTTTCAACACAGGTTGTTTTCAATGCTAAGCAAGGGAGAATTTTCACTAGAGAAATAGTCTTAGGTAAAATGTGCAGGAAAGCCTGTGTTTCTCTTCTTTTGTGACTCTGCACTGAGAGGGAATACTCTAGCATGTTGATAAGAAATTTTGGGGTGTTACTTTAAAGAGCACAACATGCCCTCTTTGCATATTAACATATACAAGGTTCACTAAAGACTTGGGAACTAATACTCTCTCTCTTTAGGTAGTAAACAGCGATGATGTTTAATTATCTGACCCTGGGGAATAGCAGAGGATCTCAGATTTTGATAAGTTTGATGTTGGTCTACAGATTGGCGGTGATGTCCCATGTACCAGCCCCCAAAAGGGATATTGCTGGTTAGACAAGATATGTACCTTTCACCACATAAAGAGATTATTTGATGGGAAATGTGCTCAGGCAATAGCACATTTTTTCTCTTTGTCTTTTAATTAGGTTGCCAAAAATACCTGAAATGCTTTTCCAAGTAGTTGTGTGTAGAGCAAGCTCACATGCAGCAAAATGTCTTACCACAGCACCTTCATGGTGAATTGCATTTGGAACTTGCAGGTGGCCTCAGCCTGTGTGGGGCTTCAGTGACTCATAAATCTATTGCTGGGAGAATACAGATTCGGTAGCCATAGACGCGAAGGAATATTAGGCGTCCCAAACCTGACACTGAGCAAAACAAGAAAAGGGGTGGGGGAAGGGTTGCTCTAGACAGGAAGGGGGTTAGGTGAAGTTAAAAGACCAGGATGGAGACGACTCTGTCTGTGTTTGTTTCATTGTGGTCCCTGGTAGAGCAAATATTAAGGACAGTTTCTAATAAGGACTTACACTAAGAAAGCATTTAACGTGTGCCAGGTACTGTTCTATGTATTATACTTGAACAAGTATTAACTTTAGTAATCCGCACAGTAGGAAATGAGAACTAACATTACCCCTATTTCACAGATAAAGAACCTGAAATAGAGTTCAAGTAACTTCAATTTAAGTAAATGAAATCCAGAGTGGGCCCGTGGGTTCCCAGGCTCACATAGCCAGCAAGAGTCAGCAGCAGCAAGATTCAAACCCAGAAAGTCCTGCTCCCAACTCTGCTCTTACCCACTACACTGCCGGCCTTTTGGGTAGGCACAGCTGACAGCTACCTGTGAGCCCATGGGCATTCTTATTTTATATGAGTATATTTTAGTCTCATCAATGAAACACAGGAAAGGTCCATTTTCCCCCAAATTCCCACATCTTTGAACTGCCCTTTTTTTGCCAATCAGTAGCCACAGTCATTCACTTTGCTAGTTATTTTGCAAAGTGAAAGGCTGTTTTTAAACAGTTTCATGATCAAAATAATGTGTTCGCTGAGGAAAATTTGGAGAGTGTAAAGGTATAATTGAGTGGGAGTAGGAAATAATACTGTATTTCTTTCCCTTCAAACAACTAATTATACGTATTTTGGAATATTTCCCTGTAAAGCTTTTACCGTTAATTAATTTATGATCATAGTAAATATGTAACATTTGCTGTTTTTTTTGTGTAACATTAAACATAATTCTGACTCTAGAACTTCCTCCAGTGTCTGGCTACACACTGAATCTGTCACGTCAATTAATTCATTGATTCATTCAGGAACAGTTTGGCACTTTGTTAGTTACTGTTCTCTGAGATCTCAGAGATATAATGGGAAAGAAGATGTAGTTTGTCTTCATGGAGTTGAACTTCCAATAAGCTTGACTAACAATAAATATTTCACTAAATATAATCTAATTATTCAATAATGGGTGTCTCAGTACTGATTAATGTTAGCAGGGTTTAACTTTTAATAAATTTATTTTTCTGAATAAAGAGAATATAATAAAATTATTCAGTTTACTATTCTAGTGGTAGGTAATAATATTGAAGAGCAGTTTTATTTTGTTTTGTTTTTAACTTTTTTCACTAGTAAGCGATGCTCTCCAATTTTAAATAAACTGTAACATTGACAACACATTTAAAGATTATCCAAAAGTAGAAACTGATTGCCTGCAGCTTTTAGAGTACAAGTTTCGATGTTCAACACTAGTCAAGATTAAATGGACACTCATTTTAAAACACATTTATGCATCATTTAATACAGTCACACTTTTCACTTTTAATGTTCCACATTACTAAAATATTTTGGTCCTAGGATGTATCATTTTATGATGCGTGATCTAAGTCCTGCCTAAACTCTAAGCCCTAAATACATTAAATGTTTTTTTTATTATGATGGATGGGATTAAACTGCATTAATAATATAATTAAAATTTAAGTTCTAAGAAAGACTTTTTCAAAGGCTGAAAAGCAAAAAAGAATATCAGAGTATAGTTACCATTTATGGAAGAGCCACTTTTTGTTTCTAATTCTTTCAGAAGCTCAGCAAATGTAATGTGTGTGTGTGTGTGTGTGTGTGTGTGTGTGTGTGTGTGTGTGTGTACAAAATTATTCAATTATGCATATATCCAGCCAACAAAGAGAGATATTTATTGCTTTGGATATCCACAATAATTTAATTGTACACAACAGAAGAAAGGTACACATGGCTTATTTTTCAAATATGCTCAATTAAAATTAGTGAAATAAGAAAAATTTAGGTAAGAAATTGTCATTCCAATAATGAAAACTATTTCATTACAGACTGTATAAAAGGTGAGTAATTGAGCTACACTGATCTCTAATCAAGAGCCTGTTAGTTCCATACAATGAGCAAGCACTTATAAAACAAATCTGCTGAATGTAATGTTGATTTCAATTTTTTTTTCCATTTTACCTGGTCATGTTTGAGTTTATCCTCACAACCACATGTACAGATTGACTAACATTCCCTGTGTGTGTGTGTGTGTGTTTCTCCTATTACATGATGGAGATATCTGGTTCACCATGTTTTCCACGGATTTTGGTGTAGTCTAGCTCCCACGAAGTGGTTGAATGTTTGTTACACAGATGTGCAAACGCACACATACATATCCCCATCTACACATTGATGTAGGTATACACTCACAGTCTGTGCCAACATATTTTAATATGTACATTTACATCTGTATAAACATGTTCTTAGATACATGAACTGAAACACAAATGTTATCCATCTACATGGACAGAGGTGTGGTTAGAGTCAACTATATATGACTTACTGGTTTGTGACTGTGTTTCCTTTGCTCAAAGCAAGCACTCCATATGTGTTGTGGGGAAATTTGCCATTGTTTTTCATCAACTCACACTTGTGCCCTTATGCTATTTACTGTCCTTCCAGCTGTCCCACTTCTTCTGTCCAGGTTAGGAGCAGGTTATGTCCAGGTCCCTAACGGCAGCACCTGAAAGCATGTTAGAAATAGAAACCCAGCCCACCACACACCCTCTGAACCAGAGTCTGTTCAAACCAGACTCCTGGCTGGTCATTCAGTACATCACATTTTAAGAAGCTTAGTCTGCAGTGTCACCACCAGTCCTGTGCCAGTACCGCCCCCAGTGGGGCTGTGTTAGAATGACCAGACCTTCTGTATGTATAAGCAAACTCTTCAGCTTCATTAATGTTAGTGTTAAAACCAAATCACTCGTGAGACTCATAATACATATCACAGATAAAACTGAGCATCACAACTCAAGAGATTTAAACACTGGTGGGACTCTGGGGGATTTGGGGTTGAACTGGAGCCTAATTCTCCATACACTGCACATTGCATGTATCATGCTCCCAACGTTAGAGCTATGTTATAAACTAATAAAGTGGAGTTCTGTAAACAACATATGATTGAGTGTTCATTACTTGAGTGACATGAGGCATGCCGTAAAAGCTAATGTCCATTGCCTTTGAGCCTGGGTTTGCCTTTTTGCCTGTTAAGGTGCAGTTGGATAGCATTGCATTCTACTGACAGCATTTGGTAAAAGTTTCCATTTGCTAGTGGTTATGTGGAATTTCTTGTAGCAAGTGCGTTAGAAAAATCATGAAGTATGTGGAACCATCTAGAAAGACATCTATGTTTCCTCTCCGTGCCCTTTTCCCCCTACCTGTCCATCTGTGAATTCTCCTCTCTGCCCACCTTTTCAGTACCTGAGTATCTTGAAGAACTCTCTCAAACTGATATTAGAAGCTAAGAAATTCAATACAAGTGAGCTAGCTCTTTAGAGTTTCTAAGTGCTTTCATCTCCTTGAGCTCCTAAAACCTCCTAGTATCATTATCCCTATTTTACAGACAAGGAAGCTGAAATTCAGACAGGAGAAGGGGCTGAACAAAGTGGCATGAGGGAGAATTGGCCTCATGTCTTTGACTCTCAGTGCTTTATTCTTTCCCATTGAACTTTCTGTCTCTCAGAAAAAGCTCCCTCCGATCAAGGGCTGTTTGTGTCTTTACGTGAAATGAAATTGCCTGTTGCTTCCTCTGAGTCATTTTGTATTTTCACCCTTAGTTTGCATTGTAGATTTCAAGGTTTTGTGAAGAACGTCTCGTGTTAGAGACCACATGGAAGTGAGAGTTCAGAGAAAGAGGCTCTTCTCCAGGTTTTTGCCATCATGCCACCTGGGTGGGCTAGCCAGAGCCCTGATGAGGTCAGAGCTCTGAAGCAGTATGTAACCTTTTAAGATTGACTTTGGTCATTCAGCGTAATTTCACTATCCCATTCCAAGTGACTGTAACTCTTGTACAATGTAGCTACAGTTTAGTTTCTGCTTAAACTAAGTTCCCAGTGTTGTTATTAACTTCTGTACACATTAATTTTTAAGTAAAAAAAAAACCTACTGGAATGCTTTCATTGACTTCAAAATTATTCATAATATTTTGTAATATATGCAGCCTCTTATTTTTCAAAGTTCATCCTCTTCCATATTTTTACAAATTATTTGGCAATAAAATTAGAGATTGCATTTGAGCACAGGTGTGTAGGAAATGAGGAAAAAACAAGATTAATGACTGTATAAAACTTGCATTTATTATATAAAACCTAGAGATACTGAAGTTTTTGTCTCATGTGTTCAAGATTAAGTGAAATATAGACAAATATGTGTCAGAAAACAAGACAGGTGGTTGTTTAGTTAGAAAAGACTTCAAATGGTAAATATTTTGTAAAGGAAAACATGTTTTCCTGCTCAGTGGGAACTGAGCATTTTGCACTGTAATTTGTGTAGCAGTTGATTTGAGATCAGTTTTTCACTTTCTACTTCTCTTGAGACCTTTCTTCTCCCCACTTTCCACTGGCCAAGGTTTCTCTTTGTGTTGTAGTTATCCTTTCTTTGAGTTCCTTTGAAATGCTTAGGTGGTTAAAAATTTCACACGTTGCAGTATATTCAAAATAAAACTTAAAGTGATTTCTTTTGCATCTCTAGAGAAGGATAGAAAGGAGGGGAGGGAGGAAGACCTCTTTATCAAATGTGTACATACTACAATTGTCTCTATTCTTTATCTGCTCTTCAGATACTTGTTCCAATAAGAAAAGTGTTTCTTAGATGTCTTCTTAAGAGGTATATTGTACCAATTTCTCCAAAATATCCATTTGAATATTTATTTGGAATATGAACTAGTTCTTCATTTGTACAAAATAAAAAGTAGTAATTGGAATTTAAAGCAATATTTTGGGATTGGGACTATGTATTTGTAATTCATCAGGTAGGAAAACAGAACAAAAGAATCCCCCAACCTACCCCCTTACACACACACACACACACACACACACACACACACACACACACACACATTTCTTTTCAGGTTTTCCCAGCTGAGTCTAATGGAAGAAATTCCATTAAAGATATTACATAATTGTCAGAGGTCTTACAGTAGGAAATTTCACCTATGGTTTTTTCCATGCAACTGTAGTGTTCTGTATTCTTGTTAGAGTATTTAAATATATGTGTGAGATGTTTTTTCATTCGTATATTCACTTATTCACTAATTCTTACATAATTTTAGGTCCTCTATTCTATGCTCAGAATTATACCAAGTCTTAAAAATACAAAATTGAACTATATAAGTCAGTCCTCATTCACTTTCTCTTCAGTAGATTTTGAAACAAATTATTACAAATAAAGGAAGTAACGACTTAAATATATATTAAGTGTTGTAGGAGCACAGAGTATATCATGTGGCAAACAAAACATGCATAGAGTTCTCAGCTGAGACATTGTGCAATCTACTTAGCTGTGAATAAAATATGGGTGCGGAGGAAAGTGTGTGTATGTTTGAAAAAGCTGAAGCTTGCACTGAGATCACATAAGGCAAAGTACTCATCCATGCTATATTTCAGGGAGGTTTTTTATTTCTAGGTGATAATAACCCATATTTACAACAACCCGTATTATTTACTTGAAGACCTCTGATCAGAGGGAATTACTACCGTGTTTCCCCCAAAATAAAACCTAGACAGACCATCAGCTCTAATGCATCTTTTCGAGCAAAAATTAATATAAGACCCAGTATTATATTATATTATATTATATTATATTATATTATACCTGGTCTTATGTTATATAAGACCCAGTCTTATATTAATTTTTGCTCCAAAAGACGCATTAGAGCTGATGGTCCGGGTAGGGCTTATTTTTTGGGAAACATGGTATTATTACCTGAATAGTAGGTAATAGTGTTAGCCCAATTTTGATAACTCCAATCAACGAGAAGTTCTTTGTTTTGAACCCAAACCTTGCCCCTTCATAGGCTGGTCCCCTCCAGTTCTCTTTCAGGTAGTTCTCATGACCTCCTGGAGCATGCCATCGCCTTGAACTTGCTCATTTTGTTTTCAACATGAGGAATTGTTTGGAGTCCATTCATGACTGAGGTTAGTCTTCCCCAGACAAAGTCATAAAGTATGTGGTGAACACAGCATCCCAGCGTTATTTCATTGGCATAGAGTAGAGTGTCCACACACTATAATTCATTATTCAATCCAAGATAAAAATAACTTTTAAATCGCAGCACTATTATATTAGACTTGTAGTGAGTTCAAAAATCAATGAAAATACCTAAATTGTGTTTTGTTTGCTACATCTGCTGTTACCATGTACCTTTCTAATCCTGAGCCTAACGTTTATTCAAGCTTACTTAGTTCATTTTGTGCCCAGATCCTGAGAAATATATTCTTCTCACATACATTTTTATTTTTACATTCTATCAGTCAGCAAACCCACTTTTATTTGAATTTTCAAGGAATATGTTGTTTCTTCCCAGATATTGTATTTTAGACCTATTCATGGAAGGGTTAACATATTTCTAAAGGAAAATAAGTAATGTGAGCTATAGAAGTCTCAGGCCTTACAAACTTGGAAAGATTTGGTATTATAATGTTTCAATGTTTCCGGGTATTTGGGGTTCAGTAGAAAACCTCAGTCATACTTTGCCCAAAGCAAGTCTTAAATTTTTAATTATTGTAATAAACCCAGGCATATTTAATCCATATATTTCATGATTCATTTACACTTCAATCACTGCATTGTTGTTTTTGAAGAACCATTTGATGTTCATAAGCCCTTTGAGCCTTTAAAATATGCTTATAAAACCCAATCCCTCCCTATATACATACACAGACACATTATTTAAAAATAGATTATTATATTTCGCCCAGGGTAAAAAAAAAAAAAGCATATATTTGGGGTGTGGTTTTAACCTTTATATTACACTTGGCTACACATTATACTCAGCTAGAAATTATTCCTATCTGAATCCTTTGTTTAAAAAATGCATTAAGTCTTAAATGTTTTCAGTAACTATTGTAGAGTTTCGTATGGCTAACCCGACCAACAAAAAGTGATTATCTAAAGGTGCAGAAGAGATTTTATAAGCCCTGCATCTTCTTTCATCTACCAACTTTCGTAGAGAAACATTGCAAAAGCCCGTCCTCAGTCTATCTGTTTTCTAATATTTAGAGTAAAATATCTGACCTCCTGTCACACTTCACTTGTGCACTTCCCTTGGATTGTCAAATTCATGTCCAAATGATTCTGTGACTTCCATCTTCACTGCTACCCACAGTCCCCCACCATCACCATCACCTTCTCTTGCCCAGATTTTTAATCCTGTAAATGCTTAATTAACTGTTGACCCAGTTGCCTACTTGAAAATCTGGCAGATGTATGGGAAAAGGGAGGAGATTCCTGCTTCTCATGCTGGACGCCACCTCCATTATGAAATCTTTGGATTTCTAGCTCCTAAGTACTCCTATGATCTGCCCAATTTCCTTCACCTCTGCTGCCACAAATTGAGCTCAGACTCTCATGTCTGCATTACTTTAATAGAATTCAACATACTAAATCTAATTGCAGAGCACCGGTAACTATCCTCCCATCGCTGAGAGTGTCATCAAATATATAAAGTAGAAGGTATCTTAGGTAACTTCCAGATGAACAACCTTATTCTATAGAAGAACAAAATTATAATAGAGCTGTTACGAATTTCCTCTCTTTCCATCCTCCTCTACCCACTCATGAGAAAATATTGTTACTTTATCAACTTTGCCAAAAGGTAGAGGGTTATGAGATTTTTAACCAAATTGCGGTTTAGGATCTGTCTCCAGTATGATCTTGAAATTTGAAATATGAATAATTTCCAACAGATCAAATTGCACAGCCAGCTGAACGGATGGAAGGCACAACCTGGTAGTGACCATTGACAATGAGCTGAAGCACATTCTCTCTGGGAAACTTTTCATTGTCTTACTAGCCCCCATCCTTAGAAGATGTAGCGTATACCACAAATGATAGCATTTGGGACTCTAAGGCTTTGTGAATCTGTTATTTTTCTCTTTCACCCCTGATGAGAAAGATGGGCTAGCCTAACATCATGAAACACTAACAAGGCCAAGAAGAAGAGAGAACATGAGAAGGGCAGACAAGAAGGTTTGATAAAGGAGTAAAGAGTTTCCGCTTAGGGAGGAAAGAAGCTAAGCTATAGAAAAAAAGAGGAAAGCGACATTTACTTAGATAGCCTCCATTGAGTCTTGCTAAGCACTTAGTGATACTGCATCTAGTCAATTGATCTAAGGTCTTTGAAACTAAATCACATAATCTGCATAATCAGAATTTTAAAATTTGCTCTAGGCCATTTCACCGGCACTGATTACACTCATAAGTGAGCATGCACTTCATTTTTAAAAGTTGTTTAAATGCAATGTAATAATAATTCACAATTCTACCTGGGTTCAGTTCTGGGAATTGGCAATTATAGATGACTATGAAATTAACAGATATAGGTATTTGGATGCCCAGGTCAGTGGGCCAAACTCTACATTTGATGACAAGAAAGATGAGAGCAATTCTAGAATGTGTCTATTATACAAAATGTGTTACTATAATATTTTATTACACAAAATGTGTTACTAATACTCATGAAATTATTAACTGGAGTTTTAGAGAATATTCACTTAAAGAATTGAACACGTAGCCTATTTTGGTTTGAAGATACATTAATGAAATTTCCCAGGAAGCAGGAGGTTATTTCTCATTAACCTCTGGCTTTTATAAAAATCGAAAGCCAAAAATGATTCTAAAAGTGATGAATTCACGCATGCATTTTCACTTATTGTTTACCAGTTTCCTACTTGAAGCATCATTGAAACAAGGGAACTGATTTAGGGGTTGGAGTGGAGTAAAAAGTAAACTCCAAATTTATCTACTTTATAGGAATTCCTTTTTGGAGTAGAAACAGATGAAAATATGTACTTATCTATTAAAAGCAATGGCAATTTGAAATAATTCTCTATGTTACTGGCATTTATCATTATAAGGTTATTTCCTTCTCATCCCTATTATGAAGTCTTAAAGTAGTTTATATAGTACACTTTTTGATACCATTAGGAAAAGTATCATTTTTTTACCTCCACAATATCAATGGGAAGAAAAGCGTTCTAGCAATTTCTTAATATATTATTGGAATTATGTGGCAGGAGAAAATTCTTTTTTCTTTTCTCATAACCATAAACCATTTAATCACATAATGCTAGATGGAGCAATTGACTGTACACTGAGCCTCACGCTGCTGGAGCCACATCAAAGCTATCAGAGCTGTCTTTCTGTCTCGTGGCTGAAAATTGGGAATCACAGCTCTGACATTCAAGAACTGTAGGTTCAGAAACAAGCTCTGGCCACTGGCGTCACTGTCCCCATTTTACATCCTGCTTCCCCGGAGATCCCCAGGACCAATCACTGGGAAATCTGTGGGGGAACCCCTGATGGCATCTTCACCCAAGGAGTTCTCTAGGAGCCCCTTGACTCACATGGGAATATCCTCAGGAACCACCCCCTTTGCCACCAAGAGGTTTATGAGCAAGGGTCCATTATTCTAGAGTTTAGTTTAAGCCTCAAGTCTTCACCTAGTTGGATCTTCCCTTCAAGTTCTAACGTTCTGAAGCCAAGGACCCCCAAAGGCATTGACATTTGCTGTTTTAAATCTGTTGCCCCAGAGATATCATTGTATCTTAGAGGCAATGCTACCTCCTCTCCCTCCCCTGGATTCACCCAGAGTTTTGGAGAACAACACATATTAGAGATTCCTAGCCAGTCCCTCTGGGAAACAAAAAGCACTGGGTGGGCTGTGGGGACCCCTGCTCTCTTAGTAATATAGCCATTATTTACTTATGAGGTATGTAAATTAGCATGTACATTACAAATACATAATAAATTTGTCTGTAAGATTAGTTGATTTAAGAATACATGGAAATACATAAACTGTAACACCCCTTTATGCAATTTTCAATTTCATTATAGACCTTAAAAAAAATACATGCTTCAGATACCACTCATCTCACTTCTAATTAAAGTCATGATGATATTTATCATTCAAGTCATGATATTTGGAAAATGAAATGAGACACTACTAACAATAGCATAGGAAGATGGGTGGAAACCAGGATTTTGCCCCCACACTGGAATCTATGGTCCCAGATGGACAAAAGAGAAGTGGCTTACTTGGGGAATGAGGGACTGGAAGAAGAATTAAACAGTTTGTTTCGAGTCCAGGGTTTTTACCTTAAGAGTAGAATCACACTGTTCCCTAAACACATTTAACCCAATGTCTTATGGGAGATAGTGTTTTTCTTATACCTAGGGGAAAAAATGACCACTTTTGTTGCAATTACACTTGTTTTAACCTGCTTGTGCTTTTCACTTGAGTTATTTTCCTATCTCATATATCCTTTACTGCTTCATTCTAAGTACCTTGAATAGATTTTTTTTTTTTTAAGTATGGCAAGAGAGTGTTAGAAGGTAGATACCCAATCTCCGCCTCAAAATTCTGGATCAGAAACTTTGCAAGTAAGGCCCAGGAATTTACTTTTTAAAGAGTCATCTTTAGCCATTCTTGTGCCATGAAATGGAAGAACCAACACCCTTGACAAAACCACGTTGCATGGAAACGTGTGTAAGCTTTGTTGTCAGGCAGAACTTGGTGTGAACCTCAGCTCTGTCCCATCCTGGCTGTTTAATCTTGGACGATTAACCAATTTGAGCCTCGGGTCATGCATCTGTGAATCTTCCATGAAAATTTTTATGATGGATTGCTGTAGGAATGACATATCGTCTGTAAATGAAGCTCAGACATGGGGCAGGTCATCAGTAATTATTACTCACCTACCCCCCAACTCTTTGTTTGCGTGAGAGCATGGGGGGAAGCCCACACCTCTGTCTCTTCCCCTCAACTATTTCACTCCCCCAACCCAGGACTTACACTTAACCTCAGTACTACCGAAGTACTTTGTACAGCAGGTGCTCAATAAGGACTATTTCTTTTTTTGGAAGAAAGGAATGGTTTTGGTTTAGTGGAAGGTTCTTCTTGTGTTCTCACTTAACTGTAACTTCTTTGTACAGTCAATACTTGTTATTTGTGGTAGTTGTGCTCTTTAAAGTCTTCAGGAACATAATTACAGAACACTGAACCACTGCTCCTCGGGGAAATACAGAATTAGGTTCCTGTGAATCTCTGAGTCACAATATTTTCACCAACCAATCAATACCTAACCTAGTTTTATGTGTGTTTCTGTTGAAAGACAGCTCATTTAGTATATATTGTTGATTTATGAACATTGAACTCACAGCCAACAGTCCCCTAACTCATGCCTGAAGGAAGCTTATCTCACATGTTTTGTCTCTGTAAGGCACATCACGGCCATCATGCACTTAGGAACCCTACACAGCACCTCAGCGCTATGCTGGGGGTCCATTTTAAACAGGGAAATCACCAAGGAAAAATTACAAAACTGAGATCAATGTATCACTCAATAGACCTCAAAAAGGACACAGGTTTACTATATGAGAGTTGAAACAAGAAAGCAGTGTGTTGCCATGTTTGAGCTCATCTGGGAACCTGCATGTTCAGCACTGCTCATCTTTTGCTGCTCTACACCTTCACGAATGACTGTGAAAGCACTGTGCATATTGATTTAAGAGTTATAAATACTTGGTAGCAAGTAGGCAAATTCGCAAATCCGGAATATGTGAATAATGAGAATTGACTGTAAGGCGTTGTCTTTAACTCTGATATGCATATTAATTTACAGTGGGGTCACCCAAGTAGATTACTACTGGTATTCAGGAGGTAAATCTACAAAGGAGAATAAACGACCACAGGAAATATAGATAAAGAATGAATTTTCAAATTGTTTTCCCACCAGCAATGTATGAGTGATAAGGTCCTCTGTATCCTCCCTCACATTTTGTGCCATCTGATGGTTTTGTCATGACATCTCACTGTGATTTTAATTTGCATTTCCCTAATGGTTAATAGTTTGCCAGTTACTTAATTAAACAGTTAAACATACAACTACCATATCTCCCAGCAATTGTACACTTGAGTGTGTATTCCAAGGAAATGGAAACTTTGGTTCACAAAAAAAACAAACAAACAAAAAAAACAAACCTGTACTGATGTTCACGGTGACTTTTTTGTAACAGCTGAAAACTGGAAATAACCCAGTGTGCTGCAGTGGGTGAATAGCTAAACAAACCGTGGTAATAACCCATCGTGGATTACTACTAAACAATTAAAAGAAACAAACAATTGATACACACAACCTGAAAGAATCTCTAGAGAATTACGTTGTGGGAATAAAAAACCGATTTGGAAAGGTTGTATACTATATGATTCCATTTCTATTGCGTTCTTGAAATGGGAAAATGATAGTAATGGAAAACAGATTAGTGGTTGCCATGGGTTAAAAGGAGGTGGTAGGAACAGGAGAGAAGTGGGTGTGCCACAAAAGGGCATCAGGAGGGATCCTTGAGGTGATGGAAACATTCTGTACCTTGACTATGTCAATGTCAGTATCCTGGTTGTGACGTGGTTGCCATGGTTTCAGGAGATGTTACCATTGGGTGGAAACTGGATAAGGGGTACATGGGAGTGCTCTCTATTATTTCTTATAATTACAGAAATCTATGACTACCTCAGAGTAAGAAGTTTAATGAAAAACAGGGGGAGGAGAAATACTTTCTCAGACAAACAAACAGACAAAACATGGCTTTTCTCCATCCAAGCATCAGTTGATTCTTTGAACTGATTCTTGTTCACCAAGTCACTTAACAAGCATTTAACCTTAAAGAGACTTAAGGAGAGATTACTTAGGTGTTAGTTCATATGATACAAGATTTTTTAAAGATAACCTATTAAAAATATACACAACACATACACCTTACTGAAAGCAATAAAACTTTGATAGTGACTATACTGAAGATCTATTATGTTTGCTCACCGTGCTAAATCAAATAATCATCTAATTTCATTTCCAAAATGTTTTTACATGAAGTAAAATATATATAATAAAGTGGTAATATTAATGTAATTGGCTCTCTTCGAATGAAGAAACTGAGGCTCAATGTGTATGTGAAGGTATGGATGACATAGCTAAATAGTACAAAACTGATTTGGGCTAAATTGACTGTTGATTACCTGTGGGGGACCACAAAGACAAGAGCGCTGTACCAAACCATGATGTGTGATTATTGGTGGTCCAGTTCCTGTGCAGACCAGAATGTCTAGGTCATCGCAAAGTCTTAATATGACATACCACTCTGTCTTATACCCTCTTTCTATATATCTGATTTTTCAGTATCTAGGGAAGGGGCTGCCAAGAATTATATAGGCTATATAAAATAAGATTTTCTTTCTGAAAAGGAAGAGAATGAGTTTCCTCGGGTTGGGTCCTGTATTCATTTTAAGTACCACAAACTAAGTGGCTTAAATAACAGAAATGTATTGTCTCCTGATTCTGGAGACTGCACGTCTGAAATGAAAGTACTCTTTCTGAGGGCTGTGAAGGATAAACAGTCACATTCCTCTTCCCCTAGCTGCTGGTCACTGGCTGGCAATTTGTGGCAACTCTTAGCTTGCAGAAGAAGCTTTACCCCAATTGCTGCCTTCATCTTCACCCGCTATCCTCCCTGGGAGTATTGTCTGTGTCCAAATTTCCCCTTCTTATGAGCACACCAGTCACGTTGGGTTAGTGGTCTGCCCTGCTCCATGAAGTATAACTTTATCTTAACTAATTACATTTGCAACAATCCTATTTCCAAATAAGGTCCTATTCTGAGGTTCTGGAGGTTAGGACTTCAACACATGACATTTAGGAGGATATAGTTCAACCCATAACAAATTCCTTCTTTCATTCTTACCCAATGGATGTGATAGAGAAAGTTGTCAATAGGTTAAAATGAGGCACAATGGTAGAAAATTGTCCTAAACCATAAAAAGGTAAGCAGTCATTTAAATATATGTTTGACCTTATTTTATCTAAATCAAGAGAATGATAGGTAAAACTCTGTGCTACATTTGTAAGATGCTTATAATCAATCCTATAAATTTGTTTTTCATTAATAATAGAAGAAAATCTGATATTTTCTAAAAGTTATGGTATTTCCTTTCTAAATGTTTTGAAAGTACCAAGGTAAATTTTTTCAGCTCTTTTCAGTGTGGGTAGATTTGCTTGACCAGAATTAACAGATTGCTCAATCTGAAATAAGTTTTAAACAAACACTGTAATTCAAACTGAAAGTTATCACAATAGGAATAGTATTAGAATTACCCACAAACTATTTATTTCAGGGAGGCCAAACATATTAAGAAATAAAAACAAATATCAAAATGTTTGTTAATGGTTACTGCTTTTTATTATGAGTACATTGTTTAAATATGTACATATTAAGATTTTGGGGAAGTGTAGGCCTATACTCCAGCCGACTTGTCTCTATATTATATAGAACAGTAGTAAGTTGAAAAGAAAAATCCAAGTCAGTTGTTTAAAACTGTATAGACCAATGAGTTGATGATTGCAGGGTTTTTTCCCCACTTTTGAAGCAGATATGCTGACATCCTGTATACATATCCTGAGATGATTATTCAAAGTGCAAATTAATGTCACACCCCACAGATTCAAACCTCTTCTGACTTTGGTTCTTTTGCCCTCTCACTCATGTGCACATCAAAGCCATTCTGTAATGGGAGCAATGGAACTTTGGTACCCAGGGATGATGAATGAACATTTCTGCAGAATGCTGCTGTGTAGCCATGAAAAACCTAAAAACGGGTGGGTGGCTGTAAATGTAAGTAGGGGGAAAAACAAATTCTAAGAAATCAGAGGGCCCTGTACCCATTTGGAAAGATGAGAGCTATTTTTAGGCGTAAAGAGGATGTGGTGATTAACATGAAGGCTAAAGCCATGTCAATCCAAATGCAGCACTTTTCAATATCAAAACGCACTGGTATACGTTACCCTTCTACCAAAATATGCGTAGGTAAAAGACAGCGTTTTCCATTTTTCATCCAAAAGTGGCTTTCAAATGTAAATTGAGGATATTGTATAGTATGAGGGAGATAGATAAATGTGATTTCACAATTTTATTGATACAAATACTAAACATGTAAAATAAAATAAAATAAACTGTTTCCTAGGAGAATTTCACATTTCCACAATTGGGAATGGCAAACTCCTAAATGTCAGTCACACAGATAGAGTGGACGTAGAAGTCTGTTTTGAATCTTAATAGTTTCTAACTATTTAAGCAACTCACACCTATCCACTTTTCGCAGATGAGATTTTGGAGCTGTTGACTTAAGTAAATTAATTTCCGGAAAA
The DNA here is from genome assembly GCF_057876585.1 of Rhinolophus sinicus. Classification (NCBI taxonomy): domain Eukaryota; kingdom Metazoa; phylum Chordata; class Mammalia; order Chiroptera; family Rhinolophidae; genus Rhinolophus; species Rhinolophus sinicus. The sequence goes on along the minus strand of NC_142501.1, from coordinate 109,142,882 downwards.
TACCATATTTCAACTCAAGAAATTCTGCACCAGGACTATGGGACTATGCCCACAGTGTGGCAGGTGCTTTCCTAAACTCTCTTCTCAGACCTTTGAACTCTCTTCTCCTCTCCCATCCATCAATTTAAGGTCCTACGCCTTACAGGTTCATTTGAAGTAAGTTTCAGTTAAATAATTACAAATGAAGACATATTCTCATACACTTCTAGATAAAAGGGAAATAATACAAGAAATGACAGAAGACAAGTTGATAATTTAGCCTAATGAGACAGACCTAGGTTTGAAATTGCAAATATTACTAATCCTCTCTTAGCCTTTGTTTCCTGGTCATCTGTAAAATATGGGTAACGGTGTTCATCTCTCTGGTTGTTATGAGAATTCACTGATATTTTATGTCAAGAGTTTAGTGAGTGGTACCCACAAGTTTGAATTTGTACAAAATACAAATTTTGGTATTATTCTGATTGTAAATATGTGATTTATATATTGAGTTCATGACGCCACTCTGGCTCCGATTAAAATCACAAAGTAGCTCTTCACAAATTACATGTTAAAAGTTACCCAAAAAGCAAAGCAGCAATAACAGTTTACCCAACTCACGTACTTGTCTTCAACTGAGAGAAGATCCCTGATGGCAGAAAATGGGTAAGCAAATCTGAGCAGTTGCTGACCACAGCTTTCACTGAGGGGGATCTTTTTCTTTAGTCACTTCACTTTTGAAGCCAGATGGTCAACACAGTAATCTTATTAAATGTGAATGCAGCTCTCTTATCACTTTGTCGGACTGTCTGGCTAATTCATTACCAAGGGATTGGAGGTGAAAAATTCCTTATTTTTTTGTATTCTTATTTTTTGTTTAATATCTTACCCAAAACATATCCTCCCAATGAATCTTCTCTCAAAGCAATTGAAAAACTTAGTAAAAAAATGCAAAGAAAAAGAATTGCATGGGTATTATATAGAGGCTACGTTCACTCTCAAAGTTTCTACCCCGAGAAGACTGCATCTCTTTTAGTAAAAAACGTCTAATCTGGGCCTTACTTTCTCCATTTGATCTATAGTGTGAAGAATCATTATTACTTATAAAACATATCCTCTGTCTTCTCCCTGATGATTTTGTTAAGACTTAACTTAGATAAGCCTTTACTGCTAACCCCTAATGTTTGCAGACACCGTTGTTCAAATTATTCAGCTGATTGAACATAAGCCTCTCTCTCTCTCTCTCTCTCTCTCTCTCTCTCTCTCTCTCTCTCTCTCTCTCTCTCTCTCTCTCTCTCTTTTCTCCTTTGATCTTCACAGTGAAGTGATGTGTAAATCCATCAATCCTAAAGAATCCCTTCCACACTCCTCATAGGAATATGGACCTGGCAACCAGGACTTTGGGCAACTAGATTATCATGCACTTCAAGCATTTGCTTGTTTCAAGTTCTTTCTGCTGAGACACAGAAAATTACTACCTGAAGCCCTGTATTACCACAGCAAAAAGAGAGTGTAAGAAGACTACAGGTCAAATATATTAGATGTGTTTCCCTTGGGGAAAAAACGTTGAATGGAAAGGGAAATATTTTTGATACATGATTTTTATTCCCCAGATTATAACTTTCCTGTGAAAGCCAAAGGATATTTGTCTTACAGTAAAACCGTGTGAATTCATATATATATGAAGTAAGGAAAATCTTTTCAGAATCAAAATTCAGAACCAAAACGCCCCCCCAGAAAAAATCTGTTGCAGAAAAATGACACTGATGATAATTTCACAGAGAAAAAAAAGCAAAAACAAAATCTGTTACTCACCAGCAAGTAGCAAATGATATGACACAGACAATAGATGGACTGCTAGCCTGTGAGCATAAAGTTTTTGACCATCTGTTTTGGGGCCAGCATAATAGTTTCTTTACTTTTCTCAGGTTTAAAAGTCTGCAGAGGCTTCCTCTTCTAATGTATCTACCAATCTGAGTGTTTATCTTTACTCTTTCAATACACTCATTTAAATGAACAAATCCCTAAACCTTAGGACAATAGAAACATGAGGACACTATTCCTAAACATTTGTATTGTTACTATTATTGATCTTTAAATATTGCCATTAGTCTTGTATCATTTTTGTGCTTACTGAAGGAAGAGTAATTTCTTAGAGAGCATTTTTACACAACTGTTGGAGGATGAGATAGTTTATATAACCACCATTTTACTGACTGTAAATTCCCGATTAAACTGGCTCTGGTTTGACTAAGTCTGCACCACAGTCCAGGGCTCTATTCCTCGATATTACATTAAATATTAAATGAGATTCCCAACTTGAACATAAATTGGATAGAAATGAAAGACTGGACTCATGTACTACCCAAAGATTTTGATGTTGGCATGTGAACATTTTTTGTAACTAAATCACTGTGTCATTTTAGAGAAAAATAATACCTTCTCTTCTAAATTAGAAATCAGGTTTTCACATGTTTTTCATGTGTTTTTTTTTTTTCGTGTTTTTTTTTCAGAATACCTTTGTAAAGATAATGCCAATTTGTCATACTACCACACTCAGATGCTTTTATTTTTCTGGCTCACCTCTTCCTATAATTTGACCTGTGGACTAAGAGACACCATTATCTATCTATTCTGTGCCTTTGTTTACCTTCAGAAAAGATAGTCCTAGTTTACAAACCACTTTGACAGTCTTTCCTGGAACATTCTGTAAAAAGTGCAAAGTGTTGTCATTTGCATTTTCTACTGTTGGTGTGAGGTGATATGTCCAGGTATTGAGTTTACACTGGTAATATGAACTAAGTTCTTTTCTAAACTCGAGGGAGACACTCAATCATGAAGTGGCACAGAGTGACTCCAATGGAATAAAACAGAGTTATCAGGATACTCTGTCTGGGGCATTATAATGACTCCGTTGGTGACAGCTTGTCTACTGCCTGGTGGTATTAATAAAGAGCACTTTTTCTGGGGAAATTGTTGTGCTGGCTTTGCTTTCATGTGATCTGCCAAGGCATATACCCTGTCAAACTGAGTCACTTCACATTTCACTACGGACAAAGGTCCCTTGGAAAATGGTACCTGGGAGTTTCACTGTACCAGTACTCTGTTTTTATTCCCGAGAGGAACCTTTAATCATTTAAAATAAATATTGGCCTCCATCACCCACAGGACACCACAAATAGCTCATTTGCATGTTTAAACTTAATGGTGGCTATATTTCTTTTATTCTCACTGCACTGCTCATAAAGCACATCAACTTAATAGTGATAGTACTAAAATATATCTTCGGGTTATAATTCATAGTATTGGTAGGATGTTCACATACTTCATGCTCAGTAGACGAACCTGAGAAATGATGGGATTTAATATATAATGTAAGGGATTGGGAATTTGGGAGGAATTCTCAGGAACCAGGCACTCAAATGGGCTTCTATTTACATGGAGTCAAAGTAAATTTCATTGGCTTCAGAAGCAGTGACCCAATTCAATCTTATCTGAGGTTCAAAACAGCTTATATCATTTGTTTTTCACAAGTGTACATTTTGTTATCCTATAAGGTTAATGAGAGGAAGTCAAGGTTATAATGAGAACTACAAAAAGAAAATACCACAATAAAGTCTTTTTTTTTTATTGTGGTTATTTGTCCTAAAGAAAAGGCACTTAGATTCTGAATTTTCATAAAAGCCATGCTTAATAAGGCTCACAATAGTAGTTGTAAGAAAAGCTAATCTCTGAAGACTTTCTGCACATTGTTTTTAAATCAGAGAGATTGGTTGAGTTAGATAATCTACCTTGCAAGTATACATTTAAATTCTTACTAAAATAATCAGAAAAAGTATCCCAGAATAATGAAATCCTATCTACCTGCCATTATTCAAATAGAAAAAGAGAGAGGGACAGACAGCTCATTAATTTAGCTCATTTATTTAGCTAAGTGACCAAAATGCTTGCTATGACTCGTGGATGTGGTTAATTTGAAAACCACCAGATTAGTCAGTAATGTCTGTCCAGTTAAACCTAAGAGCCCAGTTCCTCAGCAGCTGTCATGTGAAGGGAGCAGTACCTGAAAGCCGCCAGAAGGCGAGCTTTTCCTCGGTGTAGAGCAGATGTGGGGGAAACACAACGCAGCCAACAGGACCTAATAAAATTTTTGAAGAATAGTCACCAACCAACAGAGTTTCTTCCTCTGACTGACTTTCTCTGGGTGGAAAGATGCTTTTAGTATATTCACAAAATTACAGAATAAAAATATTTGAAAAGAAAAAGAGGGAAAGACCATATGTAAATCTGCCCCAATGTGCAAAGAGAAACATTAGCTGTATTCCTCTTTCCTCATATCCGATTTCTTTTTCATTGTTCGCCTAAAAAGAACAACCCGTTCCCAAGCTGCTGGTGGAGAATTGTGCCGGCTTCAGCTCTAGCAGGATAACAAAACTGTGAAGAACAGTGAAAATGGGGACTCCTGTTGAAATCACTTCCTTGGCATACCGCAAAAAGACCGCTTTGATTTGGACAAAAGTCAGCTATGATTTCCCAATACTCTTTGTACAATTCCTTATATTCCTTGTATAGGGATATAAGCAATTCCATAGATAGATAGATAGATAGATAGATACATACATACATACATACATACATACATACATACATTTATGAAAAATTACATATATATATATATATATATATATATATATATATATGAGAGAATTTTTCCAGAATGTGTTCTTCCATGATGCTCAAAAATAGACCAGGCTTTCACCTGCTAGAATGAGAAGCTGTATGGAGAGGGTGGTAAAGTAGATTGTATTTCAGTAAAATGAATGAAGGCACACATGGATGTGTAACATATTCTGCACTTATTATCATATTCTAATATTAATTGTAGATCTAATAAAGGAGAGTAAGGGTGAGCAAAGAAAGAAGTCAAGTTGTACAATACTTAACAGACCAAAAAAATAGCAAAGATATAGAAAAGGTGTAAATCACCAATCACCAAGTCAACCATTCAGCCTCATATTAATTTGGAAATTAAAAAAAAAAAATCTAGTTTTAGCTGAGCCATCCAATTCCAAGGATTAACTTAAAAGTAAACCACCCCTAGGTACGTCCAGTGTATTCTAAGTAAATGTGTTTATTGGGTTCTTACTTTCGCTTTGTGTGACCAAAGTGTCCACATTTGTATACATTTTTTGACACCCCTGGTATATTATCACTTAGTTCAACTAAGTGATCCTTTTGAGCACTAAATTACCTGATGTGCTCCTTCCTTTGGTTTACACTAATAGATTACACTAGTTGGAGTAGAATTCTAAGTTATTTTGTGGCAAATCAAAGTAAATTCACCTGAAGAAGAGTCTGAGCCAGTCACTAGTTAAAGCAAACCAAGCCAAAACTAAAGCTCTAGTAGATGCTTCTTTCACGTCATTTCAATCTTATAACCACTTTTATTTCCAAGCTACATATTGCTATGAACCAGTAGCCATAATTTTTTTGTTATTTTTTTAAATTAAAGTTTATTGGGGTGATCTGAAAATTGTGATTATAATGAAAGATAAACCAAATGATAAAAAAAATTGGTTAAAAATTATGGCTATTAGTAAAGTTACATAGCCATAATTTGTAACAAATTTGTTTTTATCATTTGGTTTATCTTTCACTATAATCATAATTTTCAGGTCTGAAATATATCTCCTTAAATTTGGGTTTTCATTGATTGTGTGTGTGTGTGTGTGTGTTGTGTGTGTATGTGTGTACATATACACACACATACATCTATAGTTGAACTAAGTGATAATATACCAGGGGTGTCAAAAAAATGTATACAAATGTGGACACTTTGGTCAACTTTGCTCAAGCAGTAGTTAAATATAATCAGAAGTGTCTAGATGCTGATGGTAACCACTTTGAGCACCTCTTGTAATTGCAGAAGTCAAACGTGACTTGTATTCATCTTTTGTTATTGGTATATGTTGAGTATTACATTTTAATACAATTTTCCTTCTTAAAATGTGTATATATTTTTTGGCATCCTCTGTATATATATTTTTATGTAACATATACATATAAATTATATATATATATATATATATATATATATATATATATATATATTTGAACTATCACTTTGTTCAACATAACATAAAATCTTATCAATTAGGAGTAATAATGTTACAACATTTTATCCCAACTTGATTTCTTAATATAGTTCTTATATTTTGAAAATAAGGTGTGAAGACTTTTCCATTAGTTTTCAATTCGGTTACAAATCTAAGCAAATAACAGGCACTGCCGTAAAGCTGCATGTGTTGAACAGTGCAGGACATGGAGAGCAACAAATTCTGTCACACAGGTGGAGAAAACAGAGACTGAATGAATTGCTCAGCAGCAGATGTCAGACATACCATTCTTTTCTTGCCTCAAATAAATCTATCTTCAAAATGCATACAAACTCACACAAAAAGGACCATGTGTTAGAAATATATTCCCTCCTATTTTGTGACATTTGCTAATTAGATAATTTAAAAGTCTGGTATTTTACAAATATTTTAGCACATACCTCCTAGAGATAATTCCTAAATGATTACTGGGCACTTATTGAGGGCCAGGCAGAATGCAAGGAACTGGGATAAAATCCTACCATTCGGTAGAGTGTACAAAATTATGAAAAGTTCAAATAGTATATTATGTAAATCACTTAATGTCAGTGTTGGAAACTGCCTAACTAATATTCACGGTATTTTAAGACCAGGAAGGCTGAAGTGAATGATGTGCATGTATGGAATTCCTAAGGGGACAATATGATCAGGGTAAGAGTGGACAGAACTAAGGTACAGGCAGGGTGTACCTGTCAGTGACAGTGTAAACAGGTACAGGAAGCAAAACAAGATGTTGAGAGGAAGAAAGGAAGTAGAGAGCAGTATGATGTCTGCTTCTCCCATTAGCAGCCAAGCAAGGCTCTTGCTGGAGCTTACTCAGCTATTTTGTTGTTGTTGCCAATTTCAACCCCAATACCAACAGCTATGGTGATTTTTAACTGTGCAATTTCTGCTCCAGTGGAAATCGGAGGACCTGCCTACTTAGACTATCAGTCATAGCTGTAATTGTCATCTGTAATTCAGATGAGAAAGTGACAGACCAGATCCACAGATGTGAACACTATGGCCACCCTGGCCTGAGACAAGGCACAGTGTTCCTGTGCAGTGTACCCAGTAGGTCAATGAGGAGGCTCAATTCTGTCTTGGAAGATAGTCTGTTAATTCTTCAAATGACTCCACCTCTTGGTTGATGTTCAGAGACAAGTTTCCGTCTGTGCATTTACGAGCATGAGTTGCCTATATAGGTGTTTCTGAAGTCCCTGAGACAGGTCAGACACTTATTTTAGTAATGGTTATCTAAGGGTCTAAGAAACATTCAGATGATTACAAATGGATCCCCAACCATCCAGTGCATATTCAAAGGATAACACCAAATTTTGAACAGTAGACTTCGCTGATATTTTTCTTGTTAGTCCAGTAATTTTTCTTTCTGGATACCAGGAATGGATAAGTAAATGAATTAAATTGAGCAAAGGTATTAAGTGAAAGGAAAGAAAACTGTGCATTAAATAAGGCAGAATTACGATATGCAATGCTGGCTCATCGGTATGAAGAGAAGATCTTTAGCTGAGTGGGGCTTAAGCATTTCATTAATTTTACAGTGAATTGCACTTTTGTTATGCACATAATATTTATATAAGAGATCCTCCAGGAAAAGAAAACTGCAAATACTGTGTATTCTAAGAGTTAGAAACATTTCCTGGAGCCTTCTATTTGTCCTTTGCTTTTACCTGGAAGTATATATACTTAATGGAGACAAAGTGGAGATATATACCTGGTGATGTCAGATGTGAACGTAGAATAAATAAACTACAACACAGTAATGGAAATATGTACAGAATTTCAGAACAAAGAGATAGTTCCCTAGTTTTCTGTAATACTATTCTCAATGTTAAAACAATGTTTCTAACCCAGGACTTCTCTCTTCCCAACAGAGAAAGGGGTCATGGAGAGGGTTTAGAAGAGAGAAACGCGTAACAAGGAAATTCTGAAAAGTGAGGCCAATGACATTGATCCAACTTACTCCTTGGACAATTTTCTTTATATAGGGCATATAGTGGAATTTTGATATGTCACATCTTTGAAGTGTCTAGTTTTTGAGCATCAATCAGTAAGGTCACAGTTAGTTTTCATAACTCTTTGACACCCATCTGCCATTCTGCATCCCAATTCACATAAACACATTTCCTTTGTAGATAGTTATGTGGTTCATCTTAGCGTAGGATCTTCTATTTCTGGAGTAATTTTATTTAATAGTAAACAGGAGTATTTCCATTAACTATGGAGTTATTTATATATCATTTGTTAATACTAAAATAGCCAAGAAGTTGTATTAATTATAATACTGTGTTTCCCTGAAAATAAGACCTCGCTGGACAATCAGCTGTAGTGAGTCTTTTGGAGCAAAAATTAATATAAGACCCAGTCTTATATAAGACCCGGTATCATATCATGTCATATCATATCATCATATTATAAAGACCCAGTCTTACTTTACTGTAAAAAGAAAATTAAATTTTGCTCCAAAAGACGCATTAGAGCTGATTGTCTGGCTAGGTCTTATTTTCAGGGAAACACGATAGTCCCAGTAACACTGCTTGTCTACCTTTACATGATCTGTGTTGCACCCATTTAATGAAAAAAGGAATTCCAATTTACTGACACGTTTTCCGATTTTGCAATGTGTTAATAGATTACAATGCTGTTTTGCTTATGCATGCACAAACTTGGCTGTTTCTCTCTTTTGTTGTTTTTCACCCCACCCTTTTTCTCCTTTGAAGCCATTGCCTTCTTAATCAAGCAGAGTCAGAATACTTACTAAGTAGGGCATCGCCATGGATGTGCTAGCTATTTACCATTCCTTTGGTATAACAGAAAATGCTCCCTGAGCCGGAGAGAGACTCTGTCCATCGCGTTTCTGCCTCTCCACACCCGAGCCGTTGCACTCTATGTAAGAGCAGCTTCCTTCTGTAAAGTTTCTGGAAGTTGAGTGGATTTACCAGAAGTGAAATCTCAGCGTTATCCCATGCTTTTGATGTCCCACCTTTCTAGCCACTCACGTAACTTATACTGTACACCTAGCATGCACGGTGCAAAGAGCCAAGGATAAAAACAATTAAGGTAGAATTCTTTTGTTCTAGAGGTTCACAGACTAGTAAAGGCAGACACACAGACAAGCTAGTGGTCCCAAGTCCACTAGTTAGAATTAGACCACTGGTGTCAGACAATCTTAAGTTTGAACACTGCTTTCCAGCCGAGTGACCATGGGCAAGCTGCTTTATCTCTCTACACATCAATTTTTTCATTTGTAAAGTGCAAGTGATAAAATACCTATCTGGTATGTTTGTTGTGATAGTGTGATGAGATTACAGTCCATGGCACATAATTAGCTTTCAACATGATGTGATGCTATGGTGAGATGAATGAAGTATAGTTGCTACAAAGGCCAAGGGGGGATGTCCACTCACTGAAAGACATTTAAAGATGACCTCCAGTGGTTACTAAGGGACGTCTGAGCATAGAGAGCTATTTAGTTTGTGAAGAAGAGTTAAGACCACACAAAAACACTTTCACCTCCTTTTGTTGAGAAAGACACCACTGGCCTCTTGAATTACACTCTCTCCCAGGTGATGAAGTGAAGTGACCAGGATTACTCAGAGTGCTGCATTGTTGGTACCCCTGAAGCATCAGAGTACATGCATGATGCTAATACGTCTTTTGTCGCTGGCTCTCACTCGCGGGTGCCTTTGCCACCATTCAGTCATATGCGATAGCTAGGAAGATAAATGAACTCGGGACAAGCAGGGAACAATACTGCAGTTTTTAAATCTACCACAGTTCTTCCCCCACTTCAAAGTTGACTTGACAACTGCATTTATTTCACATCACAATTGCTACAGGTTAATAATATTGTTTTATCAGGAAACATTTATCTTGAGGAAGAAAGTTATCCTAATACAGCAGATAGCTTATCCAAGGACAAATAGAAAGGGGGCTGTATCTTGAGGGTAATGCTAATGCCTGGCATGCTATAAAAATAAATGAAATCTGATTAACACTATTGGGGAGAAAAATAAGCCAGAGTTTCTATGAAATATTATTTTCCTGATTGGAACCATTTCCATTTTTTGTCAGCTTAAAACATTGTATTAAAGATGAGATGACTTTAAAACTGTGACAGATATCTCAAGTCCTGTGATTATAAATGGTTGTTATAGGCTTGTAATCCTGAGGGTTTAGTATTTTCTCCATAAATTGAAAAAGAAACACACTAGGAATTCAGAAGATTTTAATTAAAGTTGTACAAAAAATTTAATGGGAATTTTAAAGGCTGGTTCCCTAAGTATTCTAGATAATGAATTTAATTTATAGAAGAAATTTGCTAACAAATTTGGTAATGCCAAAAAAAGGCTTCATATGCACAATATATATTTTCATGGAAGCATTATTATTAATTACCCTGCTTTAACTAATTCACAAAGGTTAGTTCATGTTCAGCTCTATTCAAATATGTATTATTAAACCTATCATTTAAAAAAATGGTAACAAATGCTTTTTAAAGGAGAAAATAGACCACAAAGGGTTGGACAGTATTATCTTAACCATGGAACTCATTTCTTTTCAAAAATAGTACATTTATGTATAAAGTGAACGCAGTTTAGGTCAGAAGTGAAGAAAGAATGCACATGAGCACAATTTAGTTTGAATTGGACAACTGAAACACATCCAGTATAAAAATCACTCATTCTTGTTTTTGTATAAAATTGCCTGCAGCATCTTGCGGCATCCTCAGAATGTTACACAACTCTGCAGCAGGCAGCCCCGTAGCTAAGCCTAGCAGAGGAGAGTCTGAAAGCCGGGGTTGCGCAAAAAAAAAAAAAAAAAAAAAAAAGGAAAAAAAAATAAAAAAGAAAGAAGAAAGAAAGCAGGCTGGCTGTTTATGGTGATGCAGGTGTGGCTTCAGTAATAAATCAACCCACTAATAATGATAATGGCTTGTATTTATGCAGGTCCTTTCTTTATGAAGCCCAGTGTGTTTTTAAAATGCGATTCTGTTCATTCAAAATGTGCTTCTGTGATTAAGAGGGGCTCAGGTTTCATTAACTCTGTTTTATGGATGAGAAAACTCAGTGTCCTCAGTTGACAGGCAAGTATTGCACTGCACTGGTTTCAATATCCTTTCTCATTGCCTCGTTAGACCTTGGTCAGGCTACTATAGGTCTCAACCCATCACCAAAAGGATGACTGAAAATGAGGCCAATGAAGGGAGAACAGAGAGGGTAATTACAGGAACTGGGCATTGCTGGGCCAAGCCTATCTTCTACTGAACATCCAGTGCAATTTTCCAATTGAAAATACCAAAGAATGTGATGTTAAAAACAAAACACAGAACCAAGATGTCAAACAGAGTTGTTTTAGATGCACCCAAGAGTTGATGTCCATAAAGCAATAAGGAATAGTTATAATGCATTGTTATACAACCTAATTTTTACTTCAGTCATACAAAAGGTGATACACATTTGTTGAAAATTAGTCATTCAGTTTGTTATGAGTTAATTCTTCAACTGGCCATAAAGTTTCTTAAGAAAGTAGGAAGGGAATGAGATAAATTCAGAAGGAAAGCAAGCAAGTGGGGAACCCTAACAATTAGCTTCCTTTTTTTCACTTTCAAGGAATTTGTACTCTTCATCCATTGAACAAATGTTTAGTAGGTGCCAGACATTAAATAAAAAACCACTGCATTGCAGGGAGACTCCGTGCTTTTGTTGTCGCCTAGTTTGTTTTGTTTGGGGTTCTTTTGTTTTAACATGCAAAAACACGATCTTCTCCGAAACTTCTGTTGAAAATGCACAGTTTATGATTGGTGCTCTGGGTGTGTGGAGTGGGGAGGGTCACAGTGTAAAGCTAAGTTGACCACTCCTTTTATCAGCACCCCGCTGTAACCAACTGAGCTCACCAGCCACCCGTGACCACTCCTTTAAAACATGAGAAGACGAAGAAAGACAACCTCCACATTATGTACCAGGTAGCCCCCTCCTCCTCCCTCCAACTCATTTATTCATTCACTTTTATTCAACACATACTTACTGAGTATTTCTTATATGTGAAATGGCATTCCAGGGGCTGGGGATACAGCAGCCACTGGCACAGATAGGGCTTTGATCTTAAGGAGTTTATAGTCTGGTGTATGAGGTGGCATTTTGCCAATAGAATGATTTGGATACTCAGAAGCTTAGCACCTTTTGACTATCTGGAATAGCATATAAACTGTACACCTAATTTTAACAAATTGGTTTTTATAGCAAGGTTAATAGACCAGGTCTTCAGTATATTAGGGAAATGCCCCAGTGAATGATGCCTCCATCTTATAGTTTCTCATGAAGACAATCATTATGGCACTGGCAAAAGTGAATTTACTAGTGAATACGTGGTGACTCCCATTTTTAAGTGACAGCCTTTCAGTTCTATAGAAAAACGCATCTATTGAATTTTCTAAGATCAGGCCCTGTACATTTCTACGTCATCTTAATATGGTGGCACTCTTGGAGAAAAATGCCAACGTTGCAAGAAAAAGTCACATTGGTCACCCCTTCCACCAAGGTCCCCACCCTTTCCTCACTGTTGCACATGGTAGGGCTGTGGTAAAAGTCCTTTTAGGTGATTATAATAAATCTCCTGATTTTAGGTGGCAGTTGGTTTGGAAGTATTATTGTCTGCAACAATTTAGAGTACAAACAAAATCAGATTTGGGGGAGGAGTTGTGGATCAGTCAGGGTCTAATCAGGAAACTGAATCCACTTGAGAATTTATAATAGAGAGAGTTTAGGCTGAGGAATAAGAAAGCTAAAAGTCAGGAATAGTCAGGCAACCCACAGCCTATCAAGGCAGAGCTTATCTGCCCTGACCTCCAGTCTGAAAGGACAGAAAAATGTCATGTTAGTGGAGACTGAGAGGTCCACGGTTTCTCTTAGAGCCATGGTGGACCTGCCAGGCAAGAGCTAGAGCCACAGATGAAATGTCGCTGCTGTCACGTTGTCACAGGAAGCAGAGAAGAACAGGGACATATGCTCAATATTCTCTTTTGACCCCAGGCCTCACCCCCAGTGTCCCACCAGACACTCCTGGTTGGAAGTCAGGTGAGATATAGGAAATCAGCCTGAGGGGACTCAGCTCATCTGTGATACACAGGAGAGCACAAGAAAAGTGAATCATGGATGGGAGGCAAACAAGCCCGGAACTGCCCCAGAAAAAGTTAGCAAGAAAAACTCGTTACTGTTGAATGGAGACATCTACACAGACAGCTGAGAAAAGTGACTGACGTATTCTTAAAAAATATTATTTAAAAAAACCGACTGAAATATTCTGTCTTGAAGAATAATGAAAGCATTGAGTGGGAAATGAAAAATATTAAATATAAAAATAAAAACCTGAAAAGTTAATTGGAGAGTTCAGTGCCTGAGAACAAGATGAAGGTGTAAAAGCATAAGAAGTCTTATACACCAAAATAACCCATCAAAAAACTTTAATAACAATCATCACCCCAATAAATTTTAATTCAAGAAAGAAAAACAAATTATAATTAAATTTTTTTAAAGAGAGAAAACACCCCCAAAATACTTATGTGGAGAAATAAAAACAGATGTTGATAAACAATACATATGTTGTTTCTGGATGGCAATACTCAATATAATCACTGTGTTTTTCTTCAGATATGAATGCACGTTAACCTAAATCTGGAGTAAAATTCCAATAATGGTATTCTTTTTTTATTTTAATTTTTGTTTGTGGAACTTACATAAACATGTTTATGAATCATCGAAAAAAAATAGAAGAGCTAAGTCATATTTATAAATATCAGTGATAAAGGATATTATTTAAAATGTTAATAAAGTCCCCAAATCTATAAAGGCTAAACTTAGTAATATTTTCTTGCAAGACTTAAGAGATGACTCAGTGGAACCAAATAGGAAGACCAATGCTCTCACCCATGTGTACACTGATATCCACAAAATGTAATGGTATTAAACATGAAGCAATAGTATGATGTATAAATACTTATAACATAGGGAAATTCTTACATTTAAATTAAAAGGGATAAGCAGGATGCCAAATTGTATCATTAAAGTATATTGATGTATGTATAAAATCAAATATGCACATGAAAATATAGGAAGAAAATATTTCAAATAAATGAATACTGTGATATTATTCAAGACTGGACAATTTGCTTTCTTCCGCTTTCCAAATTTAGCCTAAGATCATGTACTATTTTATGGTTTAAATAGACTTGGGCAAATTCTTAGTAGGTAAAATGTGCTGAGTGCTTTATATGATTTGGTAGACAGTGTTTCTAAATCATTTGACATGAACAAACTAATTTAATTCTCTTAACAAATGCCTAAGGAACCTGTTCCCTTCACCCCATTCTACAAATAATAAAAGTGTTGGCAGCTTTCGGAAGACCACACAATTACAGAGTGGCCAATCCAGGATTTGGGCCCGAGGCAGCGACTCCAGAATTCAGTCAGCGCGGGATTGCACTGCCTCAATCAGTAAGGTGGTGTGAACATCGATGGAGGAATTTCTGCTCTTACAAAGTTCTATAAATTACATGTTCTCACCTTGCCTGTGATAACTCAGTTGGCTACATAAGGTAGTAGCCAGAGCTCATAATATTTTTCTGATTCAAAGCGAGTCTTTTCAAGCACTGTTTGTTCAACATTAGAGGTCAGCAGTTCTTCCCAGTCCAGGTGTGCTTGTATGGCCTTCTGCTTGTCTGTAAGCTCTCCTGAGCTATCACACTTGTTCCCTGAGAGTTCAGTTATTTGTGTGCTACAGACTGTGAAATCAGAGACATTCATTTTCTGTGGGAACCAGCTTTACTTAATCCAAAAGGGCAGCAAAGAGTAATTTGTAAATGTTACAGAGTGAAGAAAAAGTTAGCCACACACCGTATCCTCAGTTTGAAACACCATTTCTTTCACTTTCTCTCTTTCAGAAATTTCTCCTTTTAATCCTATGTAACTGAAGGAGTCGCAACGTCTTTACCATACTAAACTCATTTCTTATTCATCTTCACATTATCTCAAACTAAGGAACAATTTCTCCTCACAGAATACAGATCATTACACTCTCTACTGTTACGCGTCCCCTGAAGTAGACATTACAGTATTGGTGTGTGCGTGTGTGTTCACTTTAATAGAATGGTCTTAAATCTTTGGGAATGAGAAGGAAGAAAAGATGAGAATTGGCAATTAAGAAAGCCAGTATTATTATTCTAAATTTTATTTCTGGGTATCCGTGCTTTCTTAGTAGCCTGATTCAGATTGTAATTTAAAAATTAGGAAAAATAAACCCAATGTATCATTTTTTTAAATTAAATTTATTGGGGTGACAATTGTTAGTAAAATTACATAGATTTCAGGTGTACAATTCTGTATTACATCATCTATAAATCCCATTGTGTGTTCATCACCCAGAGTCAGTTCTCCTTCCATCACCATACATTTGATCCCCCTTACCTTCATCTTCCACCCCCCACCCCCACCCCCCTTATTAAGAGCAATATTTTCTTCTTAACCTACATTTTTTTAAACCTAACTCTGATAAGTATCTTTTAAAATTTTTAGAATAAATGATATAGTATCCTGTAAAACCAATGCCTGACAAAATATTTCACTATTACCAAGCAATTATACTTTCAGTACATTTATTATAAAAATATTTTATATTAAAAAAATAATTTCTTGTGTCTATACTATCAACATAAAAACCACAGTGGATTTATCATAATCTAGTCAATTCCTGAAATTAAAGGTATTTGTGGATAGATATAAATATTTACCAAAAATTTATTTGGGGAATCAAAAACATCATCAAAAATATGAAAATAATGTTTTGCAAGGAACACTCTTTTCCAATTATCATTTATCTAAATTTCCTGCAGTTGGGGAGAATGACATTTAAGAGAATAGACATAAATTATTTCATCATGGCATGGAATCAATCTATAAATTATTTATCATGAGATGGAATTAAACTCTCAGTTTATGGTAATAGAGTGATAGAAGAGTAAAAATATGTCATCTGATTCATAAATGGAAATGGATGTGAAATTTTCATGTGGAAGACTACATAAATGTAAAAAACCCAAAGCAAACCAACAAGTTTATTACATTATATGTACACGGGATTAGAGTTTACGATTTCTAGTAACATCTGAGGACCGTTTGCCCAGGTATATAAAACCTTCCAAATTCAGTTTGCTGTGATACATTGTATAATTGTTGAGGACTAGTGAGTTCCTCTACTTTAAGGTAAGCCCACACCTAAACTTTCAAGTAGTTGTTCCTAGTTCCTAAAACTTCCACTCTTGTAGATGAAAAACACAGATAGTTGGATTCACCATGGAATACATTGCTGTGTATGCCATTCCTTTTGGACCTTTTCCCAAGGGATTTAATTACTAAAGTGCCCCAAGCATGTTACCTTTTACATTATTGGTTTTGCAAACAGTAGCACTCAAGCTTAATAAACACAATGACAGTGCTTTCAGTTCATCATTTTAGAACTTCAAATAGCAAAATCTAGTGTTCAGGTCCAAGTCTATGCTAGTATTACATATTAAAAAACATATTTTCCAATGCCCTGTGTAGTAACAGCACAGAGTTGGGCACACATTACACAATCATAAAAGTCAGCTAATAATAAAAGAATGATCAAGTGAGAAGGTTAAGAAATTTTACTTAAAAAATTAAAGGTTGCCCATTTAAGAAATCTATCCCAAAGATTTCAAATTCTGATATTCATATTGACTTATCATGCAAGAAATTCCAATTATTTTCATCATGACTAATTTTAGATTTTCTTAATTTTTTGCATTTTTTTTACTTTTCTTATTCTGTGGCATTTGTATTCCTAGATTGTATACATTTTTAATTAGTGTTCCTATCAAGCTACCTTCAATATGGTCTATGGCTATCCTTCCAATTATCTCCTTACAGCCATTATCAGCCTTTTAAATTTTCTTTGATGTCAGTTTGAAAAGTGACAATATATTTAAGGTTAACTGTGATTTCAGCCATTTTGATTACACACTTTGCCTTTTGACCTTCTGGAAATCACATGACCCTTTCTTAAGACCTTTGCATAATTACCTATCCAATTTTCTTATCTCCTTCTTCCTTCATATGCTTTTTCTTCCCTTAAAGTTCCTGAGTGATAGAGCTGTGGTCATTGCCAAAGTCATGGTAACCTTGTTAGGACTCTCTCCAAAGTCTTCACAAAATAACCAATTAATGATTTGTTGCTTTATCTCTGCATCATCATTCCTAGAGTTATTGTGATGCTTTTTGTTGTTGTTGTTCTTTAATGAAGTGTTAATTAAGGTGACCAACTTTTCCTTTTGTTCATTATTTAAGTTAGAGTAAGGCCTGCATGAAGTGCTTAATTTGCATACTTCATTATGTAGATAGTTTGTTTACATGAATATGGTGGTTTTTCTATCCCATGAAAGTATGTACTACATTCAGAACATTTCCACTTTTTAAAAGGAACATAATCCCATTTACATGAAAAGCATTAAATTCCACAGTAAAACTGCATGGTTGTAAGTTTTTCAGATATGCCATTCATACTCATGATACCTAACTTTCTGAACCTAATCTCTAAGCCAGTGATTCTAAAAGTATGGTTCTCTGACATCTGGGAACCTCTGAGACACTTTTAAGGGTCTTCAAGTTCAAAAACTATTTTCATAATAGCAACATATTACTTGCTTTTTTCACTCTTGACGTTTGCACTGATAATGAAAAGCAATGGTGGGTAAATTGCTGGTGGCTTAGCCTGTGTTAAACTGTACTAGGAGACATTGAATTCACTTCTGATTGTACTGGAGAGAGCAGTAAAATGTATTAATTTTATTAAATATCTACTCTGAGTATGTCTTTTTAATAATGTGTAACAAAATGAGAAGAACGCATAAAGTATTTCTGCTGCATTTGAAATAGGATGGTAATGTTAAGGAAAAAGCCTTGTATGATTGAGTTGTGAGCTAAACTAGATGCATTTTTCATGGAAAACCATTTTCATTTTAAAAAATGACTGATAGACAAAATATGATATTGGTAGACATTTTATCAACAAATTAAAGCAATCTGTTGCTTCAAGAAAACTCTAGCAGTATTTGATGCCAATGATAAAATTTGAGCTTTCCAGTAAAACTTAGAAGAAAACTTGTGTCTTCCGCCATGAGCTTGACAAAAAAACAATAAAGAATTTTCTCATGAAATTGGTAATAATAATAGTTAATGTGATATTTTTTTGATACTATGAGTAAGAATTTGGAAACAATATTTTCCCAATGACCCAATGTTTGATGTTATAAAAATCACACGTGAATAAATGAGCAATTCAAAGTGTAGGACAGTCCAAAGAATTTTAATGTAACAGGTATGATGTCATACTGCATATAGTTATTAATATTTAAAAAATACCACTTGTGTGGTCTGGATGTTGGTTCAAAGGATTATCCACAATTATCTGAAAAGTTATCTATTGAAATATTTCTCCCTTTTCCAATCACATATTTTTGTGAGGTTGGATTTTCTTCATATATTTCTATCAAACCAACATATCCCAAAAGATTGAATATAGAAGCAAATCTGAAACTTCAGCTGTCCTCATTAAGCTGGACATTAAAGATATCTGCAAAATGTAAAGTAATGAGACTCTTCTCATTGAATTTTTCTTTTGGCAGGTGGAGGGGGACAGAATAGAGTTATTTTGTATAATGAATATGTTAGCATTGTAATTGAATTGTTATTGTTACTTGTAAATGAATAAATACATGTTTTAAGTATCAAATTTAATTTTTAATATTGTAAATATCTATGGATATAAACCACATAAATAGAAGTTTAATAATTTCTAAGTGTATAGACAGGTCCTGAAAAAAAAGATTTGTGAATAGCCACTCTAACCATTGGTTTCCCAAAGTCTGAGTTCTGGGATTTCTGTTTCTGAGCACACTCATTACTAGCTGAGCTCATCTAATTCTATGGCTTTAAATGCCATCTCTCATCTGGTAACTCACAGATCCATATATCCAACTAACTCCTGATATTCCACTCTAAACCCATTCCTTTATCAATCTTCCCTATTGCAATACCTGGCAACTCTAGTCTTCCAATTGCTATGACAAAACCATGTCTTCACCCTCGACTCTTCTCTTCTCTCGTACAATATAACCAGCTCAACCATCAATCTTGTCAGCTCTACCTTCAAATTATATCCCAGCTCTGACCAGTTCTCATGACCTCCACTACTACCCTGGTCTGAGACAATATCATCTCTTTCGTGGATTATGTCAATTAATCTCTAAACTGATGTCCATTTCTACATTTGTGCTTCCTTATTCATTAAGGACAGGCTAGATTACACCACAGCAGCAAACACTGCCAAAAGTTGGGGGTTCATTTTCTCTCTCTCTCTTTCCATATATATACATAGATGTGCGCGCGCGCGCACACACACACACACACACACACACACATTTGTGCATATATATATATACACATATATATGTGTATACTTATGTGTATATATATATATGTGTGTGTGTATGTGTGTGTGTGTGTGTGTATATATATATATACACACATATATGTGTAAATACACATAATTTATAGATCCCAGAATGCGTATTGATCTCTGAGTGAGAAGACATATGAGGTACAATCAAACAGTATGGTGAATATTTAAATAAAAAAATTATTACAGTAAAAGACACATTGCCATTAATCCCCCTCAGAATACGCCCCCTCGCTTTGAACACACTTATCCCATCATTCTTGCCACTTTCTGAAGCAGTTCTGGAAGTCCTCTTTCCTGAGTGTCTTTAGTTGTGCGATGATGGCTGCCTCAATGTCCTGAATCATGTTGATTTTGGAGAAGAACCAGAAATCACACTGTGCCAGATCCAGTGAATAAGGTGGGTGAGGACACACCATAATGTTTTTATTTGACAGAAATTGCCATGTACCAGAAGTGATGTGTGACACGAAGCGTTGTCATGATGGAGGATGATTTACAGCACACTTTAATACACACCTTCTCTCAACTATAGCTCACATCTGACTCACTGCACCGAACAAGTTGAAACTTGTCACACACTGTTACTAAGGTTTGATGCACCACTCCCCATATTGAAGATCCCTGCCTTTCTGTTGGATGACACTCGGCAGCAGCATTCACTGTATTTTTTGATCATGAAAGAAAGGTTCCATGTCACACATCGCTTCTGGGACAGCAATTTCTGTCAAATAAAAACATTGGTGGTGTGTCCTCATCCACCTTATTCACCAGATCTGGCACTGTGAGACTTTTGGCTCTTCCCCAAAGTCAACAAGACCATGAAAGGTAAACGTTTTGAATTGATTCAGGACATCGAGGCAGCCACGACAGTGCAACTAAAGACACTCACAAAAGAGGATGTCCAGAACTGCTTCAGAAAGTAGCAAGGACAATGGGATAAGTGTGTTTGAAGCAAGGAGGAGTATTTTGAGAGGCGTTAATGGCAGTGTGTCCTTTATTATAATAATTTTTTTTTATTTAAACATTCACCATATTTTTTATTCACACCTCATGTATACAGAGGGTGCCAAAAATGTATACACATTTTAAAAAAGGAAAAAACTGTTTAAAACTGTAATACTTAATATAAACAATAACAAAATATGAATACAAGTCACGTATTTACATTTTTTGGCACCCCTGGTATATTATCCATCACAACTCAGCTGGGAATCCCCCTCCATGTGTCTTCACTCTGAGATGCCAAGCTGCTGGAAGACTCACAATCTCACAAATTACTAGTCTCCATGAAAAAGACAATGAGATGTCTAGTGGATTTCACAACAGCAATTACATTTTCCAGCAGAGAAGTGACAGGCATGACTCTGCTCACAAATCACTAGCCAGAACTAGACACATGATGCTACCCAACCACATAGAAGCCAGGATGAGCCATCCTTGCATTGCCAAGAGGGCAGAAAGCCATAAATATTTGAACAGCATGAGAATAAAAGTTGCCATTTTAAACTCAAGAAAGGCAAAACGAATGGTTCTTTGACCTAAATAAGTAATCTTCAGAAGTAGTTTTAAGTCCCAATAAATCAGTCCATTGTAAACAGTTTATTTTCTTGTCTCAAGACATGCTTTAAGTTTTGAATGCGTAGCTTATAAACAGTCATAAAGTAGTATATTCTTTTAAAATGTGTAGGGTTATGTAAGTACAGCTGAAATCAACTAGGAAAAAAAGCCATGTCATTTTTTTAGAATTTATAGAGTTAATTTAAGATTTTGCAATAATATAGTAATTGCATGATACCTCAATCTTTCATAGAATTTATGCTTAACTATATATATATATATATATATATATATATATATATATATATATGTATACATATATAATGCTTCATATTTACAAGTATATTTTCATATATTTATATGCAACTTGATTAAAAAATACATACTATAAAATGCAGCCACTATATGTATACAGTTTGATGATTTTTAGTAAATGTACACAGTTGTGCAACTATCAGCACAATCCAGTGTGAGAACTTCTCTAACATTATGAAGTTTCACATGACCTTTTTTTTTTTTAATTTTATTTTATTAAATTTATTGGGGTGACAATTGTTAGTAAAATTACATAGATTTCAGTGTACAATTCTGTATTACATCATCTATAAATCCCATTGTGTGTTCATCACCCAGAGTCACATGACCTTTTATAGTCGTTTTCTGTTCCAACCCTCAGCCCTAGGCAATCATTGATCTGCTCTGTCGCTATAATATTGCTTTTTCTAAGAAGTTAGAATTTTTGGCATTCCCCATGCATATATAAACAAAACAATGGATCCCTAAATTTATAAGCATCTATGTCGAAGAAACAATACATAGTTGTCTCCAATATTAACTGAGGGCAAAATAAGGAGAAATAGGCTTACCCACGTGGAATTTTATTATAGTTAAATATAAAAAGAGATCCCTGAACCCTAGGGAAATATTTTAGATCATTATAGAAGATAATTAAGAAACTTTCATGAGGAAAAAAGCCATTTATTTTTCAAGAAAGGCTGAACAATTATCATGTCTGAAATCAGAGTTCCCTTCAACTTTTTACATCCATCATATAGTAATATCCAAGGTCATTTTTCATGGAGGTTTTATAGCTGGAAATCTTGCCAGGTAAGAGAAGAGTTACCATGCATTGTTGAATCCATAGGTACTATCACACAGAACTTAGCGTGCTTCATTCCCAAATAATGAAGTAAATGAATGAAATTAAAGATGTTCACCTTTGATTACCCTACATTATCTCCCACACTATTCTGACCACAGTGACTAAAAATAGTTCCGTTAAAATGAAATAAAAAATATTTGAGCTTCAGGTGACTTAAAGATTAGTTATCTGTTACTAGTTTCTTCTCTTAAAAAATTATATTTTCACATAAGTACAAACTATAGGTATCCATAGGAATGTGCATTGTTCCCATCATCTGATAATATGTTTTGGAGAATATAGAAATTCGAGAAAGTGAAGGGGGGAGAAAGGGCTGAGCTCTTTAAAATAAATTTAGTGTAATCTGTAAAATTGTGGTCAATGAATAATGTTTGTAAAATAAATTTGTTTAAAATGAGGAAAAGGATAGGGCTGAAGTGTTTTGGGAGAGCTAATTGACTGATGATTGTGTCCATTATTATAAAGTTTATAGCACCTAATTTACTTTAGTAGATTTTCTTTTTTTTTTTTATTATCCTCTCTCTTTAATTTTTTCTTTCTTAAACAAAATGACACCCTTTCTAGAAAAAATGGCAATTTCTTATCAGGAAACTGTAGCCAATGGGATGGTAAACTTTCCATCCAATGACGCTAGTCAAGGAGTTTATAGAAACACATTCAGCACATGTGAGATACTGGATGAAGACATTGAACTATGACTGAAGAGTCATCTTTCTTAAAGCTGACACATTCATGGTGAGCTAGTGCCAAGACAAATGCAAGCAGAACTATAGCCTGGAAATATTTAAACATATTATTTGAATTCTCAGAAGTATCATTGTTACTTAAAGTAAACATTGGCATGCAAAGCCAATAGGCTGAGTAATCCGGTCTTGAAGTGTAACTTTATTTGTTATGGGGATTTGCTCAGGGAAGAGAAGGGGAAAAAATAAACCCAACTCTTCTTCTTCTAGTGCAGAGAGAAAATAGTTGTTTCTGCAACACTGGAGACATTATTTGAGGCCATGTAAGTGACACTGCCTCAAGCTACTTTAGCAATTCACAACGAGAATTTGATTTAATTATTTTTAGTATTATGTTCCATTGCCACAGGCACCCAGCATGACTATTGTATCTTTATTAGCAGATGGATACTAAGCTCTACCACTGAGAATCTAATGCTACAACCAAGTAGCTGGGTCAGAGGCACTCTGAACCCAAAGTAAGAAGCTCTCTTAATTCTCTGATGAATCTCTTCTCTTGAAGAAGGTAGAGCTGATAAGCAATTTATAATCCAAGTGTTGTCAACTTGGGATCCATGGTTAAACAGTCGTAGGGTCCTCTGTAATTGTAATTGTGAATGTGTGTATATCTTTATCTTTAAGGTTCTGGGGTGAAGTGTCTGCTAGTGATATATGACCTAAAGTTATCTACATAGGAAGCACTTATATTGTACACCCTTACCTTTGTTTTGACTGGAGTCCACCCTCATCTCACGGCTCCCTGTTGCCTATTCAAAAGCACTAATTACATGTTGACTACCCTTGAGCACTTGTCTTCCATCTCCAGGTTCTCCTCCACTCCCATCATACTTCTGGGCTGCTCCATTGTAATGAGAAGAGCTGGACATCAAGGTTTGTTCTTCCATTATGGATGTGCTAAAAGCATTCCTGACAATACTCTCTATTTATTTTTATGAACTGTATAGTCTTTTCACAAGCCTTAGAGCTTATTGGTTTTGAAATTTCCAAATTTGGAACAGTCACTCTTAAATTTGTTACCTGGATAGCTTTCCAACTCTCTACTCCTTGCCAGTCTCTTTTGATGGTTTCTCCTTATCTCTCTAACTTCTCAACTTTGATGTATCTCAGTGTTCAGTCCTTAGGCATTTCCTCTTTTCTGTCTGTAATCTGTCTCTTCATATCTCCTCTAGACTCAGGGTTTTAAGTGATGTGATCATGAACATTAAAATTAGACTCCCAGCGCAGACCTCTACCCCAATCTTCAGAATTAAAATCCAGTTGCCTATTAATATCATCATCTCTTAGTTGTCTAATAAGCACCTCAAACTTAATTCTACTTGTCCCAGTATATAGTGACTATATTCTTTTAGTTGCTCTGGACAAACACATTTGGGTCATTGTTGATGAATCTTTTTCACTCATCCAGATTCAATCTATTAACAAATCGCAGTAGCTTTACCTTCAAAATACGTCCCAAATCTGACCCATCTTCACCGCCTCCACTACCAATAGCCTGGTTCAGCTTCTATCATTTCTTGCCTGGATTGTTGCAATAGTCTCCTAACTAGTCTCTCTGCTTCCCATCTTGTCCTCTTCAGTTTAGTTTCAGTAGAGCAGCCAAAGTGACCTAATTAAAATGGAAGTCACATCACTTTACTCCTGTGTTTAAAACACCTCAATGACTTCCCATTATGCTCAATATAAAAGCAAAGTTATTTGTAACACCTATGATGGCCCTCCCCTTACTTCTCTGACCTCATATCCTACTATTCTCACCTTCACTCACAATTCCAGCATTTTTTAATATGACCAAAATGAAGCAAACTGTCTTTATGCTTTTTAAATATGCTATTCTAAAAAAGAGAGTACAGTGCTATCGATCGTAAAGTTTTGATGAGATGATAATACACTTCCCTGAATTCAAAAAGGCATTTGTTCACACACTGTTTAACAAGCTTTCCCATAAAACACACTTCAGCATTTTATGTCAACTGCAGAAGTAGATTAGAGCTGGTAAGTGACTCCAGAGTGGAAAGAACTCTGATGGTTAAACCTCTGGAAATGGCTCATTCTCATTATGCACGTTACAGTGGACATTTAGCTCTTGGGGGTAACTGCACCACACATATCACAGACACTTTGGCATGAAGAGAGCCCATAAATTACAGATGGAATAAAATAAGCCCTCCTAGTTCTATGTCACATGGTCTCCATTAGCAGAGCATGTGTTGGACAGCTTGGGCTGCTATAACAGAAGCATCATAGACTAAGTATCTTAGAAACAACAAATAGTTTATTTCTCACCAAGGTGAAAGTCCAAAATCAGAGTACATGGTTGAGTTTTGGTGAGGACCCTCTCCCGGGTTGCAGACCTTCAACTTCTCATTGTATCATCACATGGTAGAGAGCAGAGAGAGGAAGCCAGCTCACTTATCATGGCACTAATCCTGTTCGTGAGGGCCCCACCCTCATGACCTCATCTAGTCCTAATTTCCTCCTAAAGGCCCCACCTTCTAATATCATCACATGGTTCAAGGTAGAGTTTCAACCTATGAATTTTGGGAAAAAACAAGCATTCTGTTCAAGAAGAGCATCACATTAGAGAGTACCTTCTTATAATATTGTCCATTAGTAATCTTGTCTAACAGGTTTGTTTTACCAGTACCAGCATTGAAATAAATATGCAACATTTTTAGTATTAACTTTAGAGGAGCAGCACAATGATATACAATAGCCAGAGTCAGAAAATCTAGGTTGATTCCATCTGCAGCTTACTGTGTGGTATCAATACGTTACCTTCCTCTCAATTTCCTCACCTACATATTCATTATTATAAAAATGGAAACTGTACATAATCATGCTTTGTCAACTATAAATCACTGTACAAATGCTAGACATAATTGAATCAATTTTATTGCATTTGTTCTTAAAAGACAATTTTTTAAAAACCTGGTTACATATCAAATTGAGTTCTTAAATATTAATTGTAATATTCTAGACACACTTTTGAAAACCTTCATTTCACTCACTTCTCATATTATCCACAAGAGCCCCTGTATTCCAATCCCTGAACTACTGGCCTAGAAACAATTTTCAAACAGGAAGACAGGAAAGTAGGTAGGTATAATATGTCTTGCTCTTGGCGAAACAAAGGTGACTCACGATAATGAGTACTTCTCTTTAATCTAGGCACAAGTTATCTATTCAATAATTCATTAGACACTGCTTGCCAGAAATTGACGTAAAGCTTACCAATTTGTTTTTTTCTTCTTGTAAAACTGTGTTAGTCAATTGCTAGTTTTTTAGTACTTTTTTTACATTTTTTTCTTAAAGATCATTAAAGATTATTCTGCAAAAACATTTGCAAGTTTTTAAAATACATTAAATTTTATTAAAAGGAAGTCATGTTTTTTATTTGAGCTTTTAACCAAATATTAATACAGGTCAGGCTAATAGCTATTCCAAACAATCCCCCCAAAATAAGTGGCTGACCATATTCCACATTTATTTCTCAGTGATGCAAATTCCAAAGTGAGTGTGTACTGTCAGGGAACTCCACCAGCGTCTTTTCTCAAAAGGTGACGTTGGGGTCCAGTGCCTTCCATCCAATGGCTCTTTTGTGTCCTTGAGACCTCAAAACATCGGTTGGATTCCTTTCCTCCGGCTTATGGTCAAGAGAACAAAGAGAAAGCCAACCAATGATTGTGCAGGAGATTTTTGGAGCCCAGATCAAACACCTGGCATGCAGAGCCTTCCCCACCTTGAATAGCCTAGAACCAGATACGTGACTGGGAAATGTAGTTTTTCGTTATGTCAGGAGCGAAAATGAAATGGTCGTATACACTTAGCATTGTCTCAGCCATAAATGTCTTCCTTGCTAAAGTTTTTCTACCTCTTCAGATTAAATACCAGTCCACAGATGAAAAGAGTAATAATGGAAATTGAGTGGTTATACTTTCACAAACTTGTTACAACTCTTCCCTCAATCAAAATGTCTTGAAATAAGTTCTTCAGGTTGGCATTTTCACATTTGAGTTTCAGTTCATTCTGGGTATTGCCCTTTCTGATTCAGTTCTTACAGGGTTTAGCCTTTGTATCAAAGGGTGTGTGTTCTTTTATGTCCTCTGTACATGTACTCATGAACTATGGGTTCTCTGTGCAGTCACAGGTTCCTGTACATTTGTTTTAATTCTTGTTCTTTATTCCTGTTACCACAGAGATTTTCTCAAGATCATGCTCACTCCACATTCAAACTCCTGTTTTCTTGCATTCGGAATAGAATCTGCAGTAGCAAATACTTATCTTTGCCCTCTGCGATATGTCCTGCCTGGTCCTGGTAGGTTGTACTATCCCTTGGCGATTAATCACATGACCTCTAACTAGAAGCAAACAATACACACATTCATTTGCCACACCATCCATACGCACAGTGTTGTCACCTATGATTTCTCCTTGCTGGAAAGGTCTGCAGGAAGTGTTCTTCATACTCTTTGGGGATAAAAGCACGTCTCTTGAAAATGCAATAGGTCCTTCTATATGCCAGCTTATGTGTATGTCCCTGAGGTGTTACTGGGGCTTCAAAGTTAGAGACATCCTTCAGGCAATAGAATGCATTTCACTAACGTGGAAAAGTTGTTCCTTACTAAGCAATACATATTTGTAAGATACTTTGACACCCTTTCCTTATAGAAAAGTTAAAAAGAGACTTTTTTCTCTAATCTTTTAAAAGCAAAACAATATGGGTTAAAAGTGTTGTATGCCCTAAAAAATAATAATGCAGTTGAGAGTAGTGGCAGTTTCATGGCGGGTTTTAAAGTGAGCTGTTACTAAGAAGTGGAGCAACAGTACTGGAATGTCTGGGTCCTTTTGTTTTCCCAGGTGTAAGCAATCCCTCCAGGCTTAACTGGCTCAGTGTTTACTTCATCCTTTGTATCATTAATAATGACAGTAAATAAAACCCAACCTAAGAAGCTAGTTCTTTGAATCTGACAGGTACTCAAGAAGCAGTCACACCTTGAAATGAAGAAATACCTGCAGCTAGAACTCCCTCAATTTCCCATCTAATAACTGAGCAATTTAGCAATAAAATTCATTGAAGTGTTGGGGAAGAGCCTTGGCAAAGAAGCCCACAGGCCCTCCAGTCGCCTGCAGCCCTGAGCACTGTCTGCCAGTGCACTCACCCTCGCTCTGCTGCTGACACCCCAAGAGTGGAACTTGGCTGAAAAAGATGGCACTGAGATTGTTTTTCTGCTTACTGCTGGTCTTTAGACGTAAACTCATTTTCCCTTTATGTTGTTTAAATATCTGTTTAACACAAGACATGTATTTTAGGAAAAACAGAAAAATTAGAAAGAAAATAAGTCATAATTCTACCATCCAGAGAAATCTAAGGTGATCTGCACAGTATGTACATGTATGTGATAAAATTTTTCTGCCCATATTATTCCAAGTACATCCTGCCCCTATCCCCCGTGTCATCAAGAAATTTGGCATTTCTTTTCTCCTTGTTGTATTATTTCCTTTATGGTCTTACTAAATACATATAACTATCTACATAATACATTAGTTTGCTTTTAATAAAATTTAAACTTCATAAAGATGATGCTATGGACTGAATTGTCCCCCAAAATGTGTATGTTGGAGTCCTACCCCCCGACGTGACTGTTTCTGAAGATCGAGTCTTTAGGAGTCAATTAAGATTAAATGAGGCCATAAAGTTAGGGCCTTAGTCCAATAGAACTGTGATAAAAAGAAAAAAGAGAAATATCTCTCTGTCACATGAGCACACAGCTAGAAGGCAGGAAGAGATTTCTCCCCTGGGACCAATTCAGCCAGCACCTTGATCTTGGACTTCCCAGCCTCCAAATTGTGAGAAAATACATTTCATTGGGTTGTCTTTTTCATATTGACTTATAATACCTCTTTATATATTAAGCATATTCTCAGTTATCTGACATTTTGACTATGTAAAAATTAAGATTGTTTGCAAAAGATACCATAACAAAGTCAGTAGAGATAACAGTTTGGGAAAAAAGATTTGTGAGGCAGACGTTATGAAGAGAGTTCTCGACATATATTTTACAGAGCACTTACAAATTGACCTAAAAAAAGGCAATCTAATAAAGATATGAACATAAATTCATGAGAGCAAATCTGCATGTACAAAAAAATATGAAAAGAAGCTCAAGTTCATAATCAGATAAATGGAAATCAATGTAACTAATATTACATGCCAAATTATTTTTAAAAATAGGAAACACTGAGTAGCATATGGAAAAAAGTGCACACTCGTACATAACAGTGTAAATGTAAGTGGTTGTAGTCATTCAGAAGAAAACCCAGCAAGATCTATTAAATTTTTTTTAAAGTAGCATATGTACTTGCTGTGGCTTTAATTGTGTCCCGCTGACCCCCAAAAAAGATATATTGAAGGCCTAACCCACGGTACTTGTGAATTGGACTTTATTTGAAAATAGGGACTTTGTAGATGTAATTAAGGTATAAATTAAGATGAGACCATAATAGAGTAGGGTGAACTTTTAAATCCAGTATGAATGGTGTGTTTACAAGAGAGGAGAAGAGACCCAGAGACAGATACACAAGAGAGAACATCATGTGTGGATGGAAACTGACACTGAAATGCTACAACTGTAGGCCAAGGACCAGCAAAGTTTTTGCCACCACCAAAAGGTAGGAAGAGGTAGGGAAGGATTCTACCCAGAGTCTTACAGGAAACATGGCCATGATGACACCTTGATTTTGGATGTCTAGCCCCCAGAACTATGAGAGAACAAAATTTCTCATGTCTGGTGCTTTGTGACAGCAGCCCTAGGACACCAGTACAATATTTGATCTAGAAATCCTACCTATGGACTCTGTGCCATAAAAAAAAAAAAAAAAAAGAAAAAAAAAGAAAGTAATGGTGAAATGAGCAAATAAAAAAAAGAAAAAAAGAAAGAACCCGTCAATAGAAATAAATTATGATAAATATGTATCCTGAAATATATGCAAAGTAGAATATATCATAGCACTATGAGTTGTGTTAGAAGGAATTTTACGATGTATTTTAGTGAGAGAGGCAAGATGCAGAAAATCATGCATACTCTAACATGGTTTTCATAAAAATAAAATAAAAAAGCTATACATGTGTATGTGTGTGAGTGTGTGTGTGGGGGGGCTCACGCACGTGTGTATGTGCTTGCGCTTTCCTAGATCTACTGTCTGACAGGTGGTGGGACTTCCCAGTCCCACTATGCAATTTTGAAGTTTCTCCAATTCTGCAACCCAAGGAAATGCCCCTTGGGTCATGGTGATCCCCTTTGTCAGGGCAGTAAAGGCCCTGCGGTGGCTGGATTTTGTTTTGGTCTGGCTTTCCTTAAACTTCCAGCCAGACAAAGCAATCTGAACAATGCTATCTGTGGCTGGAAAACAAGCTCTGAGTAGAAGTATCCCTCTCTTTTCTGGGCCCAAACCCAAGGGCAACCTTCATTCTTCCATAATAAAAGATCTTAACAGGGTCTACAAAGACATCTCTATTTATTTCCCCTAACAATAACCACTTTCTGAGAGTGCTACATTTCTGCTTGCACATAATAAATGCTCAATAAATATTTATTGAAGTAAGTAATATGACTTAATCTATACAAAGTATAGCAGGCATTCTTTAAAAATCTCTGGCATGTGGATGAATTTATTCTACATACACACAATAAATACTCACTAAATATTTATTGAAATAAATAAAGAAAAAAGTAATCTCACTTTCTACAAACTATAAGACACTGCTTAAAAATCTGTGGCATGTGGATGCCTCACATAGTTTCAACCTTGATGAAGATTTTACCTTTTTTTCTTCTTTTTTTTTTTTTGTCATTTCTTTCAGTTTTTGTGAAGGGGTGAGGGAATGTCTGCTCATACATCATCAACTTCCATCAAAATCTCTTATCTTTACTATATCAAACTTCTTATGAATGTTATGTACTTAATCTGAAAATGTAACACGTTACTTGTTCTTTTTGAGCTTCAGTGTGTTTGCTACAATAACATAAATAGCATTTCTTAATCTCGATTATTTCCCAATTTAATGGCATCCTGAGGTTATAGAACTATTTTTGAAAGTTTTCAGATGATCATACCAGAGATTATTTTCTAATGCCCTCTGGGACACAAGTGCATAAAGGGTGACTTTGGGCTTGTAAACAAAAAGCCACCTCCCCCCACGCCACCCTCCAAAGGCGATGCCCAGCAGAACCTCTGAAAATCCAGCGTTTCATTTTATTGAGGAGCAGACAGAAGAACATTGCTGCTGATCTGACAATTTTAGCTAAAGAATCATCTTAACCCATACATTTTGAGCAAATTTTAATTCTTTCCAATTTGGTGATAGGTGAAATAATTGAAATTAAAGTTGTGTGTGATCCCAAGTGGCCGTTACTTCCTCTGTGTTACATAAAGTTGTATAATTATTTTCCACATTGCTGAGCCTCATTGCAGACCAGCTAGGATGGGACAAAGGGCTATGCACGTTTAACAATCTCTTTTGGATCTTATGTATACTAAAGTTTGAGGATCACAACCCAGCACTGCATAAAATCCAGAGTTGAAGATATAATATTTGCTAAATAAATGCTTGAGTAAAAAAAGCCTGGGCAGCCCTACTTTTAAATTTTTGTTTATGATAGTGGATATTTGATTAGAAACAAATTTAGGGACTGGGAAAATAATTTCTTAAATATCCATTGGTTATTATGAGCATGCAATCCAAATTTTCCAGGTGAATTTATGCTTTCTTCTAATTAAAATAATCTATTTTGGAAGGAAAGATGCGATGGGAAATAGAATCAGAATATGATTTTAACTTCTGCAGAATTACAGAAAATAATAAAATTTAAGGCAATCCAATAATCTTTCTCAAACATTACCTGAATTATTTTTTTTTCATTTTCCATTGAATTAGATCTTCTTTCCAAGCCCAGTATTTTTTTTCTTTCTAGCAACCTTCCAGTTTTACTTCATGACAATTCTTATTTTACCAAAACCTTAATTTTTAATGCTGTCATAATTCTGGAGAAATTAAATTGTAGATTAATACATTTCTCTTACATAAATTAGACATAAAGCCAGTATTATAGGCTGGTTGCAGACATACTTTGATATATTTAGAATGTCGAAAGCAAAGACCACCATATGTATTGTCTTTAATCAATGTGTGTGTGTGTGTGTATGTGTGTGTGTGTGTGTGTGCTTGTGCGCACACACTTTTATGGGAAGAATACAGACTATTCAACTCAAAACCACTATATATAACAATACCCAGAATATTAATCAAACTAGAAGAACATCATTACAATCTATTCAATGTCAAAATATGTAATTAACACATTCTGTATGCATTGTGTAGTGAAAGATACTGAAAATAAATTTATATTTTAAAAATACAGTGTGGTAAGTGCTACAATGGAGGTCGGCAAAGAGAGGAAGACAAAAGGGTGGCAGAGGCACCAATAAAACCAAAATTCTTACAACTAAACTCATTTCAAGACTAATATCGATCACGGAATTCATGAGAGAAGCAGTGTGGGTAGGGAAGTGCTAATCCAGGTCAAACAGATTTGGTAACTGGAAGTGACATTTTCCTAACTTGGAACATGATTTTTCTTTTAAAGATTCACAGTAACAAGTGAGCTGTCCATCCGTTCAACCAAACTAAACAGAGTAGAGTATAAATAGGTCAGAAAGTGTCCAGTGGGACCTTCGAGTTGTTAAAGAAAACTGGTAGAAACTATTTTGTCCCCTTAAGGTAAGTTTTTGTCACAATTACCGTAATTGAAATTTTCTATGGTTGTTAAAGCATCGTTAAAAAGCTGTTTCTTCATCAATTAGAATCTTGCTGCCAGATTGTATGACATTTGGTGAACCAGCTTTAATTTGTTATACATTGTTCCCAGAAGGTGAGATGAGATTACAGGGATTTGCGTGTTAGCTGAAAGATGTATTTTACACTTACTTCTCATGGTACCTTTCTAGTAATTCAAATATAACGGTGTGATCTCGATTAGTTAATCTTTCTACGTCAGCATTTTCAGATGGTACTTCATGAAATTTTCACTACAATTAAAAATGCAATTAAAATGGATTATCTAAATCAAAGTCAATCTTTAATTACTGCATGCTATCTAGATCCTTATTCCGTGATGGAACAGATAAAATTCTAACAATTGCAGTGCTAATGCCTTCATTATTAAAAACATAATAATACCAGTCTTTCGAGGCTCACCTCATTTCCTATCAGTTCCTTTTTTAGGTTGTCATCAGGAAGTTTGCTTCCTTTAACAACCATGCCTGTGTAGTCCTGAGCAGGTCTTTATATGCTTCTCCTAAGAAAATTTAAATGATACAAAGTTCACCTAATTAATCCTAGTTCTTTTATGTGAAAGGAATGAGTGCCTCAATACTGAACTTGTCCTAGTTATTTTTCACTTTTTTCTTTACTGTTATGTATTGCAAAACAATTTGGAAAATTTGGAAAAGAAAGAAAGTGCTTGTTAAATTTACTATCACATCAAATCTTTACTTTTCAAGTTTTGCAGTGTTTTCTAAACCAGGTCAATTTGCACACAACATTTCACATTTTGCCCTCTAATTTTTTCAGTAATGTTAATATTGGTTAATGAAGTGAAAATTCATGAACTTGGAAAATCAAAGGGCCCTAAGTTCAATGTCCAATACCAGACATTTGTTAAGTAACAGTGAGAAAGTTCCCTAAACTACTCGAGCCTCTATTTCCTCATCTGTAATGTGAGAATGACAGAAGTACATATCCTGAGGCATAGTTGTAAAACTAAGAAATGTTTTATATAAAGTTCCTGTTGTATCGTAGGTACTCAATAAAGAATGGCTATTTTTATTATAAATGTTTTCCATGTCACCACACAACTTTTCTGACTGTCAAGCTAACATCTCAACCCAGGGAGGCTATCCATATTTTACAGTCAGAAAAATCTTAATTGATGGACTCTGCAATTGAATATGTTGGTGCTTTTCCAGTCTCTCCATATTTGCATGTGTAATAGTGTTTACCTACTA
The DNA here is from genome assembly GCF_057876585.1 of Rhinolophus sinicus. NCBI lineage: Eukaryota > Metazoa > Chordata > Mammalia > Chiroptera > Rhinolophidae > Rhinolophus > Rhinolophus sinicus. The sequence goes on along the minus strand of NC_142501.1, from coordinate 109,108,689 downwards.
TTTGAAAGCATCTAACCAATATCTGATATTAAGTACATGTAATACTGAATGTCTTTATGCAATACCTAATAGGATATGGCATTATATCAATCTTTTTATAACGTCAGTAAAACCAAAATAGCCTTTACTTTCTGGCAACTTAAACTTGAGCAAAACATCAATATAGACTAAAGTATTAAGTGATCAAAAGAAATAGTCAACAAATTAATCAAATATTATCATTGCATGTAATAAAAAACCAAATGCTTTTAAAAAGCAGAGGAATTATTCCTAAACCTGTATATCAGTAGAAACCCTAAGTCTTCCATGACACGGAGAAGGCTTACTTAACAATATGAAAATTCTGAAACATCCTGTGACACCGAAGGCAGAGAAATGTAGTAACCTGTGGGTGGCATAACCTGAGTAAAAAACTAAATGAAAAAGTATAAACTACTATAAAGACTGTTGAGGGAATCAGTCTAGTTCTGTGTGGTGCTGTGACTGACACGGCAGTCAGAGGAGAAGACATTGAGGTATCCAAGACCAAGCTAGACATGGGGAAGAAAGTGTTCACAGTGAAGCCAAAAACAGCGATTAGGATTTATCAGTGCTAAAATTACCCAGTCTACAAGTTTAAAATGATAACTTTGGTCCAAGTTTAGGATGCCTGTGAATGTATGACTAGTTTTCTCTAGATTGAGTAGTTAACATTTGTCTTCTTCACATTGGTATTCTCTATGGACAGCTTCAACTTGAGTTAAAGAAATGTTTGGCATCATTGTTGTTCCTTTTATTGAGGAAGAAAAATAGATTCTCCAAGGATTACTGCCTTTTGTATCATGAAGCTTAAAAAAAAAAAAAAAAAGAAAGAAAGAAAGAAAAAAAAAAAAAGGAAAAAAACCTAACAGCTCTTTCAAAATGTCTTACAGATTGACATTTTAGTTCTCATGCTTCCCTTGGAGATTAAATATTATAAAAATCCAATAGCCAGATATACTTTATAATGTCACCAAATGCTGTATAAATATTAAGTTCAGTGTTGGGTCTCTTGAGTTCATGAAGGAAGCCGGAGGCAGTGCTCTTTTGCTAAAAAGAACAGCAAATAATCAAGAAGGCACTGCCAACCACGGAGCCTCTGGGTACATGAGGAACATGTAATATATAAAGGTAAAAAAGACTATATTTAAAATATCAGTAGCATTCATGAAGAAAAATCTTGAAAAATAATTCTTACAGTTTAAATCAATTTAAAATATATGAAGTTTAAACATCAGAAAAAAATCCATGAGGAATAGTTAGTGCATACATTTTATCTCTAATTTAATTTTACGGATAATTAATGAAAAATAATTAACTGCTGATATCACAGGAGTCACACCCTGGATTTCTAAAATGAAACCAAAAATGTGTAGTTTTTGCAATGACGAAAATATTGTTCATCATTTTTTTCTCTGGTTAGCATTAATAGTCTGATTTTGTTTATCGTCTGCCATATCTTAGGTCAGTCAGTGTTTCTGGAAGAAATTCCTTCAATATAATTTTTCTTTCTAGATAGGAATATTTTTCCATTAACACAGTTTTATTTGAAAAAGGTGACATAGTCAAACATTCTCAATAAATAATCATTTCATTAAAATTAACATGCCTTTTAATCAGGAGTGCCTGGAAACTTCAGTAGGCTAAGAGAAGCTACGAATCTTATTGTACTTTATTAGGATCAACTGACAAAGAACATAAAACAAAACAAAACCCACCAATGAATTTCCAATTTCTGTAAAGCTTTTCACTTAAGATACTTAAGCTCTAAGCATAATGACTTATGTACATAAATCAAATTGGAAAAGACCTACAGATGACCGAGTCTTGTACAACCAGTGCCTTCTACCTGCTTCTCCTTAATGGGTACTTCTAATTTCCCCAAATGGTTCGATTCAATTATTCTCCTTACCTGTTTTGATCACTACATTTAGGTCTTCTCATAAAGAGAAAAGGGCCTTTTGTTTGCTTGCTTGCTTGTTTCAGGGGAGTCAAAATTTTATACAATTACGGTTAAATGCAATTGAACTTTGTATGGCCTCCTCTGATTTTTATTGTGCACGTCACTGCTCACTTGATGAGGATGCATATTTGTTTGTTCACGATTAGGGTCAGGTACTGTCCAACATCCCACAGCAAACTAATACAGCCAAGATTTACCATAGACACAAACAACCATTTTTGAAGATGTGTCAATCCTTTCTCCCTATTTAAGCTAAAAAAAGAAACAAACAAACAAACCGAAAAAATATGAAAGAGATCTGATATTTTCTAAAGCAATTATTATTAGGGATATTATTTTTAAATTAAAAAATATAGAATCCAGTGTATTTAAAAAGTAAATGTTCTCTCATAAGATAAGCATTGCCTGTCTTGGCATGGATAGTACAAACTTATAAAATACCCTCCGCCATTTTTAAAGCTTCAGTTTTGACTGGTGCTGGCCACAGATATTACATTTCTAAGCCAATATTTTTAGAGGACGGGCCATTCTAAGGAGATACTGTTTCCCAGGACTTGTTTCTAATGGTCTCTCACCTTATGTTGCAACTCTAGCTTTGATTCCTGGCATCTATCCTATAATTTCTGAGGCCATTTTAAGCCTCATTAAAAAATGTACACCCAAGCAAGAAGAAATTATGTCATCTGCCCCTTAAAATACCACCCACCTCAATTCCAGAATGTTCTTCCCTGACTTTGCTATTGCCCTCATCATCACTACTCTTTAGCACCAGGTGCCAGGAAGGCTGAGCTTCATTTCTGATCACTTCCTTCCTGATCTGTTTCATTGGCTACAAGCACATTGATTTAGTGGGGGTGGGGTTGGGGGTGGGGGTGGGGCGGAAACTAAAGCTAATTCTACTTCTCAGTAAAGTTCAACTTCTTCATCACTTATGCTAAGACAACACTAGAAACTGGTCTCAATATTCGTTCAAAACCAGTCTTGATATTTTACGATACTTTTCCCTGCAGAGCACCCCTACCATGGACTCCCCATAAATAGGGTGACCATAAAATGTAATGTCCAAATGGAAGAACTTTTGAGAATGAAAGAGGATGCTAGTGATAATTATGTCCGGACAACAGCCATAAACCAGGACTGTCCCAGGCACAGTGGGACATATTATCACCTGCTTTAAATACATGGGTCTGAAGGGCCATGAATACTCCATATAAATTCATGTTTTAAATAAAGATACATGGTAAGCTCATGTTGAGAAGATTTAAATAGGAACTGATTGTGTTTACCTTACTCTCCCATTTCTCCCTAACTCAGCTTCTGGTTGTAGGTCTGTACTCATGCTTCATTGTCATCACACCCAAGTAGCTGCCCAGTTGAAAAATGTGCCCATGCACTGAGATTAGAGTATATATCATAGAATAGAATGCAAGCATGATTTTCAAAATTCCAAATGGGAACTAGGTAGCAGGACTGTTGGTGAATTTTTTATGGGACATGGCAGGTCTTATTACAATGTGTAAGTTTATTTATATCTTTGATAGCTGCAGAAGACTGGCCTTATCTGAATTAGCAGTAGATTGTCTCCTCATAATTTGGGAAGAGGTGCCTGGAAACGAAACTTGCCATAGGCTAAAAACCTTACCAACATTTTCATTTTCACTGCAGTAACCCACATAGAGATGCTATATTTTCTTAGTAAAAATAAGTTCTTTTCATTTGCTTCCAAACAGCCCTCCATACATCACAGCTCATCACCATATCAGCAGTTGTTCTATTTTAAACGTGGTGTGCCTGAGGCTACATGAGGCATATTGCATCTAGATTGAATCTGGAAAGAAAAACTTTAATCCTCTTGTAGGTATCTTTCTGATAACAAAAACCTTTGTCTCAGATTTTCTGTATCTCCATGAAAGATTTTTTTTCTTTTTTGCTACAGTTGTGAAATATGAAGTCTGATACATCAGATCAGATGGATCTTTGGCAGAGATAAAAACACAAAGTTATATGCCTAAATAAATGAACTCGAGAGAGGGAGAATATGTGTTCAATCGTATGGTTGTACCAAGTGTAAATGCACCGCAATTTATGTGTTTGATTCAAAAATCTGAACGAAGCACAACAGAGTAACTGGAAAAATTTTGTTTTGTTCTGGTCAAATATGGCATCTGTCTGTTATCGCTGTTATTTTTTTACTCCCAGATATTGGGGTAAGTGTGGAGTTGCTCTTACCCAATTATTATTCCTAATTCAGTTTTCAGGCTTATGTTAATTATCAGAAAATCAAAATAGCACTTATAATAACAAGAATCATATAATTTCAACTGGACCGGTTGGCACTATTCAGGTCAAGGTCAACTACAATTTTGGGATTAGTAGAACATCTCCGCAGGCCGCTGAACCTCTCAGCCCCACCTTTACAATGAGACATACACTCTCCTGGCTTTATTTTCTGGCCACCTGGACTTTGGTGTATTTCTAAAGATATTAATGTTTTCTCAAGTCTAGAGAGAGCCTTTAATGAAAAATCATTTTTCTCAGCATCACCATTTTTGAAGCAAAGTACAAAGTCCCTTAAAACTCTTATTTTACTTCGTGTAATTTACTGGTTTACACACTGCCTGAAGTCAAGAGTATATGAACTTGTCAGTGTTCTCCATTTGAAATCCTGGGCATAATATCTGTATGTGAGAAGGAAAGCGGAAATGCAAAGGCGTGATTGTGTGTCTCAGAGAAGAGATAATGAAATGGGAGAATACTGAAAGAACTTATCATTCCACATGAAGTCCTAAGTAAAAATGATCCTCTCTTTAATCTCGATGTACTCATGAAAAGCGATACATAGATCGGATCTTGAGAAAAACAATATTTACTCCTCTAAGAAAAAATCAGTATTTTAAAGGCCCATGAAAGGAACAACTTTTGCTCATGTGAAATGTATCTAGAGTCTGAATCCTCTTCTCTTCTTTCTCTACACATTTGTCCAGGCAATCTCACTAGGTCCCATGGCTGTTTTTAACGCCCAGAATTATATCTCCCTGAATTCTACCCTGATCCACAACATTTATCCTAACTATCTTTATGGCAGTGCCTACCGGGCTTTCCACATCTGACATGCAAAGTGGGGGTTTCCATACTATTAGCAGGGTGACCCCAACCATCTGGATGCTCCCACAGTACCTGGGAGATAATTGTGATTTCTGCTTTTGTCTCTTACTTACCTTTCTTCTTCAATCCTTTCATCCACTTTTGAGTTTCCCTGCAAAGTATATGCTGAAACCACCTTTCTTCTCCATGTGCTTCAAATCACTGTGGTCATCTCTCTTGCTGGACTACTGCAATATCTTCCTGGCTAGTCTGCCTAATGTTTCTCTTATTTTTGTACTGTGTATTCTCCACTTAGTAGCAAGAGTACACTTCTTAAAATGTATAAAAATTGTGCCCCTCTGTTAAAATAGGAGGAAAAAGACCTACTTGTTGATACAATTCAGCCAATAAAGAAGAAAATTGAGACACTGTGTTAAAATAGTGATTGCTGCTAACTCTGTTACTGCTAATAGCCATTGAAGTTATTTTAGAGAACAGAGTATGTATGCTACAATGTTGACAAACTAAATGTATGTATGGTAGATAGAGGATAACTGGATGAATTATATAGTCTATAAATTTTACCTCAATAAAACTGTAAAAACAAGTAAATTGTTGTAATAAAGCAAAAACATACTGAAAGTTTGTGAGACGGGACTATTGAGGGATAGTATTTGAAATGTGATTCAATGCTGTCAGTAATTAGCTACAATTACTGTGAAAATTCAGTTTTATTTGTACTCTAAGTGTGGAAACTGTGATGACGGATATTTTTTGAAATTGTCTGGTGCAAGGTTCACGGTGCTTCTATAGTGTGCAGTTTACCATCAGATACTGTAAAAATGACCAAAGTGTTTATCACTCTGGCATCCATCCACCCATTTTGAACAAACACTCACTGGGCAACGACCTGCCCAGGGGAGAGGTACCTAATGCCTCCTATTCCCTATGCCAGGCCTTTCTTCTCATGACAGATGGTGAGTGGATTAATTTGGAAGAGCTGATCCTCAGGTTTTTTACACTGGAGCATAGGAAAATCTGTATTTTAAAACTATGTAAATGGAGTGTGGTAAGGATTCCAAGATATACCAGATTTCTAAATTTTAAAACAGTAGATAAATAAAAAATGTTATTAGTCTGAAACTGTCATGTATTTCTTATACATTTTCCTAGAGAAACATAATAGAAAATCTATAATCAGATGTGTATGCATTTATGTACATACACATATGTATATAGTTTGTATATGGATGCAGGTACAAGCCCACACCCACAAACACACACCTACATAGATTTGTTCTGTTTTCAAGTCTCTAGCTGTTGTCAGTTGAAATGTGCCCCTAAAACTCATATGTTGAGGACTTAACCCCTGGTAACTCAAAACGGCACGTGTTTGGCACGTGGGTCTTTACAGAGATAATAGAATTTAAACGGGGACATTAAAGTGAGCGCTCATCCAACATGGCTGCTGTCCTTATAAGAAGAGGAGATTTGGACACAGAGACGCGCATAGAGACGGTGCGATGTGAAGAGGCTCAGAGGGAAGAATGCCATCTAGGAGCCAGAGAGGGAGGCCTGGGGCAGAGCCTCCCTCACAGCCCTCAGGAGGAGAAACCAGCCCGGCCGACACCTTGATTTGGGGTGTCCTGACTCCAGAACTGGGACACAAGAAATTCCTGTTATTGAAGCCCCCCAGTCTGTTGTATTTTGTTACAGAGGCTTTAGCAAACTAATGAACTAGGCTTGGTAAGGTTCTATGGAACATAAGCTAAACGCTATGTGCAAGTAATCTAGATTTCTCTTGTTAAATTCATATTGATTTGCTACTGAAATGCAAAATGTAGTTAGAAAGGTATTGTAAGAATTGCAATATGCTGTAAGTAAAAGAGGAGAATATATTCAATGGGAAACGAAAAGTATGGCAGAATTTAATCTTATCATCCCATGTTAAAATTCTGTCTTTAGAGATCCTGTGGGCACAAAAAGCTATTTAAGAGGAGGTTTTAGGTGAAAATAAGCCATTTATGTGCATCTACAATGGTTTGAATACAGAATATAAAAAACATTGTCTCTAATTCTGAAACTATGGTTTTTCCATAATGTATATCTGCAAAAACTTTTAAGCCTCTACAGGACATAAACATTCTCCTGGGCAATTGCATATCATAGCAGGTGTTAAATGTAACATTGTCACAGAGGTGGAGACATTATTTAGAAACGTTTTAAAGTGTCCCTCATTAGAAATCGTTCTGTTGTTTGTTAATACTTAGAAGGAAGCATGTGTGTGTGTGTGTGTGTGTGTGTGTGTGTATTTATATGTATCTATGTGTGTGTGAGTGTGTATTTCTTATAGATTTTCCAAGAGAGACAAACAGAATGGAAAATATATAAGCATGTATGTATGCTTGTATATACATGCACACACATATATGTACATAATTTACATATAGGTAGATACAGGTACATGACCACACCCACATACCTATCCCTGTACATACACCTACATAGATTTGTGCTATTTTCAAGTCTCTAGCTGTTATGTATGTACTCACACAAACACATACACATTGGGGTAAATATTTTTATCTGATTACTAAGAGTAAAAAGTACTCAGAAATTTATTTTAGCTCTTCCAGACTTTTTATTTCATTATTCCAAGTAGTAACTTTTGGTGAAGGAAGTACTTGATTATTGAAATGAATGCTACTCAGTCTAAAATCTATTCCATTTTATCCTGTAATGGAGAAAGTAGAAATAGAGAAATTGTAAATATTTTGGATACATACTAGATCTTAAGCTCCTTATCCAAATGTAAGATTCTGACACATTTAAGTTGCTTTGGACACAGACTATAAATGAAATAACTATACCAGAATATATGGTGTTACACTCAGACGTGAAAGTTCAAATGTACCAGTTGTACATCTTTCAAGGTCTTATATGTTATGCACATATGTGCATGTTAGTCATTATTCATTAGTTTCATTTCCAGTTAAGTATTTGCATGTGAATAAAAGTGCTAACATAAATGAAACAAATATATATTTATGTTTGTTTTATGCATATACTTTATTCATTAATATATACTTGTTTCATCTATAATGTTATACCTATCAAATCATCTGTCACTGTTTCCATCTATTTATCAATTTCTTTATTATCCTGTCACTGATCTTACTCTGTATTTAACCTGAATAACTGTCATGATAATTGATTTCTCTATTACTCAGACTCACTGCCTTCATCTCTGGTTTTAGAAAAGGAATATTTTATAAATACATTGAATTGTTGATCCACTTTTACTTTGAGACAATCTCTTCTCCAGTGCTCTCTTATCACCTTTCTTATAACATCATTGTCTACTTGATATCTCTTATTGTATGTGTCATAGATATTTTAAACAAAGCATATACAAAAGAGAGCTTTATAGACATCTCCATATGCCCCCATTTCTTCACTAACCGTCCAGCTACATGGGATAGAAATCTAAGAGTCAAGCTTGAACTCCCTGTCTCTTTTGCCACCATGTCCACTAAAATTTACCTAAGAAATTCACTTCTCTCCATGTCCCCCACCAATCTCAACCTCCATGCTAATCAAAGTTCAGCATCACCTTCCCTCTGGATTATTGCATATTTTCTCCTAAATGACCCACTGATTTCCTCTCCTAATTCTTCTAATCTGTTCTCTACAGTGCAGTCAAATGATCTTTTCAAAATTGAAATCTGATCACGAACTCTGTTGCTTTTAGAATAAATGTATTCTTCCTATCACATTTTTTTGGCCTAGTGAGGTGTGGCTCCTCTGTCATCATCTGACTTATCTGTTACTACAGTCCCTTTGTGCTTCTCACCCCAGTTACATTCACCTTCCTATAGGGACTCAAATGTACCGTGTTCGTCCCTTCCTCTGTGTAGGCTCTTCCCACGGTATGGAATAATTTTTGTTCTTCCTATCTAGTAAACTCCGACTCATCAGTAAATTTCGGTGAGTTGTCACTTCTTTAGTGAAGCCTTTTCTGACTTTGACTAGAACAAATTTCTCTATTTTTGGCTTTTATATTACCATGAATTCTTGTGATACCACATAACAAAATTGGCATTCCACATTTATTTATGTAATTATTTTCTAAATGTCTGCTCTCCACCAGAGTCCAAGCTTCCAGATTTGAGGCAGTACATATTTTCTGTTCCTAATTGATTTATCTGCACCCACTACAGACAAAATATCTTTATCATGAATAAATGAACACATAACACTCTTGGAGATTTGAACTAACTTTTCTAAATTTGAAGAGAAGCATTTGCATCAGTTCTAAGGAGTGTCTCTTTAACTTTCAAATTCAGGAAAACTATAATTGCAAGAGGTTCAAAAGATGAAAATCCAGGGGGATATTCAGGTATAAGAAAAAATAGACCCCTATGTTTACAAAAGTTGGTCACATATTTGGAAACATAATTTATAGATTAAGTGTCCTCTTAATTCATTGCTTTTAAATTGAGAAAAACCATTTTAAGAGACAAATATCTAATAGATCTAGTTTTTAAAATTTACACTCTTTTTATAGACCCACCTTTGTGCACATAAAACAAGCTAATTTCACCAGTACCATCCTATAACATTGTTAAATTCTTGATAGCTAATGTTGGCTTGAAGGAAAAAAATAAAGTATTAAAACAAATAAAAAGCCTCATTATTTACTGAATGTACCTCTAGTAGAGTATCCTCCACTAGAACCAGACTTCTTAATGGAATGATGCATTACTATTCACCGTGTGCTACTAACATCAGATCAAAGTCTATTCATTACAGAGAGTGGGCTTTGCAGACATTATGTGGTCCTAAGATCTGATAATATTCAGTGATAGTGTGAATATGCAGAATACAGCTTTGCTGTATATGGCCAATAGGAGAATAAATTTGTCTACTATTTCTGGAGGAAATTTGATCAAACAAAAGCCTTTAAAATTGGAATATGGTAAGACCCATGAATTCTACTTCTAGGACTAAAATCTAAAGAATATTTCAGAAAATTAGCAAAATTACAAGTACACAAGTTTTCATCCTAATATAGTTTATAATGACACGATTTTCTAAACTTTCCTGTGGTAAGCAAGTATTTAGGTAAATTATATTGTACCTGTATAATTGAATACTGAGCAGCTATTAAAAATATTCAACTGTGAACTTTTCAACTCTGTATGGATGTCTAATATGCATCACAAACATTACAGGATTAGAGAAGTATTCTTGACTCCAGCTCCAACAATTCCAGTCTCCCTCTAGTTTTTATGACTTCAGTAATGCTGTCATATTTACACAGTCATGATTTACGGCACACTTTAAAACACACCTTCTCTCAACCATAGCTCACACCCGACTGACTGCACCCAATGAGTTGAAACTTGTCACACACTGTTACTAAGGATCGACTTACTGCTTCCTTATTGAAGATCCTGCCTTTCCATTGGATGGCACTCGGCAGCAACATTCACCATATGGTTTGACCACAGTGAAAGGCTCAGTGTCACACATCACTTCTGGTACGGCGATTTCTGTCAAATAAAAACATTACAGTGTGTCCTCATTCACTTTATTAACCAGATCTGGCACCTTGTGACTGCTGGCTCTTCCCCAAAGTCAAAATGATTCAGGACATTGAGGCAGCCATGACAGCACAACTACCGACACGCATGAAAGAGGACTTCCAGAACTGCTTCAGAAAGTGGCAAGAATGATGGGATAAGTGCGTTCGAAGCGAGGGGGAATATTTTGAGGGGGATTAATGGCAAGGTGTCTTTTACTGTAATATATATATATTTTTTTAATTTAAACATTCACTGTATTTTCTGACCATACCTCATAATATTAGACTGGAGCTAGGGTATCTTGAACCCAAAGTAAACTGAAATTCTTTACCTCATAAATAAACGAGTGATCCCAAATAATTTTCCAAATGAGAAATAACAGTGAATATTCATTTGAAAATAAAGACAGAATTGAAACAGGTAGCATTTAATTAACCAAACTGGAACATAGCCAGACCTCTTTAGCTAACATCTCTGCTCATTAATAGATAACATTATTCCTGCCCTGCTAAACCCAATGTCAGGAACAGAAAACATCCTTGCTTCCCCTCTTCATTGGTAAATACCCAAAATTAAATAGGATATTAAAATGCACGCATTTCAAGTAAAAAACACATTTCTCTGTAAAAGAGGTCTAGCTACCTTTTCACTATTAAACTGCTACCACTGGGAAGAATTCATGTAACAGCAATATCACCATACTTTAATACATGAAATTGAGTCATTGGATGGTTACTGCATAGTACAGTGGGCTTGTATGTTTTGTCTCACCAGTTCCTGTTCCTTTCCCTTCTTCAAGTTGAACCCCATTTTGTAAGGCACTGCTTTCCCCCCTGTTACCTCAAATACTATGGATATAATGGGAAATGCACCCCTGCTCACAGTGATAATCCAGCCATGGATGCAAAAACCTAGGCTGTTTACCAGGATAATTCTAATGGTGTGTAGGAAAAGAGCAGGCTTTTTATCTCTGATGGGGACTTTGGGTATCATGGCCCTTCCCCAAACTGCTGATTATCTCCATTTTATCAGCAACATAACTGAACAACGGGCATTTAACTTGTCTAAATTTACACAACATCTAATGTTCCAATTATCTATTTCTATGTGACAAACCACCCCAAAATTTGGTTGCTTAAAACAATAGTTTATTATTATTTCATGCTGTTCTGTGGGTTGACCTGGCTCAGCTGAGAGGTCCTTTACTGTGTTTGTAGGGATTACAGCTGGGTTTACAGTCATCTAAAGACCCAACTGGGATGGATGAAAATGTTAGCTACTCTCATATCTGGCATTTCAGCTGGATGGCTAGAACAGCGGGTCTTGACCAACTTATCTCTCTCTCTCTCTCTCTCTCTCTCTCTCTCTCTCTCTCTCTCTCTCTCTATATATATATATATATATATATATATATATATATATATATATATATATATATATTGCTTTCCATTAGGCTAGTTTGAGGCTTTCACTTGGCTTGGAAGTCTCAGGATGATTGTATGTCAGAGAGTGTCTAGTTCCCCCCCCAAAAGAATCCCAAGAATTCCAGGTAGAGGCTGTGAGACTTTTATGAGTTAGTCTGGGACTCACTTCGGTTGCATTTCATTGTTCAAAATGTGAGTCTCAGGGCCAGCCCAGATTCAGGGGAGGTGACTAATGAGAACATGCACACTGGGAAGCATGGTTCATTAAGAACTGCTGCATCATAAGGTAGTTCTAATTTTAGTTTTTTGAGGAATCTCCATGCTGTTTTCACAGTGACTGCACCAATTTACATTCCCACCAACAGTGCACGAGGGTCCCCTTTTCTCCATTCCCTCGCCAATGCTTCTTGGTTGCTTTATTGATGATGGCCATTGTGACAGGTGTGAGGTGGTATCTCATTGTGGTTTTTATTTGCATTCCCCTGATGATTAGTGACATTGAGCCTCTTTTCATATGTCTATTGGCCGTCTGCATGTCCTCTGTGGAGAAGTGTCTATTTAGGTCCTCTGCCCATTTTTCAATTGAATTGTTTGTTTTTTGGTGTTAAGTTGTATGAGTTCTTTATAAATTTTGGATATTAACCCCTTATCGGATATGTCATTGGTGAACATTTTCTCCCAATTGGTAGGTTGTCTTTTCCATTTTGGGGTATTTATCCCAGCACACTAATTTGAAAAGATACATGCACCTCTATGTTCAATGCAGCATTATTTACAACAGCCAAGATATGGAAGCAACCTAAGTGCCCAGCAATAGATGATTAGATAAAGAAGATGTGGTACATATACAGAGGGTGCCCAAAAAATGTATACACATTTTAAGAAAGGAAAACTGTATTAAAATTGTAGTACTCAATATATACCAATAACAAAAGGTGAATACAAATCACATTTGACTTCTACAATTACAAGAAGTGTTCAAAGTGGTTGCCATCAGCATCCAGACACTTCGGATTATGGCGAACTACTGCTTGAGCAACGTTGACCAAAGTGTCCACTTGTCTACATTTTTTGTCACCCCCAGTGTATAATGGAATATTACTCGATCATAAAAAAAAAAATCTTATTACTTGCGACAACATGGATGGACCTAGGAGGATATTATGCTAAGTGAAATAAGTCAGACAGAAAAGAGACAAATGCCATATGATTGCACTTATATTTGGAATGTAAAGAATAAACTAAAAGAACAAACAAAACAGGAACAGACTCATAGGTACAGAGAACAAACTGATGGTTATCAAATGGGAGGGGCAATGGGGGACTGGGTTAAAAAGGTCAGGGAATGAAGAAGTACAGATTGGTAGTTACAAGTAGTCACAGGGATGTGAAGTACAACACAGGGAGTATAGTCAGTAAGTAGAGTCAGTTATTGTAATAACTCTGTGTGGTGCCAGGTGGATACCAGAGTTATCAGGGGCATCACTTCATAAATTATATAAATGTCTAACCACTATGCTGTACACTTGAAACTAATATAAAATAATATTGAATGTCAACTGTAATTGAAAAAAAAAATCTGTCTTTCAAGTTTAGTTTCAACAGTAAGTAATGGAATAAGAATTTAAACCCAGTTATCTAGGTATCAGAAATCATTATTTAATAACTCTTGCTTTTCATTTTAATATCTTATATATCTTGGCATTCCTAATACCAAACATTGTGTTTGGAACATACTTAGTGGATGCGAGCAAATTAAATAAGTAGATGTTGATTTATACATTCTATTTGTCTTTGTCTATAGTTTACGGGACCTTCATTGTGAGATCAACGTAACAAGAATTCCCAAATCATCGGGCCCTGTTGTTTGTGCTACAGGGAATGATAAAATATTATGTCCTTTGGAATAAATAGTTGGGTCTTAGTCTTCTTGGATTTATCCAAAGTGAGTAGTGAAGTTACTTATTTAGTATGTGCTTGATAAATATGTAGGGTTTTAGAAAGGTACAAAAGAAAAATCTAAACCAGGATCCCACAGGCAAGGGAATCTGGGAAATACTGATTCAGGCTTCCAGGCCACTTAGATTCATGGGAATGGTGTTAAACAGCAACAGATATTAGCATACCAAATCGCCTTTTCTGCTGTACATATATGTTGGAAATACAGTCTAGCTATCTATCATCTGGCTGGAAAGATGCTATGAGACATATAACATTTGTAGTACTAGCACATTGTGTGTGATATGGTACCTGAATTCTAAACACCCGTATGGTTTGTGTCTCAACTGCCTGGGAACCTTATTATTCATATAGTATAAACTATAGGGAATTGTAGTTATGTTATGTTCTTCCAAAGATAAACTAAAAAGGCTACCATCCATCTTAAATAATATCACTGTAAAATATTTATAGGCATAAGACATGTAGATATGCCTTGAGGATTTTATATGAAGAAAACATAATAGCACTTAATAGACACACATGGCAACGTTATATTGACTGCCCATAGCAATAAGGAAAAACTTTACTGAAAAATTCACATTCTCCTAATTATTACCCCTTTATATAGACTGGAGCTTCTGTGGATGCTTTTAGACTAATTTCCACACCTGGATTTTATGCTAGAGCAATACATGAAATCCTGATTTGCTCCCTCTTTCTTCTTAATATCTGAATTTTTTTCCTAATGAGTTTTTGAAAAACGTTAGCTAACAAACAAAGATAAATTTTTGTGCAGGAATTTCTATAACCTTAGCATAGTGCAAAGTAGTTACTCATCTTCTGATTTCACAGACAGCTTAAAGTATTCACATGAACGTACAGAATCTCTTCACACAGATAAGTCCAAATAATTTAAAACAATCTCTACACCTGTGAATATTAGGGTCTTCTTCGTGATATTGTCAAGAAACATTGAGTTTTTACTTGCAAAATACTAGCCACAGTGCCTAGCACATAATTAATGTTTAATAAGTGCTGGACATTATTATTATTTTATCATCTATGTCATTAAAATCATGTCTTTAACAGGTTTTTTTCAGTGTAGCTCTAATTGTTTTGTTTTGAACGATAGTTTTATTTGTTCAAGGACTCATGCTGCAAGCATTAAACCAAGCACAGGCTTTGATTCTGTGAGCCCAGATTCACATATTTAGGGAGACAAAAGCAAACTGTAATCCACGTACATGAACGGAAATAAAGGCTTATGGGTAATCACATTGTAGTTTTTAAAGTTCTACAGCCTAGAAGCCTGAAGTCCCAGGTCTTTGAGGTCCTTCTGGATGTCCCACAGGGTATCTGCACTTTTCTTGAGTTGAGCAACCTCATCATCTTTCAGCTTTGGGTTTATAACACTGGTTAATCCCCAAGCATTCAGGATCCATGGAAGGCTTAGGAAGACTTCACTGTCAATGCCATATACCCCTTTCACCTTAGTTGACCCTGAATGAATGCTGGATAGATTTTTCTGCATGGATTCAATGAGGTCAGCCACTCTTAACCCAATAGCCCAGTTGGTGTATCCTTTTAGTTTGATGACTTCATAGGCACTTTCAACCACCATCTTATGCACTTCCTTCAAGGTTCCATTATCATTGTCCGTTCCCATTTCTGGATTCAGTTCCTGGAGAGACACACTTACCACATTCACTCTACTCCACACAGCCACATTTGAGTTGCCGTGTTCTCCCAAAATCCATCCATGGCAACTGCTGGGGTGAATGCCAAGTTTTTCAGCCATAAAGTAACAAAATCTAGCAGAATCCAGCTAACTTTCAATCACACGGTGCTTGGGTAACCCACTTAGTTTCCAGGTACCACAGGTGAGAATATTCACTGGGTTAGAAACCACAATTATGGTGCAGTCAGGACTGTACTGGATGATCTGAGGAATAATGAACTTGAAAACAATAATGTTCCTCTGTACCAGGTTGAGATGACTCTCTCCCTCTTGCTGGCAAACTCCTGCAGTTACCACCACAATCTTAGAATTGGTGGTCACAGGGTCACCTTTATGGACCACAATTTTAGGTGTCTGAAGAAACCAGCCCCATGCTGCAGATCCATCATTTCTGCTTCGAGTTTATCTTCCAGAATATCCTCAAGAGCAAGCTCATCAGGCAGAGACTTTCCCAGAATGCTGATGGCACACACCATACCAACTTGTCCAACACCCACTGCAGTGATCTTATTGTTTGGGACTGCTGCCTCTTCTTATGCCACTGGTGCTATCAGTTTTTCCTTAAGAGTTGCCATTGTGTACAGGAGAAAGAAGAGTCATGCCACGCAAGGAAGACAATGTCAGTTGCGTGCCTGTTTTGTTTTGTTTTTAAAGTGATGTATCATTAACATATAACATATCAGTTTCAGGTATACAACATAGTGATTCAATATTTGTACTAATTTGTTTTGCTACAGGCGTATTAGTATTACTCATTATACTTTCCTTCTTAAAGTGCTGTCTTTAAGGTGGCCCACTGAATCAGGTTTCAATTAAATACCCAAAGATGATGTCCCATAAGCTTCCATTTTCCAAAATGTAAAAGAATATGGTTTCAATTATTGCCATTCTTCGTTTGCACATTGTCTGGAAATGAGCTTTCTGTCTAAAGCACATGGATGCAAGACATACAAAAAAAAAAATCATAAATAGTTTTTGATGGGTCTTTGCAAAATAGAACCAATTATTGATTTGAAATCCTGCTTAGCCACAACAGAATACTCTGTAATCAATTACACTTGGGGGTTTAACCTATAGATGAAGGACAAGAAGAAGCTGAGTTAATGACTTTTTCAACTGGCAAAATGATATCCCTGGGGCCGAAATGTAATCCTCGGGCTGTCAGTGATTTCACGTTGTTGCTGCACACTTGCTACTCGGGGAGCGGAGCTTCCTTCTGCAGAGCCAGCAAGCTGCTCTAGACCAGCCCTAATGTTTCCAAAATAAAAGGCCGATGCGAACCGTTTTCCTCTCCCTTCCAAATACTACTGATCTTCCTATTTCCATGGTAACCGACGCCTGCTGGCATGATCAAGAAAAAACTGATTTGGGATTTTAATTAATTGCTTAGAAATGGAAATGTAACAGGGACTGGCAGTTCAACTGAGCACATTTTGCAAAGTGAATAAAAATAGAGTTTCTGAAATACTGGAAATTGTTTCAGTGGCTGTAGCACATCTTTTACTAGACACCTTAATTTATTCCATTCTCCAGAATAAATCTGCCAAACGCACTAAGCCATTTTGTCAACACAAATCATTTTGGCAAATACTTTAATCCCTCTTCTAAACAAAATGCATTGTAATTTAAAAAATCTAACCCATCGGTGTGAACCCACTGGGTCCCATCTGAAAATACTCCTGAGATATTAGTAGATCATGTTTAAAGGAGCTGTCATCTCCTATTTGTAAAGGAGAGCCCCTGTTCTCATTGCCTGCTTAGGAGTAAATTCCTTGAACCTCACCCACCATTGCAGTGGTTGCTACCATTTGTGGAAAGAAAAGCTTTAAAGTTACTTTTTTGCACAGAGATTAAGAGCATGGGCTCTGGAGCCAGACTGAGTATGTTCCAATCTTGGCTCCTTGACTTACTAGCTGGGTTACGTGGAGTAATCAAAGCCCCAGGTTCCCGTCTGTAAAATGGGGGACCACTTATAAGGTTACTGTGAAGATTACTCACATCAACAAATAGAAAAATCCTAGAACGTTGCCTGGAAGAGAGCAACAATTTAATAAATGTAAGTTGTTATCACTATTTGTATTTTTTAGTGGATATGTAAACTCTGTTTTGGATTTCCTATACTACTTGGCTTTAAATATTTCTTTCAGAGCCATAGCACACCCTGAGTTGGTTAAAAATTGTTTTCCATTACAAGGTCTGAGATGTCTTTTCCTTAGAGAAATATTAATGCCTGCTGTAAGATACACAAAACAATTCCGTCTAGTGCCAAATAAATGATTAGTAAAGATTTCAAAGTAAAATTCCATTACAAAGGAGACAAGTGATGTAATTCCAAGGTATTTCTGGAGTGAGCACCAATCTTGTTTGATCTGCAAGTGTTTTAATTATACAAAGTCACTAAATTATCATATGTACAAAGAAAACAATGATATTAAACAAATATTATTTATCACTGACTGAGTGCTCTTGTGAAAATAGAATTGCTATAGCTCATACATATGTTAACATGTTTTTAAAAATGTATGCAATAAGCTCTATATCAAAGATAATTTAATATGTTCAAAATTATTTGGAAGAACAATTCCAAATGAATAAAGCCTTCCCCAGTCGTTAGCTGAAAACCTTGATCAAGATTTCTGAGTACCCGTTATTCCACCTAGTACTATTATAATCATTAGTGAATAATAATTGGAACAAACTTATATGGAGCTGGGCACTGAAGGAAAAATACGACGGTGAACATGTCCTCACCATTAAAAGGAACCAGGGACCCCTTGGCTGTAGAAGAAATGTTCACAAATTTTACAGGTACAAAATAGGTATGCGTTAAATGTGGATAATTATGGAACTAACCATTATGCAAGTACTGACTTCTTCCTTCAAGCCATCTCTCAGACTAAATTCCATTTATTAGGGAGGACATATTTTTTCCCTCAAAGATCAGGGAAATCCCCTTGCTGTGTATCCCAACACGGTCTTGTACTTGCAACTCTGTAACATTTATCACACTTGTAATTGCTTGTCTAATGTGAATGGATCCTTCTTGCTGAATTATATCCATGAAGCTAGAGAAAATTTAGTTCTTTTTTTTTTTTTTTTTTTTTTTGCATCCTCAATGTAGTCCCTGGAAGAGAGTAGGGGTTGAATAAATTTTTATGTAAACTTAAAATTGAATGATGACCCAGTCTAGTCTCCAGAGTCCATATTAGAACATAGGCAGGACTGCTAATTATGCAATAGCTACTACATGATCAGCTCCATGTATCTCAGCTTCTGAAATAGGTGCATAATAGCCACTTGCCATACTTGGTAAATGAGTGAACGTGAGACATATGAAAATATTGCCACTATTAGAAAATGTTATCCTAGGCCACGGTGAGAAATAATGCATCATAGCTTAAATAAAAGGTAAATTTCTTATTTTCCTCTATCCTATCAATACTGCACTTAGTTCCTTTCGTTCATAAATATGTGGGTTGATGTCATAGTCTCAGAAATTCATGGTAGCCTGGAAATCATATTACTCTTATGAATGTCCCCTGAAAAGGCCTCTTTCCATATGTAGGATAACAGATTTGAGCAATATTGCATGGTGACAGCCAAAACTAATAATACAAGTCAATAATATAATTGCTCATATATTATTGACTTGTACTATTAGTTTTGGCTGTCACCATGCAATGGAGGAAGAAGTGAGAAGGGGAACTCTCCAGATAATTTTAGCACTGATGAAAGCATAAAACTTCCCCAGGTCATAGTAATCATGGGCATTCTAAACTCAATTTCTTAAAAACTTACTGATTGATAAAAGGATATATGTGATAT
Source organism: Rhinolophus sinicus (assembly GCF_057876585.1). NCBI lineage: Eukaryota > Metazoa > Chordata > Mammalia > Chiroptera > Rhinolophidae > Rhinolophus > Rhinolophus sinicus. The sequence goes on along the minus strand of NC_142501.1, from coordinate 109,089,108 downwards.
ATATTCTTCTTTCTGGTTACCATTTTTTAAAAAGCTTTGTGGTAGTGTAATTGCTATACAATAAACTGCCCATGTTTAAAGCATACAGTGTCCTAACATATGTGTACACCAAAGAAACCATCAAAATCCAGACAGTGAATATGTGTATATCCATTCCCTTAAAAGTTTCCTCACGCATTCCTGTTTGTAATTCCTCCTTGCACTCCCTCTCCCATCCCTAGGCAGCCACTGATTTGCTTTCTGTCCTTACAGATTAATTTGCATTTTCTTTCATGTAGTATAATTATTTTGAGACTCCTCCATGTTGTTTTATATATCAATAGTTCATTCCTTTTTATTGCTAAGTAGTATTCAACTGTATAGCTATATCACCTGTTGAGGGACATTTGCATTGTTTCAAGTTACGGCTATTACAAATGAAACTGCAAGAAATATTCATGTACAAGCCTCTCTTTTTATGAACATATGCTTCCATGTCTTTTGGGTAAATACCTATGACTGGAATGACTGGGTCATATCATAATTCTATGTTTACATTTTTAAAGAAATTGCCAAACAGTTTTCCAAGGTAGTTGTACCATTTTTTAAATCGTAACATTTAAAACCACATATTTTAAAAAGTGTTTTTCCAAAATTTACTGTGTCCAACTTCTAATGTTGTTGCTTCATCTGTCAGGCAACAAAAGAAGATAAAAATATATTTCAATTAACCATATAATTAATTTTTAAAAATTCCCAAACAAAAGTTTGATGGAATACATCCAAATTATTGGGGGAAATAGGTGTTTTGAGCTCTTTGAATTGTCCAATCACCATATTTATCCAATTTACACTGCATGTTTAGGCATCCTCCAATATTAAATTACATAGAAGCACTCTATGAGTGAATTTTGGGGAAAGTCACTCAAACACAGCAGATCAGAATTGAATTACTTAACTTGGCAATTTAACAGTACATGAGGATTATCAAATTTTAACTGTAGCACAAAGGGGTAAACTGAGTAAGAGTTTTAAAGGAACAAGTGATTGGTTATAGTTAATGCCTTCTCATCTTGCTGTTTCACGTCTGAGGTCAGGAGGTAGAGAACGTAACTCAGGAAGAATTTCAAAGCAAACCTGTACAACATACCATGATAATAGATGCTAATGATAAAAGGTCTGTTGAAATTAGGGGAGACTTCAATTGGGCCCCACCACAAACCCCAATCTCTGGTCAATTGATAGAAAATATGAAATTCAGAAACTCCAAGGTGAACTGGACTATAACACTGTGGTGATGAGTCATCTCACTTGCAAAACAGGCTTGTTGACTTGTCAGGAGTCCAGTTCAGGTTGTTTGTTGTTTGTTTTTTTGTTGTTGTTGTTTTTCTTCTTTTGGAGTCACTGCCAAAAAGTGAGCAATAATAATAATTAATGTCCAAAGATGTTGCATTTTCAAAGCAAGGAAGTTACACTACAGAGAATACTTCCCTTGGAAGGTGAAGAAAAATCTTAAAAGATACACCAAGATTTTTGTACAGTGTTTCCCCAAAAATAAGACTGGGTCTTATATTAAGTTTTGCTCCAAAAAAACGCATGAGGGCTTATGTTCAGGGGATGTCCTCCTGAAAAATCATGCTACTGCTTATTTTCTGGTTAGGTCTTATTTTGGGGGGAACACAGTATATGTTTCTACTGCCTGTGAAAGAAGCTTACTGAGGGCAAAACAAAAGAAATAGGGCCTTTTTACTCCTGAGGTGAAAGAAGACTGTTCCTGGAAAGTACAGGCAATGAAATTCTGTGTGTGGACCACTGCTTAATGCCAAGTAACAGAGTCCTGTAGTCTAGAGACGCAAGAACACACTGTGCTCAGACTCAGCTCTGTTTTATTCCCTTTGGCAAGAGCAAATGCATATAATTACCTAGTAATGTAATTAAACAAGAAAGTAATAGAAAAAATGAACAAGGCGGATGAGACTCGTCCATATTTAAAGTGTTCTGGAAGATAACGTCAATAGGGTCAGTAATCTTAATAGCAGTCATTTTTATATTTTCAAAGTGTTGTGGTTAGTAAATCAGTTTTCCAAGTATACCCAGAATTTTGAACAGAAAGTGACACATCCGCTTATTTAAAATACTCATAAAACCTTTGAATAAAAACATCAACTGTTGGTAAGTGACAAATATTAAAGAAATCGAATCAAACCAGTAAGCTGATGGTTGCAAAAAATATATATATATATATAAAGGAATGATGACTCGAAATGACAACAAAAGCCTTTGAAATCATAAAACTATTGTTAAGATATACTCTTTACTAAGAACTCTATATGTAATAGCTCACATAAGATTAAGTATATATAACAGTAAATTTGTTTGTATGTGCATATAGGCATATAGCCATCCACATCACACATAGTAATTCCTAGCTTTTATCACACCTAATACATGATGAGCAGGTAGATAATGTTATAATTATGAGGATTAATGATGTGTTTTCACTCTGCACTTACCTCCCCTTATATCCTGACATAACTTTTGGTTGCACCTGATAAATCTTTGGATTTATAGACATGACTGTACCTTTTTTGTTTGCTTTTCTGGAAGGGTTTCAACCTACTAAGGACCATTGTCTTTCCATGTGTGTGTGCGCGCGCACACGTGTGTAAATTGTGAGGGCAGAGAGGAGGAGAGGAGGGAACTCCCATATACCAATCCCTGTGACAGACCGGACATAATTACTCAAATATCTACCTATCAGATTCTGCATAAAAATGCTTAAAAGCTCAGACATTTTCTAGAGTTACCATTGGACGTGAACTCTCTGTTTGCCTGGTACAATAGAATGCGCCTAAATGTAGCTTCAGAACTCAAATACGAAGTGTATTCTTTAAGATAGTCCTCCTAAAAATCACATTTTCTACTAAAAAACACTGTTTCAAATGAAATTTTCTTTACTATGATTTTTGTTTGTTTATTCCACTTCCACTTCCACCCCCCAAAAATAATATATTTTGGAAGTCAAAAGGAGGGAATATTCATTTTAGATGACTTTTATCGTACTGTGAAAGGAGGTTGGCCAGTTCACAATCAGTTACGTAGCAAGGGTTGGGAGATACCCTATGTGTTTGGGGTTTCTCAGGCCTCCATCTGCGTCCTTCATTTATCTCATCTGTTTCTGTTCTTGACCATGACTCACCATAAAACAAATGCTTGATAAAGTTGAAGTCAGTGAAGGTGGCTGCTGAGTGAACTGTGTCAGGAGAAGCTTACGATTTCCATCCTACACCGTTCCTAGAACTCTTGCCATTCCCTCCCAGTATAACTTTCCAATTTACGCAAAAGTATCTATTATGCTATGGACTACTGACTCTACAATTTAGCATTGATTTTAAAGTGGAATACACTGCTTTTAACAGTCTATATTATCTGACATTATCTTTTCCTCCTCCCATTTAAAAAACAATAGTGACAACTTGGCTCTATCTGGAGTTAATAACTAAAAATTCAATATACTCCTACAGGATATAAATGTATTAGTCTCCCTGAGAAAGACGAAACTAATTTAAGAACTTCCCACGTATTGAGAACAGTTCGCAGAAATTTACCAGCTGCTTCTTTACGTAAGATAGGATCTTGTGATTCGGTGTAGGAGCTGAATGCCAATTAAAACATTACATACCTCCAGGGCATTAATGTGAATCAAAAGAGAATGACTGATTGGAAGGTCAAAATAAACTTAGCAAAAGAAAAGTAATGTCTGATAAAGAATAACCTGCATTATCTTCTGGAACAACCCCCAACTTCCTGAAAGTTATTGTATAAATACGGATGATGATGGTTGAGCTCTTTTTCAACGTCAACTCTCTGAGAGTCAATTCTTGAATATAAGCAAAGTTTCTTAGGAAACAAACTACGTTCTCTGTTCCTACTGGGACAATTTGTCCAGATGTCTTGGCTCCAGAAGTAAATGAGACTCCGAGCCTACTGGGGGTGGCAAGATTTGAGGGGTTTAGAGTGTCGTATTTCTAACTGCTGTAAGGTGGGTTCATATTCTAGCTGAGTTTTCAAAAGCCACAAAATGCACGGGCATTCTTAAAACAAATTAAATGTGTCTACACTCAGTCTTTCCTGAAACAATTGCAAATTTGTATGATCCATTATAGTTATATTTATTATTTTATAAAGTCCTCCACTTCAGCACATGAACTTTTGGAAAATAACCACAAATACTTAAGCAATCAGATCTTTGTTAATACAGCTGAAAACAGTGGGTGGGCCATTTTTTTCTTTTTTCTTTTTTTTTCAGGTAAGAAAAAGCAGGCTGAGAAGTGAACACCTCAGATTGCTCCTGTTTCTTTGAGGCTCTTATCCTCGGGGCGGCGTTCTCTTGGCTGGGCATACCTGTTGATCACCCTGCTTAACTGTAATTATTCCAGACAGCTTTTTGGCTCATGGTGTTGTTTCATAGGCTTCATAAATCATACAAATTATTACCTCAATAGAAAACTATAATTACCCGCAAACCCTGACATGCCAAAATGTGTATTAATTAGATAAGGTAATAAATACTTTACTGCACATAGCTATAATTATTACCTCAAAAGTGACATATATACATATACCATCTTGATGTTCTGCAGCAAATGATTCGATGTAATGTTCGGTTCATAACAGAATTGTTATCTAATTTGATTAATTAGTTAATACTTTTGCAAGGTGTTTCCAATATGAGAAATGATGTAGAATTGTTAAGTTTCAAACTTAATGCTCGTATGATCAAATGCGATCCAGAATGTAATTTACAGAGGGATTTCCTACCAGGATGATTTATAAAAGTTTATGTTTCTTAGTTTTAAATTTGGTTTTACATAAGAAATCTGAAGAATGATTATTACATCTAAAATTTTGCACATTCCATTTCTATAGTAGTGTAAAATAATTTATTCATTATTTAAAAAATAAGGAAACATTTCTTGTAGAAACAAGCATAATCTTTCAAGTTACATACTTTTTATGTACCATCTAGCCTGACTTTTCAAGTAGAAAAAAATCTATTCAAGTACATTTGAAAGAACACACTTGGTTAAGGAACACTCATATACTTCGTGCATCATACATTTTTCAGACTTATAGAATAATGTGAGATATAGGAGTGCAACTATATTCAAGTCTCTACTATTTCCTTGTTTATTCAACCCAATTTGTTGTTTTTCAACTCAGTCTTTTCAACATGTACAGAAACAATGGATCTTATTCCTAATGTTCTAAATATTGTATATAGAAATATCTCTATTTTTATCTCAACTGATACACGTGACACATTGAAATAAAAAATTTCAGGCTGATGAACATTACATTTTATGAATGTGAAAGGTAAGTCAACTCAATGGTTGTTTGATTAAAGCTGCCCCATAAAACATGAACACTGGTTGATTTCCTTTAAATAGAAGTGTTCTTAAAGAACCTCTGATATGAAGAAATGAAATATAACCTATCCCATAGTTTCCTGTTTAGATTTTTATCTCCATGAATCATTTAGTAGTGAATTCAAAGGCAATTGACTCATCTGTCCTCATTTTATCATTATTGGGAAATTATTAAGGAGTGTCATATGAAAGGGAAATCATGTTGAAGGTAACACATTAGCCAATCCACTGTAGAGTTTTCTCAAAAATAATAAAGAAGATACTCTTTCATGGAGACAGTTGAAGTAGTATAATTGTGCAACAAGTTTTCTGTGTCTAGTCTACATCTCAATGACTATCATTGCACCTTAATGCATATTAGGCCTCCAGTAAATATGTGTTGAATAAATGCATGCAATCAAATGACACTTATCCTGGAGGAGAGGGATTAATTGACATTGTACTTTATCTGGATAATGGTATCAGTATAACACGATGACTTTGGGAAAAATGCAAAGATGCTGCTAAAGCTGCTAACTCAAAGAAGTTGCTAATTCAGAATGGAAAATGGTGTTATAATGCGTTATGGAAAGAATGAGGAAGGAACCATTTAAAGAAGATTTGACTCTGAACACTCAAAATTTAGTTGTTGTGGAATTAACTTGTTCAAAACTCTTTAGTGCAGTACAGAGAAGGCAAGATACTAGGAATCAAGCAAAGAAATCAAAATTTTGTTAATGTTACAGCAGAATATTTAGCATAATCTACATATGCTAATAACTATAAATATTAGCATATTAACTCTGAAAAATAGTAGCATATGTAAATATTAGCAGAAGGCATTCATCCCTCCATTTAGCTGGCTCTGGAAAAAGCTTCAGCTTCAGGAGACAAAAAAATGTAAAGCAGAAGTAGGCCACCCTCCTTATACCTGGACACCTACAAGTTTTCTTGAGCTGAGTAAGGTAGGAGGAAAGGAGAGGAAAGGGTAGGGAAGTAGGAGCATGGTATACTCACTCTAAAGAAAGTAGACTCATCTTTTGGTGTCACACATGCTAGGTTACAGCACTGCAAATCATGTTTGGAAATCTCAAAGCAGGGTTTAACATGCACCCTTTTCAGTACTCCTATGTACTCTCTAAGGAAAAATAATTAATTCAATCACTCAGTCAACCACTTGCTTCATAGATAACCATGAAATACCCTCTTCTTGCAAAGAGCTATGGGTCACACACAAAAAGGGGGCAATTCCTGCTCTTACTCTCAAGATGATATCTCATTTTTCAGCAGTTAAACCCGATTGTTCAAGGTATGGCAGGATTTAAACAATTTATACATTAAGCACGGATTTCCTTCCCTTGCTACAGAGAGAGATTACAATTTTTCTAATTTAATGCAATCTACCTTATTTAATATTAGGAATCACCTGGGTACTCAGACCCTAATGTCACAAAATTTCTGCACATTAGGTTAGACATTTATAGGATCTGATGAAAAATCCAGATATACTTATAAAATTCATAGAACTCAAGTCACCTAACAGGAAGTGGCTTAAGTACTGGCCAAAATTTGGACTTAAAAGTGAAATTAAAACCTTTGTTACATGCTTAATATATAGGATTCAAGAAACTGTAATAGGTGGAATTTAGAAACCTAAAGATCAATGATTTCATATGAATATCAACAGAGATTTTGTCATTAAATACATATTAGTTCAGCATCTAATCTGTGTCAGATACATTGCTAGATAACCAGTAATTAGTACAGAAGAAGACAAGGGAAAGCATTTTTCCCAAATAGAATAGCCTATTCCAAATAAACTATATAATCACTGTTTGTGTCACTCTATCTCATAGTTAACAATTAAAACAATATTGTTTTTAATCCAAGCAGATATTTAGTATGTGCCTATTTTTGTTCATTGCAATATCCTCTATAGCTGCAATACTATTCAGTGCATAGAAAATAATCAATATGTGGAAAATGAGAGAATGAATTAAAAAATAAATGAATAAGAGGAAAATTTTCTTCAGACAATGGCACTTGCCTATAATCCTTTAAAAACTGTAACATTCTATTGGGGGGGGCATATAAAAAAGAACACTTAATTATTTAAATTCCATCTGATGATTGTTAATGTTGTGGTTCTTTATTTTTTATGATGTTAACTCTAAATGATTATTTTGTAATATAATCATTGGCAATTGCTGAAATGATCAGGATTTCTGAGTAAGCTTATGTAATTTTTGGTTGCGGGGGTAAAAGAAAAGTTGCAAGAGATGAACATAAAAAGGACAGTCGTAAGTTGTAATTTGGTTTTATGTGAACTGAAAGGTTTATAGTGAGGAAGTATTGGATGCAGTTTCAGCAAGCAAGGATTTGGGGGAGAGATTAGATCAGTTACAAATTGCTAAATCTGATGGCTTAGATAAAAATTTTACCAGAGGCTTTAAAAGAAGTAGAACATGTTTTGGGGAGAAGCAATTGCCTTCTGGAGAATGCACATAGTATATATTTTTCAAAGCAAATTAAATGGGGAGAGATTGTGTAACTAGATCGCTCATTACAATGAAATGACTGCGTTTTTCAGCCCATACAGGCGTATCATCTTCATTTTGTACTTTGGCTTATTTGTTTATGTCCACTTTCCCTTCATACTTTAGCAGATGGCATTTGGCAAAATACAAAACATACACAGGGTGCCAAAACAATGTAGACATATTTTAAGAAAGGAAAACTATATTAAAATTGTAATACTCAATATATATCGATGACAAAAGATGAACACAAGTCACATTTGACTTCTGCAATTATAAGAGGTGCTCAAAGTGGTTACCATCAGCATCCAGACGCTTCTGATTATGATGAACGACTGCTGGAGCAACGGTGACCAAAGTGTCCGCTTGTATACATTTGTTTGGCACTTCCGGTATATTTTTTTAAACATTGACTGGAGGAAAGTGAAGCATATAGTATTCCTGGCAGATTCTATACAAGGTATTTTATAAATGGAAAAATAATGAATTACCTACATATATAGATACATAGATATAGGTAAATATCCTACCATTCTTTTATAAGTAACTACATGCCAAGCTAAATCGCTGATATGCAAAGATCTAACATGTAAAAGGCCTAACATTTTTGTTTAGTTTTTATTTTCAGTTTTCATCTCTTCTGTCCTTAGCCTGGAAATAATCTTTGGGTGATCTCTCACCGCACCCCTTAAACTGTGTTGGAAAAACTGGTATATATTCCTTTGGATCCCTCTACTTCAAGCATTCAGCTGCGTTGTGTTTGGTTCAGAAATTTTTCAAAATGTCAAAAATAATCACATTGTGGAAAAACAATCTCTTCTTGAATGCATAGTGTATGTGTGTGTGTGTTGTCTGATGAATTAAGGAAGCAGAAAAGAGATTACAGTTAAAGTTCAAAACCCATCTCTTCCTGAAGAGTCGCCAGTGTTACACAACCATGTAATATACAATGTCATTCAAATTGGGCAATTTGTCCTCAACTCCTAAGAAGGTCTTGAATCTTCCTGAAATTGCTCATGACTTTATAGCGTACTCTTGAGCTTTAGCTTTGGCAGTGAAAGTGCATTTATTGGCATGAAAAATGCCATTAACCTTTACTTACAGAATGCTCGTTAAAAACTACATTCATTATGAGGAATACTTTGAAACCTTTCATCTGGCAAACTAAAGGATCAAATGGGTCTTCTTATAATTAAAAACAACTAATTGAGAATATCAGAGACTTTCCACAGTGATTGTAATTCAAGAAATACATTAAGTATATGAAATGCACTGAAAAAGAGACTCATCGTGAGTCTGCATTGGTGTCATTTTCTGGCTGAAGTCCTTGGGCCTATAACCTAGAGCAGTATTTTGCCACTTCTAATTTTATGATACATTGATAGCCTAATGTGTAGCTTCCACACACTTAACATAAGCCCTTCGTCTCTATGCATGTGGTCAAATTCAGGGATACAGCTAAGAAATTTAAACATCCCCAAATAAAAAGAATGTGAATTCGTTTTAGAAAAACACTAAAGGCATTTCACGATGTGCTCCAATTCTTTTGAGTTAAGGACAAATGAGGGTGAGTCTTACACTCACACATATCACACAAGCACAGTATCTGTAGTGAATGCGGTGGCAGTGTGGATAGCAAAGGCAGTAAAGCCAGCTTCATTTTCTTTTTTCTCAGGAACTTCTTCTGTAGGATTTAAAGGCATTAAGAGCTAAAACTGGGCGCTGGGGCTGGAGAACAAACTTTAAGTCTGGATGGTCTGTATTATTTTTATTGGAATTATCCAATTCTCATGTGTGGCTTTTTTTTTTTTTTTTCTAATGTGAAAAATCACTACCTAGGCCAAGATATGTTACCATCACCTCCGTTTGGGTTCTCCACAGAATTTAATTAGAAACTGAAGGAATTTGATCATTTAAGTCATTATTTCTTTTTGTAGACCATTAGTATTCACTGTGCCAAAATAGAAAATATGTAGAATTTGTTCATTATGTATATAAAAATGAAAACAAAGAAGAGTCATTCCTGTTTTTACAGGCGTGGCTGAATATCCCAGAGATGCTGGAAGAACTCTTGGGCGGAAGGAGCTGATAGCAGTCAGCCAAGTACGAATCTGAAATGGTCCCATTTCTGGTTTTTGGAGTTTTTGTTTGTTGGTTTGCTTGTATTTTTTTCCCCATGCAGAGCATCTCAGTGTTGCACTAGGACTGTGAGCCACACCAAATAGACGTGAGAAACCAGAGCTCGGGTTATCAAAGGAAGGTTGAGACTACAGAGTGCAGGCAGAGTCTGTCTGTAGTTATAGAACTGATTGGGGCTGGAGCCAGGAGGGTGTCAAGGAGCCAGGTGAATGCAGGCAAACAGGAGTAAAACCAGGCGATCTAGTTACATAACACAAATGGGTTGCCGGAGCATATAAGACAATTTCTGGCTTAGCCAGGAAGTTTCTTACATGCTTCCTGCTGAGACAAGAACCCATTGCAAGAATGGTCCTGCAACTGAGTGCAGGCAATCCCCATTTCAGAGGTGTTAAGAGGATTAATCAAGCTTGATTAAGGGATGTGCATCTATATTTAGATGAGAAAATGACAGTCTCCCAGTCCTCTTGCATGTTTTACAAAGGATGATCAGAAACAAGCTGATTTCACAAGTTAAATCTGCGGGGCTAAGGAAGTGTTTTTTAAGAGACTTTACAGCATGGCTACTTCTGCCATTAAATTCAAAGGACACTCCAGAACTGCTCTAAGTGTTCTGTACCTATATCCTCTGTGTATCTTCTCTGCAGAGAAATCAGCTGAGAAAATCCTCAAGCAGACGGTGTTTCTGCTGCCTGAGTTTATAGCAAGCTTTCTTAGTACTTAGAGGCTGAGCTGAGTTCATCCCAGTAGGCAGTCACATAGTCCCTTGTACTGTTGCAGCCTCAATACCCTTTCCAATCTAGTTGCAAATAGGAAAAGTTGGACTTCTGCAAAATCAGCAGGAGAGAGTCCCACCTAAGGGTGAGGCAAATTAAAATTAAGATTGTGAAAGAGATGCCTTGAGCATCAGTCAGAAATGTTTTTAAAGAGAAGGTGTGAATGAGGAAGACTGGAGGCTGGAGGAGGCTTCATTTGTGTCAAGACTCTTTTGGCAAGGGCTGTTACTTTTTCCGAAATCAGGTCATGGGAGTTGGCAGTGGTGTCTGATATAGAATGAGGTTTTGGGGATCCAATGCCCTTAGTAACAGGAAGAATATTTACTCGTGTAGCTGTGATAGGATTAATAATTTGATGTAGGCTTTATAAATTACCTTTCATCAAAGAGCTCAAACATCTATTGTAATAATCACCTCTCTTTTTTACTCACACCATCCTTATGAAGAAAAGGAAGGTCCATTATTATTATACCAGTTTTAAAGGAGAAATCAAATCCAAGAGATTTAGAAATCTACTCACGCTTATGCAATAAATCAAGGGCTAACCAGAGCCATGGGTTTACAGTTTGGTGCTGTAGTTACAGAGGAAGGATGTCAATTCTGAAAAAGAAATAGTGCCCCAGAGTTAAAATCGTGCCCCACTTTCTAATGTCTGTGAATATAATCTACGCGTTCATTTGTCCTCAATGTGATTTGTTATTTTATTTAGTATACATAACTATAGCTCTCCACTTGAAAACATCTCTTTAAAATTCCACTTATAGTCAACCAGTGATTTATTTAAAAATATGATGGAGTTAAAAAAAAAAAATCACCAATGTATGCTAAAACCAGTAGGTTAAAGTTTGGTGAGACTATTTACGTAATCTCAAAGTATCTCCTCACAAATAAACTACAGAGGGAAAAATAGTGATGATAAAATGGAGTAACCTGGTGGATACCCCCTTAATCAAATGACTAAACTTAAACTTACCGGTGGTAGAACAAACTAACACCAAGCCCTTGACGTGATGCACTGAGAAGGACATCATATCACATATATGGTATTCATGTCCTCTCTCCCCCCAAAAAAGCAGTTGAGCCTTTAATCATAAGGAAATCTCAGATAAATGAAGGAACATAAAATAACTGACCTTCATTCTTCAAAAATGTCAAAGTCAGGGAAGACAAAGAAGGACTAAGGGACTGTTCTAGATTAAATGAGGCCAATGTCTTGTGAAGCCGAATGTCACAGGTGATCCTGGATTGGATGCTATAAAGAATTTCACTGGGGCAACTGAAGCATTTAAATATAGGCTATACATTTGATAATAAATTGTATTAATGTCATTTTTTAAATTTTAATCATGTAGTGATTACCTTAGAATAGAGGTGCTCTTATTTTTAAGGAATCCATTCTAAAGTCTTTAGGCATAAAAGGGCATGACATCACCTTCATCTTTTAAATGAGTCACGTAAATAAAGAAGAGACAGAGAAAGAGGACAGCAGGGCAAATGGAGCAACATGTAAATAAGTGGTCAACCTAGGGATTTATTTGTTGAATATGTCAGGTCTAGGAAATCGTCATAAGACTTGAGACATTGTACAAATAACTCCTTATTACACGTCAGAAACTGTTCTAGGTACAGGGCACATATTGCTGAGCAAACATACAGAGCTACTCTTGGTGTCCGAAAATGTTTACCTGTTTTCCAAAGGAGAGCCTTCATATGGCGGTCTCCACGTAAACTAAAATGTAATGCACGCCAGAGACCAGGCCTCTTGTTCTTGAAGCCACTACCCTTATTTCTCAAATTCCAAAAGTAAACAAGTCACCGAATCAATAGCACACACAGATGTCTTTACTTTATGGCCTGTTCATCTCTTGACCCAGGCTCTCTCTGTCAAGTAACAGTTCGTGTTTTATATTTTCTCCCCTCACTAAGAAGGATTAGTTTGATTGTGAAAGTTTGTAAGTGCTGCTTGGCCGTGGTTTCTATCTTGT